>NC_138882.1:39437384-40135540 GCF_965194825.1 Balaenoptera physalus
TCTAATCATACGTTCCTTTATTTCTTTAATCATGGTTTCCTTCAATTCTGTGACTTTTTAATGGCTACTTTAACATCTTTGTGATAAATGGTGTTTCTCACAGACAGTTTCGGTTGCCTTTTTTTTTTTTTTTTCTAGTGTGTGATTCATACTTTCCTGTTTCTTTGAATGCCTCATAACTTTTTGTTGTTGAAAACGGGGCATTTTATATAATATATTATAACAACTCTATGTAGTGATGCCCCCCATGCTGGGGGCTTGTTATTGCTATTTGCTTATTTTCTTGTTTAGTGACTGCCTGGGTTGTTTTAGTGAAGTTTGTTTCTCTACCACAGTGCTCAGCTCTGATGTTAAACCACAGCTTTGGGGAAGGCCCACAGTCACCCTGGCTTAACAGTGGTTTCAGTAAGGCTCTCTTTCTCTCTTTCCCTGGCCACACCCAGCTGTTACACTCCATTAATTTCCAGCTGATTGCTCTGGTGCTTTAAAAATGCCCTGAGTGATAAATTGCTCTGTAAGCTAATCCAGTCAATGTCTGCCTCCTTTGAAGGAACAGTTTCTGAGGTCAGTGTTTGATTTTTTTTTCTAACCTTAGGAAGGCTTCTCTCAGTCGTCTCAGTCCCCTGTTCTCTCCTGCAAAATAGCTGGCCTGCAGTTTAGCCTGCATCCTTATTGAATATAAACCTCCTCATTGTCTTTTACCACAACCTACTCTATTTTTTTTTTTATTTGTCTCACAAATGACTTTTATTTATTTATTTATTGGCTGTGTTGGGTCTTCGTTTCTGTGTGAGGGCTTTCTCTAGTTGCGGTGAGCGGGGGCCACTCTTCATCGCAGTGCACAGGCCTCTCACTGTTGCGGCCTCTCTTGTTGCGGAACACAAGCTCCAGACGCGCAGGCTCAGCAGTTGTGGCTCACGGGCCTAGTTGCTCCACGGCATGTGGGATCTTCCCAGACCAGGGCTCAAACCCGTGTCCCCTGCATTGGCAGGCAGATTCTCAACCACTGCACCACCAGGGAAGCCCCCTCCTCTATTTTTGAGAGCGCCTTTAGGCTTGAAGTCTTCACTTTTTGTTGCAAAGAAGTCAGGTCTTTTGAGATTAGATTAGGAGCTAGGTAGATTTTATGATCTGTTTCAACCCCTGGCTGTACTCTGAGCCAGGACTTGGGCAATGGAGAATGGGAGTGGGGACAATGGCAAGCTTCTCTCTGACTGACACTTCTGCTCTAGGAGCTGAGTGCTCACTATGGGGAGGCAGCAGCCTGAGGTTCTTTTTGACTTCTCTCTCCTGGTGTGGAACTCTGCCTCACAAGCCTGGGCAAAGGTGATGAGAGCTGCAGTATTCTCAGCATGCCATGGCCAGGGTTAGAGCCCTGCATTCCATGGTTGGGGGCTAGGCAGAAGAAGGGAGCCCCATCTCTCCGTTGCACTTGCTTGGGAATTAGCCTCAGCAACACTGGAAACAGGATGAAAAATGCTGATATTTTGCTCCTCCCTGGCAAGAGCCCTGCATCTGGGGCTGAGGGGAGATGGAACCTTTGTTCTTGGCTGCAGCTATCTGGAGTAGTCTCTACCTCGCTAAACTGGGAGGGGTAAGGGAGCGGAGCAGTCTTGGATCAAATGCTACAGACTCTTGTCTTTCTTTGTGGGTTTTCATAGATATTCTTGAATAGATGTTTCTTCATTTGCTGTTTGTTTCCAGAGATTAAAATTTAAAAAAAAAATTTTACAGTTTTCACCAGTTTCGCTGGAGAGCAGATGAGTAGAGCTCCTTATATTGTCAGCCAAAAGTTGGTCTTCTAATAATTTATTTTTAAATTAAATATTTTAAGCATACAGATAAGTACAGATAATTTCATAATGATGCACGCATTCTCTAGTTTTTTTAGATTCTAACATTTTATTATATTCCAAGAATTTTTTTTAAAGAGATGAAACCTTGGATAGATTTGAAGACTTCTGTATATATACCTTTATAGTCTATAATTTGGTATTTATCATTCCCATGCATTTTTGACATATTTTTAAAATTTACCCTCCATTCACAGCGTGTAAGCCCTGTTGCTGATCTTTTATATGTTCAGCAACACTTGTACTTGCCAGACTTCTGCATTTTTGGCAGTCTAGTAGATGGCATTCAACATTGTGGTGGAGTTCCTAGAAAGAACAGATAAGACAGAAAAAGAAATGAAATTTGTAAAAATTAGAAAGGAAGAAATAAGATAGGCATTTCTGGGAAATACGATTGTTTGCCTAGAAGAGGAACAAGACTGTATAGGCAATTATTAGAAAAGATATTTTATCCAGCATCTTTGTTCATTGTTTCTAATAATTTCTAATAATTTGCCTCTAGCTCTGGCTAGGAACTCCTGTACAGTGTTGAATGCTGACAAATGCTTCTCGATCCTGTTTTAAAGGGATTTCTTCTAATGTTTTCCTTTTGTTATATTTGCTGTAGGTATATAGAAGATATTATTTATTGAGTTAAGGATAACTTAAGGATAACCCTTCTGTTCCTAGTTTTCTAAGACTAATTTTTTAGTCATAAATTGATGTTTAACTTTATCAGTTGCATTTTCTGATTTTACAAGATTACATAGTTTTTAACTTTTAATCTGTTTATGTTATAAATTATATTTAAAAGGTATTCCTATGATAAACCAACCTTGCATTCTTGAGATAGAATCAAATTGTCATACTATATTTGGTTTATTGTTGTTTTGTTTCCCTTAGGATTTTTACAGCTATGTTCCTAAAGGAACTTACTATAAACTTTTCCCTTCTCATGTTGCCCTTTTTTGAGTTCTAGAATCAAGGTTTTACTAAAATCACGAAATGAATTTTAGATTATTTCCTCTTTCCCATTTCCTTAGAACATTATATAAAGTTGAGTATCTGTTCTTTAAATGTTTGGTAGAATCAATCTGTAAAATCACTTGTACCTTATAATTTTTTTGTGGGTAGATTTTTTATTGATTTAATACCTAAATGTTGTAGGCATAATTGGGTTCTTTTTTCTTCAGTCAGTTTTGGTAAATTATATTTTCCCAGGAATTCTCTGTTTTATTTTTATACATTTTCAAATTATGCTTATAAAGTTATTAATAGTATTCTTTTTTTGGCCCAAAAGGGTTATTTTTTTTTTAAACATCTTTATTGAAGTATTATTGCTTCACAATGGTGTGTTAGTTTCTACTTTATAACAAAGTGAATCAGCTACGCATATACACACGTTCCCATATCTCCTCCCTCCCGCATCTCCCTCCCTCCCACCCTCCCCATCCCACCCCCCCCAGGCGGTCACAAAGCACCGAGCTGATCTCCCTGTGCTATGCGGCTGCTTCCCACTAGCTATCTATTTTACATTTGGTAGTGTATATATGTCCATGACACTCTCTCACCCTGTCACATCTCACCCCTCCTCCTCCCCATATCCTCAAGTCCATTCTTTAGTAGGTCTGTGTCTTTCTTCCCATCTTGCCATTAGGTTCTTCATGACCTTTTTTTTTTTTTCCTTAGATTCCATATATATGTGTTAGCATACTGTATTTGTTTTTCTCTTTCTGACTTACTTCACTCTGTATGACAGACTCTAACTCCATCCACCTCATTACAAATATCTCCATTTCATTTCTTTTTATGGCTGAGTAATATTCCATTGTATATATGTGCCACATCTTCTTTATCCATTCATCCGATGATGGACACTTAGGTTGCTTCCATGTCCTGGCTATTGTAAATAGAGCTGCAATGAGCATTTTGGTACATGACGCTTTTTGAATTATGGTTTTCTCAGGGTATATGCCCAGTAGTGGGATTGCTGGGTCGTATGGTAGTTCTATTTTTAGTTTTTTAAGGAACCTCCATACTATTCTCCATAGCGGCTTATCAATTTACATCCCACCAACAGTGCAAGAGGGGTCCCTTTTCTCCTCACCCTCTCCAGCATTTATTGTTTGTAGGATTTTTGATGATGGCCATTTTGACCGGTGTGAGATGATACCTCATTGTAGTTTTGATTTGCATTTCTCTAATGATTAATGATGTTGAGCATTCTTTCATCTGTCTGTTGGCCATCTGTATATCTTCTTTGGAGAAATGTCTATTTAGGTCTTCTGCCCATTTTTGGATTGGGTTGTTCGTTTTTTTGTTATTGAGCTGCATGAGCTGCTTGTAAATCTTGGAGATTAATCCTTTGTCAGTTGCTTCATTTGCAAATATTTTCTCCCATTCTGATGGTTGTCTTTTGGTCTTGTTTATGGTTTCCTTTGCTGTGCAAAAGCTTTTAAGTTTCATTAGGTCCCATTTGTTTCTTTGTGTTCTTATTTCCATTTCTCTGGGAGCTGGGTCAAAAAGAATCTCGCTGTGATGTATGTCATAGAGTGTTCTGCCTATGTTTTCCTCTAAGAGTTTGATAGTGTCTGGCCTTACACTTAGGTCTTTAATCCATTCTGAGTTTATTTTTGTGCATGGTGTCAGGGAGTGTTCTAATTTCATACTTTTACATGTATCTGTCCAATTTTCCCAGCACCACTTATTGAAGAGGCTGTCTTTTCTCCACTGTACATGCTTGCCTCCTTTATTAAAGATAAGGTGACCATATGTGTGTGGGTTTATCTCTGGGCTTTCTATCCTGTTCCATTGATCTATATTTCTGTTTTTGTGCCAGTACCAAACTGTCTTGATTACTGTAGCTTTGTAATATAGTCTGAAGTCAGGGAGCCTGATTCCCCCAGCTCCATTTTTCGTTCTCAAGATTGCTTTGGCTATTCGGGGTCTTTTGTGTTTCCATACAAATTCTGAAATTTTTTGTTCTAGTTCTGTGAAAAATGCCAGTGGTAGTTTGATAGGGATTGCATTGAATCTGTAGATTGCTTTGGGTAGTAAAGTCATTTTCACAATGTTGATTCTTCCAATCCAAGAACATGGTATATCTCTCCATCTATTTGTATCATCTTTAATTTCTTTCATCAGTGTCCTATAATTTTCTGCATACAGGTCTTTTGTCTCCTTAGGTAGGTGTATTCTTAGATATTTTATTCTTTTTGTTGCAGTGGTAAACGGGAGTGTTTTCTTAATTTCACTTTAAGATTTTTCATCATTAGTATATAGGAATGCAAGAGATTTCTGTGCATTAATTTTGTATCCTGCTACTTTACCAAATTTATTGATTAGCTCTAGTAGTTTTCTGGTGGCAGTTTTAGGATTCTCTATGTATAGTATCATGTCATCTGCAAACAGTGACAGCTTTACTTCTTCTTTTCCGATTTGGATTCCTTTTATTTCTTTTTCTTCTCTGATTGCTGTGGCTAACACTTCCAAAACTATGTTGAATAATAGTGGTGAGAGTGGGCAACCTTGTCTTGTTCCTGATCTTAGTGGAAATGGTTTCAGTTTTTCACCATTGAGGACAATGTTGGCTGTGGGTTTGTCATATATGGCCTTTATTATGTTGAGGAAAGTTCCCTCTATGCCTACTTTCTGCAGGGCTTTCATCATAAATGGGTGTTGAATTTTGTCGAAAGCTTCCTCTGCATCTGTTGAGATGATCATATGGTTTTTCTCCTTCAATTTGTTAATATGATGTATCACGTTGATTGATTTGCATATATTGAAGAATCCTTACATTCCTGGAATAAACCCCACTTGATCATGGTGTATAATCCTTTTAATGTGTTGTTGGATTCTGTTTGCTAGTATTTTGTTGAGGATTTTTGCATCTATGTTCATCAGTGATATTGGCCTGTAGTTTTCTTTCTTTGTGACATCTTTGTCTGGTTTTGGTATCAGGGTGATGGTGGCCTCGTAGAATGAGTTTGGGAGTGTTCCTCCCTCTGCAATATTTTGGAAGAGTTTGAGAAGGATAGGTGTTAGCTCTTCTCTAAATGTTTGATTTAATTCGCCCGTGAAGCCATCTGGTCCTGGGCTTTTGTTTGTTGGAAGATTTTTAATCACAGTTTCAATTTCAGTGCTTGTGATTGGTCTGTTCATATTTTCTATTTCTTCCTGGTTCACTCTCGGTAGGTTGTGCATTTCTAAGAATCTGTCCATTTCTTCCAGGTTGTCCATTTTATTGGCATAGGGTTTCTTGTAGTAATCGCTCATGATCTTTTGTATTTCTGCAGTATCAGTGGTTACTTCTCCTTTTTCATTTCTAATTCTATTGATTTGAGTCTTCTCCCTTTTTCTCTTGATGAGTCTGGCTAATGGTTTATCAATTTTGTTTATCTTCTCGAAGAACCAGCTTCTAGTTTCATTGATTTTTGCTATTGTTTCCTTCATTTCTTTTTCATTTATTTCTGATCTGATCTTTATGATTTCTTTCCTTCTGCTAGCTTTGGGCGTTTTTTGCTCTTCTTTCTCTAATTGCTTTAGGTGCAAGGTTAGGTTGTTTATTCGAGATGTTTCCTGTTTCTTGAGGTAGGCTTGTATTGCTATAAACTTCCCTCTTAGCACTGCTTTAGCTATGTCCCATAGGTTTTGGGTCGTCGTGTCTCCATTGTCTTTTGTTTCTACGTATTTTTTGATTTCCCCTTTGATTTCTTCAGTGATCACTTCGTTATTAAGTAGTGTATTGTGTAGCCTCCATGTGTTTGTATTTTTTACAGATTTTTTTCCTGTAATTGATATCTAGTCTCATAGCGTTGTGGTCGGAAAAGATACTTGATACGATTTAAATTTTCTTAAATTTACCAAGGCTTGATTTGTGACCCAAGATATGATCTATCCTGGAGAATGTTCTATGAGCACTTGAGAAAAATGTGTATTCTGTTGTTTTGGGGTGGAATGTCCTATAAATATCAATTAAGTCCATCTTGTTTAATGTATCATTTAAAGCTTGTGTTTCCTTATTTATTTTCATTTTGGATGATCTGTCCATTGGTGAAAGTGGGGTGTTAAAGTCCCCTACTATGATTGTGTTACTGTCGATTTCCCCTTTTATGGCTGTTAGTATTTGCCTTATGTATTGAGGTGCTCCTATGTTGGGTGCATAAATATTTACAATTGTTACACCTTCCTCTTGGATCGATCCCTTGATCATTATATAGTGTCCTTCTTTGTCTCTTGTAATAGTCTTTATTTTAAAGTCTATTTTGTCTGATATGAGAATTGCTACTCCAGCTTTCTTTTGATTTCCATTTGCATGGACTATCTTTTTCCATCCCCTCACTTTCAGTCTGTATGTGTCTCTAGGTCTGAAGTGGGTCTCTTGTAGACAGCATATATATGGGTCTTGCTTTTGTATCCATTCAGCCAGTCTGTGTCTTTTGGTGGGAGCATTTAATCCATTTACATTTAAGGTAATTATCGATATGTATGTTCCTATTCCCATTTTCTTAAATATTTTGTGTTTGTTATTGTAGGTGTTTTCCTTCTCTTGTGTTTCTTGCCTAGAGAAGTTCCTTTAGCATTTGTTGTAAAGCTGGTTTGGTGGTGCTGAACTCTCTCAGCTTTTGCTTGTCTGTAAAGGTTTTAATTTCTCCATCAAAGCTGAGCAAAATCCTTGCTGGGTAGAGTAACCTTGGTTGTAGGTTTTTCTCCTTCATGACTTTAAGTATATCCTGCCACTCCCTTCTGGCTTGCAGAGTTTCTGCTGAAAGATCAGCTGTTAACCTTATGGGGATTCCCTTGTGTGTTATTTGTTGTTTTTCCCTTGCTGCTTTTAATATGTTTTCTTTATATTTAATTTTGGATAGTTTGATTAATATGTGTCTTGGCGTGTTTCTCCTTGGATTTATCCTGTATGGGACTCTCTGTACTTCCAGGACTTGATTAACTATTTCCTTTCCCATATTAGGGAAGTTTTCAACTATAATCTCTTCAAATATTTTCTCAGTCCCTTTCTTTTTCTCTTCTTCTTCTGGGACCCCTATAATTCGAATGTTGGTGCGTTTAATGTTGTCCCAGAGGTCTCTGAGACTGTCCTCCGTTCTTTTCATTCTTTTTTCTTTATTCTGCTCTGCAGTAGTTATTTCCACTATTTTATCTTCCAGGTCACTTATCCGTTCTTCTGCCTCAGTCATTCTGCTATTGATCCCATCTAGAGTATTTTTAATTTCATTTATTGTGTTTTTCATCGTTGCTTGGTTCCTCTTTAGTTCTTCTACATCCTTGTTAAATGTTTCTTGCATTTTGTCTATTCTATTTCCAAGATTTTGGATCATCTTTACTATCATTATTCTGAATTCTTTTTCAGGTAGACTGCCTATTTCCTCTTCATTTGTTAAGTCTGGTGTGTTTTGACCCTGCCTCTTCACCTGCTGTGTGGTTTTTTGTCTTCTCATTTTGCTTATCTTACTGTGTTTGGGGGTCTCCGTTTCACAGGCTGAAGGTTCGTAGTTCCTGTTGTTTTTGGTATCTGTCCCCAGTGGCTAAGGTTGGTTCAGTGGGTTGTGTAGGCTTCCTGGTGGAGGGGACTATTGCCTGTGTTCTGGTGGATGAGGTTGGATCTTGTCTTTCTGGTGGGCACGTCCACATCTGGTGGTGTGTTTTGGGGTGTCTGTGGCCTTATTATGATTTTAGGCAGCCTCTCTGCTAATGGATGGGGCTGTGGTCCTGTCTTGCTAGTTGTTTGGCATAGGGTGTCCAGCACTGTAGCTTGCTGGTCATTGAGTGAAGCTGGGTCTTGATGTTGAGATGGAGATCTCTGAGAGATTTTCGCCGTTTGGCATTACGTGGAGCCGGGAGGTCTCTTGTGGACCAGTGTCCTGAAGTTGGCTCTCCCACCTCAGAGGCACAGCCCTGATGCCTGGCTGGAGCACCAAGAGCCTTTCATCCACACGGCTCAGAATAAAAGGAAGAAAAAAATAGAAAGAAAGAAAGGAAGAGGATAAAATAAAATAAAATAAAGCTAGTATAATAAAAAATAGGAAAAAAATTATTAAGAATAAATGTATTCAGAAAAAAATTTTTTTTAATTTTTAAAAATAGATTTATTAATTTTTTATAGTAAAAAATAAGAAAAAAATATTAAAAAAATTTATTAAGAAAAAATTTTTTTTAATTTTTTAAAATAAAAAATGAAAAAACATTAAAAAAATTTTTTTGATTTCTAAAAATAGAAAATAAGGAAAAAATTATTAAGAAAACATTTATTAGGAAAAAAAATTTTTTAAGTAAAACAAAACAAAACAAAACAAAACACGGATGGAAAAGGGGAAAAATTAATATATCCTGCTCCCAAAGTCCGCCTCTTGAATTTGGGATGATTCGTTGTCTATTCAGGTATTCAACAGATGCAGGCACATCAGGTTGTTTGTGGAGGTTTAATCCGCTGCTTCTGAGGCTGCTGGGAGAGATTTCCCTTTCTCTTCTTTGTTCGTACAGCTCCCGGGGTTCAGCTTTGGATTTGGACCCGCCTCTGTGTGTAGGTCGCCTGAGGGCATCTGTTCCCCGCCCAGACAGGACGGGGTTAAAGGAGCAGCTGATTCGGGGGCTCTGGCTCACTCAGGCCGGGGGGAGGGAGGGGCACAGATGCGGGACGAGCCTGCGGCTGCAGAGGCCGGCGTGACATTGCAACAGCCTGAGGCGCGCCCTGTGTTCTCCTGGGGAAATTGTCCCTGGATCACGGGACCCTGGCAGTGGCGAGCTGCACAGGCTCCTGGGAGGGGCGGTGTGGAGAGTGACCTGTGCTCGCACACAGGCTTCTTGGTGGCGGCAGCAGCAGCCTTAGCGTCTCCTGCCCGTCTCTGGGGTCCGCGCTGATAACCGCGGCTCGCGCCCGTCTCTGGGGTCCGCGCTGATAGCTGCGGCTCACTTCCGCCTCTGGGGTCCGCGCTGATAGCCGCGGCTCATGCCCGTCTCTGGAGTTTGTTTAGGCAGCGCTCTGAATCCCCTCTCTTTGTGCGCCGCGAAACAAAGAGGCAAGAAAAAGTCTCTTGCCTCTTCGGCAGCTGCAGACTTTTTCCCGGACTCCCTCCCGGCTAGCACCGAAGCCCGAGCCTCAGCTCCCAGCCCCCGCCCGCCCCGGCGGCTGAGCAGACAAGCCTCTTGGGCTGGTGAGTGCTACTCGGCACCGATCCTCCGTGCAGGAATCTGTCCGCTTTGCCCTCCGCACCCCTGTGGCTGCGCTCTCCTCCGTGGCTCCGAAGCTTCCCCCCTCTGCCACCCGCAGTCTCTGCCCACGAAGGGGCTTCCTAGTGTGTGGAAACCTTTCCTCCTTCACAGCTCCCTCCCACTGGTGCAGGTCCCGTCCCTATTCTTTTGTCTCTGTTATTTCTTTTTTCTTTTGCCCTACCCAAGTACGTGGGGATTTTCTTGCCTTTTGGGAGGTCTGACGTCTTCTGCCAGCGTTCAGTGGGTGTTCTGTAGGAGCAGTTCCACGTGTAGATGTATTTCTACTGTATCTGTGGGAAGGAAGGTGATCTCCGCGTCTTACTCTTCCGCCATCTTGCGCCTCCCCCCGGGTTATTTTTTTCCTTAGTTTTTTCAAGGAACTTGGTTTGGGTTTTTGGCAATCTTCTCTGTTGAATATATTTTAAAATTTTATTTATTCTATGATTTTTATTATTTCCTTTTTTTCCCTATTTTCTTTGGACTTAATCCTTTCTTTAACTTCTTGAGCTGAAAACTTTATTATCCTTGTCTTTTTTGTTTTCTAACATATTGCAATTAAGGATATACATCTCTTTACTACTTTAACTGTATCACACATTTTAGTACATAATATATTCATTTACATTTGTTTCTATGATTTCCTTAATTTCTGTCATGATTTCTGTTTTAGTTCATAAGTTATTTTGAAGTTTAAAAAAATATTCAAACTTAAAGAAGATTTTATATGGATACCAAGGGGGAAAGCAGCAGGTGGGAGGAATTGGGAGATTGGGATTGACACATATACACTATTGATACTATGTATAAAATAGGTAATTAATGAGAACATACTGTATAGCACAGGGAACTCTACTTAATGCACTGTGGTGACCTGAATGGGAAGGAAGTCCAAAAGGGAGGGTATATATGTATATGTATGTGACTGATTCATTTTGCTGTACAGTAGAAACTAACACAACATTGTAAAGCAACTATACAAAACAAACAAACAAAAATTAATTTTTTAAAAAAAGAGGATTTCCAAATATATTGAACTTTTAAAAAATCTCTGTGAGTTCTAAGTAATTATGTTGTGATCAGATAACAGAATCTATGTGATATTGACTCTTGCCATTTGTTAAGACTTGCTTTTTATGGCTAATGTATTTTTTTTGGAGGAGGGGAAAGGTTGTCAATGTTCAGTATCTCCATCAAAGGAATATGTATTCTTTAATTCTTGGCTGCAAGTTTCTATGAGTGTCCTTTAGTCAGGCTTACTGTGTTCAAAATGCTGTATCCTTCCTAAATATTTTTCTGCTTTACCTTTTTTTTAAATTGAAGTATAGTTTATTTACAATATTATGTTAGTTTCAGCTGTACAACATAATGATTCAGTATTTTTATAGATTACACTCCATTTAACATTATTACAAAACAATGGCTATTTTTCCCTGTGATGTACAATATATCTGTTGCTTATCTATTTTATACATAGTAGTTTGTATCTCTTAATCCTATACTCCTAACTTGACCTTACCCCCTTTCCACTCCCCGCTGGTAACCGATAATTTGTACTCTATATTTGTGAGTCTGTTTCTGTTTTGTTATATACGTTTGTTTATTTTATTTTTTAGATTCCACATGTAAGTGATAACATACAGTATTTGTCTTTCTCTGACTTATTTCATTAGCATAATATTCTCTAAGTCCATCCACCTTGTTGCAAATGGTTGTTTTTTATGGCTGAGTAATATTCTGTTATATAAAATATCATATAAAATAAAAAATATATATATTATATATATAAAACTATATATATATATATCTATATATAGCTATATATAGATATATATATATATATGTATATATATATAAATAAAACATCTTCTTAAGCCAGTCATCTGTTGATGGGTGGCTTAGTTTGCTTCCATATCTTGGCTATTGTAAATGATGCTGCTATGAACATTGGGCTGCATGTATCTTTTTGAATTAGTGTTTTCATTTTCTTTGGATATATACCCAGGAGTAGAATTGCTGCATCATATGGTAGTTCTATTTTTAGTTTTTTGAGGAATATCTATAGTGTTTTCCATCATGGCTGCACCAGTTGACATTCCCACCAACAGTGTACTGGGGTTCCCTTTTCTCCACATCCTCACCAACAACTGTAATTTGTGGTCTTTTCCATGTTAGCCATTCTGACAGATGTGAGGTAATATCTTATCTCATTGTGGTTTTGATTTTTAATTTATCTAATGTGTATCTGCTTTACCTTTCCATCATTGAGAGAGATGTGTTATATCTTTCACTATTACTGTGAATTTATCCATTTTTTCTCTTGGAATTCTGTCAGTTTTTCTTTAATTATTTTAAAGTTATGTTTTCAGGGACTTATGTTTATAAATTTATATGTTCCGGTAAATCATCCCATCTATCATTATGTTGTATTAACCATCTTTATCTTTTTATTTTTATACCTTTTAGAGGAGGGACCCAAAAACTATTATGTTACATATATTATATATAGTATTATATATTTCCTATATATTTATTGCAAAACTTATTACAATTATGTATATGTTTGAATTTATTTCCGCCATGTTATTTTGGTCTATTCACTCCACTTTTTCTCTGCTGCTTTATTTTTTTTAAAGATTTCTTTATTATATATTTTATTTATTTTTGGCTGTGTCTGCACTTAGTTGCGGTATGAGGGATCTTCGTTGAGGCATGCTGGATCTTTCGTTGCAGCGCGGGCTCATCGTTGTGGCGTGCAGGCTTCTCTCTAGTTGTGGCCTGCGGGTTTTCTCTCTCTAGTTGTGGCATGTGGGCGCCAGGGTGCGTGGGCTCTGTAGTTGTGGTGCACGGGTTCCAGAGTGCGTGGGCTCTGTAGTTTGCAACACGTGGGCTCAAGTTGAGGCACGTGAGCTCAGTAGTTGTGGCGCACGGGCTTAGTTGCCCTGTGGCATGTGGGATATTAGTTCCCTGACCAGGGATCGAACCCGCATCCCCTGCATTGTAAGGCGGATTCTTTACCACTGGGCCACCAGGGAAGTCCCTCTATGCTGCTTTTTCTTCTCTTTTTTGCGTTTATCCTGATGTGATTTTTATTTGATGGTATCTGTGTCTATAGAAATATCCTCAGAAAAGAGGATATTACTTCTGAGATCTAGCATAATATTAATGTAAAATGTCTGCAAAATGTAACAGTCACTTATATTACTTGGTATAAACGTCTTCTTCTCAGGAGGGCAAAGTGTTTTTTATTATTTTCCTCTTTTAATCTTTACCTGTAACCTTTCTTGACATGCTTTCCATCTCCTTTTGCATTGTGCAATCACCATCCATTTATTTGTAGAATCGCGAAGCCTGATAGGATCTTGAGAGGTATGGAGTTATGCAGGAAGGTCTACATCTCAAATATCAAAAGAAAAAAGTAGTTCTGACCAAATAGACTTCAAGAAAGTAAAAGTCTAGTCTAGTTCTCTCTTATAATTCATCGCATCTTTAGTAATTTTCACTTTAATTAATCTCTTATTTTATTCCAGTTCCAAAATGGAACTGTTAAGTGTTATGGATTCATAATAGTTAAAATTGCAAGGATCTTTTTTTTTAATTGTAAAGATCTTTTAAATTATAAACTCATTTTCTTTATTTTATGCACACAGGCCCAGAGTTTATATGCTTACTTCGCTTCTTAGTAGAAGACCATAGTTTCAAACCCAGATTTCCTCCCTCCCTGTTCAATGTTCTTTATCTTTTCTTCTAATCTCTGACATAAAAGCAAATTAAGTTTTCTTCTGGGGGCCAATGGAGTTTCAGTACCTTGCGTAGTGCCTAGCACAAAATAGGTACCAAAATAAATACATTTACCTTTTTCTGAAAGAGAAAGATAGGTAAACTTGGAATTGCTCTGTTTTAAGTGTTTTACACTTTGTTATATGTGAGCACAGAAGAGGCCCGCTGAAATCAGGTGGGTGCTTTTCAGTATGGGTCTACATGTTATATCCCCAAACCACTCTTAACAGAACATGGCTTTGGGTCTCCTGTGGCAATCATGAGAGAAGCTGATTCAGGTGGATACATTTTCTCTGCTATTCAGCTAAATTCAACAAGGATAGTTTGAGTATAATTTTTTCCACAAACTTTTGCTGCAGTCATTAGTGGTAAAGAAAACAGATATTAAATATTTCCTATGAGTCCTTATAAGAATTTCAGAGATGTATTATCTTTCCCTCAGCCAATTCTGATTTAAACCAAGTAATCCCATTTCCTTTAACCATTCTTATGGTTTCTATTTAGAAACTTCCATAGTCTTTCAGTAACTACAAAAGATGCTTTCCCCCTCTACAGATGGAGAAACTGAAGCAATATGAGGTTTGACTTGGAACTTGTATGTAGAATTCACTGTATCAGACTGAATTTGTGTATTATATGTGCTGCTTATAAATTCAAGAGCTTTCCTTTAGTAAATCATATATTCACATGTTAGGTACAATGTTTGTGTTTACTTAATCTGTATGCTCTCTAGATCACAAGTCCTTATAGATGGAATAATTTGTATTACTAGGTTGATGTTTCTTAATCATTAAATTTAGAATAATTAAACGTTCACTGAAGGACATATCTGTCCACGTTTAATAAAGTAATTCTTGCAAATTGTTATGTCATTTGAAGAGAAGGAAACTGTGTATGTACATTTGTCTTTAAAAGTAAAATTATATAACTCTATAGGAAGTCTACCTCACCACCCCTTACATATTTATATTATTTTTTAAAAATGTAGGTCACAAAAGGAGATACTGAAATTATTTCTTGTTAGAAGTAGAGTTTGATCTTAAATTCCTGATTTTTTTTAAAAAATGTTTTGTGTAGTGAAAAGTTTTAACTTATTAAGAAAATTAGATTGCTACAGTAAGGAAGAAAAACATGTAGATAGAATGAGATGATTTCTGACATCGTCCAAATAATTTTTTCTGGTAATTTTGCCTGATAATACAGATTCTATTCTATTTTGCAATGGTGTTTTTGGTACAAGGTAGCAGTTAACTTTGGCATTGTATATGTTCTCATAAATGAGTTCTTCTGAAAATTTTTATTGTGGGCTATATAATATGAACATCCCTGTGAGATATTTTCTTTAATATAATTAGAAGTGTTCGATACTAATGATCTCAAAACCTAAGTCTAAGTCTCACTTTGGACCCTATGAATTACTGATGGACTGTTGTACTAGTTTATTTTAATATTTGTACCTTTTCTTTTATAATACCTTTTACTTTTGTGCCCAGTGATTTGATGTCTACTCAGATTTTTAAAATAATTTACTGGTCAGCTGGTTTGTTTACTTAAAATTTTTTTTCTTTTTTTTAAAACACCGTGAATAATGGTACAAACAGTTAGAAATTCATGTTATCTAGATGGCTTCATTCCTGCCATGTCAGTTTTCTTGTGTTTGATGAGACACATAAAGCAGTTGTGGGAGAAGGCTTGTCACTGGTATCCATGGTAACTCCAAAGATACTTTGGAACTCAGATGGATAGAGTAAGCCACAGTAATAGGTCTCATTATAAGGGCAAAATACATAAAAGGTTCAGGCATATGCTTTTAATTAGTTTCCAAAAATAGCTAGGACTGGAAAAGATGCAGTGAAGTAATATTTTTCGGTGTTGGAAATAGTATGGGCAGCATTTGAATGTGATGATTGTTTTTTTTCTTACTAAAGTAAGGAAAATGTACACTTTGAATACTCATGGTAGTATAGTTTCTTAATCATAATTTGATCATGAGAGTGCGCATTGATAAAAGGTAGGCTTAGTTTCATATTGATACAAATGTGGAATTTGCTTATCATTCTTAATTCTTATCCCTACAACATAGTTTATTCAAAACAGCACTCTTTAGGCTTTTTCTTTTAGATTCTAATGTACGTAGGAAACATACTTTCTATCTACACAATGTGCAAGAATGAGTCCATGCATTTTTATTTTAAAATGCAAATAAGACAGTAGCCAAAATTCTTATTGTTCAGGTATATTAAATTTTCAGTCTTCTTTGGAACATATTACATTTGAATGAGTTAAGATAGGATTCTGGAAAACTAGACTAGAATAATTAAGTATTTTCTGTTAGAGAATTATGGTGGATAAAAGATTAATAACTCTTTTAAGACAAAATTCTTTAAAGATTTCCTTTTGAATTGCAATCTGTAAAGAATAATCTTGTATTGCATTGCAGTTCAACACATTATTTCTTCCTGTTGCTATAGAAACTAATTCTAGTGCAGCTGTGATTGCTAATCAAAATTCTAACATTATACAACCTTTTCTCCCCTTAGTGCTTCATTTTATTTTTAGTTACAAAATAATAAATTTTAAATGGTGAGTTCATAACAATGGTCAAAACATTAATGGAAATTTTTTTTAAAAAATGAGCCCTTTTCTATGAAAACAGAGGTATTCTTATTGTTTAGTTTCAATATGAATAAAAAGAAAACAAAACCTTTTTGCTGAATTACAAAGGTCTATAATTGCCATATTACATCAACATTGTGAAGCACTTAACTGCTTCATAATCCTAAATTGCTACTATTTCAACCATCTATTTTTGAAGTGTCTGCTTACTTGGTATTATAAAAAATGAAAAAATAAAAATCCTCGGAATGCCTGAAGTCTTTTTACACAAAATGATAATGAAATCTGCCTTATTGTTTCATTCTCAAAGAATTGAGAACACATCCCCAGTTTATGTCAGAAGGAAAAGCTAATTAGTTCTTCTCATTCTTGCCTTTATTAGTGTATAACCACCACCACCCCCAACCCCACCCCAAACTATACTGTTAACGTCATCCAGTATAAATCTGTGTATATTTTACAGGCCAGAACTGAACTCCTTTTTTGTCTTTCTAAGAATATTGGGGGTTTTTTTCCATTTCATAAAACAAATATAACAATTTCTCATCAAATTATTCATAGCAAAAAATGTAGTATATAAACTCAACAAGACTTAAGCTCGATTTTAAAATTAAATCTTTGGTATGTGTTGTACTATTATTTGCATATATGATACTTAAAATTTTTATTTTCTGATTTGATACATTAAATAAGGCAAACAGAGCTAAAAGTTATTATTTCAGATTATTGATTGATTTAAATTAAAACACATGTGAAAAAATCTGTTATCTTCTTTTATATGAATAAAATAAAACACAATGGGAAATGTGGCAGATAGGATTTTTTTTAATGTGTATTTATTTATTTTCTTGTTAGTCATCCATTTTATACACATCAGTGTATACATGTCAATCCCAATCTCCCAATTCATCACACCACCACCCCTACCCCCCTCCGCTTTCCCCCCTTGGTGTCTGTACGTTTGTTCTCTACATCTGTGTCTCAATTTCTGCTCTGCAAGCCGGTTCATCTGTACCATTTTCTAGGTTCCACATATATGCATTAATATACGATATTTGTTTTTCTCTTTCTGACTTACTTCACTCTGTATGACAGTCTCTACATGCATCCACATCTCTACAAATGACCCAGTTTCGTTCCTTTTTATGGCTATGTAATATTCCATTGTATATATGTACTACATCTTCTTTATCCATTCGTCTGTCGATAGGCATTTAGGTTGCTTCCATGACCCGGCTATTGTAAATAGTGCTGCAGTGAACATTGGGGTGCATGTGTCTTTTTGAATTATGGTTTTCTCTGGGTATATGCCCAGTAGTGGGATTGTTGGGTCATATGGTAATTCTATTTTTAGTTTTTTAAGGAACCTCCATACTGTTCTCCATAGTGACTGTATCAATTTACATTCCCACCAACAGTGCAAGAGGGGTCCCTTTTCTCCACACCCTCTCCAGCATTTGTTATTTGTAGATTTTCTAATGATGCCCATTCTAACTGGTGTGAGGTGATACCTCATTGTAGTTTTGATTTGCATTTCTCTAATAATTAGTGATGTTGAGCAGCTTTTCATGTGCTTCTAGGCCATCTGTATGTCTTCTTTGGAGAAATGTCTATTTAGGTCTTCTGTCCATTTTTGGATTGGGTTGTTTGTTTTTCTAATATTGAGCTGCATATATATTTTGGAGATTTCTGTGCATTAATTTTGTATCCTGCAACTTTACCAAATTCATTGATTAGCTCTAGTAGTTTTCTGGTGGCATCTTTAGGATTCTCTATGTATAGTATCATGGCATCTGCAAACAGTGACAGTTTTACTTCTTTTCCAATTTGTATTCCTTTTATTTCTTTTTCTTCTCTGATTTTGGTCGCTAGGACTTTCAAAACTATGTTGAATAATAGTGGTGAGAGTGGACATCCTTGTCTCGTTCCTGATCTTAGAGGAAATGCTTTCAGTTTTTCACCATTGAGAATGATGTTTGCTGTGGGTTTGTCATATATGGCCTTTATTATGTTGAGGTAGGTTCCCTCTGTGCCTATTTTCTGGAGAGTTTTTATCATAAATGGGTGTTGAATTTCGTTGAAAGCTTTTCTGCCTCTATTGAGATGATCATATGGTTTTTATTCTTCAGTTTGTTAATATGGTGTATCATGTTGATTGATTTGCGTATATTGAAGAATCCTTGCATCCCTGGGATAAATCCCACTTGATCGTGGTGTATGATCCTTTTAATGTGTTGTTGGATTCTGTTTGCTAGTATTTTGTTGAGGATTTTTGCATCTATATTCATCAGTGATATTGGTCTATAATTTTCTTTTTTTGTAGTATCTTTGTCTGGTTTTGGTATCAGGGTGATGGTGGCCTCATAGAATGAGTTTGGGAGTGTTCCTTTCTCTGCAATTTTTTGGAAGAGTTTGAGAAGGATGGGTGTTAGCTCTTCTCTAAAGGTTTGATAGAATTCGCCTGTGAAGCCATCTGGTCCTGGACTTTTGTTTGTTGCAAGATTTTTAATCACAGTTTCCATTTCATTACTTGTGATTGGTCTGTTCATATTTTCTATTTCTTCCTGGTTCAGTCTTGGAAGGTTATACCTTTCTAAGAATTTATCCATTTCTTCCAGGTTGTCCATTTTATTGGCATAGAGTTGCTTGTAGTAGTCTCTTAGGATGCTTTGTATTTCTGCGGTGTCTGTTGTAACTTCTCCTTTTTCATTTCTAATTTTATTGATTTGAGTCCTCTCCCTCTTTTTCTCGATGAGTCTGGCTAATAGTTTATCAATTTTGTTTATCTTCTCAAAGAACCAGCTTTTAGTTTTATTGATCTTTGCTGTTGTTTTCTTGTTTCTATTTCATTTATTTCTGCTCTGATCTTTATGATTTCTTTCCTTCTACTAACTTTGGGTTTTGTTTGTTCTTCTTTCTCTAGTTCCTTTAGGTGTAACGTTAGATTTTTTATTTGAGATTTTTCTTGTTTCTTGAGGTAGACTTGTATAGCTATAGACTTCCCTCTTAGAACTGCTTTTGTTGCATCCCATAGGTTTTAGATCATCGTGTTTTCATTGTCATTTGTCTGTAGGTATTTTTTGATTTCCTCTTTGATTTCTTCAGTGATCTCTTGGTTATTTAGTAACGTAATGCTTAGCCTCCATGTGTTTGTGTTTTTTACGTTTTTTTCCCTGTAATTGATTTCTAATCTCATAGCATTGTGGTCAGAAAAGATGCTTGATATGATTTCAATTTTCTTAAATTTACTGATGCTTGATTTGTGACCCAAGATGTGATCTATCCTGGAGAATGTTCCATGCGCATTTGAGAAGAAAGGGTAATCTGCTGTTTTTGGATGTAATGTCCTATAAATATCAATTAAATCTATCTGGTCTATTGTGTCATTTAAAGCTTGTGTTTCCTTAATTTTCTGTTTGGATGATCTGTCCATTGGTGTAAGTGAGGTGTTAAAAGTCCTCCACTATTATTGTGTTACTGTCGATTTCCTCTTTTAGAGATGGTAGCAGTTGCCTTATGTATTGAGGTCCTCCTATGTTGGGTGCATATATATTTATAATTGTTATCTTCTTCTTGGATTGATCCCTTGATCATTATGTAGTGTCCTTCCTTGTCTCTTGTAACATTCTTTATTTTAAAGTCTATTTTATCTGATATGAGTATTGCTACTCCAGCTTTCTTTTGATTTCCATCTGCATGGAATATCTTTTTCCATCCCCTCACTTTCAGTCTGTTCAGTCTGTATGTGTCCCTAGATCTGAAGTGGGTCTCTTGTAGACAGCATATATATGAGTCTGGTTTTTGTATCCATTCAGCAAGCCTGTGTCTTTTGGTTGGAGCATTTAATCCATTCACATTTAAGTTAATTATATGTATGTTCCTATAACCATTTTCTTAATTGTTTTGAGTTTGTTTTTGTAGATCCTTTTGTTCTCTTGTGTTTCCCACTTAGAGAAGTTCCTTTAGCATTTGTTGTAGAGCTGGTTTGGTGGTGCTGAATTCTCTTAGCTTTTGCTTGTCTGTAAAGCTTTTGATTTTTTCATTGAATCTGAATGACATCCTTACCAGGTAGAGTAATCTTGATTGTACGTTCTTCCCTTTCATCACTTTAAGTATATCATGCCATTCCCTTCTGGCTTGTAGAGTTTCTGCTGAGAAATCAACTGTTAACCTTATGGGAGTTCCCTTGTATGTTATTTGTCATTTTCCCCTTGGTGCTTTCAGTAATTTTTCTTTGTCTTTAATTTTTGCCAATTTGATTACTATGTGTCTCGGCATGTTTCTCCTTGGGTTTATCCTGTATGGCACTCTCTGTGATTCCTGGGCTTGGGTGGCTATTTCCTTTCCCATGTTAGGGAAGTTTTCGCCTATAATCTCTTCAAATATTTTCTCGGGTCCTTTCTCTCTCTCTCTTCTCCTTCTGGGACCCCTATAATGCCAACGTTGTTATGTTTAATGTTGTCCCAGAGGTCTCTTAGGCTGTCTTCATTTCTTTTCATTCTTTTTTCTTTATTCTGTTCTGCAGCAGTGAATTCCACCCTTCTGTCTTCCAGGTCATTATCCATTCTTCTGCCTCTGTTATTCTGCTATTGATTCCTTCTAGTGTATTTTTCATTTCAGTTATTGTATTGTTCATCTCTGTTTGTTCTTTAAGTCTTCTAGGTCTTCATTAAACATTTCTTACATCTTCTCAATGTTTGCCTCCATTCTTTTTCTGAGGTCCTGGATCATCTTCACTATCATTATTTTGAATTCTTTTTCTGAAAGGTTGCCTATCTCCACTTCATTTAGTTGTTTTTCTGGGGTTTTATCTTGTTGCTTCATCTGGGACATAGCGCTCTGCCTTTTCATCTTGTCTGTCTTTCTATGAATGTGGTTTTTGTTCCACAGGCTACAGGATTGTAGTTCTTCTTGCTTCTCCTGTCTGCCCTCTGGTGGATGAGGCTATCTAAGAGGCTTGTGGAAGTTTCCTGATGGGAGGGACTGCCAGATAGGATTTTATAATACAGTTGTATTAATTTTTTACTTTCATTTACTGATAAGCATATTTTATGTGCTGATTGACATGAACATATAAAATTTTAGGAGCATATTATATGCTGGACACTTGAGAAAGTATTGAATGTTTAACCTTTGCACTTGGAAATAAAGTCAGCTCTACTTTAATAGATTTGTTACATCTCTGATGTAACATAAATATAACTAGTATGTAATCTGATGTAATATAGTATAAATACTGTGTGTTCCAAGCTATCTATATTCCTCAAAGACAGCTGGGAATTCATTCCTTAAGCATGAGAATTCTTTAATTTTTTTAATGGAAATCTTTCTGATTTGTATTTTATATGTAGTTTAATTGAATCTTTAATGGTAACTTAGGGTCTTCATTAATATTGATTACTAGGTAAAACCAAAGTATGTATGTAGAAGTAAAAATATATGAAAATAGCACAAAAAGTGGGAGGAGAAGCATTCTGTTGTAAGATTTTTATGTTATATATGAAATTGTTTGAAGATAGATTGTGATAAGTTAAAGATATATATCATATAAATCCTAGACGAACCACTGGAAAATAAAACAAAACTTAAGGCTAATAAGCTAATAGTGGAGAGAGAATTGAAGTATAAAAGTACTCAATCTAAAAGAAGTCAGAAAAAGAAGAAAAATGAACCAAGAATAGTTAGGGCAAATAAAAAACAAATTACAGGAGGGTAAATTTGTACTTAACTATATAGATGAGGTATTGACAAACTATTCCCCATGAACCAGATTTGGCATGCAGCCTGTTTTTGTATGGCCTGTAAGCTAGAAATGATTTTTACTTTTTTCTTAATTATGAAAAATATATGTAACAAAATTTACCATTTTAAACGTTTTAAGCGTACAGTTCAGTGACACTAAGTAAATTCACATTGTTGTACAACCATCACCACCATGCATACCTTTTCATCTTCCCAAACTGAAACTCTGTACCCATTAAACTGTAACTCTCCATTGCCCATCCCCCGAGATCCTGCCAATCACCATTATCTTTTCTGTCTCTATGAGTTGACAACTGTAAGTAAGTCATAAAAGTGGAAACATAAAATATTTGTCCTTTTTTTGTCTGGTTTATTTCACTTAACAATGTCGTCAAGATTCTTTCATGTTGTAGCAAATATCAGAATTTCATCCCTTTTTTAAAAATATTTTTAGATTTGTAGAATAATTGAGCTGATAGCACATAGAATTCCATATACCTACCCCACTCCCACCCCTTAACCCTTTATTCCCACACAAAGTTTGGCCTATTATTAATATCTTGTATTAGTGTGGTACATTTGTTATAATAAATGAGCCAATATTGAAACATCATTATTAATTATAGTCAATAATTACAATAAGTTTTGTTCTTTGTGTTGTATAGTTATAGGGGTTTTGAAAAATGCATAATAACACGTATCCACCATTAGTTTTATACAGAATAGTGTCACCACCCTGAAAAATCTGTGTTCAAGCTATTCATGTCATACCTCCCTCCCTTGGAATCCTTGGCAACCAATGATATTTTTATTGTCTCTATAGTTTTGTCTGTTCCAAAATGTCATGAAGTTGAAATCAACAGTATGTAGCCTTTTCAGACTGGCTTCTTTCACTTACCAATATGCATTTAAGGTTCCTCCATGTCTTTTCATGGCTTGATAGCTCCTTTCTGTTTATAATTAAATAATATTACATTGTATAGATGTACCATAGTTTGTTTATCCATTCACTTATTGATGACATATTTTTGGCTTCCAGTTTTGGTTGATTATGAATAAAGCTGATGTAAACATTCATGCACAGAATTTTGTGCAGACATACATTTTCAACTCAATTGGGTAACTATCTAGGAGCACAGTTGCTGGATTGTAAGGTAAGACTATGTTCAGCTTTGTAAGAAATTGTCATCTAAAATGATTGTAGCCATTTTGCAGTCCCACCAGCAATGAATGAGAGTTCTTGTTGCTCCACATCCTCACCAGCATTTGGTGTTGTCAGGTTTTTTTAAATTAATTTTTACTGGAGTATAGTTGCTTTACAATGTTGTGTTAGTTTCTGCTGTACATCATCCCTTTTTTTTTTTTAATTAATTAATTAATTTATTTATTTTTGGCTGTGTTGGGTCTTCGTTTCTGTGTGAGGGCTTTCTCTAGTTGTGGCAAGCGGGGGCCACTCTTCATCCCGATGCGTGGGCCTCTCACTATCGCGGCCTCTCTTGTTGCGGAGCACAGGCTCCAGACACGCAGGCTTAGTAGTTGTGGCTCACGGGCCTAGTTGCTCCGTGGCACGTGGGATCTTCCCAGATCAGGGCTCGAACCCGTGTTCCCTGCATTGGCAGGCAGATTCTCAACCACTGCGCCACCAGGGAAGCCCCATCATCCCTTTTTATGGCTGAATAATATTCTCTTGTATGTATATACCAGATTTTTACAGTTTTAAAGTATTATAAAACTCATCAACACACAGAGAATGTGTGGTAGACACTATATGTGGCCTACAAAGTCTAAAATATTCATTCTCTGTGGTCTGTTAGAGAAAGCGTCTCAGTCCCTGATTTTGATAATTACGCTAAATCTAAATGATTTAAACATGCCAATTAAAAGGCAAATATTGTCAGATGAGATTTTTTTAAAGCAATATCCAAACGTATATTGTGTATGAGAAACCTAATTTAAATATAAAGGCATAGATAATTTAAAAGTTAAAGGATAGAAAAAAATGATATACCTACCATGCAGACATGAGTTCAGAGGAAGCTGAGAAGACTGTATTAATATCAGAGAAGACTTTAGAATAAGTATTATTATCAGGTATAAAGAGGGACATTTCCACAAGAATTTGAGTCAATTCATCAAGAAGACATAACAATCCTAAATAACAGCTTCAATAAACTTGAAGCAAAGGAGAAAAAGAAGTTCACAATTATATTCAGAGATTCAGTACTTCTCTCTTGGTAATGAATAAGAGAAGTAGACTGAAAATCAGTAAGGATGCAGAAGACTTCAGCCACAAAATCAACCAGTTTTTTTTGGTTGACATTGATAGAACACTCCACTCAGATGTAGCAAAATACACTTGATGGAGAAATGTTTTTGACTATATTCAACTTCCATTCATGATAAAAAACCTTCCATCAAAGTTTTTCAATCTCTGATTATAGGCTCTAAAAAATAACAAAATTTTAAAATCCCACAAGGCTAATAATATTTAGTGGTGAAATATTGAATGCTTTTTTTTTTTTTTTTTTTTGGTAAAATCCAGTATATGACAAGAATTTCCACTCTCACTGCTTCTATTTAGTGTTTTTAATTGAGAGTCTAGCTAGAACAATAAGGCAAGGGGAAAAAAAGTCATAGAGCTTGGAAAGGAAGAAGTCATCAAACTGTCCTTACTTGCAGATGATATGATTATGTAGAAATTTCTAAGAATTTTACAAGGAATTTTTAGGATACCAGGTCAATATACAAATATCAAATGTATTTCTATATATTAGCAAAAACAATTGGGAAATATGATTTTTAAAACAATATCATTTATAGTAGTATCATAAAACCGAATCCTTAGGAATAAGAGTAATAAGCAAGACACTGAAAACTACAAAACATTGTTAAGAGACTGTAAACAAGAATTAAATATAGTGGTATAGCATGTTAATTGATTGGAAGATTCAATATTATGAAGATGTTTATTCTCCCCAAATTGATCTGTAGATTAAATATGATCTCCATTAAAATTCCACCAGGCCTTTTTTTATTTGTAGCATATGACAGACTAAAATATTTATGGAAATTAAAGGGGCATAGAATAGTCAAAACTGTTGTGGAAAAGAAGAGCAAAGTTAGAGGGCTTACACTACCTAATCTCAGGATTTAGTGTAAAGCCACAGTAATCAAGGAAGTGTGGTATTGGCACAAGGATATACATATAATTAAGTGAAACAGAAGAGTCTAGACTCACACACATATGACAATTATTTTCAACAAGGTGTCCAGGTAATTCAGTGAGGAAAAAAGTCTTTCAGTAAGTCGTTTAGGAACAACTGGATATCCATATGGAAAAAATAATAAATACCAATCCTTGCTTCACACCATACACAAAAATTAATTCTAGATAGGTCATAAATGTAAATGGTAAAACTTATTTAATTACTAGAGAAGACATAGATAATCTTTGTGACTTTGCGTTATGCAAAGATTTCATTGATAGGAATCAAAAGGCATGAATCATAGAAGAAAATTGGAATGACTGTGACTGCATTAAAATTTTAAAACTTTTGCTCTTCAAAAGACACTATTAAGAAAATGTAGAGGCAAGGCACAGACTTGGACAAAATATTTTAAATGTATTGCAAAGGAGAAATAGAAATTCACAATTATATTCAGAGATTCAGTACTTTTTCTCTCTTGGTAATGAATTTCTCGTTTGCAATAAATGCATGGAAAGATGCTCAAATCATTAGTTATTTAGGGAAACACAAACTAAAACCACAATGAGATATCACTACACAGCCAGTGAAATGCTTAAAATTTAAAAGACTATCAGTACCAAATATTGGTGAGGATGTGGAATAAATGGAACTCTTATGCATTGCAGTTAGAATGCAAAATGGTAGAGCCAATTGGAAAACAGTTTGAAAAGATAAATTGTATCCCTACGGTAGAATACAGATTAACAAAAAGTAACAAACTTCTGATAGATGCAAAAACATAGTTGAACCTCAGAAGCGTTTACAGGAAGTAAAAGGTGCCAGATACAAAGGACTGTATACTGTGTGAGTCCAGTTATATGATATCCTGTAAAAGGCATAACTATAGTGAAGGAAAGCAGATCAGTGGTTGGCCTGTGGCAAAACTTGTGGGAGACAAAGGGACGTGAGAAAACTTAAGGGGAATGGAAACGTTCTATATCTCCTTTGTGGTGGTGGTTACAGAACTATATGCATTTGTCAAAACTCATTGAAGGGTACATCAAAATGGCTGGATTTTATTGTCTACAAATTATACCACAATAAAGAGGATTTTAAAAATGGAGGACTTAATTGGAATCCTCTAACTAACCATTATGGGAAGGCACTCTGAACTCCCCCTAGCACTGATTGGCTTCTGATATCTCTGTTACTGCTACCTGGTAAGCCTTGGGTGGTCTGTCTTTGCACATGTACAGCTGACTCTTGGTCACAGACTCATGGGGGTCCTCCACACAGACTTTGGAGGCCCCGTTCTCTGCACAGCTTTCTCCTTTTCAGTGCCCTGCCCCACAATTTCCAGCCACTTCAGCTGCCTCAAATCCTTCACTTCAAACTTCACACTTCAGCTGCCTCCTCAGCTCAGATGACTGTCTTGGCCTGCTTAGACTCTAATTCTTGTTCACAGAAATAATGTGACATGCTTTAATTAGAAGAGTTCTAAAATGTTGGACAGTTAGTAACATCTTGTAATATCGGCAATTCTTTTATTTCCTTAATGTTAAAACAGAAAATACAGTTTGAGTTCATGGTCTGTAAACCCAGAAGTCTCACTGCCTTGCCAGTTATGTTTGGGTCACATTGAGATCCCTCTGCAACAATTATTTTGCCCATTCATCAACAAAAATGTTTAAGGTAATATACTGTGTTTCAAGCTTTGTGTTGCTAGGCACTGCAGGTACAAAGGTAAAAGAGAGAGTACCTGCTCTCTCAGGGAGCTCACAGTTCATAATATCCAAACAGATAACGACAGTACAGTGTACACGATAGAAGCAAAGTGTGTTGTAGAAATATTTAGTAGGAACACTTAGGCTAATCTACATGCATGGATGTGTGTATTTGGGGGGAGGGTGGATACATTTGGGGGGTAGGTGATGAATACAACTGAGAAGGCTAGGAGAGAGTTAATGTGAAATGTTTATATTTTAAATCCTATTGGATAAAACTAGGAATTCCAATCTAAGGAGCAGAGCAAAAAAGTAAAGTAATGCAGTTGTTATACAACTTAGAAACTTCTTCAATCTGGGAAAGAATTAGAATGTGTGAGGTTAAATTTTAGAAATCATGTTATCTGCTGCATATTTGTGTTTTAAACTATATTGGAAATGTAAATATTTTCAAGCACAAGAGCCATTCTAGGTCTGCCAGTCTTTCTTCTCCTAAGTTCTTACATCCGGCCAGACCCACTAATTGAGGCCAACTCTTATTCTAACCAAAGTTGAAAACCAAATGGACTGCTACAAATTCTATCCACTGAGAAGAGTTTCCTTCTTTCTTATCTTTCAGGGCCACCTCTGAAAGATTATAAAGATTATAATCCTATATAATACCAGAAAATTCCACTTCTGCTGGTTTGGGACATATCATTAGACATAACTTTTTTTTTTTTTTTTTAATTTTTATTTATTATTTATTTTCGGCTGTGTTGGGTCTTCATTTCTGTGCGAGAGCTTTCTCTAGTTGCGGTGAGCGGGGGCCACTCTTCATCGCGATGCGCGGGCCTCTCACTATCGCTGCCTCTCTTGTTGCGGAGCACAGGCTCCAGACGCGCAGGCTCAGTAGTTGTGGCTCACGGGCCTAGTTGCTCCGCGGCATGTGGGATCTTCCCAGACCAGGGCTCAAACCCGTGTGCCCTGCATTGGCAGGCAGATTCTCAGCCACTGCGCCACCAGGAAAGCCCTAGACATAACTTTTTAACCCTCAGTTAAGTAGTCATAGCATACTTTGAGACTGTGCATGCAGGTGAAGCAAGATATGGCAGGAGTAACTATCATACCTCCCTGTGCCTTCAGGCCTACTTAGTCCTCATGCAAGATCTGCCAATTCCCCTTGATGGTGGGGTACAGCTTGACATTCGTAACTCAATAGCTAGGTGATCACATGCGATCTACTTCATACTGAACAGGTTGGATCACGTTGCTACCTGGTGTCCCTTGATCTTCCAGTTAGTCTCTGTTTGCCACTAATATTTGGTCAGGAGCTGTTTCTCAAAAACAAGCCACTCTTCATTTCACTTGCGGAAGTGAGTATGATCTTTTATCAAACCCTAAGAGTCAAGAAATGAGAGGCAATGAATTGATTTTCGACTCAGAAAGTAGATGTGCTGAGTAAGATTGTACTGTTAGAAAGTCAGTAGCTACACGTGAAGTATGGTTTGAATCAGGAATTATTTCAAGCTACCAGGGAAATAAAGTAAGAAAGATTAGGGTTTCAAAGCATGGTACAAAAATAACCTGAACTCTGTCTTCTAATAAAATGTGTTTGGAGGTACAAAAACATCATAATTTAAAAAATCGAAAGGCCTCCAATGCAATTCTACCATCAGAACTTCTCAATGATACTTTTAAGCATCATGACCTACTGCAGACATTTGAAGACCATTTGGTTTGCTGAGTCTTAAAGGTCACGTGTAGAGCTTACGCTACTGTACCTGGATCATCTGGAGAGACTTATCTTGCTCTGGGTGCTACTCAAAGCTAATAGCTTTTTATTTTACCTTATAAATGGATCAGAGCTATACACTCAGTTATGGAATGTGCTGCTCTCAAAGTTTAAAGCGGCCAACCAAACTTTTTGTCTCCTTCTTAGTGGGAGGCAGACGAGGGGTAGCAAATTCTCTTTGACTTCGGGAGGAATATTCTAGCATACCCTGGATCCTCAAGAACTTTATTGAGGAGGCAAGCCCTGTGTTTTCTTAAGATTTAGTTCTCACTTCTGTCACACATGTATATTGACCAAGAAACTTCATCTGTCACCTCTTCTACTCTTACAGATCCTAATAGATTGCTGTCTTCTAGAGCAGGATCAAGGAGATGGAGCATGGAATGTGGATGCAGCCAAAGTCTCTGCAAAAGCAGATCACGGCATAGAGCAAGAAGAGTTTATTATGTTTCCCTGAAGCAGGGCAATAGACATATCTGTCCTTACCACATGTAAATAACCTGTTGCTTTTGTTCTCTCTGGATTATTATGAAGGGAAAAGCACTTGCTAAATTAAAGCTACATATCAAATACCAAGGCTGTGTTAATTTGCTCAGTAAGGAGGCTCCATCTGGAGTGGCAGCTCCAGTTAAGTCATCTTCTAATTAACTTTATGATAATCTGCCATTATTTTTCAAGCCTATTAATTTTTGTAGAGGCCAAACTAGTGAAGGCAGTCACCAAACCTGCAGTTCTCAAGTCTCTGAGACTAATCTCTTCTTTTCCCTTGGGATGTCTTGTTGCTGGAGAAAGGAAACTGCAGTGTTTCCAATTGTCCCTTCCTGTAACATACAGATGCTGCTTGGAAAGCCAAAGTGTGGATTCTGCCAGTTGCTCAGAGTACACATTCTAATTGTAAACCCAAGAACTGGAAAAAGAGCAGCAAGGTCATTTCTGAAATTTACTCTTAGATATTTGATATTATCTGATGCTATTATATGTGGAATTGGTTTTAAATTTCACTTTCTAATTGTTCATTGTGTGTATGTAGAGATTCAGTTGATTTTTTAAATACTAATCTTGTATCCAGTGTCCTTACTAAATACGCTTACTAACTCTAATAGCTTATCTCTAAATTATTTTGAGATTTCTGTATCACAGTCATGATCTAAGAGTAGTGACAGTTTTATTTCTTTCTTTCCAATCCCTTTCCATCTTCTTTTTCTCACCGTATTACACTGGCTAGGACCTCCAGTACATTGTTGAATAGAGGTGGTGATAAAAGGCATCCTTGTCTCATTCCTGATCTCAGAGGTAAAGTTTTCAACATTTCACCAGTAAATTTGTTGTTTGCTGTAGGACTTTTCAAAGATACCCTTTATGAGTTCAAAGAAATTGCCTTCTATTCCTTGTTTGCACAGAGATTTTTTATCATGAATGAATAATTAATTTCATCAGGTGCTTTTTAAAATCTTTACTTTAAAATAATCCAGAAAGGATGTGTGTGGAAAATGGAAGGTGTAAATGAAATACAGTGGTACAATTTTTAATAATTATTAAAGCTGGATAAGTAAAAAAAGCAAAATCTGTTACAATTATCACATTACTTTTAACCTTTATTCTTTAAATGCAGTAAATTTGATAGTTTAATTTTCTAATGTTAAATCCATCTTGCATTTATAGAACAACTTTACAGTCCTTTTTACCACCTTGAGTCATTTGAGGGTAAATGGCTTGCTGAGCTGATGCTTCTTCACCCCCAAATACATTAGTGTATATTTTTTACAAGTAAGAATATTCTCTTACATAACTGTGATCCAACCATCAAAAGTAAGACATTAATACTGATATATTTTTAACATTTAATTCTCGGAACCCACTCAAGGTCAACAGTTGTACAAATAATGTGCATTATAAAAGGATCTAGTTCAAAATCATGCCTTTCATTTAGTTACCATGTCTTGTTAGTCTCCCTCGGTCTAGAACAGTTCTTCGGTAATTCCCTTTTGGAGATTACACTTGTTTTTTAGAATATCTGAGTTTGTCTGATATTCCTCACAATTAGATTCAGGTTATGCATCTCTAGCTGGAAGTGGTGCCGTATTCCCCTCATTGCGTCTTATCAGGTGATGCACAATTTTGATTTATCCCGTTACTCAGAATGTTCAGTTTGATCTCGTCATTAAGGAGGTGTGTACCAGGCTTCTCTACTAAGTCACTCTTGATAACTAAGTCCTTTGTCAGAATGTATTTCTAACTACGTAAATGACCTATTTCTCAAAATTCTTTCAGTTTATTCTTATATTTATTTATATCTAGATGGATTCATGGTTTCCTCTTTTTCTCAATGTCTTATAATCAGTTACTATAATTATTTATTTTGAAGCTCAAATTGTTAGTGGGATTTGGTCAGTGTGAACCCCTTCAAGCTGGTTTCTTTGTCATTTTGACACGACCCCATCATTCTTTGAGTGTGTCCTTAACTCTCAACACAAGAAGCTTGTCTAGGCTTGTCTTGTATTTTCCTTTCCTCAGCCCTGGAATTAGCCATTTCTTCATGGAGTCGTGGTTCCTTTTAGTGAAGAACTGATTGAAAAGCCAAGATCTGGGCAATAGGTATGCTCATTGCTATCAAAGTGTTGTTCTTAAGCCCTCTCAGTGGATAGAGCTAGGATACTCAGGAATGTGTGTGTGTGTACACACATTATATGCATATTTACACTATAGTGCTACCTATTACTAACAAGCTGAGTTCACACTGATATCTTTTCATTCTAATCCAATACCACAGAGTTTATTCTAGTGTTTTCCCTTTCCATATTTGTAACTCCCTTTTCAAACACTGAAAGACCTGGCTCCCATTAACCATAATATATATGCTGTTTAATCACCACCACACCACTCCCCATCACTCTGCACACATCCCCCTTTCACCCCATTTAGGTTCCAGTATCACATACAACCTTTTCCACTTCTGGATGTCCCTGTGACCCTCAGAACATGGACTCTGGCAGCCCAGGCCAGCTTGCCCCACACTGAATGTCCTCATCATCCTACCTAAGCTCTGACTTCCTGCTTGGGTTCTGACCCCATACTCCAGGACTTCCCCTGTTCCCCACACAGTTGCCTTCCTTTTCCCACTTGGACTCAGACAGCGCACTCTAGGCTATCCTCACACGTGGATACCCTCCCCATCCAGCTTAGGTTCTGGTTTGCCTGTGTCAGGCCACCTGTTAGTGTGGATGCCCTCCTCAGCCTTCCTGGGCTTGACAGCCCACACCAGTCCCCCCTCCGTGGCTCTGATCCTACCCAGGCTCTGGCACCCCTTCCCTCAGTGTAGGCACACTCCTCACTCTGTTTGGGCTCTGTTGCCCCAGACTAGGCTTCCTGTCCAAGGGGAACCTTCTTACCCTGCTGAGGCTCTGGTTCCCCGTGCTGGGCCTTTCTCATCCAGATTGGGTTCCATCATGCTGATGGTGCTGCCCCAGGTATGGATGCACTCTTTGCCCTCCTTGAGCTCTGACACCTCACTTCTGGCCTCTCCCTGAATGAAGGCCCTCCTCACCCCACTTGTGCTCTGACATATGGCTCCGGGCCACTGCGGCTTCTTGTGCCACCACCTGGGCAGACCACTGCCTGCCTCTGCCCCACTGAAGAGCTTTAGGACTGATAAATTTCCAAAAAGGGAAGAACAAAGGGAAAGCTTGCTATCTTTTTAATGTCTGAAGGATTTGAAATGATGTCCTCCTTTTTACTCTTGATATTAATAATTTATGCCATCTCTCTTTTTTTCCTGACTAGTCTCTTCTAGCAGCTTATTAATTTTATCAGTGTTCTCAGTGAATTTTATTTTGGTTTGCTGAAGCTTTCTATTGTGTGCGTGTTTTCTCTTTTTGATTTCTGCTCCTTATTTCATTCCTCCTACTTTGTTTGAGTTTCACTTGTATGTTTTTTAAATTTTTAACGTCTTGAAATGGGTACTTAGATCATTGTTTTCGGCCTTCCTCTCTCCCCTGCCCTCCCTGGTATATGCACTTAGGCCTGTAAATATCCTTCTTAGCCACATTCCACAAGTATCTCTTTTTTTTTTGTTAGTTTCTGCTTTATAACAAAGTGAATCAGTTATACATATACATATATCCCCATATTACTTCCCTCTTGCATTTCCCTCCCTCCCATCCTCCCTATCCCACCCTTCTAGCTGGTCACAAAGTACCGAGCTGATCTCCCTGTGCTACGCGACTACTTCCCACTAGCTATCTATTTTACATTTGGTAGTGTTTATATGTCCATGTATACACTACCGCTCTCTCACTTTTCCACAAGTATTTCTGTGGATTATTTTTAATATCACTATTTTCAATATGTTTTCTAATTTCTATTGCGATTTCTTTTTTAATCCATGGGCAATTTAGAAGTTCATCTTAATTTCTCGTTATTTTATCTAGATATCTATAGATTTTTTAGTTATATTTTTGATTGTGATTTCTAGTTTAATTCCACTGTGGTTAGATAACATCCTTTTTACACTTCCAGTTTTGAGAAGTGTGTTGAGCCTTAACTTATTGCCCAGTATATGATCAATTTTGGCAAGTTTCCCCAGGTATTTGAAAAGAAATGTGAATTCTACAGATGTTGAATATTCACCACTTTTTAGAGCTGCAGTTCCCAAACTCTGAAAGATACTTTGTTTTGTTTTGTAGGTACCGTGCAATATGCAAATGGAAAATTAAAATGCTTAAAATATATTCATGCATGAACCCTTTTATGGATATATCATTGCCATAAAATAGGGTATGAAATTTGGTTGTAAAACGAGGGATAAAGTAATAGTAGGGCATCATCATCATTTTGGTGTTTGATAGTCCCACAAAAAATTTCTTCCCAAGGCTGGATGTTTACAGTGTAATTTAACAACTCCGACATAACTTGTGTTATTTTATAAAAACAATTGTCTTGAAATGTTTGCAATAGCAATTCATTTTAAGCCAACTCTTAGTTATTACACTGTATAGACAATATAAAGCAGTTATCAACTAGAGAAAAAAGATATTATTGCAAAAGTTAAAAAAGGAGAAATCCTCGTAACTGTATCTTTTTTATGAAATTTAGATTCCAGATACATTTGGTGTTCTTCACTTTGAAAAGTAAAGTGCAAGAGTAAACTGAAAAGGAAAGAGAAAAGTGTGTTAATATTATTTTCAAAGCTTTGAGGATTTATACAATAATATATAATTATATAAACCTACATATATACAGTTTATATATCCCAATGTTCATGTATATTATATATATCTCATTTATATGTTCCAAAATATTTTATATATTCCAATTCACAGCTTTAAAATTGTTTCTCTCAAATCCAGAAACAATATTGAAGTCTACCCATGGAACCTACTTAGCATCTTTAAATATCACTAAACTTCTTTGGGGTAACTTGTGCCTTGGTCTTTGGAGCACATTTACACTAAATCTAAATAAGAGCCAGATGACTGGAGCTCAGCTGTGTAAGTCCCATAGTTGGTGGCAACTAGGCAGGGACCTGATATATTAAAAGTAAACCAAAGGAAGTAAGGTATAACATAATCACCAGACAGAAATTGTATCGTGCTGTCCACATAAAAAGGAAGTTCAGAGAAGGATTATTAAAGTGGAAAAAGAGCTACAGAAAGAGAAGATATTTTAATAAAAATGAAAACTGAAATCAGCTGCCAGACTGATGTATAAGGAGGGCAAGGATCCTTTATCTTCCTCCTTCCTGGAATCTTTAGACATCTACTTTTTTGTTTTGTTTTGTTTAATGTGTGTGTGTATTTTTATACTCCCAATAGTGTATTTTGGAAGGGAAATATTGAGTCATTTTTTACTTTTCCCAGTTTTATTGAGGTTTAATTGACATACAACTTTGTATTATTCCAAGGTGTACAACATAATGGTTTGATATATGTAAATATTGCAAAATGATTGTCACAGTAAGTTTAGTTAACATCAGTCACTTCATGTAGCTACAAATTTTTTCTTCTGATAAGAACTTTTATCTACTTTTATTCTACTCTCAGCAAATTTTAAATATACAATACAGTAGTAGTAACTGTAGTCCCTGTGCTATACATTACATCCCCAGGACTTATTTATCTTATAACTGGAAGTTTGTACCTTTTGACCACCTTCATCCTTTTCCCCCAACCCTCATCCCTGCCCTTTTTTGCCAACCACCACTGTTCTCCATATCTATGAATTCAGTTTTTTTAGCTATAAGTGACATCATACAGTATTTATCTTTCTCTTTCTGACTTATTTCACTTAGCACAATGTCCTTAAGGTCCATCCCTGTTGTCACAAATGGTAGGATTTCCTTCATTTTTATGGCTGAATAATAGTCTGTTGTGTGTATATACCACATTATCTTTATCCATTCATTCATTGATGGACACTTAAGTTGTTTCCATGTCTTAGCTATTATAAATAATGCTTCAGTGAATATGGGAGTGCACATATCTTTTCAAGATAATGATTTCATTTCCTTCTGATAAATACCCAGAAGTGGAAATGCTGGATCATATGGTAGTTCTATTTTTAATTTTTTTGAGGAATCTCCATATTGTTTTCCATAGTAGCTTCAACAGTTCACACTCCTACCAACAGTGCACAAGGATTCCCTTTTCTCCACATCCTAGCTAGCACTTGTTATCTCTTGTCTTTTTGATAATAACCATTCTGACAGGTGTGAGTTGATACCTCATTGTGGTTGATTTGCATTTCTCTGATGATTAGTGGTTTGAACACCTTTTCATGTACCTATTGGCCATTTGGATATCTTCTTTGGAAAAAGAAAGTTTTTACCAAAGACATTTTTTAGTTTCTCAGCCCATTTTTTTTTTTAAACATCTTTATTGAAGTATAATTGCTTTACAGTGGTGTGTTAGTTTCTGCTTTATAACAAAGTGAATCAGTTATACATATACATATGTTCCCATATCTCTTCCCTCTTGCATCTCCCTCCCTCCCACCCTCCCCATCCCACCCCTCTAGGTGGTCACAAAGCACCGAGTTGATCTCCCTGTGCTATGCATCTCAGCCCATTTTTTAATCAGATTGTTTTTTCACTGAGTTGTGTGAGTTCTTTATGTATTTTGGATATTAACACCTTATCAGATATATGATTTGCAAATATTTTCCACCATTCTGTAGGTCGCCTTTTAATTTTGTTGATTGTTTGCAGTGCAGAAGCTGTTTAGTTTGATGTAATCCTACTTGTTTATTTTTGCTTTTGTTGCCTTTGCTTTTTGTGTCAGATCTAAAATATTGTTAAGAACAATGTCAAGGAGCTTACCCACTATGTTTTCTTCTAGGAGTTTTATGGTTTCAGGTCTTATGTTTTGAGTTGATTTGTGTATATGATGTCAGACAGTAGTTCAATTTCATTATTTTGCATGTGGCCGTTCAGTTTTCCCACCACCATATATTGAAGAGACTATCCTCTCCCCATTGTATATTCTTGGCTCCTCTGTCATAAATTAATTGACCATACATGTATGGGTTCATTTCTGGGCTCTCTGTTCTGTTCTCTTGATCTATGTGTCTGCTCTTTTGCCAATACCATACTGTTTTGATTACTATAGCTTTGTAATACACTTTCAAATCAGGATGTGTGATACCGCCAGCTTTCTTCTTCTTTTTCAAGATTACTTTGGCTATTTGGAATCTTCTGTGTTTCCATACAAATTTTAGAATTTTTTTTTCTATTTCTATGAAAAGAAATGCCATTGGAATATTGATAGCGATTGCATTGAATCTGTAGATTGCTTTGGGTAGTATGAACATTTTAACAATATTCTTCCAATCCATGAGCACAGAATATCTTTCCATTTTTATTTGTGTCTTCAACTCCTTTCATCAGTGTCTTACGGTTTTTAGTGTACAGGTCTTTTCACCTCCTTGGTTAAATTTATTCCTTGGTATTTTATTTTTTTAATGCAATTGTAAATGGGATTTTTTTCCCTTAATTTCTTTTTATGATAATTCATTGTTAGTTGATAAAAACACAACTGATTTTTTTATATTGATTTTGTATCCACCAACTTTACTGATTATGTTTATTAGCTCTAACAGTTTTTTGGTGGACTCCTGATGGTTTTCTATATATAATATTATGTCATCTGCAAATAGAGACAGTTTTACTTCTTCCTTTCCAATTTGGATGTCTTTTTTTTTTTCTTGCCTAGTTGCTCTAGCTAGGACTTCCAGGACCATGTTGAATAAAAACAGTGAGAGTCAGCATCCTTGTCTTGTTCCCAGTGTTAGAGGAAAAGCTTTCAGCTTTTCACTGTTGAGTATGATGTTAGCTGTGGGCTTTTCATATATGGATTTTATTATGTTGATGTATGTTCCCTCTGTACCCAGTTTGTTGAGGGTTTTTATCATGAATGGATGTTGAATTTTGCCAAATGCTTTTTCAGTATCTATTGAAATGATCATATTAATTTTATATTTCATTTTGTTAATGTTTTGTATTACATTGATTGGTTTCCATATGTTGAACCATCCCCTGGAATAACTCCTACTTGATTATAATGTATGATCCTTCTAATATATTCTTGAATTCAGTTTGTTAATATTTTGTTGAGGACTTTTTCGTCTGTGTTCATCAGGAATATTGGCCTGTAATTTTCTCTTTTTGTAGTTTCCTTGTCTGGCTTTGGGTAATGCTGGCCTCGTAAAACAAGTTTGCCAGTGTTCCCTCCTTGCCTGTGTTTTATAAGAGTTTGAGAAGGACTGGTATTAATTCTTCTTTAAGTGTTTGACAGAGTTCACCAGTGAAGCCATCTGATCCTGGACTTTTGTTTGTTGGGAAGTTGATTACTGATTCAATATCCTTACTAGTAATTGGTTTGTTCAGATTTTCTATTTCTTCATGATTCGGTCTTGGCTGATTGTATGTTTCTTGGAATTTATCCATTTCTTCCAGGTTGTCCAATTTGTTGGTATATAATTTTTCATACTAATCTCTTATGATCCTTTTTATATGTGGTATCAATTGTAATTTCTCTTCTTTCATTTCTAATTTGAGTCTTCTCTCTTTTTTTTTCTTGGTGAGTGGCATCTACTCTTTTCCGTATAGATATGAACAGTGAAATGGATTCCATCCCCAGCTTCAATTTGATGGCTTCTGATTAATCTAAACCATTTATGGTAATCACATTCCCCCTACCACAGATGGGTTTAGAAATAGACATGTGACCCAGTTCTGTCCAGTGAGATCTGTGGGGTAATATGCTGAGAGACTTCTTGGAAAGATCCTCTCTCTTTTTGAAAAAATTAAGGTAAAGGAAAAGATGGCATGCTGATTCTTAGAACCACTACATTGGGAATTTTTTGATTGACTTCATGGTACAGTAAATATTTAGATATTACAATTTAACTTATAATTCAATGGCTGATTAAATATACATTTTAAAGGGAGAGAAGATGTCCTTTTACTGATTTAAAAACTATCAGTAGAGAATATATTTAGAAACAACAGAAAATTCAAATATCAGGTTTTGTTGTGTTTTTTGTTTTTTGGCCGTGCTGTGAGGCATGTGCGATCTTAGTTCCTGGACCAGGGATCGAATCCATGCCCCCTGCAGTGGAAGCACAGAGTCTTAACCACTGGACTGCCAGGGAAGTCCCTGTTTTTGTTAACAAAGAGGGATTTATTTGTCTCAGGCATCAAGAAGTTTGGAGATAGCTACTTAGTGATTTTTCAGATGCTTCTTCATTATTCTTAGTTTTCATTCTCATGCTTGTTACTTCATGGTTACAAGATGAGTGCAGCACCTCCAAGTAGGAGGAGGGGGAAAGGCCAGTGGACAAAAGGGGCATGCCAGTTGAGTCTGCCTGCTTTTGTCAGGAAAACAAACGTTTTCCTGGAAGCCCTGTTCTGAAATCTGGTTTGTTGTGTTTTATTAGCTACTATTTGCAATCCATCTATTTAATCTATCTTCTCAAATTTAGCTTCAACTATATTAAGTCATTAACTTTTCTACTTTGTGCTTATGTTTTCTAAAGTGGGTATGTTAGACTCAGTAAGTGAGACATTTAATTTCTTTTTGCAAAATTAGGGCTTCTGAGCAAATATGTAAATCTGTGCTAAGTTCAATATTTTTCATTTGAACCAGACATTGTGGTAATTTTTCAATGAGTTTTATAGTTCTTATGTAAAGTTTTTCTAAGGAAGAACAGAAGACCTATTGAACATTTGAACTGAACTCCATTATAAGAATTACAATGCAAACTACCTTTTTTCAGAGTCCCTTTTGAGAAAGGAGAGTGACAGTCCATTAAAGGAAAAAATGAGCAGTGTTTAAATTTAATATCTGTTATTGTGTCCAGGATTTATCTACACAGACTTAGCTATTCCTAAGTTGTATACTGAACTCTATTTCCTTACATACCCTCCTGTCCCCACCTCTATCCTGTTCACAGACATGTTTATTCTCAGTTATTTAGATAAATCCTTAAGGTAAAATTTAAAAGCATAATTTAAGAGAGAAAGAAAATGTAGTTTCAAATTAACTGCTGGAGGTGGAGATGCCTGCTGGGGACAAGGTGGAGCCATACTTTAGAAGGAATACAGATGCAGGGTGTGGTGGAGCAGGGCGTGGCCTCTTTATAATGGAGACGGGGTGGAATGCAGACTTCAGGCTTTGCCGGGGATGGGGGAATTAGGCCTCCATTCAGAGTGCACCCGTTCCAGGATTCTGGATCTAGGATAGATGTGGAAAAATAGTTTCCAACTCTGCTAAGGTGAATGCTAGTTTAAGTTCATCTCAGTAATTGAAGACAATAAATGAGGTTTATATTTGTTTTACCTACTATACTTTTACTATTGTGGCTAGAGAGGTCACAGATCATAAGGGAATAAATGAAGTTGGTATGCTCTAGGATTGTTTTGAAAGAAACCTAAATAAATCATCAATTTCACTAGTATTTATTGCTCTCCCATTTTTATAGTATAAAACAGGGTCTCTCTTGTTATATAACTTTTATTTTTCCTCATCTTATTATGCAGGAGGAGAGGAATGGGAAACCAGATTATTTGATTTCTGCATCTGAACTAGGGAAGAAGAAAACTCATTTAGTAAATCTAGTAGTTACTTTGCCACAAAATTTTAATCCAGTTTTTTAAAGTTATTACAATTATTGTGGACTGTACTGCATGTCGAGGCTAATTGGAAACAGTGACCAGATTCTTAATCATTATCAGGAAACTGCATTCAGAGAATGAGAAGAACACCCCCACTGGATGAATTGCAGCCACCACCATATCAGGATGACAGTGGTTCTCCCCATCTCTCATGTACACCCTCAGAAATTGGGGACAGTAAATGTGAATTTTCCCACTGCAGCAACAGTCCAAGATGCTCATATAACAAGTGTCCGAGTGAAGGAAGCACAGGTCATGAAATAGAAAGTTTTCATAATAAAGGATATGAAGAAGATGTTCCAAGTGACAGCACTGCAGTCCTGAGCCCTGAAGTAAGTAAAAGCACATAGAATTTTTTAAATGAATGTTATTTGGAAGATAATAATCCTGTGCTTATCCTCTTGGTCAGAAGGTTTTATCACTATCTTGTCCTTTATGGCTTATGGTACCAGTTTCTATTTTTATCCAGCAGATTTTTCAGGGCTGTCCCAACCATCCTTCAACTCCCTTTCAAAAGAGGACAGGTAGATAAAAATGAGAGCAGTATGCAAGATATTGAAAAGTATCTTGCCTCAGGTTTCAACCTCAATAGGGGTTTAAAAAAAATTTTTTTTAACATTTTACATAAAACATTCTGGAATTACCCATTTCTTTTATCTTGAGGCTCCTATTTATGTTTGTGTTTATTTTTTAAATTATTTTATTTGGATATTTTTACTATTGGGAGGTGGCCCTTTAACGTTTTACAAGCCTTTCAGAATAATGTCTGCATTTCCATACCATGGAATATGGAAGGGATAAGTGATGCTCAGCTTTACTAATGAAATTTGAATTCATGGCATCATGCATGCAGAGTGGTTGGTTGGTTGTGTTCTAAGTTATTTGCTTTTTTTGGAGCAAAAAATGTGAAAACAACAACAAAAATAGGTGTGTTATACTTTTGAAGTCTTTCCATATTCTAAAAAGGATTTGTTTTAATCTTTCAATGATGATAAAAACTATAAAGGTAATCTAGAGGTTTTCATTAGGCAGTATTTACTTTTAGGTTTCCTTTTTTTCTAGATGGCAAGTTTTGCAGCTTTTGTCCCAGGCAACATTTCATGATACTGCAGTGTGTCAGTGTTCTTCCTAGGTGAATTTTTATCTACTGCCAAAATTAAGTAATGAAAGTACAGCTCTGAATAGAATTTCCTCAAAGTTTTTCTTATATAATTTCTAGGAACACTTTTTATCTGTTACTACTCTTCTACTATTTCTAATATTATTATATAGTATCTAACTTAGAAGGAAATTCTGCATTGGTATTATAAATTTAACATAGCAGCATTTCATCATTTTCCACAAAGAATATTTCTCCATGTTTTGTACCTGAGCAAATTTGAGATAACTATTTTATAGATTTGCAAACTATATAGATAGCCAACACACAAGCAGTGAAACCTGGATTGTGGAACTGACAACAACAATAATAGCTATCACCAATTGTGCCAGGAATTTTTCTATAAGCTTTACATAGTCAGCTCATCTAACTCTTAACAACCTCATCTTCAGAAAGTTGTTATTTCCATTTTAGAAATGAAAGCATTAAGACTCAGAGAATTAAGCAAGTTGCCCAGGTATAAGTAGCTCTTAAACAGTAGAACTGTAATTCAAAGCCAGGTCTGCCTGACTGCAAAAACAGTGCTCTTAACAACTATGCTCTATTGCCCCTCTTGACCTGACTCATTGTGTGCGAAATTACTTTGAAGTATTGGTACCCTCCAAGTACACCACCTGGCAAGCTATCCCAGAGGACTCACAGACCAAGTTAAGATGCTCAGGTTACACTTGTGTGTGTGTGTGCATGCATGTGTGTATGTGTGTTTTAAGCTATTTCAAATATAAAGCAAGAAGTAAGAGGAGCAAGATAAGGTAGGAAAACACACTTAGGATAGGATGCCCTTAGGCAAGACAACAAACACCGTGTGAATCCTGGTTTATATAATGTCCTTATGTTCTGTCTTACTCTTTCTGCTCCATCAGCATTCCCTAATTACGGCACGGTAACAAGGACAAAAGTTGAGATTTAAACAAGGGTGCCAGTGGCCAAAAACACATACTTGTTTTATGGGAGAGATGCAGGGGCAAGTACTCCTGGCCACAAGTGAAACTTGCAGTTAGTCTACTAAATAGACATAGATTTTATCTGCATTTCTTAAATAGAACACGTGGGTGACAGAGCTGTCAGCCCAGAGGTGACATGATCATAGCTTGGCCTTTCCATCCCTTTCCATAGGTAATAGTCATTTGTTCTATCTTATTTTCTGTTTATTCTGTCTCTGACATATCTTACAAGTTATTAACTTAGTTATTATATATATTTACCACATCTTCTGAATTCTGCCTGTGTCTCTCAAGTTACTTCCTTACTTATTATCTGTAGTTAACAAAACCTGTGAGTTTTGCCCATATTTCAGAAGCTTGCTGTGTTAACACTTCTTATTGAGTCTCCTCCATCCTGCTTGTTTTTGTGTCTTCTACAGTGAAACTGAATATGTTCAGACTACAGCAAATGCATGTCACATAAATATTTAGGTGCTGATAGCCTATGTTAGTGTAAAACTCATTCTTGTGTTTTTTCAAGTTTACTTTGCTTCCTACCATTCCTTTAATAGATATTATTTATCAAATAGAAAATTCTTACCTTCCTATTGGTTTAATCCAGGATCCAGCTATTTTAGAGCCTATCTTCCTACACAGTTGAACTGGGAGAGGAGTGAGGAGGGTTCAGAAGGATTCCCCGGCAAGGAGTTCATTAACTGTATTGATGACCTGTTGCTGGCTAAAGATTATTGAAAACTTTGACTCAGAACCTTGAAAAGAGGGATTATTTTCTAATTACCTGTTTGTAGAATACAAATAGTAGCTTTTATCTGTAAAAGTCCCACCCTTTTAACCCTCAGTTTCACAAGGAATGCCCAGGAAAAAGAAAATGCCCAGGAAAAAAAAAATAGGGAGGCACCAAGAGAAACAAAATTCAGAAATAGTTATCTGAGACCATATAAAAATCTTTATTGCCTTGAAAATCTTAGCTGTCATGACACTATTTTAGAAAATATTTAATTGAAAAATAAATTAATGTAATTAATCATTTAATTAGCAATTATGAAGTGGCATGCATTAAAATATTTTGTTCTAAACTGTCAATTTAACAGAGTAAGAATATTTTTACCCTGATCTAATCATATTGCATAAAAAACTGAATTATTCTATGAGAGTTTGTTCTTACTCCTAAAGTATTCTTCTTCACTTGTCATCTTTTCTTCCATACACGATACAAAATTGAGTCATCGTAGGTAGACATGTAAGATCTACAAGGTCAAAGACTTGTGTCTTTTTGGTTCTCTGCTGCATCCCCCACCCAAAATATGTCCTGGCACATAGTAGGTGCAATAGTTAGGTACGTGTTAAGCTGCTATAACAAGGAGACAAGTACAATGGCAAATACAGATACAAAACCACAGAAGATTGTGTGTCTTTCATTTAACAATACTCCTGGGTGAGTAGGTGACTTTGCTCTACAACATCATCCAGGGGCCCAGTTCCTGCTTTTTAGTCACTCTTCTGTCCCCTAGGGTGTTGTCCTAATCCACATGGTCCAAGCTGACCCACACATCCTATCTGTGTATCTGCTTGTGGGAGGAGTGAGAGATAGAGAGTGAAGAGCACGTAATTTTTTCTACAAACCTGATCTGGATGTTTCATACAGAACTCTGTTTCTCTCCCTTTGGCTAGAGCAGAGTTTCATGGCTATATCAGTTGTAAGGAAGACTTCAAAGTCAAGTCTCTTGCCAGACAATGTGTTTCTGGCTAAAACCCAGGTAGTTTTTTTGAGACATGCAAAAAGGGAAGACTAAGAGTCAGTAGTAGTGCCTACTACAGTACGCATTAAATAAAAGTTCAGAAAAATTCAGAAAATTATAAAATTGGCCCACATTTTAAAATGAAAAATACTTAATATTTGTTAAAATATTTGAAGGGGTGAAGTGGTATAGCTGAAAAGTCAGAGACCTGAATTTGGCACTATTAGTCACTAGCTGAAACTCCTATTACATTCCAGATAGTTAGACTAGCAGGAACTTTAGACAATTCCAGACAAAAGAGATACAGTTTCTTTTAATCTTACAATTAAAATATATAGTTTCATACTTTCTTGAACTTTTGGAATATGTATTCTGCCATTTTCAACAGTAATTAGTATTAGAAAATAATATGTAGTTTTAAATTCTGGTTAAAAATTGAAGTAGTGTGTGTGTGTTATGGAAAATAAATATTTGGCTGCAAGTATTTTGAGGCCTTTGTATTTATACTTTCATATTTCACATTTCCATTGATTTTCAAGCCTAAATGTGTTAACATTCTATTACAGATGGGGGCATTTGAAACAAATCTGAAAATGGTACCAAATTTTTCAGTAGCATTATACTTTCATTTATGTTCTCTTTCTCTCCAGCCTAATATTAAGCTGTCAATTTTGTTTATAATGTTAAAAATTTAGTAATTTTTTTTACAAAAGGAGCAGAAATACACATGGAAGTATATATTTTTGTTTCTCATGATAAAAACGTATATCCAACTTTCTCAAAATTGTGATGGTGAATATTAAATTCTATGTCTTTATTATAATAAGTTTTTGAGTTTAACTTACCACTTACATTACTTTGTCCCCATAGAGTAGCTTTTGATTGTAGTTGGCTGTTAATTATTATTACTTTCTTTATGATAGCAAATAAAAAGTTTTCATATCATTCTTCTAAAGAAATATCAGGTACTTATTTACATGCTAGATTAAATAATAGAGTTAAAAATTGAAAACATTTAAATTTGCTTTTCTTAGGATATGTCAGCTCAAGGATCATCTTCACAGCTTCCTAAACCTTTTGATCCTGAGCCAGAAGCTAAATATGGCACACTGGATGTGACTTTTGACTATGACTCACAAGAACAGAAGCTTCTGGTAACAGTGACAGCTGTCACAGATATCCCAACATATAACAGGACAGGTGGCAACTCATGGCAAGTACACCTTGTTCTTCTACCTATAAAGAAACAGAGAGCAAAAACCAGCATCCAGAGAGGACCATGCCCTGTCTTCACAGAAACATTCAAATTTAATCATGTTGAATCTGAGATGATTGGAAATTATGCAGTTCGGTTTAGACTGTATGGTATACATCGCATGAAAAAAGAAAAGATTGTGGGGGAAAAGATTTTTTATTTAACAAAATTGAATCTTCAAGGGAAAATGTCATTACCTGTGATATTGGAACCTTCTTACAATCATTCTGTGAGTATCTGATCAAATAGCCCAAATACAGTTTATGTCATGGTATATAATATACACAACTTTTAAAATCTATGATCAACCCAACAACTTTCTCAGCCTATTTTTTGCATAGTAATCATACCTACAAAATTTCTAAGTCCTAAATAGGTAGGTATAACTTTCTGTCATCTATAAAAGTTGCCCTTGAAGATTATATATGATTTATTTTATGTATTTTATTTTATCTTCACAGAGTCTGGCCTGATGTCTTACATTTTTATTCCTTTGTTAAACATTTATTACATGATTGCTTATGACATCATCTGAACTCCTTATAGAATTTATTGTTTTCTTTCCAGGTTAAAACTAGGTGATGATACTTTAACAGCTATCTAGCCCATATCTTATTTGATATACTGCAGAAATTATTTGCTTTTATAGAATTTGTGCTACTGCCTAGGTCATAACTGATTATCCTTCCAGAACTGCTATGAAATTATTTTTAAAGGTTCAAAAAAAACTCTGCCCTTGTTATACTTTCCACTTTTTTTTTTTTTAACAAAGATTTTGCAGTGTTTCTGAGAGAATACTTCCGTTTAGTACTATGAACTATTCTCCCTTTTTTTTCCTCCAGGTTTTGATCACACACAAGTGTCTCCCCCTCACTGTCTGTCTGTCATCTCTCTCTCCATATTTTTAACTAAAGTCCTGCAAGACATTGCAAATCGCAGGAGAGTTGCACTGTTTATTTAAACCAGGGAGATACACTATGCCACATAGTTATTTAGATTATGAGAAAATCTGTGATATGCTGGAAATATAAATTTTGAATTATATTTATTCCTCTCATAATTGAATAAGAAGCATTTTTACACATAAATATACAGATTTGGAATAGACTTATATATTAAAATAAAGGTATAATATTTTAGAGTTGTTTTTAAGCCTTTAAATGTGTTAAGCATAAGTGCAAGGTTAGAGTCTCACTGAATTTATACCAGGCAGCATTTGATCTTATAGGACCTTCATTCCCAAAGAACCATACCATTTTAGCTAGATGATTTCAGCATCTTTAAAAACCAAAAGGTGATAATAAATATAGTATATCCCTATGGGTTTTTAATATAATAATTATCCTTTATTGGGTAAATTGATAACTTGTTTTAATTTTACATTTTAGAATTACTGTTTGGGGGAAATGTCTTTTTTAAATGATATCAGCAGTTTATCAGAGGAGAGGCAAAAATAGTGCAAGCACTATTTCAGAGGGAAGAAGATAACTTTTAATAAAATTGAATATTCTATAATTCTTGCTATGATTTTTAAACTTTCTCATTACTTGATTTGAGTGATCACTAGTTAATCTGTGGAAAATGCATCCTTGTATATAGAAATACCTGATTTATATTAGAAGAGAATGACTGTATCATCAAGAGGTATGTATTTTGTGTTTCTTTATTTGCTTTGAGATATCTGTTCCCAATTCTGTATTAATTATCTTCTTTTCAGAAAGAAAATGAAGCCGTACAAAATAATATGCTTTTTTCCTCTGGTCAAACTAAATGATTTCTATCCACACCTACATCACATGTGTTGGCTTATGGTGGGGTTTTTTTTCATTTTTTTTTTAACATCTTTATTGGAGTATAATTGCTTTACAATGGTGTGTTAGTTTCTGCTTTATAACAAAGTGAATCAGCTATACATATACATACATATACCCCCTTATCCCCTCCCTCTTGCGTCTCCCTCCTGCCCTCCCTATCCCACCCCTCTAGGTGGTCACAAAACACCGAGCTGATCTCCCTGTGCTATGCGGCTGCTTCCCACTAGCTATCTGTTTTATATTTGGCAATGTATATATGCCCATGTCACTCTCTCACTTCGTCCCAGCTTACCCTTCCCCCTCCCTGTGTCCTCAAGTCCATTCTCTGCCTCTGCGTCTTTATTCCTGTCCTGCCCCTAGATTCTTCAGAACCATTTTTTTTAGATTCCATATATATGTGTTAGCATACGGTATTTGTTTTTCTCTTTCTGACTTACTTCACTCTGTATGACAGACTCTAGGTCCATCCACCTCACTACAAATAACTCAATTTCGTTTCTTTTTATGGCTGAGTAATATTCCATTGTATATATGTGCCACATCTTCTTTATCCATTCATCTGTCGATGGACCATGTGTTGGCTTATGTTTGATTCTGTATTTCTATATGTCTGACAACCATTACAATAAATTTCTGTGGAGTGTTCAGAGAAAGAAAAAAGTGCTAAATAGATAGCTTCTAAGACATAACATTTAAATCTGAACAAAACTATTTATCTTCTGCTCTTAGAGAATTTTTTCTCTGCATTGCCATGCTTCTCAAAGTTAGTGCCTGTGTTGAATTGTTGCTCTGTCTTGGCCTTCTTTCTTTCTCCACCTGCTCAAAATCTCATTGCTTGTTTTTGGCTTCTGTGCCAAAAACAACTAGTGTATGACAGTTGTGAGGTTAAGACTCATAATTCTATCAGCTGTCTTGTCATAAAAATAGAATACTAAAAGAATGTATGTGTTCTGTCTGTGCTCTAGTGTTAATGTTCTCTTTGCTTAGGTGTTGATATTAACTGTATAGAGAAATCATGTGACTGTGGATTACTTAGGTTATTTTAGCTCTAATTTTGTAAGATGTAATAATATATGAGTGAGAGGTACTTTCATAATTAAACATTTATTCTTATAGCTCTTGAATAATTACTTCTTTTTCTTGCAAGAATATTAGCCTTTTGGCAAGGGAAAGTTTTAATCCAGTTAAAAAATTTACAGACTGTGGTTAAAACATATTCAAAGCTTAATTACAGTTCATTTTCATGAGTAATAATAGAAAATTAGAATTCTGCATATAGAATTTAGTTTTATAGCTAGTTTTTCAGAAACTGATTAAATCAATACATTGAGAGAAAAATGACCAGTATCACCAAACTGACTTTCTGAGAACTAAGCCCTGAGTTTCCTTGAGGGTAAAATTTAAGTTTAACATTAAGATAAGCATATAGTTTGATCAGTGAACAGTGGAAAATATATGAAGGGTTGAAAAGCATGAGTTCTTTCTACTAACTAGTTGTGTCAGTTTGGATAAATTATCTAATCATTTTGGGCATCAGGTTTCTTGTTTGTAAAATGAGAGCATTAAAACAAATGATCTCTAAGGTTCTACCCAGCACTATATTCTCTGATTCTACTAATATATATTGGGAGAAAAGTTAATGGATTTTAGGTGAGTTTTGTATGCTTAGCATATGACATTTTGTTGTGGGCATTTATTATGTTTTCTCACTTCTTCATACTTTTTTCAGCAACCTTCTAATGTCTGGGGAAGTCCCAACTGAGTCCCACCTCCCTAAGTTAAACTGTATAATTCACTTCCCTAGTTTCACTGGTAGCTAGGGCATGGGCCGTGTTACCTAGACACTCCACTCATATTCATCTCTAGGAAACCTCAGCACAGACTGAACAGAGAAGCAGATGCTGCACTCAAATTATGTTCTCATCAGGTTGAAGGAATCTGATATTGAGTCATTAGTAATTCTAAAATAGATTTGCTGGTACAGAAATTGTATTGATGCTGAACAATAATAAATAATAATTACAGGAGAGAAAAGACCTTGGCATAGAAGTGTCCAGTAGGAGCAGTAGCAGATTTCCTCACAAGGTCAGTTCTGCAGTATGGTTTTAGGTTTTTTTCTTGAGAAGCTTAGCCATAAACCTGGTTCTCTAGTCATACAAGTAGCTTTAATAAACTGCTGTTCCACTTAGACAGAGTTAGCTTCCAATGATTTCAAATAAGAACCCTGACTGGTAAATGTTGAAATAGCCATATGGTTTAGTATTTACTTGCTTTCGTCAGTTCTTAAGTTATACTCAATAGTTAGAATGTTGTCAGTTACCCTTCCTACCATGATATATCCCTCTCATAATTTGAACTTTTCTCATACACTCAACTTGTTCGTATGGCATTCTTTCCTAGTGTATAACCCCAATTACTTTCTTCACTTGCATTTTTGGTACCATATAGTAATCTCCCTATTACACTTATCTGGAATAGCCTCTCGCCTTTTCCTCCCTCAAGTTTTATTTCTTATTCAATTTATTAAATTTATTAATAATATTATATGTAGTCATTATGATTTATTAATAACGAAACTTTATTCTTTCTCTCATAAACATAGAACCCTTCCTGTACAGACAGCACTTAATTAGTATAATCTATGCAAAGTAGTCTGTCTAGCTAGAAAATTGAGACTTCAGTCCTACAACTGCAAAGCACTGAATTTGGCTAACAACTTGAATGATCTTGGAAGTAGATTTCTTCATCAGAGCCTCCAGATAATATCCCAGCCCAGCTGAAACTTTTATTCAGTCTTGTGAGACCCTAAGTGGAACATGCACCTGAACTCATTTGGACTTCTGACCTACAGAAAATGTGTTGACACTTAAGTTTTAGTGATAGAGGGTACTTAATATGTGCCTAGATGTCTATAGTTCATTAAATCTGGCTCCATATTTCATTTCTGTGCGAACACATAAGAGTTATAGGAAATAGACATGGGAGTGGGTGGGATTGTCTTGGGTGAGAAGAGAAAATCCTCAGGAACTCCTAGATGTAAAGATTGGAGAAAGGTGGGGTAGAGTAGGAAGAAAGAGATAGTAAAATATCACAGACTCCAAGAATGAGGTTTTGAAGGAAGGAATACTCAACTTTGTCAAATGCTCCAGATGGAACCAATAATCTGAGTGCTGAAAACTGTCCTTTGAATTTAGGATATGCAAGTAATGGGTAGCCTTAGAGAGACCTGTTTTGGTGGGGTAGAGGGGTCAGAATCCAAACTAGAGTGGCAATCATGTACACAACTCTTCCACCAAGTTTGCCTGTGAAAATAGAGAAGGGGTTCAGGAAAGATGTTTTTGAGGTTAGGGGAGATTTGGGCATGCTAAAATACTAGTACAAATGGTAAAATATGGAGTGTAAGGTATAGGAGAGCTAATTGAAGATAGCTATTAATTGAGGTCTGGGATGAACAGAGAGGCAAAAATGTTACGAGTATTTTCAAGCCATTTATTTTAATTGTAGACCATGAAATCTAAGTGGAATAAAGAGAGAAGTGAAGCTAGAAGGGGACTAATAGGCAGGGGAAAGTAGAAAGGTTAGCGGACTGAAAGTTCCAAGGATATCAAGGAACAGATGTGAGGGTAGTAGTTGAGCAGGAATTATGGAAAGATAAGGGGCTATGGTTACAGAGGAGAATGTTTTCAGTTAATGTGATGTGATGAGAAGGGTTCAGAGTATGATGGTGGGAGTGGGCAGCTGAGATGGAATAAAAAGTAAAGACACTGGAGATGGGGGCTTCCCTGGTGGCGCAGTGGTTGAGAATCTGCCTGCCAGTGCAGGGGACACGGGTTCGAGCCCGTGTCTGGGAAGATCCCACATGCCGTGGAGCAACTAGGCCCGTGAGCCACAACTACTGAGCTTGCGCGTCTGGAGCCTGTGCTCCGCAACGGGAGAGGCCGCGATAGTGAGAGGCCCGCGCACCATGATGAAGAGTGGCCCCCTCTTGCCGCAACTGGAGAAAGCCCTCGCACAGAAACGAAGACCCAACACGGCCAAAAATAAATAAATAAATAATTAATTAATTTAAAAAAAAAAAAAAAGACACTGGAAATGGATAAGTTGGTCAAGAGAGGCCAGGTTCTTGGATAGGTTATCCACGTGGACATTGATTGAAGTCACAAAAGATGGTGGCAGCAATTGGAATGTGAGAAAAGATAGAATCAAGGATCGTTGTTCTCAAGAAATGAAGAAAAAATGTTCAGGGAATGAAGAGGAAATGTCTAGGAGAGAATATCTATGAAGACAGGATAACGTGAGCCTTAACGGAAATTAGTTATTCTTTTCCACAATTTTAGGGAAGCAGTGTTTGATAAAGCAGCAGAGAACTTTGCTTCTTGACTCTGAGACACTTTGGGTATGAGAGAATAACCAGGATGAAAAGTCTACAGAGGGTGATATATCCTCAGGGAAGAATTGGAATTCAAGTAAAGCAAGGTGTTGAGGGTTCAGGGAAGAAACTCAAGCTCTGGACGAGTTTATCATAGATCACGAGGGCCAGAAGGCATAGTGAAAAGATTCTGAAAAGGAGGAGCATGATGGAAGTTTGTGTTAGTGAAGAAGTACCAAGAATAATAGAATGAATGTTAAAGTAAAAGAGATGGCCAATATCATCAGGGATTTGCCTTCATTTATAGTATACCAAAATGTTCATCCCAATCATAATTTGAGTCTATTTAAATCTCCAATTTCATTTAAAGTCTAATTTAAATAAAATCTTTATGAAAATTTATTAGATTATTTCGAATATACCTTAAATTAGTTGATCTTATCTATCTTTGTATACCAAATATCTAGTACTGGTTATTGCTGTACAAATGTTGAATGGATGGATGGGTGATTAGGTGAAAACAGTACATAATATTTCTGAGTTATTGGCTCTGGTGATTTTTGCAGCTAGTCATGTGTTTTCTTGTTCTCGAACTTATTTTATGTCTTCCTTCTAGATTTTCAACACTTTGAGAATAGATACTGTTGTTTTACTTATTTGATATTGTTCACAGAACCTAGAACATAGGGGAAATTGATTCATCAGCATGTTCAGATAAACCTAATCATTTTAAAATTCTTACTAAGTTCCATTTAACATTATTCCCTGATAGGTATCACCATGCTTAAAATATTTTATATTTTATATTTTATATATATATTTTATAACCTGGTATTCAATAAGCATGCATCTCAGGGTAATTAAATAAGAACACATCAGGATTTGCTTTATTTTTAACTCATAATTGACTAATTAAGGACATACATACTTATATAATTTCTCATTCAAGAGTACAATGCCACAGTTTCCTAAGAATGATCACCCTTCCTCATGACTTACAGCAATGATGGGCTTATTTTAGACCCTTGTATTTTCCACCTTTAATTTCTAAAATCCCTATATCTCAAAAACAGCCTATCTTTATATTAATGGATTGAATTAATTTAGTTTGATATTTGTACTATTACTTTTATTTTAAAGAGAGGTAAATTATTGCTCAGACATAATTGAAATGCGTGCTCTTCTAAGAATCATACTTTAGCCTCTATTATTAACAAGTGGCTTTTATTTCTTTATTTTTAAAGTGGAGTATAGTTGCTTTACACTGCTGTGTCAGTTTCTGCTCTACAGCAAAGTGAATCAGCCATACATATACATATATCCCCTCTTTTTTGGATTTCCTTCCCATTTAGGTCACCACAGAGCACCAGGTAGAGTTCCCTGTGCTATACAGTAGGTTCTCATTAGTTACCTATTTTATACATAGTGTATACATGTCAGTCCCAGTCTCCCAATTCATCTCACCCACCCCCTTTCCCTCTTTTTTTTTTAAACATCTTTATTGAAGTATAATTGCTTTACAATGGTGTGTTAGTTTCTGCTTTATAACACAGTGAATCAGTTATACATATACATATGTTCCCATATCTCTTCCCTCTTGCATCTCCCTCCCTCCCACCCTCCCCATCCCACCCCTCTAGGTGGTCACAAAGCACCGAGCTGATCTCCCTGTGCTATGAGGCTGCTTCCCACTAGCTATCTATTTTACATTTGGTAGTGTATATATGTCCATGACACTCTCTCACCCTGTCACATCTCACCCCATCCCCTCCCCATATCCTCAAGTCCTTTCTCTAGTAGGTCTGTGTGTTTATTCCCGTCTTGCCACTAGGTTCTTCATGGCCTTTTTTTTTTTTTTCCTTAGATTCCGTATATATGTGTTAGCATACTGTATTTGTTTTTCTCTTTCTGACTTACTTCACTCTGTATGACAGACTCTAACTCCATCCACCTCATTACAAATACCTCCATTTCATTTCTTTTTATGGCTGAGTAATATTCCATTGTATATATGTGCCACATCTTCTTTATCCATTCATCTGTCGATGGACATTTAGGTTGCTTCCATGTCCTGGCTATTGTAAATAGAGCTGCAGTGAACATTTTGGTACATGACTCTTTTTGAACTATGGTTTTCTCAGGGTATATGCCCAGTAGTGGGATTGCTGGGTCGTATGGTAGTTCTATTTGTAGTTTTTTAAGGAACCTCCATACTGTTCTCCATAGTGGCTGTATCAATTTACATTCCCACCAACAGTGCAAGAGTGTTCCCTTTCCTCCACACCCTCTCCAGCATTTATTGTTTGTAGATTTTTTGATGATGGCCATTCTGACCAGTGTGAGATGATATCTCATTGTAGTTTTGATTTGCATTTCTCTAATGATTAATGATGTTGAGCATTCTTTCATGTGTCTGTTGGCAATCTGTATATCTTCTTTGGAGAAATGTCTATTTAGGTCTTCTGCCCATTTTTGGATTGGGTTGTTCGTTTTTTTGTTATTGAGCTGCATGAGCTGCTTGTAAATCTTGGAGATTAATCCTTTGTCAGTTGCTTCATTTGCAAATATTTTCTCCCATTCTGATGGTTGTCTTTTGGTCTTGTTTATGGTTTCCTTTGCTGTGCAAAAGCTTTTAAGTTTCATTAGGTCCCATTTGTTTCTTTGTGTTCTTATTTCCATTTCTCTGGGAGCTGGGTCAAAAAGAATCTTGCTGTGATGTATGTCATAGAGTGTTCTGCCTATGTTTTCCTCTAAGAGTTTGATAGTGTCTGGCCTTATACTTAGGTCTTTAATCCATTTTGAGTTTATTTTTGTGCATGGTGTCAGGGAGTGTTCTAATTTCATACTTTTACATGTATCTGTCCAATTTTCCCAGCACCACTTATTGAAGAGGCTGTCTTCACTGTATATGCTTGCCTCCTTTATCAAAGATAAGGTGACCATATGTGCGTGGGTTTATCTCTGGGCTTTCTATCCTGTTCCATTGATCTATATTTCTGTTTTTGTGCCAGTACCAAACTGTCTTGATTACTGTAGCTTTGTAATATAGTCTGAAGTCAGGGAGCCTGATTCCTCCAGCTCCATTTTTCGTTCTCAAGATTGCTTTGGCTATTCGGGGTCTTTTGCGTTTCCATACAAATTCTGAAATTTTTTGTTCTAGTTCTGTGAAAAATGCCAGTGGTAGTTTGATAGGGATTGCATTGAATCTGTAGATTGCTTTGGGTAGTAGAGTCATTTTCACAATGTTGATTCTTCCAATCCAGGAACATGGTATATCTCTCCATCTATCTGTATCATCTTTAATTTCTTTCATCAGTGTCTTATAATTTTCTGCATACAGGTCTTTTGTCTCCTTAGGTAGGTTTATTCCTAGATATTTTATTCTTTTTGTTGCAATAGTAAACGGGAGTGTTTTCTTAATTTCACTTTCAGATTTTTTGTCATTAGTGTATAGAAATGCAAGAGATTTCTATGCATTAATTTTGTGTCCTGCTACTTTACCAAATTCATTGATTAGCTCTAGTAGTTTTCTGGTAGCAGTTTTAGGATTCTCTATGTATAGTATCATGTCATCTGCAAACAGTGACAGCTTTACTTCTTCTTTTCCGATTTGGATTCCTTTTATTTCTTTTTCTTCTCTGATTGCTGTGGCTAACACTTCCAAAACTATGTTGAATAATAGTGGTGAGAGTGGGCAACCTTGTCTTGTTCCTGATCTTAGTGGAAATGGTTTCAGTTTTTCACCATTGAGGACAATGTTGGCTGTGGGTTTGTCATATATGGCCTTTATTATGTTGAGGAAATTTCCCTCTATGCCTACTTTCTGCAGGGCTTTTATCATAAATGGGTGTTGAATTTTGTCGAAAGCTTTCTCTGCATCTATTGAGATGATCATATGGTTTTTCTCCTTCAATTTGTTAATATGGTGTATCACGTTGATTGATTTGCGTATATTGAAGAATCCTTGAATTCCTAGGATAAACCCCACTTGATCATGGTGTATGATCCTTTTAATGTGCTGTTGGATTCTGTTTGCTAGTATTTTGTTGAGGATTTTTGCATCTATATTCATCAGTGATATTGGCCTGTAGTTTTCTTTCTTTGTGACATCTTTGTCTGGTTTTGGTATCAGGGTGATGGTGGCCTCGTAGAATGAGTTTGGGAGTGTTCCTCCCTCTGCAATATTTTGGAAGAGTTTGAGAAGGATAGGTGTTAGCTCTTCTCTAAATGTTTGATAGAATTCACCTGTGAAGCCATCTGGTCCTGGGCTTTTGTTTGTTGGAAGGTTTTTAATCACAGTTTCAATTTCTGTGCTTGTGATTGGTCTGTTCATATTTTCTATTTCTTCCTGGTTCAGTCTCGGCAGGTTGTGCATTTCTAAGAATCTGTCCATTTCTTCCAGGTTGTCCATTTTATTGGCATAGGGTTTCTTGTAGTAATCGCTCATGATCTTTTGTATTTCTGCAGTATCAGTGGTTACTTCTCCTTTTTCATTTCTAATTCTATTGATTTGAGTCTTCTCCCTTTTTCTCTTGATGAGTCTGGCTAATGGTTCATCTATTTTGTTTATCTTCTCAAAGAACCAGCTTTTAGTTTCATTGATTTTTGCTATTGTTTCCTTCATTTCTTTTTCATTTATTTCTGACCTGATCTTTATAATTTCTTTCCTTCTGCTAGCTTTGGGGTTTTTTTGTTCTTCTTTCTCTAATTCCTTCAGGTGCAAGGTTAGGTTGTTTATTCGAGATGTTTCCTGTTTCTTGAGGTAGGCTTGTATTGCTATAAACTTCCCTCTTAGCACTGCTTTAGCTGCGTCCCATAGGTTTTGGGTCGTCGTGTCTCCATTGTTATTTGTTTCTAGGTATTTTTTGATTTCCCCTTTGATTTCTTCAGTGATCACTTCGTTATTAAGTAGTGTATTGTGTAGCCTCCATGTGTTTGTATTTTTTACAGATCTTTTCCTGTAATTGATATCTAGTCTCATAGCGTTGTGGTCGGAAAAGATACTTGATACGATTTCAATTTTCTTAAATTTACCAAGGCTTGATTTGTGACCCAAGATATGATCTATCCTGGAGAATGTTCCATGAGCACTTGAGAAAAATGTGTATTCTGTTGTGTTTGGGTGGAATGTCCTATAAATATCAATTAAGTCCATCTTGTTTAATGTATCATTTAAAGCTTGTGTTTCCTTATTTATTTTCATTTTGGATGATCTGTCCATTGGTGAAAGTGGGGTGTTAAAGTCCCCTACTATGATTGTGTTGCTGTCGATTTCCCCTTTTATGGCTGTTAGTATTTGCCTTATGTATTGAGGTGCTCCTATGTTGGGTGCATAAATATTTACAATTGTTATACCTTCCTCTTGGATCGATCCCTTGATCATTATATAGTGTCCTTCTTTGTCTCTTGTAATAGTCTTTATTATAAAGTCTATTTTGTCTGATATGAGAATTGCTACTCCAGCTTTCTTCTGATTTCCATTTGCATAGAATATCTTTTTCCATCCCCTCACTTTCAGTCTGTATGTGTCTCTAGGTCTGAAGTGGATCTCTTGTAGACAGCATATATATGGGTCTTGTTTTTGTATCCATTCAGCCAGCCTGTGTCTTTTGGTGGGAGCATTTAATCCATTTATATTCAAGGTAATTATCGATATGTATGTTCCTATTCCCATTTTCTTAAATGTTTTGGGTTTGTTATTGTAGGTGTTTTCCCTTTGTTGTGTTTCTTGCCTAGAGAAGTTCCTTTAGCATTTTTTGTAAAGCTGGTTTGGTGGTGCTGAACTCTCTCAGCTTTTGCTTGTCTGTAAAGGTTTTAATTTCTCCATCACATCTGAATGAGATCCTTGCTGGGTAGAGTAATCTTGGTTGTAGGTTTTTCTCCTTCATGACTTTAAGTATATCCTGCCACTCCCTTCTGGCTTGCAGAGTTTCTGCTGAAAGATCAGATGTTAACCTTATGGGGATTCCCTTGTGTGTTATTTGTTGTTTTTCCCTTACTGCCTTTAATATGTTTTCCTTATATTTAATTTTTGACAGTTTGATTAATATGTGTCTTGGCGTGTTTCTCCTTGGGTTTATCCTGTATGGGACTCTCTGTGCTTCCAGGACTTGATTAACTATTTCCTTTCCCATATTAGGGACGTTTTCAACTATAATCTCTTTAAATATTTTCTCAGTTCCTTTCTTTTTCTCTTCTTCTTCTGGGACCCCTGTAATTCGAATGTTGGTGCGTTTAATGTTGTCCCAGAGGTCTCTGAGACTGTCCTCAGTTCTTTTCATTCTTTTTTCTTTATCCTGCTCTGCAGTAGTTATTTCCACCATTTTATCTTCCAGGTCACTTATCCTTTCTTCTGCCTCAGTTATTCTGCTATTGATCCCATCTAGAGTATTTTTAATTTCATTTATTGTGTTTTTCATCGTTGCTTGGTTCCTCTTTAGTTCTTCTACGTCCTTGTTAAATGTTTCTTGTATTTTGTCTATTCTATTTCCAAGATTTTGGATCATCCTTACTATCATTATTCTGAATTCTTTTTCAGGTGGACTACCTATTTCCTCTTCATTTGTTAGGTCTGGTGTGTTTTGACCCTGCTCCTTCATCTGCTGTGTGTTTTTCTGTCGTCTCATTTTGCTTATCTTACTGTGTTTGGGGTCTCCTTTTCACAGGCTGCAGGTTTGTAGTTCCCGTTGTTTTTGGTATCTGTCCCCGGTGGCTAAGGTTGGTTCAGTGGGTTGTGTAGGCTTCCTGGTGGAGGGAACTAGTGCCTGAGTTCTGGTGGATGAGGCTGGATCTTGTCTTTCTGGTGGGCACGTCCACGTCTGGTGGTGTATTTTGGGGTGTCTGTGGCCTTATTATGATTTTAGGTAGCCTCTCTGCTAATGGATGGGGCTGTGTTCCTGTCTTGCTAGTTGTTTGGCATAGGGTGTCCAGCACTGTAGCTTGCTGGTCGTTGAGTGAAGCTGGGTCTTGATGCTGAGATGGAGATCTCTGAGAGATTTTTGCCGTTTGGTATTATGTGGAGCTGGGAGGTCTCTTGTGGACCAGTGTCCTGAAGTTGGCTCTCCCACCTCAGAGGCACGGCCCTGATGCCTGGCTGGAGCACCAAGAGCCTTTCATCCACACGGCTTTTATCCTAGAGTCCCCTGGGACAGGATACTAAGCTGACTTCTTGGGGAGCTTCAGCTCCGGGAAAGCGCTGGGCGGTTGCCACCTTTGCAGGTGGATGTCCCCTCTTTCCCTCTTGGTATCCATATGTTTGTTCTCTACGTCTGTGTCTCTATTTCTGCTTTGCAAATAAGATCATCTTTGCCATTTTTCTAGATTCCACATATATGCATTAATAGCCGATGTTTGTTTTTCTCTTTCTGATTTATTTCACTCTGTATGACAGTCTCTAGGTCCATCTATGTCTCAGCAAATGACACAATTTCGTTCCTTTTTATGGCTGAGTAATATTCCATTGTATAGATGTACCACATCTTCTTTATCCATTCCTCTGTCAATAGACATTTAGGTTGCTTCCATGTTCTGGCTATTGTAAATAGTGCTGCAGTAAACATTGGGGTGCATGTATCTTTTTGAATTATCGTTTTCTCTGGGTATATGCCCAGTAGTGGGATTGCTGGGTCATATGCTAGTTCTATTTTTAGTTTTTTAAGGAACCTCCATAGTGGCTGTATCAATTTACATTCCCACCAACAGTGTAAGAGGGTTCCCTTTTCTCCACACCCTCTCCAGCATTTATTGTTTGTAGATTTTGTGATGATGGCCATTCTGACTGGTGTGAGGTGATAACTCATTGTAGTTTTGATTTGCATTTTTCTAGTAGTTAGTGACGTTGAGCATCTTTTCATGTGTTTGCTGGCCATCTGTGTATCTTTTTTGGAGAAATGTCTATTTAGGTCTTCCACTCATTTTTTGATTGGGTTGTTTTTTTTTTTGTTATTTATCTGTATGAGTTGTTTGTATATTTTGGAGATTAGTCTTTTGTCAGTTGCTTCGTTTGCAAATATTTTCTCCCGTTCTGAGGGCTTTTTGTCTTGTTTATGGTTTCCTCTGCTGTGCAAAAGCTTTTAAGTTTAATTTGGTCCCATTCATTTATTTTTGTTTTAATTTTCACTACTCTAGGAGGTGGGTCAAAAAAGATGTTGTTGTGATTTATGTCAAAGAATGTTCTGCCTATGTTTTCCCCTAAGAATTTTATAGTATTCAGTCTTACATTTAGATCTTTAATCCATTTTGAGTTTCTTTTTGTGTATGGTGTTAGGGAGTGTTCTAATTTCATTCTTTTACATGTAGCTGTCCAGTTTTCCCAGCTCCACTTATTGAAGAGGCTTTTCCTGCATTGTATATTTTTGCCCCTTTGTCATAGATTAGGTGACCATAGGTGCATGGGTTAATCTCTGGGCTTTCTATCCTGTTCTGTTGATCTGTATTTCTGTTTTTGTGCCAGTACCATACTGTCTTGATTACTGTAGCTTTGTAGTATAATCTGAAGTCAGGGAGCCTGATTCTTCCAGCTCCATTTTTCTTTCTCCAGATTGCTTTGGCTCTTTGGGGTATTTTGTGTTTTCTTACTATTCCTAGATATTTTATTCCTTTTTGTTGCAGTGGTAAATGGGATTGTTTCCTTAATTTTTCTTTCTGCCCTTTCGTTGTTAGTATATAGGAATGCAAGAGATTTCTGTGTATTATTTTGTATCCTGCAACTTTACCAAATTCATTGCTTAGCTCTAGTAGTTTTCCAGTGGCGTCTTTAGGATTTTCTGTGTTCCTGTGTTGCTAGTCGTTTGGCATGAGGTGTCCAGCACTGGAGCCTGCAGGCAGTTGGGTTGAGCTTGGTCTTGGCATCAAGATAGATTCTTCATCCTGCCTTCCACAGACTGTGTGCTGTATTCTCCTTCGATCCCCCAAAGGTCGCTTTCTGTCCCAGCTGATTTCACACTGTGGGGGTTTTTCTGATTGCAGGAACCTCTCCTCACCTTCAGCTTCCTGCCAGGGTTGGTGGTCCCTTTATTGATTCCTCGTTTCTTTTTTTCTTTCTTTCATTCTACCCAGTTGTGAGGAGATTGTTCTTGTCCTTTTAGGTATCCGAATTCTTCCACTAATGTTCAGCAGGTGCTCTGTGAGAATTGTTCCATATGTAGATGTATTCTTGATGTACTTGTGAGGAGAGACGAATTCCGCATCCTCGTATTCTGCCATCTTGACTCCTCTCACAAATAGCTTTTTATTTTTTATTTACTTGGCTGTGCCGGGTCTTAGTTGTGGCACACGGGATCTTTGTTGCCATGTGCGAGATCTTCATTGCGGCATGCAGGATCTTTAGTGGTGGCATGCAGGATCTTACAGTTGCAGCATGCGGGATCTTTAGTTGCAGCATGCAGGATCTTTAGTTGCAGAAGCGGGGTCTTTAGTTGTGGCATGCAAACTCTTAGTTGAAGCATGTGGGATCTAGTTCCCTGACCAGGGATTGAACCTGGGTCCCCTGCGTTGGGAGCGCAGAGTCTTAACCGCTGGACCACCAGAGAAGTCCCCTTGCAAATAGCTTTTAAAACTTACACCTAAAACTAAGACAACACTGTTAAACAACTATACTCCAGTATAAAATAAAAGTTTTTTAAAAAACTAATCTTCATCTATTTTCATATTCACTACAATTCATATACTACCATTGTCAATAAAAATCTGCATTTTCTAAACGTAGATTACACTTCTTCATCATAAAGCAATTTAAAATAAATACTTCATGATAAACTAATGATCATAGTTAAAAATGACTACATCAAAGAGAAAGCTGCATGTATGCAATTCAGTTCCCTCGACAATAACAGTAATGTGAGTCATGGCTCACTTTAGTATAAAACTAAATAGTTATAGGCCTATTTAGAGGCAGTTATTCAAAGAGAAAGTAAGTGAGCATATATTACTGGTAGAGGGGAATAACTAGTCTCACATGAAGAATTGTTAATCAGATAAATCAGTGAAAGGGAGAAGCTAAATTACAGCATAGAAGGAAGCTTTTTGTTTAAATCAGAGTCTTAGTTTAAATGTTAAGTTTAAACTTAGTTTAAAAAGAAGTCAAGTTTAAATGTTAAGTCTCAAGAAATTTTGAACATGCAGAAGAATTGAGTGGGAGTAACTAAAATTTCAGTGACTAAAATCATTTGTTTTTTATATCTAGTCTGGGGAATGAAAAACATCAAACATCTTAACTCTGGGGTTCATTTAGTTGGACCATCCAAGTGCTAAACTATAAACTACCAAGGACCAACTCATACTTCATTTTTTTTTGTATTATTTTTTCAAAAAAAGCCAGAAAAGTAAAGTATAAGCTTAAGTGTAATAAATATTACAGGTAATATTTTCCTTTTCTGCTCTATTTTATTTTATGCAATTAATTCTTCCAAGATACTGATATCAATTGTTTGTAATACTGAGAGAAATTAAACGTTTTTTGGAAAGAGAGTTCTATTTGATCATTTTAGAGTGGAGTAAAGATTATGATAGGTAAATTTGGGTCCAGGTGAGCAGCATATTCTATAATTAAGAACATTAAAATGCATTAAATGGAGCAAAAGAGGATAAAATAGTGTTTTCTAAAGAAACACCATGGAGAGAGATATAACATTCAAATTCTAAATACCGACCACAATTTTTTTTTTTAATTTATGTATTGGCTGCGTTGGGTCTTTGTTGCTGCGCGCGGGCTATCTCTAGTTGCGGCGAGCAAGGGCTCCTCTTCGTTGTGGTGCACGGGCTTCTCATTGCAGTGGCTTCTCTGTTGCAGAGCACGGGCTCTAGGTGTGCAGGCTTCAGTAGTTGTGGCTCGTGGGCTCTAGGTGTGTGGGCTTCAGTAGTTATGGCTTGTGGGCTCTAGAGCGCAGGCTCAGTAGTTGTGGCGTACAGGCTTAGTTGCTCTGCGGCATGTGGGATCTTCCTGGACCAGGGCTCGAACCTGTGTGCCCTGCATTGGCAAGCGGATTCTTAACCACTGTGCCACCAGGGAAGCCCTTGACTACTATTTTTAAAAATTCTTTTGGAGCGTCTATAAGGTGGACATCCTGAACACATGCCTTCTTCATCATTACCAACAGCTGTGAAATGCATATATTTTACCTTAAAGAAGCACTTTATTACATTACTGCAAGCAATTCCCTTTCTTCTGGATTGTTTCACAGTCATAAAATAGTTGTATCCACTGTGCCTCTTGTTCATTATCTTAGGCTTTTTGTAAATGGATGATAATTAATGAACAATACCATTGAGTGAGCTTGTCCTTGAGGCCTTCCCTTTAGAAATAAAAGAAATACCAAACAGAAGCAACATTTTATTTTTTCCTAGTCATTCTCCTCATCGTGTTAATATTAAATAGCAGGGTAGTATCCAATGGGCAACTGTATTTCGAAACCAAAATCCTTAATTCTAGGATTTTCACATTTAAAGTCTTGACAGATAATTTAAAATAGTAGGTTCTTCATTGGAAAAACAATATTAAAGTGCTAGATACTAATTTTGAAAAATCATAGATATGAAAATCTATTTTATCAGAATATATTTTATAAAACAACCAGTAGTAATGGTATTGATTAAAGTTTTTTCATCTGAATTAGTAGTATTGAGGATGTTTCTTCCTAAAGAGTTGTGGTTTTATCTGCTGTGACATTTATTTTGAGGTTGATGGGGTTTAATGCTGCTTTTCCAGGGTGATGCCTATTTAGGCATACAGTGAGAATTTAAAGAGAACTGATAAATACTAATTACAAAAACATTTTTCTTTCTGGAAAATTTGAAATTTAATTTAAAAAAGAAGTAGTTTTTACATTTGATGAATTTATGTTCTTATGGTGGAATATGAGCTTACGACATACTGCATTCAGGTCTAGGACAGAGGAACTTTATTTTAAAAAATTAAACTTGAAGGAAACCTTTTATTAGTGAGTTTTCTGTCTCATCATCACATTTGTTCTGTGGACTCTGTAGGGACATGTAATGAGCCAGAAAAAATATCTATTTGACAGTTACATTTTCTTTTATTCTATTCAAGGCAAGGAACAACTCTGGTCAAAAATGATTGTACATTTAAGCCTATATATAAATTCCTGATGCTATTTATATGAAGCAGGTATATTTAAATGATTTCTATCCCTGAAAATGAGCATGGCTCTGCAAGTACCCTGTGTGCTCATTCATTACTGGGAACTCCTATTTGAGTGAAATACACATTTTTAGGTGTTGAGCATGCAAAGCTGTTGTAAAAAAGGCTAATTCTCCATAGTACACATGTTAGCAATTGGGATACTATTGGGATACGTGACCTGAGTACTTCCCAAAGTTGTGATGATTAAATGAGATGAGGTATGTGAAAACCTTCATAGACTAGAAATATTAGTTGTTAACCTGAAATGAAATATGTATTCTTTTGGTTTTTTTCCTTGGCTGCGTCGGGTCTTAGTTGCAGCACGCAGAATGTTTTTGTTGCGGTGCGCAGGCTTCTTTCTAGTTGTGGCCTGCGGGTTTTCTCTCTCTAGTTGTGGCATGCAGGCTCCAGAGCGCGTGGGCTCTGTAGTTGTGGCACGCAGGCTCCAGGGCCTGTGGGCTCCATAGTTTGTGGCATGCGGGCTCTCTCGTTGAGGCGTGCGAGCTCAGTTGTTGTGGCGCACAGGCTTAGTTGCCCCGCGGCATGTGGGATCTTAGTTCCCCGACCAGGGATCAAACCTGCATCCCCTGCATTGGTGGGCAGATTCTTTACCACTGGACCACCAGGGAAGTCCCAAAATACGTATTCTTAATATATTTTAATCATTCTGCCATTATTTACTGTTTTATAGTTTAAAGATATCCTCTGGTCTTACAAAAAATAATGACTTTTGTCTTCCTTTTACCTCTTAGACCTAGAATTGTTTATATAGGCTATATCTTACCTACTTACAGTGTTGATTTTATAGTCTGTCACTTTGGGGCAACTGATAATTAGAGTAGTACTAATTACATTCTTTTGAAGCAGAAAAAAGCTAGTAGAGCTAATTGGAAGTGAAGACTTAAGTCTGGTACACATAGATTTTTAATTATCTCATGTTACATAATCAAAGTATATAATTTATATAATCAAAGTTATATATCTCTTAATATTTCCATATTCTACAATAATAAAGTAAACTGAACTTTAATTTGGCTCATTTTTAAAGGAATACGATAGCATTTAGTTGATAGAAAATAGCATGTATTATAAGTACATTTTTCATATTAGTCAGCTTACCCAGGGGGGTGGGTATATTCTTCTTTGAAATGAAAGCTGTCATTGTCCCTTAAGCTATATTCAAGTTCTAAAACTGTATTCTTTATACTAACTCACTTGTGGTTTGTCATAAAAGGTTTAAAATTACTTGATAGTGGGAATTTATCATTTTAATACTGAAACTGTTAGATTTTCAAGATCAAGTTTATATTTGCATTTAGGAGGGTTGGTATAGCATAGAGGTTGGGAGCATAGAGGTTCTGAGGTCCCTGGTTCCACGTCTTGGTTCCCCACTTCTTCCTAACTATGTGTTCTTGGGTGAATACTCAACCTCTGTGTGTCTCATTTTTTTCATTTGTAAAAAGGAATGATAAAAAAAAAAGAGTTAATCCATGTAAAGAACATCATCTGGCACAGAGCAGGAACTCTAAATGTTATAAATTAAATAACATTAGACAAATGTTAACTAATGTTGTTTATTGGGTCTTATTCATGTGTAAATAAATTTGATCTGAATTAAGTGCTAGTTCTTAAGTAAAAATTTACATTGTCTTTTTCAAGTTTCAAAATCAAAAGGAACATTGCAGTCTGGAAAAGAGGAAAATAAAAGTGCTTTTTTTAAAATTAATTTTTATTGACGTATAGTTGCTTTACAATGTTGTTAGTTTCTGCTGTACAGTAAAGTGAATCAGACATACGTATACATATATCCCCTTTTTTTTAGATTTCCTTCCCATTTAGGTCACCACAGAGCACTGAGTAGAGTTCCCTGTGCTATACAGTGGGTTCTTACTAGTTATCTATTCTATACACAGTAGTGTATATATTGTCAATCCCAATCTCCCAACTGATCCCACCCTCCCTTCCCCCCTTGGTATCCATAAGTTTGCTGTCTACATCTGTGTCTCTATTTCTGCTTTGCAAATAAGTTCATCTGTACCAAAAGTGCTCTGATCCAACAATACAGAGAATGCTTAGTCCAACAATACAAGTAGCTAGTAAAATAACTTTTTTAGGAACTAAATATAATTCAACCCTTGAATGTTTTTAAGATACAGCTTTTTAGAAATATATTTTGAATAATTATTAAGAACTCTGAATTATAAATATTATTTAACTAAATACAGTTTTATTATTTTCAGGCATATAGAGAAACGCATATTACATTAGCAAAATGTATAAGGCAGTTTAGGCTAGGTTATTCTGAGATAACAGATAGAGGACATGGCAAACTAATCCTTATCTTTTAAAGCTTCTTAAAGCTTCTGCCCAAAATTGACACATGCTACTTCCACTGACATTTCAAGGGTCTAAAGCAGAGGTTGGCAAACTTTTTCTATAAAGTGCCAGAAAGTTAACTTTTTTTAGGCTTCACAGGCCACGTATGGTCTCTGTCACATGTTCTTTTTATTCTTTAACCCTTACTTATTTTATTTGTTTATTTTCTTCCAGTTTTATTGAAATACAATTAACATACAGCACTATATAAGTTTAAGGTGTACAGCATAATGATTTCACTTACATACATTATGAAATGATTATCATAGTAGGTTTATTGAACATCCATCATCTTATATAGATACAAAATAACAGTAATAGAAAAAAATTATTTTTTTCTTGTGATGAGAACTCTTAGGGTTTACTCTCTTAACAACTTCCATACATAACATACAGCAGTGTTCATTATATTTATCATGTTGTACATTACACCCTAGTACTTATTTATCTTATAACTGGAAGTTTGTACCTTTCGACTGCCTTCATCCAATTCCCCCTCCCTCTAACCCCCACCTATGATAACCACAAATCTGATCTCTTTTTCTATGAGTTTGCTTGTTTGTTTGTTTTTAAAGTATAATTGACCTACAATACTATGTTAGTTCCTGGTATACAACATAGTGATTCAATATTTCTGTACATTTCAAAAGGATAACCAGGGTAAGTCTTGTTACCATCTGTCACCATACAAAAATATTACATAATTATTGACTATATTCCCCACACTGTACATTTTATACCCCTAACTCATTTATTTTGTAACTGAAGGTTTGCACTTCTCAATCTTCCTCACTGATATCTCTTCTTCCTTTACTTCACTTCCCCCTGGCAACCACCTGTTTGTTCTCTGTTTCTATGACTATGTTTCTGTTTAGTTACGTTTGTTTGTTTGTTTTGTTTTTTAGGGTTTGCATATAAGTGAAATCATACAGTATTTGTCTTTCTTTGTCTAACTTACTTCACTAAGCATAATACCTTTAGGTCTATCCATGTTTTGCAAATGGCAAGATTTCGTCGTTTTTTATGGCTGAGTAATATTCCATTGTATATGTACCACATCTTCTTTATCCATTCATCTACTGATGGGCACTTAGGTTGCGTCCATATCTTTGCTATTGTAAATGATGCTGCAGTGAACATAGGGATGCATATATCTTTTTGAATTAGGGATCCTAGAACTAGTGTTAATCTGGTAGTGGGCAGGGCCATTCCTGACATGACTGGCTTCGGGATACAGGGTCTTCTAGAGCTGGTGGTACCTATTGGTGGTTAGGTCCAGATCCCAGGGCAGCTGGCTAAGGGGCCCAAAGTGTCCCAGAGCTCGTGTTGGCTGGCTGGTGGTCAGGGTTGGGGCCCAGGGCATCCCAGGGTATTGCCAGCCTGCTAGTGGGTGGACTGCATCTTGACAGGGCTGGCTGAAGGGCCATGGTGTTGGCCCACTGATGGGTGGGGCTGAGGCCTAGAGAGTCCTGGGAATGCTGCCCAACCCCTTGTGGGCGATTCTAGGTCCCTGGGTGGCTGGGGGCTCATGGTGTCCTATGGCAACTGGCCTGCTGATAGGTAGGGTTGTGTCCCCACCCAGCTAGCTGCTTGGCCTGGGAAGACCCAGGACTGGTTCTGACCAGCTGGTGGACAGGGCCGGGTCTCAGCACTTACAGGCTAGAGGGGGGATTCCAGAATGGCGCTTGCCAGCACTGGTGTCCACGTGGTAGAACAAGCTCCCAAAAATGGCTGCAGCCAGGGTCTCTGTCCCCAGAGTGAGTCCCAAAGGCATCCTGCCTCTCCAGGAGGCTTGCCAAAACCAGCAGGTGGGTCCGACCCAGGCTCCTTTCATATTACTGCTTCTGCCCAGGGTCTCAGAGTGTGTGAGATTTTGTGTGTGCCCTTTAAGAGTGGAGTCTCTAATTCCCACGGCCCTCCAGGTCTCTCAAAAGTAAAGCCCCACTGGCCTTCAAAACCAAATATCCTGGGGGCTTGTCTTCCCAGTGCAGAAGCCCTGGGCTGGGGGCCAGATATGGGTCTCAGACCCCTTGCTTCTTGGGGAGAACCTCTGCAATATTAATTGTCCTCTTGTTTGTGGGTCGCTTACCCATGGGTATGGGTCTTGATGATAACCACATGCCTCCACTCCTCTTACCTGTGTCATTGTGGTTCCTTTATTATATCTTTAGTTATGGAGAATCTTTTCTGCTAGTCTTTTTGTTGTTCTCATTGATAGTTGCTTTTTAAATAGTTGTAATTTTTCTGTGCCCGTGGGAGGAGGTGAGCTCAAGATCTTTCTGCTTTGTCATCTTGGTCACTCCCCCTAGAACCATTTTTTAAAATATAAAACCACTCTTAGCATGCCGGCTACATAAAAACAAGAGGCCACAGGCAGCATTCGTTTTAAACCTGTAGTTTGCTGACCTCTGGTCTAAAGCAAGTCATGTGATATCAACAGTGAGGGGCAGTGAATAATTGTGAACAATAGTCCATACAAAGAATTAACTAATATTATTTATAATTTGCATGTCAGTAGCTTGTACATAAAGTTTTGCTTTTATAGTGTAAAAATTTGCTCTCTTGGGACAGACATTCTCACATTCTCTCTTTTTTTTTTAAATTAATTAATTTATTTATTTTTGGCTGTGTTGGGTCTTTGTTGCTATGTGCGGGCTTTCTCTAGTTGCAGCGAGCAGGGGCTACGCTTTGTGGTGCGTGGGCTTCTCATTGCGGTGGCTTCTCTTGTTGCAGAGCAGGGGCTCTAGGCACGCAGGCTTCAGTAGTTGTGGCTCGCGGACTCAGAAGTTGTGGCTCGTGGGCTCTAGAGCGCAGGCTTAGTAGGTGTGGCGCATGGGCTTAGTTGCTCCGCGGCATGTGGGATCTTCCCCGGACCAGGGCTCGAACCCGTGTCCCCTGCATTGGCCAGGCAGGTTCTTAACCACTGTGCCACCAGGGAAGTCCGAGACATTCTTTTAAATCTTATTTAGGTAATAAATTTGCATAGCAAAGGCTTTCCTAAATACTTAGCCTTGTCTAATTATCACAGTTTCTGAATCCAGGTTCTTAATTTATAAACATATTATTGAACTTGAAAAAATTAAATATATGACAAGTCCTAGTATATATTAAACATGTTTGCATAAATTGACACTACCAGAAGAAAATGTAAGGAGTGGTTTGTTTATTTTTACAGTTAAACATAGTGGATTAACCACATACGTTTATTCCCTTTTCTTTCTGTAATTCACTAAACTGATAGTATCTTCGTTAAAGAATTAAATACACACACACATACACGTTCACATTTGTACCCACAAGGTCAAAGAGAAATGGAATGAGGACATCAGTAGATGTGAGAGATCAGTGTCTGGAAGACAGTGTGGATGGAGGAACCTAGTGAAAAGTGAACATAGAAGCAGCAGAGAACTAATCTGACCCACAAAACCATATATACTTCTAGGTACAGCGGAGGATAGCATGAGTCTGGGAATTAAAAATGAGAATCTCTAAAAGTCTATAACGTGCACTGTTGTATCTCCATCTGGCATGAAGAATAGTGGCAGGCTTGTGCCTAGAGCTGGGCAATACATATCATATCATTACTTCTCAGGAAAAACTCAATGGTCCAAGCTAAGACCACCTCATACTGATATTTAGGGGTCCCACACACAGTTAGGATGGTCAGTGAACAAATTATATTTAAAAGTATAGAGTTTTTGATCAGCTCTTTGGTGATGGATTCTTAAATATGAACAGGCAATCATAGCTCAGGAGACACCCAGGGGAAAACTCTACCAGGAAAGAGAAAACCAAAGATAAACATTTTTTTAAAAATTACCCTCAGGGAAGAGTACATAATGTAGAGATGAGAAGAAAATTAAAAACTAATTCAAATTCGAATTTTCAGAAAGATTTGATAAGATATTATATACATATACACTTTTTAAAAAGAGGACGAATACTCTGAAAAAGGAACAATCATAGAAGAAAGGGCTTTTGTGAATTACAAATATGATTGCCAAAATAAAGCATGTTCTGGACGGGTCAGTACAAGGATTGGAGGATTGGCAAACTATGGCCCGTGGGTCAAATCCAGCTCACCAGCTGTTTTTGTAAATAAAGTTTTCTGGCAATACAGCTGTGCCCATTTGCTTACATACTGTGTATGGCTGCTTTTGCACTACAGCAGCAGAGTGAGTAGTTGTGGCTGAGATCATACGGCTCATGAAGCCAAAATTATTTACTCTCAGGCTCTTTACAGAAAAATTTTGCTGATCCATTATTCAGAAGATAGAAATGAAAAGAAATCTCCAGAAATAGAAAAGAAAATAGAGTAGAAAAAGTAGATGTAAAGACAAAAAAATAGAGACTTAGACAATCTAAGAGGATTTAACATATGACTAAATAGTGAATCATAAAAAAAAAAACAAAAAAACAGCGGAGGGGAAGTTGTATTAAAATAAAAGAAAATTTGCCAAAGCTGAAGGACTTGAGCTTCCAAATAAAGAGCCTGAACAATAAATGAAAAAGTCCAGACTAGGCGCATCATTGTGAAATTTCAGAACACGGGTAAAGAGAAGATCCTAAATGGGCCCAGGTAACATAAAAATGAATGAAGATCAGAATGGCGTCAGACTTCTCAGCTACAATGCTAGATGCTAGAAGCTTAAGCCTTCAGAATTGCAAAGGAAAGTAATTTTCACTGTATTAAGTGTTTTGTATGTATTATCTCCTTAAATCTTCATCATAACCCTATTATGGGTATCATTATTTATCCCCATTTTACAGATGAGAAAAATGTACTTTAGTGACTTTGACTATTCCAGTGTCGCTGTGTTACATTTGATTGCTTGGCAATCTGTAAATATTCCCAACCTTTTCTAGTTTCTTTCCTGTGCTTCAGAGGAATACACTTCCCAGATTCCCTAGAGTTCTGAATGCTAATCAGGTTCCCCCAATTAAATGCATTCATGCATGATTTGCAAGGTGAAAGTGAGACAGAGGCCATCTTCCTGCTGCCCCAGGCAGGCGAGTTCAAGGGAAGATGTTTTTCTACCTCTAGCAACATTCTAATAGCTAGTTTTCAGCTTCATGGATGCTAAGAAGTAATTGCAATGGCAGTGATGACTTCCTGATCCCTTGACGAAGCTAAAATGGTTATGTTTTTTAATTCATACTGTATCTCCCCACCTTCTTGGTAAGTACAGTAGATCCTTTGGTGAGTCAGATTTTCCGTGTTCTAGGAGTCATTCCTGCAGGACCAGCCTGGACCCTGCTGCTCCAGCTCTCCCAGCAATTCTGTACGCACCTAATGTCCTGAATTAAATCTTCTTCTTCTTAAAATACCGGAAGTGATTTCTGTTTCCTTCACTGAACCCTGACTGACACAGTTCACAGTAAAGGCTTATTGTTAATCTTAGAATAAGAGGTCTGAGATTTTAGATTTTAAATTTTCAGGTTTTAAAATTTGTATCTAGGTAGTCCGTGCTGTACAAGGACAGTGTCAATTATAACTAGGGTTTGATTCTAGTTAAAATAATTTTTAACATATAATTTCTGAAAATAATTACACCAGTAAAAGAGGTTAAAGAAAAGGAACATTCATTTACTTTCTTCAACTTGAATAGTGCTTCCATGTGCTGGGTACAGTTTTAAGTACTTGATGTCATTTAATCCTCACAGTTACCCTTTGAAATAGGTAATAGGTGCTGTTAGCCTCAGTTTATAGCAAACAGGCATAGGTAGGTTAACTGAACTGCCCAGGGTCACACACTTAGTAAACTACAGAGTAGGGATTTCAATCCATCTCTCCACAGTCTGTGTTTTTAGCTATTCTGTATTTTATCATAAGTACATCATAAGACTAAATTTTACCTGGAAGAGGGTTGGATTTGTCTTGAAATGTTGATAGAACCAACTTTAAATTATGAATGTCTTTACTCCCATGAAATTTGTTTTTATTAGATGTAATAATTAGAATCTTTAAAATGTCAAGATTGTGATTTTTAGGGAAAAAATGTAATGTAAAATAGATCCAGAAATGAAACCTCACTGGTATCCTACTGAGGAAATATCATAACCAAAATAATTGAAATATCATAACCAAATAAATGAAAAAGTGCCGGATTCCCTCTTTGTTACTCGGTACCATTTCTTTTCAAACTTTGGTCCTCTTGGAACTGTTAGATTTCTTGGCTATTTCTCATCATTTACTTCTGAATCTTTTATGATCCTGTACCCTAGAATGTATTGAAAAATGTGTTACCTCATTATCTTAAAATCTCACAGCTCAGATCAATTTAACAGTTTACTAAATTGTGTTACATATATAAAAGTAGAGACATTTGATGATGTATGTTCCTTGGTGAATGGGTTCTCAGAACATGGGTTTGAATGTTTAAAATGGGAAAGGTGATAAAGTGTGTGTTTACTGGTAGTCTTCCCACACCCCACACACACATCTCTAATGAATGCACTGTGTTCCTGTATGCATTTATAAGTCAAAAGTTCGTTTACTGGTCAGTGTTTAGACAGTGTTTAGAAGTTTGGATTAAGGCTAATAAATATTACAGAAGATTCTAGAGGAACTTAAGTACCACTTAGACTTTATTTCCAGTGGATAATAAGATAGATATATTTCCCATTCTCAGCCTCACACCCATGGCAGTGGCTCTAGCAGTCTAGAAATGGAGATCCTCTATTGAGGAATCCAGCAGAGAAGGCAACAGTGTAAGTGAGGCTGTGTTGGCAATGCTAAGTGGAGGCCCTCAGCAGACTTCCTCTTAGATGCCATTGACCGGCATTTGGTCACATGCCCATGGCCTCTGCAAGAGAGACTAGAAATGCAAGTGCCTGGCATTTTAGTCTTTGGAGTGAGAGGTGAGCTCTCCCAGCAAGAAATAAAAAGATTGGGAATGGCTGTTGAGTGGGCAACCGACAGGATTCACTGTGGCTTACAACCAGGGATTTTGGTAGCAGGCTTCAAGTTTATATGTTCATGAGTTCACATTTATGCTTTTAACATAAATGTACATTTTTGGAAGAATATATGTAAAATGAAAGATTTCTCCTTTCAATTTCTCCCCTCTTTCCAAGTATACAGTATTTCATATTTAAAATCTGATGATCAGGGCTTCCCTGGTGGCGCAGTGGTTGAGAATCTGCCTGCCAATGCAGGGGATACGGGTTCAAGCCCTGGTCTGGGAAGATCCCACGTGCCGCGGAGCGGCTGGGCCCGTGAGCCACAATTACTGAGCCTGCGCGCCTGGAGCCTGTGCTCCGCAACAAGAGAGGCCGCAATAGTGAGAGGCCCGCGCACCGCGATGAAGAGTGGCCCCCGCTTGCCACAACTAGAGAAAGCCCTCGCACAGAAACGAAGACCCAACACAGCCATAAATAAATAAATAAAAACAAATACTTTAAAAAAAAAAAAAAAAGAGTGAGCATATTTCTCTAAAAAAAAAAAAAAAAAATCTGATGATCAGATCCTATATATGAGCACTAATTATTTTCAAGGGGGATTTATAAATGTAGTTTATGCACTGGTGAACAGCTGTCTTATACTGTTAAAGCAAGCAACAGTTTATACCTCATATAAAGTATTTCTTCTTCCCTTCACCCTAATTGTTCTTTTAATAAGAACTCAGACTTTTTTACCTTTGGGTTTGTTTCATATTTTTACATACATATTATAAATGCCACTCTAAAAAATGAATGTTTAAAATGCAAAATTAAAATCTAAAATGTTTGTTGTGAAACGAATCTAATACCTAACCCTCTTCTCTCATGTAGTTTAAAAGCAGTTTCTCACAGTGAGCTCTCCCAGTCATTTACATCAATTTGGGGGCTCAACACCAGATCCACAAAATCAGAATCACTAGGAAGCAGCCTAGCAATCTTTATTTTGAACAAATTCCCCAAGTGGTCATTAAATACATTAAAATTTCAAGGCCACTGGTATAGAAAATGTTAATAATAAAATATATAAGGTTTATACTTTGGGGTAACTTCAGAGGGTATATTTTTATTTGTTTTCTGTATTTCATTAGATCTCTTCATCTTTTATTGCCTTTGGTTTCATTTTCAAATATTTAGCAGTGTATGTTCTTTGGACATTCAAAAATAATTAAGGGAAGTAGAATTATAAAGAAATGTCAGTGAAATGATAGTAAAAATATGAAGAAAAGTTTCCTCTTTGGAAAATCCCACACCTTCATTTAATTAACTGAAATTACCCATGAAGAGCCAGTGATTACATTGAGTAAACACATCAATTAAGATTCTATCAGTTTCAAGAGAATGCAAACCAACTCAAAATGGCTTGAGCAATAAGGGAAGGTTCAGATAGTAGGTCTGCTTTCAGGCATGGCTTGATCCAGTGATTCAAATATCACTAAGGTCCTGGTTTCTTTCTCTTTCTACTCCCCTACCACCCTGTCTTCCATGTGTCAACTTTATAATCAGGTTTCATATAGTGGCCCTGTTGAAACTTCTTGTGTCTCACTAGGTTACATGCCTATTCAGAACCAATCACTATGGCTACAGGGGTGGGCTGCACTGATTAGCTTTAGCCCTAGAGGTGAGCAGTGGGTCACTTCCCAAACCACATTAGATAAGAAATGAAAAGGAGTTTGTTCACTACTGGAAGGAAGTGGTGAATGGATGCTAGGGAGATAACTGATTCATGTCCAATATAATGTTTATTTCAATTCCTTGAAAATAAAATTCACCAAAACTTTAGTGATTGGACATACTGTCAATGAAATCCTATTTCAGAAAATTTGGTAATACCTCAGAATTAGGCATACCTTTCTGCATGTCGCTTCAGGAATCTTGAGTTCTGTGTTTCACACAGTGTCTTTCTGATATGCTTAATTGGCTATGTACCAAATCCTAAAAACTGTGCTTCTCATTCCTGATTACACTAGTATGACTTGGGGAGATTTTAAACGAAAGATGAATAGGCCCCCATGTAGACCTGTTGAATCAAACACTTAAAGGGAGTGGGGCCAGAGTATCTGCATCTTTAAAAGGCTCTACAGGAGACCCAGATGCCTGGGCAGCATTGATTTTCGTTGCCCTATAGAACCTATCTTATCTCCACATCTTATTCTTCACTGTCATTTCCTGGATGGCCAGAGGACTAAAACAGGTCATTGCCAAGTTCTGAAACATCTGTTGCATCTGACTATAAGATTTAATGTGAAACTAACCATATCATTCAGAAAACTCTACTGTAAGACTTGTTAATGCTACATTTTTCCAAAACAATCTGCTCAAATTGTAACCAACTATTAAAAATCACCTTTAACACAAAGAGTTTTATTTTAAATACTTGTACAGAGAATTAGATTTTTATAAATTATTTTGAAATAGGCTGAATAGTAAGAAATGGTTATGCATACTAGTAACTGTTAAGTTTCATTGCCTTTGGTTTCTTTAAAAACTTTGTATTTCAGATATATTATAAAATATTAAAATTATTTATCTCCTTGACTCATTAGAAACTTGACATATTTTCAGAACAGAAAAAGATGAAAAACATTTTGAAGGGAATTAAAGCCCTTATGGCCATAAGAAAAATTGTGTCACCAAAAATATTCACTATATATAAAACCTAGAATATTATAGATTAGATTTTCTTTGGATTCAGTTTATTTAAACAAAGTTTATTGAGGCACTGAAGATATTAGAACTAAATTTTTCAGAAATTGACAAATTCAGCATTTCCTGGGTTTCAGTGGTCTTTTAGGAACATGAATTTGGGAAAATATGCCAAGGGCCCAGTAACTGTCCTCAAGGCCATCTTTAGAGTGTAGTGCCACCTGGACTATCCTGAAATTCAGACTGTAAAATTACGTAAGTAGGGAATGAGAATAGCGTTACAAATTTTGTTCCAAAATAGTACACATTGTGATAAAGTGAAATAAAAGGCATTGCTATTTCTGTTAACATTTCATTTCCTGGGAACTGCTTTGAATGCTCTATGAGGATATGTACAAAAACAACAGTAATCATGTGAAATAACTCTGATAGCTAGGGAATTCATTATGAATGAAGTTCCATTAAGACTCTCAGAAATATCCTTCTATATTCATATTTTAATGAACATATAAATCATATTTTGCTATTTCATTTGTCACTAAATTATTCATAACATTCAAATTTTGAATCAGAACTAATCTTCAAATAGTCTGTTTTGTGGCATAAGAGAATTGTTATTACCATTTTAAAGTTTAAGAAAGGAAATTTGAAGTTCACGGTGTTTATAAATTTAAACTGAAATCATGATTGTTCTAATGCATTAGTGAGAGTGTCATTAAGATTTGTGTAAAGCAGTAACACAGTACCTGGGACTTAGTAAGCCCTCAGTAAATATTAGTTATGCCAATATCATCATCATCATCACTACATTACTACTACCGTCACACTACTACTTACACCTTTTACCTATTTTTTGCATAAGAGTAGCTTAGTTTCGTTTTCTTTTGGTAGGAACCCACAGTTCATTATCTTCACGATTCATTTGGTCCCTGTTAACATTCTACATGGATAATTTTTTAAAATATTTTCCCTTTTGATGTGGATAGTCTCATTAATATAGAAGTAGGACTTATAAAATATGAAAGAATATGTAAATTTTTGAAGCTTTAATTTTACACTAGTACCATATAAACTATCTTAAATATCTTTCATGGCTTTTTCATAGATACAAGACATGAAATATTTATTCTGTTTTTAAGTAGTAGTATTCTATTAATATATATGTATACACATACATATTTATATTTATTTCTGTGTCTATATTGAAAGCCATGCATTCACACTGAGATGACCAGTTCCAGTTCAGCACCACTGGGTTCATTCTAATTTGTAAGTACCTTCTTCGATAGTGAGAAGCCTCCTACTATCCTTAATGTATTAACTTAATTTGATCGGTCTTTTTATATGTAACCAGTATTCCACTGCAGCCATCACATCCTCCATACCCATACCCTCCTCCCCAGACTCAGGCTCCAAATCCCTGTGTCTCTTTGCTCCTCCTGCATGGAAGTCCTTATCGTGCTTGTCCTCTGACATCCCTACCAGTCTGCGTCCCCACCGCCACCACTGCCTAGAGGATCTCAGCCTGCCTAGGCTTGGCTGTGACACCCTGCATTGCATCACCCTTCTGTGGAAACAGCCTCCCTACCCTATTTGGGATCTGACAGCCCATACTGACCCATCCTATTAATGGGTGCCCTCACCCTGCTAAGTCTCTGACAGCCCATTCTATTTCATGTCTCAGTGCCCTCAGCAGGATGTCTTCCTGACCCTGCTGGGGGCTCTACACCCCAAGCTGGGCCACACCTCCTCATCCTGCTCAGGATCTGATAGCCACCATCAGGCTGCCCATCTGGATTCTTTCTGCCCACGATAAGTGACCACTTCATATCTTCTGCCCCACCCCAACATGGATGTGTTCCTCATCCTGCCTGGGCTGGTGGCCCACTCCTCTGAGGATGTCCTCCTCAGCCCGCTTGGACTTAATCGGTTTTTTTTTAAAGTTAATGACCCTTTGCCAGGCCCTCAGTGAGGTCAGGAATAATGATGATGATAATGATTATGCTTGTGCTGATCATAGCAACTAACTTATATTGGCCACTAAGACAGAACATATGGCTATACTCTATGTCACAAATAATTGATATATTTATCTTGTCTAGGTGTCTATAAAATGACCATCAGGTATAAACTTAAGAATATTGCAACTAGATATAAATTTTGGCCTCCTGGGATTAAAGCCTAAGGGAAACTGGTTCAGCATGGAACTGTCCGTGGTACTGAGAAGTCCCTGTTGTCTCTTGGATTCTCATGTAACTGGCTTGAATCTTCCCTACTGTTTGTTATATATAGGTCTGACTATACCTCTTAACTGTTCCTGAGATTTCCACCCCCCCAACTTTATTGAGATATAATTTCCATATAACACTGTGTAACTTTAAGGTGTTCTAAATTTTAATGATTTAATGCACATGTATAGTATGAAATGCTTACCACAGTAAGGTTAATTAGAACATCCTTTACCTCACTTACTTACCATTTTGTTGTGGTTATGGTGAGAACATTAAAGCTTTACTCCCATAGCAATTTTCAAGTACACAATACAGTATTAGTAATTATAGTCACCATGCTATACATTAGATTCCTGGAACTTACTTATTTTATAACTGAAACTTTGTACACTCTGGCCAACATCTCCCCATTTCCCCCACCTCTCAGCCCCTGGCAGCCACCATTCTACTCTCTTGTTTCTACGAGTTTAATGTTTTTAGGTTCCACATAAAAGTGAGATTATACAGTGCTTATCTATCTGACTTTTGCTTCATTTTTTTCCCTTTTATAAAAAATTGAAATGTAGTTAATAAAATATTATGTTAGGTGATTTGACATTTGCATACATTATGAAATGATCACGATAAGTCTAATAACCATCCGTCCCCATACAAAGTTACTACAATATTATTGACCATATTTCTTATACTGTATATTACATCCCTGTGGCTTCTTCATTTTATAACTGGATGTTTATATCTCTTAATCCCCCTCACCTATTTCACCCCACACCTCCCTCCCTTCTGTCAACCATTCATTTGTTCTTTGAATCAATGAGTCTGTTTTCATTTTTGTTAGAATTTTCTTCATTTTTAAAGCTGTGTGTGTGTATCAAATTTTCTTTATCTGTTCATCTGTTGATGGACACTTAGATTGTTTCCATATCTTGGCATTGTGAATAATGCTGCAGTGAACATGGGTGTGCAAATATATCTTCAAGATAGTGATTTCAGAAGTGGAATTGGTGGATCACATGATAGTTCTATTTTTAATTTTTTGAGGAACCTCCATACCGTTGTCCATAGTGGCTGCACCAGTTTACATTCCCACCAGCAACGCAGTAGGTTTCCCATTTCCCCCATATCCTTGCCAGTGTTTGTTATCTCTTGTCTTTTTTTAAATATCTATTCTAAAATGTGTGAGGTGATATCTCATTGTAGTTTTGATTTGCATTTCCTCGATGATTAGTGATGTTGAGCACTTTTTCATGTGCTTGTTGGCCATTTGTATATCTTCTTTGGGAAATGGTCTATTCAGGTCCTCTGCCCATTTTTAAATTGGATTGTTTGGTTTTTTGCTATTGAGTTGTGTGCGTTTTTTATATGTTTTGCATATTAATCCATTATCAGATATATGGTTTGCAAATATTTTCTCCTGTTTTATAATTGTCATTTCATTTTGTTGCTCTGGAGAAGCTATTTAGTTTGATATAGTCCCACTTGTTGATTTTGCTTTTGTTGCCTGTGCTTTGCTGTCAGACGTAAAAAAATCATTGCCAAGACTGATGTCAAGGAAATTTTCCCCTATGTTTTCATCAAGGAGTTTTACAGTTTCACATCTTATATTTAAGTTTGTAATATATTTTCAGTTAATTTTTGTGAATAGTGTAAGACAGGGGTCAAATACCATTCGTTTGCATGTGAATAACCAGTTTCCACAACACTATTTATTGAAAAGACTATCTTTTCCTCATTGAATATTCATAGCTCCCTTTTCAAGTATTAGTATATACCTGGGTTTATTTCTGGGCTCTCAGTTCTGTTCCATTGATCTGTTTGTCTATTTTTATGCCAGTACCTTACGGTTTTAATTATTATAGCTGTATAGTATAGCTTGAAATCAAGAAGTGTGATGCCTCCTATTTTATTCTTCTTTCTCAGGACTTCTTTCAATATTCAGGGTCTTTCATAGTTGCATAGAAATTTTAGGAATGCTTTTTCTATTTCTGTAAAAAATGCCATTGGAATCTTGATAGGGATTGCATTGATTCTATAGATGGCTTTTGGTAGTATTGATATTTTAACAATATTAATTCTTTCAGTCCATGAACATAGGACACCTTTTTATTTATTTGTATTGTCTTTGATTTCTTTGGTCAGTGTCTTGCAGTTTTCAGAGTAGAGATCTTTCACCTCCTTGTTCAAATTTATTTTTGATGCTATATAAATGGGATCAATTTCTTTATTTCTTTTTCAGAGTATTTGTTTTTAGTGTATAGAAATGCTACTGATTTTTATATGTTAATGTTGTATCCTGCAACTTTACCAAATGCCTTGATTAGTTCTAAATGTTTTTTGATTGAGTCTTTAGGATTTTCTCTATATAAAGTTATATCATCTGTAAATAGAGATAGTTTTATTTCTTCTGTTCCAATTCTGATGCTTTGTATTTCTTTTTGTTCCCTGATTGCTCTAGCTAGGACTTTCATTACTATGTTGAATAGGAGTGGTGAGAGTGGCTACCTTGTCTTGTTCCTGATCTTAAAGGAAAAGCTTTCAACTTTCACTGTTGAGTATGATATTAACCATGGATTTGTCTTCTATGGCCTTTATTATGTTGAGATATGTTCTTCCTTTGCCTAATTTGTTGAGTCTTTACCATGAATTGATGTTTGATTTTGTCAGATGCTTTTCCTGCATATATTGAGATGATCATATGGTTATTGTCTTTCATTCTGTTAATGTGATGTAGCACATTGACTGATTTGCGTATGTTAAACCATCCTTGCATCCCAGGGTAAATTCCACTTGATCATGGTGAATGATTCTTTTAATGTGCTGCTGAATTTGATTTGCGAGTATTTTGTTGAGAATTTTCGCATCTGTATTCATCAAGGATATTGCCCTGTAGTTTCCTTTTCTAGTAGTGTCCTCATCTAACCTTGGTATCAGGATGATGCTGACCTCGTAAAATGAGTTTGGAAATAGTCTTTCCTTTTAATTTTTTTGGAAGAGTTTGAGAAGTATTGGTGTTAATTCTTCTTTAAATGTTTGGTAAAATTCACCAGTGAAGCTTTCTGGTTCTGGGTTTTCTTCATGGGGAGATTTTTGATTACTGATTCAATCCCCTAACTAGTAATTGGTCTGTTCAAATGTTCTATTTCTTCCTGATTCAATCTTGGTAAGTTGTATGTTTTCCATTTCTTCTAGGTGCCCAGTGTGTCCTCTTTTTTTTTCACTTGGTTAGTGTAGCTAAGGGTTTGTCAACTTTGTTTTTTCTTTTCACAGAACCAACTCCTAGTTTGGTTGATCTTTTCTATTATTTTTCTGTTCTCTATTTCATTTATTTATGCTTTAATCTTTATTATTTCCTCCCTTATGCTAACTTTGGGCTCAGTTCTACTTTTTCTAGCTCCTTAAGACATAGAATTGGGTTGTTTTGGGCTTCCCTGGTGGTGCAGTGGTTGAGAATCTGCCTGCTAATGCAGGGGACACGGGTTCGAGCCCTGGTCTGAGAGGATCCCACATGCTGTGGAGCAGCTAGGCCCATGAGCCACAATTACTGAGCCTGCACGTCTGGAGCCTGTGCTCCGCAACAAGAGAGGCCGCGATAGTGAGAGGCCCGTGCACCGCGAGGAAGAGTGGCCCCCGCTTGCCGCAACTGGAGAAAGCCCTCACACAGAAACGAAGACCCAACACAGCCAAAAAATAATAAATAAATAAATAGTAAGATAGTTTCTATTTAAAAAAAACAAAACAAAACAAAACAAAAGAATTAGGTTGTTTATATATGATTTTTCTTGCTTCTTAATGTAGATGTTTATTGCTATGAACTGTGCTTTTAGAACTGATTTTGCTACATCCCATAAGTTCTGGTATGTTGTATTTCCATTTTCATTTGTCTCAAGAAACTTCTTTATTTCACCTTTAATTTCTTCTTTGATCCATTGATTGTTCAAGAGAATGTTGTTTAATTTCTGTGTAGTTGTGAATTTAGTTTTCCTGCTGTTATTGATTTCTATTTTCATACCATTGTGGTCAGAGAAGATACTTGGTATGATTTCAGTCTTCTTGAATTTGATAAGACTTGTTTTGGGGCCTAACCTATGGTCTATCCTAGAAAATGTTCCGTGTGCACTTGAGAAGATTGTATATTCTGCAATTGTTAGATAGAATGGTCTCTATATGTCTCTTACGTCCATGTGGTCTGTAATGTTGTTCAGATCTGCTGTTTCCTTGCTGATTCTCTGATTGGATGATTTATCCATTGTTGAGAGTGGGGTATGAAAGTCCCCAGCTATTATCCAGCTATTATTGTATTGCTGTTTATTTCTTCTTTTAGCTCTGTTTGTTTTTGCTCTATATATTTAGGTGCTCTGATGCTGGGTGTATAGATATTTATAATTGTTACATCTTTTTGATGGATTGACCCCTTTATCATTATATAAGGATCTTCTTTGTCTCTTTTAATCATTCAGTTTTTGAAGACCATACCAATTACATCCAGTTCTAATATTATCTCATTATTAATATCATGATTAATTTTATAAATAATATTGTCTAACTTTTATCCAACAGACATGTCTTTTCTTGAAAACTTAGCAAACACTTTTTAAAGGTACCTTTAGGATGCTTGAAAATTTTGCAATTCTGCTATGGGTATGTTGCAAGTAAGATTAATTTCTATTCTAGGCTTTAATTTCTTTTGAATTTACAAATCCTGAAATTTTAAACCTCAAGATCTTTTGCACATTTATATTTCATGGGATATTTTAAAGTATTGTTAGATTGTAAATTAGAAGGGTAATTGTGACTGTTAATGGTGGGCTAGGATAACTAGATTAACCCTTTAGCTAAATGTAACTGAATAAAGCTGGATGAAACATGGAAAAATATCTTAAGCACTTAAGAGGTAATAAGATTTTGAGGAATTACCAGGTTCAAATATAGGGAAAAGACTGGAACCCAAAAAGATAAGCATAGCCCTAAAGCCACTTCTGCCTTGAAGTCATTTGTCAAACCAGATAATAAATAAATATTATGATCACTTATTTGGCTCTGTTTAAGTCTGTCATCTTGCTATTTGTTTCCTATTGGTTCTGTGTTCTTCCCCTTTCCTCATTTGTTCTTTCTTCTTTTGGAATAATTGAATATTTTGTTATTTCATTCTATCCCCTTTATTGGCTTAATTACCTATATCTCTTTATTTTGTTGTTGATGTTGTTACTGTATTGTTTTAGTGGCTGATTTAGGCATTATGGTGTACCTATTTAACTTATACTGTACCAGCAGTAATATTTTTCACTTCATGTACAGGCTGATAACTATATAATAATATAATTTTATTTTTCTTCTTTCAGTCTCTATTACTGTTGTCATATATTATGCTTCTGTGTTATGAATCCCACAGTACATTGTTATTATGTTTTGCTTTAAAAAGTCAATTACATTTTAAAGAGATTTAAAACATGAGAAAAAAGTCTTTTATGTTTACCTACATATTTACCATTTCTGGTGCTCTTTATATTCCTTTGTGTAGATCTAGATTTCCATATGGTAAAATTTTCTTTCTGCCTAAAGACATCTTTTAAATTTCTTATAGTGGTGGTTTGCTGGTGATAAACTCTTTCACTTTCTGTGCATCTCAAAAAAGTCTGTTTTGCCTTTGTTTTGGAAAGATATTTTTCTGGGTGTAGACATTTAAGTTGATAGTTATTTTTTTTCCTTTCAGTCTTTAGAAATGTTGCTCCGTTTTTTTCTGGCTTACATTGTTTTTGACAAAAAGTCTCCTTAATTCTTATCTTTGTTCCTCTGTATATAACGTCATTTTTTTCCTCTGGCTACTTTAAAGATTGTCTCTTTTTATTTAAGCAACCTGATTGTTATATTACTTGGTATAACTTTATTCATTATTCTTTTGCTCAGTATTTGTTAAACTCCTTGGAGCTATAGGTTTTTAGTTTCAATTTAATTTTAATTTGGATTTTTTGCCATTATTTCTTCAAATATTAATTTTGGCCCATGTACACATGTATTAGACCATTTGAAGTTATCCCACAGCTAGCTGATACTCTGTTCTTTTTAATTTTTTTTTGCCTCTCTGGTTTGCTTTTGGATAGCTTCTGTTGCTATGTCTTCAGGTTCATTAATCTTTTCTTTTGCAGTGTTGTCTATGTTGGTAATTCAGTTTAGTGTATTTTTCATCTCAGATGTATTTTTCCATCTCTAGGAGTTAAATCTGAGTCTCTTTTATATCTTCTTTATCTCTCATTAACATGCTCATACATTCTTCTATTGTCTTGCACACTGGGAGTATATTTATAATAGACATTTTAATGTCCTTTTTTAGAAATTCTATCAACTATGTAATTTCTATGTCTGTCACTTGGTTGTTTTCCCTTATTATGGATTATATTTTCCTTCTTTTTTGCATGCTGATAAATTTTTTATTAAATGCCAGACATTGTGGATTTTCCGTTGTTGCATGCTGAATTTTTTTGCCTTTAATATTTTTGAGCTTTGTTCTTGGATGCAGTCAGGTTACTTGAAAACAGTTTGATCCTTTTAAGTTTTGTTTTACAAAGCCAGAGATTCTTTAGTCTAGGGCTAGTTTAACCCCACAACTCAGGCATTATCCTTCTAATTACTCAACTTTATGCCCCATATGTTATGAGTTTTCTCCATTTGGCTGTTCAGAGTGTAAATTATTCCCAGGCTTATGTGAGTTCTGAGAATTGTTCTGCCTGGTTATTTTCATTGCTTCTCTCCTTGGCTATAAGTAGTTTCCTCACGTGCATGCACACTAATCAAAACTCAGCTGAAGATTCAAGGTGTATCTTTTGAAGACTTCTGGATCTTTGACGATCTCTTTGTGCTGCTCTCTACTCTCTAAAATTTGCCCTGTTAAATCTTAGTTACCTTGGCCTCCCCAAATTTTCCATACTGTGTCCCCAACTCACGGAGACCCCAGTCTCTGATTTCTCCCTACCTACAGTGCAGTTTAGAAACTCTCTCCAAGCAGTAAACTAGACTATCCTGCACTGCCTGTTGCCCATTATATAAAACTATTTTTATATTCATTTTGTCTGTTATTTTACTTGTTTAAAACAAGAGTAAATCTAGTTCCTGTTACTCCATCATGGCTGAAAATAGAAGTGACAAATTTATTTTAAAATGTTCAGGACATAAAATGGACAAAATAATTTTGCAAGAAAAAGAAAGATGGAATATTTATACTCCTGATCTCAAGATTTACTACCAGAGGCACAGTAATTAGGATGGTATGATATTAGTATAAGGATAGACTAATTCTTGGTTAATATTAATAAAACTTCTATGAAAATTCAGGTACAAATCTTTGTTGAAATGTTTTTATTTCTCTTGGCTAAATACCCAGATAGATCAATAGAAAGTCCATAAATAGACTTATACAATTGATTTTCAACTAAGTTGTCAAAGTAATGCAATGGGTAATGATTATTTTTCAGCCAGTGGCTTTGTAACACCTGGATATGTGTCAGAAACAAAATGAACTTCCACCATATGTAAAAATAAAGTTGAAATGGATCATAGTCCTAAATGTAAAATCTAAAACCTATAAAACTTCCGGAAGAGAACAGTAGAAAATCTTCAGCACCTTGGAGTAAGCAAAGATTTCTTGAGTCAGAGAAAGCACTATCGTAAACAATTGTGCTTTATCAAATATTTTTAAAACTTCTGCTCTTCAAAGACACTGTTAATGAAAGACAAAAAGGCAATTCATAGAGTAGAAGAGAATATTCCTAATACAATAAGACTTGTATCAAGAATATATATATTTTTTAACTCTTAAAATAATAAAAAGATAAACAGCATGATAATTCACAGGCATCAGATTTGAACAGACACTTTTCTAAAGAAAATAATGCAGTTGACCAATAAGCATATGAAAGAAGTTCTTGGTATCATTAACTGTCTTCGAAAATGCAAATTAAAGCCAAAGAGATATTATTACACAATCACTAGAATATCTAAAATTGAAAAGACTAACACTACTAACCGTTGCTAAGGCTGTGTAGGACCTGGAACTTTCATACACTGCTGGTGGGAATGTAAAATAGCACAATCACTTTGTTTCTTATTAAGCTTCCACTTACCATATATCCCAGCAATTCCTAGGTATTTATCCAAGAGAAATGAAAACATTTCAACAAAGGTTTGTACCTGATTTTTCACAGAAGCTTTATCAATATTAGCCAAGAATTAGAAACATCCCGGAGGCCCATCAACAGATGAATACACAAAATATTGACTAGTCATGCCATGAAATACAAATAAATAATAGAAATTAATGAACACTTATAGGGCAGTATGGTTGGATCTCAAAAACATACTGAGCAAAAGAAGACAGATATATACCATATGGTTACATTTATATAAAGTTTAAAAAAAGGAAACTAGTCTATAGTGGTAGAAATAAGATCAGTGGTTGTCTGAGATGGGAGAATTGATTGAGAAAAGACACAGTAGAACACTTTCTGATTATTTAAGTGTTCTGCATATTGGTTGGGAGGTGGTTACACAAATATCAAATTTTATTAAACTGTACACTTAAAATTGCTACATTAATCTCATATCTGAACTGATCGTTCAGTAAAGTTGATTTTTAAAAATCAAAAAAATATAGGAAGGAAAGAACAGAACAGTTAGTAAAAATAGAAAGCACAAAGGAACATGATAGATGTGTCAGTAATAACGTTACATGTAATTGACTACTCTAGTGAAAGATAAAGATTCTCATATGGTTTTTTTAAACTGTATGTTGTTTAAAAGAAAAATCTTTAAAACAAGGTTACTGTTAACTGTGAAGAGGCTGAGAATTTAACCTCCTAGTTGACAAGTTAGGCTGCCACAGTTTAGTGGATGCTGGCAGTAAAGGACTTTACTGTGCTTGCCATTGTAAGCAGCATTGTCATCAACGTGTTTGCATCAGTTCCCCTGCCCTCGAGTTCCACAGGGGCAATACAGGTGGACCCAGGTGGATGCCTGCAAATCAGATCAGATAAAGGGGAAACCTCTGCTCTACGTGGTCCCTCAGGGGTCCATGTTTCTTTCATTGTGTTGCTCTGTCACATATCCCCTAGGACAGGAGGTCAGCAGACTTTTTCTAAGAAGGTCCAGATAGTCAGTATTTTAGGCTTTGCCAGCCATGTATGGTCTCTGTCACATACTCTTCTTCTTCTTCCTCTTCTTTTATTTATTTATTTATTTATTTGCAATCCTTAAAAAATATAAAGTCCATTCTTAGCTTGTAGGATATAGAAAAACAGATTTCAGGCCAGGTTTGGCCCACAAACTGTTCTTTACCAACTCCTACTCTAGAACAGTGTCATCATTGTGATTGTTCAAAGCTTGGTCTGAGTTGCATCCAGATTCCAAGTGATGAGAAAGGGGAAAAGAGGATAGAGGAGAGGCATGCCCAGTGTCTTAAGGCCTGGACCTAGGAGTAGCATGCATTTCTTCTGCTTATATTCCATTTTCAAGAGGTCAGTTACATGTCCATACATAACTCCAAAAGAAGCTGAAAAAACGTGGCAGCCGCGTGCCCAAAAGGAAGTGAAGAATAGATTCTTGTGGACAATTAACAGTCTCTGTCACAACTAGAAAGAAAGACAGGAAAAGAAAACAAAAACAGAGAGGGAGGTATCACAGAAACAAAGGATTGAGTTTTAAACAAGAAAGGGTAGTTGGCTGTATCGAATGTTACCTATTAGATTTAACATGCAGGTCTCACTAGTGACCTTAATGAAAGTAGTTTTGGTGGAGTGGTAGGAACATGAGCTCAGGGATGAGTGAGAGCTGAGGATACGGGTAATATAGACAAACTCTTTAACCAGGTTTGACACTGAATGAGGAAAACAGAGAAGAAAAGGGGGGAAAGAGAGAATAGGGTATCTGGAGGAGGGTTTGGGATCCACATAGAGTTTTTTAAAAATAGGAGTGAGACTTGGGCATATTTAAATATGGATGAGAAGAATCCAGTGAAGAGAGATATTTAGGATATGAGAGAAAAAGAGACATACACTATTTTTAAGAAGGTTTGAGGAAATAGAATCTAGACAACATGTGGAGAAATTGGTCTGAAATAGAAGAGATTCCTCCTCATAACAGTGATAAGAAGGGAGGAGAGGATCCAGATGTAAGGAAGTTTGTAGATATTTTGGCAGGAAATTGAGGAAGATTCCACATGGGGTGTGTGTGTGTGCGTGCGTGTGTGTGTGTGTGTGTGTGTGTGTGTGTGTGTGTAGCAGGAAGCAAGTATAAGTACGGAGAAAAAAAGTGGTGTCAAGTTATTTTAGGAGAATGAATGATTTATAATCATTGAGAAAAAGGAAAAATACATTTACTAGGGAAGTATAACAAGGCTGTAAGTATAAACAGACAATGACCCAGGCAAGGTTCTAATCCACTCCATTGTGTGATAACTTCCCCAGTACAATGAAGGAGTAACTAAATTCATCCATGGTTAGTATTTTGCCAGCCTATTAAGTATGTTGAATAGAGAGAGAAGCAAGGAAGTTTAAGGCAAGAGAATGATTGAAATGGTGAATCTTGATGGAGGAGGAAGTGCAGACAGGAACGGGCTGATGAACAAAATTCTAGCATCAAGGGAATGGAGGGCCAGTCAAAGTAGTGGTATTGTGAGAGTAGTAGTTGAATGAGCAAATTAGATGACTAAGAGGATGTGCTTAGCAGCTGGGATTTTTACTTAGTAACTTTGGTGAAGGGTTAACAGAGCCTCTGATGATGCTGAGATCCAAGAAATAATGAGATTGGGAGGAAGAAATCATTAGAGGTGAAAAAATCAAATACCTTAGTGCCCATGGGTGTTAGAAGGGTCCTTTGTGTAGAAATTTGATTCCCCTTAAGTCAGAAAGAGGTTAGGGGAAAGGGTAAGTGTGGGAGCCCAGGGGGAATCTTCAATAAATGAGCAGGACTTACTAGATGATGAGTAGTTGAAAACATGGCTAAGAGGGAAGAGGATGGTGCAGTCAGATGGCGGGAGCTTCGGACAGAACTGTGTTGCACAAAAATGCTTCAGGGATTTTGAAAATATCTGCCTCAAATTTTATAAAAGTAAAATTTTTTCAGTGTTATGGGCAGGCTTGAGGGCTTACTCCATAATTTTGTATCAGTCCCCACTGAAAGCACCTCAAATAATAATGTGAACTCTCAAGGAAGAAGGTGTGAGCCCCATGTTTGAGAGGGAATTGCGTAAGACACAACCTCCAGCTCCTGTGTTCACTTTCTTGATAAGCTGTTGATACTCTCCCACCAGCATCCCCATCACCATCCCACCAGTGCTCTTCCGATAATTGCTTTCCCCAGTCTTCCTCAGCAGAAATTTTGGGACCTCGTTGATGTTACAAACTGTGCAGGAAAAAAAGTATAACATTGAATATTAAGATGAAGCCAAATTATAGAGATTCTTGAAAATCAGAATGGGGATTTAGGTTTATTAGTAGTAAATGACTATTGGACTAAGAATAGTGAGTTCAGAATCCTGAGTCCTGGTACATTTTCTTTTTTATCAAAGTATAGTTGATTTAAATATTATCTTAGTTTCAGGTGTAAAGCATAGTGATTCAGTATTTTTGCAGATTATACTTCTTTATAGGATATTACGAGATAATGGCTATAATTCCCTGTGCTATACAGTATATCCTTGTTGCTTATCTATTTTATACATAGTAGTTTGTATCTGTTGATCTTGTACCCCTAGTTTATCTCTCCCCCCTTCTCTCTCCCCTTTGGCAACCACAAGTTTGCTTTCTATATCTGTGGATCTGTTTTGCATATACATTCATGTGTATTATTTTTTAGGTTCCTCATATAAGTGATATAATACAGTATTTGTCTTTCTCTGTCTGGCTTATTTCACTAAGCACAATATTCTCTAGGTCCATCCACATTGCTGCAAGTGGCAAGAATTCATTCTTTTTTATGCCTAATATTCCATTTGTGTGTGTGTGTGTTTATGTGTATACCACATCTTCTTAATCCAATCATCTGTTGATGAGCACTTGGGTTGCTTCCATGTCTTGGCTATTTTAAAGAGTGCTGCTATGAACATTGGGATGCATGTTGTCTTTTCAAATTAGTGTTTTTGTTTTTTCCATATATATACACACCCAGGAGTAGAAGTGCTGGATCATCGTATGGTAGTTCTAATTTTAGTTTTTTGAGGAACCTCCATACTGCTTTCTGTAGTGGCTGTACCAATTTACAATCCCACCAACAGTGCTACAAGGGTTCCCTTTTTCTCCACATCCTCACCAACATTTGTTATTTGTAGACATTTGATGATAGCCATTCTGACACGTGTGAGGTGATACCTCATTGTAGTTTTGATTTGCCTTTTTCTGATAATTATCAATGTTGAGCATCTTTTCATGTGCCTGTTAGCCATCTGTATGTCTTTGGAAAAATGTCTTTTCAAGTCTTCTGCCCATTTTTTTATGGAGTTGTTTGGTTTTTTGATACTGAGTTGTATGAGCTGTCTGTATATGTTGGATATTAACCCCTTGTTGGTCATATTTACACATCAATTTTAGAATCAGCTTCTCCATTTCTGAAAAAAATACCTTTGGAATTTTGATAGGGATTGCATGGAATCTGTTGATTGCTTTGGGAGGTATTACCATATTAACAGTGGTAAGTCTTCCCATCCATTAATATGAGATGTCTTTCCATTTATTTAGGTCTTCTTTAAATTTCTTTCAAAAGAATGTTTTACTACTTTTGGTATACAAGTCTTACACTTCTTTTCTTAAATTTATTCCTAAGTATTCTATTCTTGTTGATGGTTTTGTGAATGGAATTATTTCTTAATTTTGTTTTCAGATTGTTCATTGCTAGTGTATAAAAATACAATTGATTTTTTTTATTGAAGTATAGTTGATTTACAGCGTTCTGTTAATTTCTGCTGTACAGCAAAGTGATTCAGTTATACATACATATACCTTCTTTTTTATATTCTTTTCCATTATGGTTTATCACAGAATATTGAATATAGTTCCCTGTGCTATACAGTAGGTCCTTGTTTATCCATCCTATATATAATAGTTTGCATCTGCTAACCCCAAACCCCCAATCCATCCCCCTTCACCACCTACCCTCCTCCTTGGCAACCACAATCTGTTCTCTATGTCAAACTACACTTGATTTGTGTATGTTGATCACACGTTCTGCAACCTTGCTTAGACACACTCATTAGTTCTAATGTTTTTTGTGTGTGTTTGTGTGTGTGTGTGTGTTTTTGTAACATGTGTGTTAGGATTTACTGTATTCAAGACCGTGTCATGTGTGAATAGAAATAATTTTATTTCTTTTTTTTCCCCAATCTGAATGCTTTAACAGAGACTCTCTCCTTGACCAAATTTTCATCAGGCTCCCCTGAGCCCTCTTTTTGACTAGGACTCTACCTTGATCGTGGTCTTGTCTTTAACCAGCTCAGCCCAGCCCAGTGTTAGCAAAGAATCCTGCTACGTCAGTTTAGGGAGAATCCCCCCACTTTGATATCTGATCAAGTTCTTCATCCCCCCACTTTTGATATATAAGTCTTTGGCCTGCCTTAAGCAGTAGTGCTGTTAAGTCAGTTTAAGAAGAATTTCCCTACCCTTGATGTCTCTTCTTAGAAATTTTCCATTCACTGACCCCCTCACTCTGCTCATTGGCTACAAATCCATAGTTGTCTTTGCTATATTTGGAGGTGAGCCTTATCTCTCTCCCCAGTTGTGATAATCTTGACACCTATTGCAGTAGTCCTGAATAAAGTTTTCCTTACTATATTAACAAGTGTCAGAATAATTTTTAACAGCCTTTTATTTGTTTTTCTTACTAATTGCCCTGACTAGATCCTCTAGTACAATGTTGAATTGAAATGTTTAAAGCAAACATCCTTGTCTTATTCCTGTTCTTAGGGGGAAAGCTTTCAGTCTTTGACACCTAGGCATGATATTATCTATAGGTTTTTCATATATGTGCTTTATCAAGCTGAGAAAGTTCCCTTCTATTCGTAGTTTTGTTTACTGTTTTTATCATGAAAGGATGTTGGATTTTGTCACATGTTTTTTCTGCATCTATTGAGATGACCATGTGGTTTTTGTCCTTTATTCTGTTATTATGATGTATTGCACTGGCTGATTTTCATATGTTAAATAATGTTACAGTCCTAGGATAAATTCCACTTAGTCATGATGTATAATCCTTTTTATATGTTGCAGATTTGGTTTGGTAGTATTTTAGTGAACTGAGGATGTTTGTGATATTCGTAAGAGAAATATACCTGTAGTTTCTTTTCTTGTGATGTCTATGCCTGGCTTTGGTATTACTGGCCTCAAGGAATGAACTGGGAAGTGTTCCCTCCTCTTCTATTTTTTTCTTAAGTTTTTTTTAAATGTAGACCATTTTTAAAGTCTTTATTGAATTTGTTACAATATTGCTTCTGTTTTATATCTTGGTTCTTTGGCCCGGAGGCATGTGGGATCTTAGTTCCCTGACCAGAGATCGAACCCGCATCCCCTGCATTGGAGGCGAAGTCTTAACCACTGGACTGCCAGGGAAGTCCCCCTCCTCTTCTATTATGTGGAATGGTTTTTAAACATTTGGCAGTGTATTTGTTTCCTAAGCCTGCCGTAACAAACTGTGTGGCTTAAAACAACAGAAATTTATTCTTTCACAGATCTGGGGGCTAAGAAGTTTGAAATCAAGATGTTAGCAGGGTTGGTTCCTTCTGAGGGCTCTGAAGGAGAATTTGTTCCATACTTCTCTTTTACCTCATCTTAACATACATCTTAGTAAATCTACAGAGACCCTGATTCCAAATAACTTTACATTCATAGGTAACAAGTGTTAGGACTTATACATATCTTTTGGAGGGCACATTCAATCCACAACAGATAGAATTTACCAGTGAAGCCATTCTGGCCTGGGCTTTCCTTTGTGGGAAGTTTTGTTGTGTTTTGTTTTGTTTTATTACTAATTCAGTCTTTACTTGTTATAGATGTTCAGATTTTCTGTTTCTTCTTGAGTCAATTTCAGTAGTTTATGTCTTTCTAGGAATTTTTCCATTTCATTTAGATTATCTAACTTGTTGAATTGTAGGTAATATTTCCTTATAATCTTCTGGAAGTTCAGTAATGATGACCCCTCTTTCATACCTTCTTCAGTAATTTGAATGCTCTTTTTTCTTGGTCACTCTAGCTAAAAGTTGGTCACTTTCATTGATCTTTTTAAAGAATCAGTTTTCAGTTTTTTGCTTTACTCTTGTTTTTTGTAGTCTTTCTACTCCAATCTTTATCATTTTTCTTCTCTTTGCTTCAGGTTTAGTTTCCTCTTCTTTTCTAGTTTCTTAAGGTAGAAAGTTAGGTTATTGATTTGAAATATTTCTTCTTCTTTTTTTTAATATAGACATTGTCTGCTGCAATTTCCCTCTAAGCTAGTTTTCACTGCATCCCATGTGATTTGATATGGTATTTTTCTCTTCTTATTCATCTCAAACTTTTTTTCTAATTTCCTTCATAGTTTTATCTTTGGCCCATTGGGTATTTATGAAAGTGTTGTTTAATTTGCACATTATGAACTTCCAAAAAAATCTTTCTGTCAGGGGTTTCTAATTTAATTCTGTTGTCATTGGAGAACGTAATTTGTATGATTTTCAGTCTTTCTGAATTTATTGAGACTTGTTTTTAACTAATATATGGTCTATCCTGGTCTATTCATAGAGAAATGTTCCATGTGCACTTGAAATGAATGTGTGGTCTGCTATTGTTGGGTAGAATGTCCTGTAGATATCTTTTAGATATAGTTGGTTTATAATGTTCATGTCTTTTATTTCCTTATTGATCTATCTGGTTGTTCTACCCAGTATTGAAAATGAAGTATTGAAGGCTCCAACTATTACAGTTGAATTGTCTATTTCTCTTTTTAATCTGTTACATTTTGCTTTATAATTTAGAGTTCTGTTATTGGGTGCATATACACTTTTATTGTTATATCTTCTTGATAGATTGACTTTTTTATAACTATGAAGTGTTATTTGTCTCTGGTATCAATTTTGTCTTAATAGCTATTTTGTCTGATGTTGATATAGCCACTCCAGCTCTTTTTTGGTTTCTGTTTGCATGGTATATCTTCTTTCAGTCATTTTACTTTCAATCTATTTGTATCTTTGACTCTAACTTATGATTCTTGTAGACAGCATATATTTTGTGTTATTTTCTAGTATACCATTTTAATTGCCTTGTTTCTTTCACTCTATTTTTTAAGTTATATTCTTAGTGGTTTCCCTGGGGATTACAATTCACATCTTAATATAAAATAATCTAATTCAAATTAATGCCAACTTAATTTCAATAGTATACAGAAACTTTGCTCTGTTCCGTTCCCCTCTCCTTTGTGTTATTATTGTCGTACAAATTACATCTTTATACATTATAAGTTCATCAACAAATTTTATAGTTATTCCATGTCTTTTAAATTAGATAGTGAATAAAAGAGTTATGTATTATATTCCTGTTGCTGCTGTAACAAATTACCACAAACTTAATACAACACAAATATATTATCTTACAGTTCTGGAGGTCAGAAGTCCAAAATGTATCAGCAGGACTGTGTTCTTTCTGGAGGCACCAGAGAAGGATCCTTTTTGCTTTTTATTTTTTTCCTTTTTTCAACTTCTAGAGGCCATCTGCATTCTTGGCTCATGGCCCCTTCCTTCATTTTCAAAGCCAGCAGCATAGCATCTTCATATAGCTCTCTCTCTCTTTGCCTCTTGCTCTTCTGCCCCCCTATTATAAGGGCCCTTGTGATTACGTTGGGTACATTCAGATAATCCAGGATAATAACCCATCTCAAGATCCTTAACTTAATCACATCTACAGTCTCTTTTGCCATATAAGGTAAAATATTCATAGGTTCTGGAGATTAGGATGTGGACCTTTTAGGGCCAGGGGAAGCATTATATCAGCCTACCACAAGTTACAAACTAAAATACATTTATACTGACTTCTATATTTACCTATGTAGTTACCTTTACTGATGCTCTTTGTTTCTTTGTGTGGTTCAAGTTATTGTCTAGTGTCCCTTCATTTCAGCCTAATGGACTCCTGTTAATATTTCTTTTAGTCAGGTGTATTAGTAGTGAATTCTCTCCGTTTTTGTTTATCTGGAAATTTCTTGATTTCTCCATCATTTTTGAAGGGTAGTTTTACTAGATTTTCAGTTCAGCACTTTGACTTTGTCATTACACTTTCTCCTGGCCTCCATGATTTCTGATAAGAAGTCAGCTATTAATCTCATTGAGGATACCTTGTTTGAGATGAATTGGTTGTTTTTACTGCTGTCAAGGTTCTCTCTACTTCACTTTCTATAGTTTGACTCTGTGTGTCTTGGTGTGAATATCTTTTAGTTTATCCTACTTGGAATTTGTTGAGCTTCTTGGATGTGTATATTAATGTTTTTCAACAAATTTGGGAAGTCTTCAGTCATTATTTCTTCAAATGTTTTCTGTACCTTTCTGTCTTCTCTCCTCCTGGAACTCCCATTATGCATATGCTGGAATGCTTGATGGTGTCTGACAGGTCTTTGAGGCTCTCTTCCTTTTCTTGATTATTTTCTTTTTCCTTCCACTCAGACTGGATCAAAACTGGATAATCTCAGTTGACTTATCTTCAAATTTGCTAATTCTTCTGCTAATTCAAATCTGCTGTTGACCCCTCTGTTGAATTTCTTATTTCAGTTATTATGCTTTTCAACTCCAGAATTTCTGTGTTTTTCTTTAATATTTTATATCTCATTATGGATATTCTCTATTTGGTGAGACATTGTTCTCATACTTTTCTTTAACTCTTTAGACATAGTTTTCTTTAGTTCTTTGAACATATTTAAAAGAGCTGATTTAAAATCTTGTCTGTTAAGTCCAATATCTGGGATTCCTCAGGACAGTTTCTATTGACTGCTTTTTCTCCTCTGTATGAGCCATATTTTCCTCTTTTCTTTGCATGGCTTGTAATTTTTTTTGAAAACTGGACATTTAGAAATAATATAATGTTTCAACTTTGGAAGTTGTTGCTGCTGCTGCTGCTGTTGCTGTTGTTGTTTTTTTGTTTTTGTTTTTTTTTTTTTTTGCTCTTGGGGCATGCTTTCAGTGCTCCAGTGTTAAGTTTACAACTGTGTCTTAGCTTTCACTCCATTGCATGCACAAAGCCTCAAGGTCAGCTAGACATGAGAGTTTATTACCTTCTTAGGTCTTTCTTAGGCATATGCATAGTCTTACATATGTGCATGGATTTTAGATTCCTAGGAATGTGTTAGAATTGATTGAATTGCCCTATGAACCTCTCATTCCCAAGATTTTCCTTGTAAGTTTTTCTGTCAACCTCTTGTTAGCCCTAGTTGATACTGCTTTCTTGTGAGGCTGTGATGTTAAACAATTGCCACTGATTGTTTCCAACAAACATCCTAAGGATACAGCTGTACTGTACACCTATATTAGGCTCTAAGTAAGGTCGAATCAAAACAAAGCCTGAGAATGGAGCTTTTCAGGGACTTGAAAGACAACTCAAGTAATGATAGTTCTCTGGTAATCAGACTTTGGAGAAGCTCCAAACCTTTTCTTACCCTTCCAGTGTCAGCTAGACTGCTCGTTTTCACAGCTACCATAGTTGTGAGGCTGTTAGTTTTCAAGGCTATCATGGAACTGGGGAGAGGGAGATGGGAATAGGGTAAATTTAAAATGCCCCGAAGCTTGGTTTTCAGCCACTTTTCTTGAATAAATACTTTTTGGATCATTGCAAACGTTTGGCTGATTTACAGTTCTGAAAACATTGATTTTAACAGTTTTTGCCAGTATTCTTATTGCTTTTATGGAGGAACAGATTGTCAGAGGTCCTTACTTCACCATTCTCCTCTTAAGTATTTTTGAGTAGAAGTATGTCACTGTCAAAGCTAATTTTATAGACATCTAGTTTACCAGTGTCTCATGTCTTTCCCCTGGCATGGAGATTGGTGACACAGAGTGCAGTAAGTGGACTCAAAATGGTCATCCAATTAAGTAAAATCTAATAACATTATCAGAAGAGAGCTACAAGGCCAAAAGTTCAAAGAATCAAAAGTAAGTAACAGACTGAGTGGACCAGGAGGATGACCTAATTGAACATCGGAGACTTCTCCTTTGCCTGCTCTCTCCCCATCCTTCACATCCCCCGTTTCTCACTCCATGTACCCATGACAGAGTGCATAGATCATGGTGTACAAGAAGCGTCAGAATGGGCGAAAGCTAATTAAGATGCTGTTGCGTTGTAGAAATAAAGTTTTCTTGTAGTGGTCTATTTTCAAAACACTTATCAGATGTTAGCTCATATAACCTTATAACTGGACAGGCCATGAACAAGAATCTGTATTTTATAATGGAGAAGAGTGAGACTCTGGATAGGTAAGTTACCCAGAGTTTTAGAGCTAATAACAGGTAGCATTGCTCTCAGCTCTTTTGATTTTTTGTCAAGTATTCTTTGCATTACTAGGTGATAACACTCTCTTAGAGAAGTTTTTATAGTAAGGACGAACCAATTTTGAGATGATTTCTGGAAGAAAAACCACCAAGATGTGTCTGGTTGGATATGTGAGATTTAAAAGGGAGAAGATGCCTAAGATTTCTAGCATAGAAAGTATAATTTCTGTGCAATGCAACTATCCAGAATATAAATTCTATTCTAACATGGGCAAATAAAGATCAAATTGCTAATTCAAATTGTTAATTCAGTGAAAGAATCAGGGAAATAATTAACTGAAGATTTAATTTAAGCCAAAATGTACATATTTTGCTAATTTTCCACAAGGTGTCAGCAGCACTTTAAACAATAGCAATTGTAGAGGTTACTTGGAATGGGATATCTAAATTTGTTAAATATTATGCAAATTGGGAGTATATTATTCTGTTATTTGTTCCCACTATCAGATTGTTTGTACTTAAGTAATTGACAAATTTCATATATTGTTTAGCGCTATATTCACTATTTTAGCATCTGCATTATTATAGCCTTGCAGCCTACTGTAGGGTTACCTAACTATAATACTAAAGTATAAGTTTTGACTTCTCAGAAGATTCAGAATATTACATATTGGAGAAACTGGGTCAGCAGGGGGCAGCACAGTCTTATAATGTTTAAAATTTGGTCATTTGAAAGGACCATTCAGAAACAGAAGGATATAAAGACAGTGTGGTACATGGTTTTTCAAGTTTTTCAAGCATTCACATCCTTTATTTCAAATGAGATATTATTGGTAACCCAAATATATAAAGTGATTTTACTAACAGAAATCTTACCTTATAATATTTATTTATAACATCAAACACCAAAAATAAGGGAGCTGTTTCTTTAACAAAACATATAGAATAAAATTTTTGAGATAGTACTATTTCTGTCTTCCTTTTATAAATAAGGAAATTGAGTATCAAGGAAATTTTAAAACATGTCCAAGGTCATACAGATGGCAAAATGTCAGAGTTTACATGAAAACCCACTGTCTTACTTCAAAGCACAGATACTCACAATTATACAGTAGCTGATAACATGTTTTAGCCTTGTTTCAGCTCTGAAATTAAATCCATATTATTTCTTTTTTAAATATTACACAACAAAAAGATGTCTGATTCACACAGATAAGGAGTTACAAATGGTAACTTTTAAAAAAACAGTTTGCTCTGCAATCTTCAAATACTTCTCAATAAACAGAAATGGCAGGTGAATCTTTAGTCCAAAATACAAAATTAAATCTCCAATACAGAAATGCACTGGTGTTCTCTAATATGTTAACAATTGGTGTAAGAAAGTTGACAGTTATTCTGTGTTTTTTAGATAAAGAAACTAAAGCATGGAGATGCTAAGTACCTTGCCTAAAGTCACATTCCATAACTGACAGACCCTGGTAGTCTGACTCCAAGGTTTGCTTTCCTTACGAGTACACTGTATCACCTATTTTAATACTCATTTATGTGCATCTATAGCTATTATTTTAGTTTTTAAATAGTTAAAAATATATTTTAAAAATGAAATTCAATAGAGTCCATTAACCACAGTTAGAAAACCAGTAGCCTTTGGATAACAGAATATAACCCAAAACTTAGGAGGCATTTTGTAATAATTTTGGGCTGTAGTTTTACAATTATCATTCTATTTCCAATAGTAAAAAAAAAATTATATTTCTATTAAAAACACAGATTCAGATCATCTCATTCAAAACAAATTATTTAAAGGGAAGCTTTAACACATTTGGAATACACCGACTTGCATAGGAATAACTGTGATTCTAACACTGTTAGGTTAGTGTCCAACTTTAAAAAGCTCACACCTCCCCTGGGTATGTATGTGAGGGCATTTCTGGGGTGCAGAGTCTGTACTACCTTAGCAATACAATATATGTTTCCATGACTCAGATACCTTAGAGAAAGAAAGCTTTCGCAGTTTTCAGAAATATGATAGATCAGTAAGAAGACAGAGAAGTCAGCTACATTAATTTTGAAACAAAAGCCCTAGGTCTTAACATGTGCTAAAGCTGTCAGGTTACAAAAATCTTACATGATTACACCCACTCTAACATGTTTCTAAACCTCCAATAATAATTATAATAAATTATATTTATTTCTAAATAAATTATAATTATAATAAATCAGATATTTTTAAAGCCTGTGTTTTCCTCCAGGGTAAAAAATTGCAATTTTTTGCTTAAGAGGTAAAATATACACAAAGACAGACTACGAGTGCTTCTCAAGGAAAGACCTATCTGTCACTAGCCCAACAAAGTAAATTGTGACTTCTGCCCAAGCACTCAGTCATGTGCGTGTTTGGCCTTACATTATTTTTCTGAGATGTAGACCTGAGATGTTGCTCCCAGTTCACTGTGCCTCTCTTGCTCTCCACTGCTTGTAGAGCAGGTCCAGTTTTTCTCACCCCCGCATTTCATGTTTTTCACAACTTATTCTTTTCCTTAAACAATCTTTATTAAGTGCTTGCTGAGCAAGAGATACTGTACTAATTTGGGGACATAAGAGATGAATAAAACAAAGGTTCTACCCTCAACAGTCTAGCAGGAAAGACAGAGCAACAGTTAGTAAGTGCAGTATAGTAAGTTTATGATGGAGTTAAGTGAGTAAAATTTGGCTTCAACCTTATTCCTAGAGCTACATCTTCCACCCCTCTCCCCACATGCATCAGCTACACCAGATCAATTTATTTACCAAACATGCTATCAACTTTTGGGCCTTAGCTCATCACACTGTCTAAAATGCCCTTCCTTCCCTGTGCCTTTTGAAATCCTTTTGGGGCCTACTTCAAAATCTCTTCTCAGGAATATAGTTTCTGATATCCCAGAGTTTATCACATCTACCTGTATTCTCGTATAAACCTTTCAAGACATCATAGTCTGCCTTAAAATCAATTCATCTCTCCCCTAGAACAGTGCTTTGTGCAGAATAGACATTCAATAAACTCTTACACTGCTGACTTCCAAAACTGTTTTGTTTCTATTCAATTCTGTTTCCTTCAGTAAGATAAAACAGTATTTGGCCTATTGATTACTTTTTTGCAAGTAGCCTGAAGTCTGTCTGGTCACAAATAAATTAAATCAGGATTGTGAGATGAATAAGAGTATTTCTAAAAATTATTAAATAAATGAGAATATAAATACTAGATATGAAGGTGTAATATTTACTGTTGATTTTCTACCAGTCTACTGTTCCCATTACTTCTTAGTTCTTTCCTTACATAACATCCTATTTTGTTCAAGTAGCCAAACCTAGGTAATACATAATTCCCACAGAAAAAACAATCCCCCTTGAAGATGAACTCACATTAAAAAAGAGTATAAGCAGAAAGAAATGATCCAGCATGAATGACAGCAGACCCAAAAGATAGATAGGTTGGCATTTCTAGGACATGAACTAATAGAACACTGTGAAAGAGGTTATAAAATAAATATGCTTAAAATGAATAAAGAGCTAAAAGAAGTAACAGAAACCACAAGGAAAGAACAAGACAATACGGGAAAAGAGGCAGATTTAAATAATGACCATATGGAACTTCTGGAATGAAAAAATAGAGTCATTAAAAATAGAATCAATGAAAAATATGAATAACAGGGTAAGGAGAATGAAGGGTAGAATGAGAATGTTAAGTATATTTTCTTATAAAAACTCCAGAGTGAGAGACTAGAAAAAGTGAGAGGCAACATTTGAAGTACATAGATCATCAGATTGAAAAAGTGCAGGTGCTCATAAGCAGGATTATCAAAAATGAACCACACCTATAAAGATTACAGTGATAGGATGAAACACCAAAGACAAAATGATAAAAGTAACCACAGAGAAAAGATAAGGAAAGGGAACAACAACTGTCTAACAGAAAGCTTCTCAACAGCCCTGAATACCAAACGGCATTGGTATAATATCTGTAAGGTTTCAAGGCAAATAAACTACAAACTTAGAATACTATAGCCACCTAAATTACTGCTAAGGAAGGGGGTAAACTCCAGATATTTTCAGGCAAAGACCAGGAGAGTTTAGCACTCATAGCTCATTGCTGGGATAATTACTAAAGCATATACTTGTGTATGAAGAGCACTGAATTCAAAAGGAAGAAATAAGATGGTGAGCCGAGAGATTATTAAGTATGTAGAATATCTAAATAAGCAGAGATAGATCAAGCAGAAAAATACTAGCAAAGATATGAAAGATTTTAGTAACACTTAAGTTTAATTTAATGTATTTATGTGGGACCTCTACTTAATAAACGTAAGCCTATGTAGAACAGTTACAAATGTCAACCATATATATGCCAGGCCACAAAGGAAGTCTCCACAAATATCAAGGAGTCAATATCATGTCAACTTTGTTCTTTGACCACATTGGATTGAAATTAAAAATTCATTCAAAACTATCTGGGGCACACACACATACTACATGCTGGACATCATTCTAGTTATTTGGTGTACATTAATGAAAAGCAGAAATAAATTTTGACCTGCATGGAATTTTAATTCATTAGTGGGGAGGGGAGATTTGAGATACAGTAAAGGTAATAAATATAGTAAATATATAGTATGTGAGAAGGTTATACGTATTATGGGTAAAAGAAACCGAGTGCACAGGATCAAGAATGCTAGTTGGAAAGGAGTTTTAATTTAAATAAGAGGTCACTGGAGACAATGTAATATGTGGGCAAAGACTTGGAAGAGAGGAAGGCTTAGTCATTTGCATATCTGGAGAAAGAACATTGCAAGCAGATGGAACAGCCAGTCCCCAGAGCCCAGAGTACATGTGTTGTCTTCAGGAAAGAGCAAGGAGGCCCATTTAGCTAGAAGTCCAAGACTGAGGAGTAGAATAGTAGGAGGTAAGATACCACCCCTCAAATCTATATATCTAGATATGCAAACAAACAAAAAACTCTCTAAATTAACTCAGGGTCAGAGAAAAAAAGCATAATGGAAATTAGAAATATTTAGAATCAGACAAAATGAGAACACTATTAAATTTACGGCATACAGATAAAACAATATTATAGGGAAATGTATAGCCTTAAATATATTTGTAAGAAGATAAGAGTGCAAATCGATGAGCTAAATAGTCTTCAACTCAGGAAGTTACAAAAGGAAAACAAGGAGAAGTTAATGAAAGAAAAAAAGTAAAGAGGTTTAAAAAACAAAAGCTGGGTTTTTTAAAATGCTGATAAGTTAAGTAAACCTCTGGAGCTAGATCAGGAAAGAAAAACATTACATTAAATGAAAAGGAGGACATAATCATCAATTCAGTCGAAATTTCAGAATCATAAAGAGAATAACTCTAGAAAAACAAGTTTGGAAACTTAGATGAAATGAGCAATTTTTTTGGAAATATAAATTTCTAAAAACTGATTTAGGAATAATAGAAAACATGAAATGACATTACCATTAAGAAATTCAATCAGTAGTCAAAAAGATTCTCATAAAAGAAAGAGAAAGAAAAAAAGTTGAGTTTCAAAGGCAAGTTTTACCCAACTTCAATGAACAAATAACTTTCCTGGAATAATAGCTATTTGATGAAATGTGTATATATATATACATACACACACACACATATATATGTGCATTTTTTTCTGAATTCAATTTAACATTGTTTAACTTGAGGTTTCTGCATATGTTTCTAAGTGAGATTGGTTTATAATTTTATGTTCTTCTTGTCTAGTTAGTGTCAAAATTATACATCTCAAAAGAGAAGCTGGGTACTTTTCCTTTTCATCCTCTGAAATAGTTTATATAGCATAGGAGTTGTTTGAGAGCATGGGGAAAATTTTATAAACTTTTTAAACCAATTTTATAAACTTTTATAAACCAATCTCACAAGCATGTGTGCAGAAATGCCAATTTAAATATGTTCATATTGAATGTAGCAAAAAATAATATGTGCATGTGTATACGTACTTATATATACATACAGAAATTTTGATAAGAGCAGGAGTTTTTATGACCATTTCTCCGTGATGATATATTCAAACATTAGTAAAAGAAAAGATTTTGTTTTTATTTGTTTTACAATTTTTGCTGTATTTTAAATCTTATCAATAAGTTTTCAGTGTTAATATGAAACAACTTTCTGTATGAAAGAGAAAGTGAGAATTTTCTACTTTTTTTTCCACTCTTCATTAGCTAACCTGTATATCAGGTGTACTATGTTCGCTGAGTATAATAACATTCCCTTTCACTGAACCATCTTTCCCTCTTCCTTGGCTCTTGCAAGGCTAAGGCCCTCAGACCAAACCCAGCAAAGAGACAGAGGGAAGTAGCCACAATTGGTGCAACCCCTCAGTAGCAGGGGTGATAGTCCTTACTGAAGGCCAAGGGGAAAAGAAGCAGGGCAAACAAATCAGTTGAATAGGCTCTGTAGTAGACATCTGTTTTTTCTGCCTAGCATCCATGTCTTCTGTGGCCACAGTATCCAGATTTTGCTTGGGAGACCAACTTGCTCCTGTACTTTGGCTGAAGTGACTTCATTCCAAAGCCCAGAATTAGATCTCACGGGCCTTAACTAGTGAGTTCTAGGGTTTCGGTGAGAGCAATCAGGATGCTGTCTTCCTCTTTCCCACAACACTCAGAGCCACTGAAAACCCTGGCAACTTGGAGCGAAGAGTCTACCTGAGAATAAAGCCAAATTTGGGAAACAAGCCCAAGGAATGGAGGAGAACTGTTTCCTAGTGACATGGGTTGAAGCCTGGATCAGTGAGCACCTGAAGCTACCCTTGTATTAACCGTTATATTACAGAAGCCAGTAAATTCCCTTGTGTCTTTTAAGCCAGTTAAATTTGGTAGCAGTTTGGTGGTTAAGTGCCTGAAGCTTCTCAGCACCAGGCTTCCCTGGAGGGAGGGAGACAGACTGATGTTCTGCAGGCTGAATCCTAGTGGACGTGCAGGGGCCCATAGACGGCAGGAGGGCTTGCTGCTGCCATCCAGCTCTCTGTCCTTACTTTTGGATGCTTTCTGTTTCTGTCCCTCCTGTGTTTTTGGTTGGGAGCTCTTGATGGCCTCTGTACCCTGTTGCTTTGGGGCAGACCCTTCCTGGGAGGGCCACTTCTTCCCCCGCCAGTAGCCATTATCTGTCACTTGCAACCAAAAGCATCCTGATTCCAACACCACTCTGAAATTTAAACTATCCACCCATCCACTGCTCATCCCAGTAAATTATCCTTTAGAGTCAATGGGTGTGTTTTTACCCCTACCAAAATACAGAATGGCTCTCCTTTACACTGGATTGGGGAGGGCGTGGAAGTGGAAGGGGGGTAAGGTTTGGAGCAGCTATGCTGTTCTTGCTTTCTCCTTCCTGAAGTTGCCTCTGGTTATCTCCTCCTTACCTTGTCTGATAGGCACTCGGTGCCTTGGGGCTAGGGAAGGGCCCCGGAGGAGCGAGCACTGCTGTTGGAGATGCCGCTTACCAGGTTTGCAGCAGGTGGCCGCCCTCTGGTTACACTTCAGCGCCTTCATCACTCCATTTCCAGGAAAGTATAATGGAAGCATTTTGGGTCAAATTACCTTAAAAAGCAGAAAATTTATTCTAGCCACAGTGAAAAATAAATTCAACAGAAAATATTCAAATTCATAATAATTATCATTGTAGAGTTCAGCAGTTTTACCTTAAAAGTACTGAGTAGAAGTGGTTACAAGTAAGGTGGAGTCAGTTTAGTACTAATAAAAAGCCCCATACGTTTACTTAATAGGAGTTCTGTTGTATTTTCAATCTTACGTTTTTCTTTCTATATTTACAAGTTCCGACCTGATTTTAACCTATTAGCACCATTAAAGACATGTAATGGCTGCCATAAGTACTAATTCTGCTTATGGTAAACATTGTATAGAGTTTATTCACTTTTCTGAAAAATTAAATAATTTTTTTTCTACTTTTACAGAATTGCTTATAATCCTTCACCCTAGGGCAGAGGACTCAGGAGGAAAGAGAAGAAGTATTAAAAAAGAAATAAAGTATTATGTTAGATGGGAGGAAGTTATACTTTTACTTTAGGGAGGCTATGGGACGATTCCTTTAAGTAGACCCAATTATGATTGGGATTTGTTTGACTTTGGGTTAATCATCTGCAGTTACTGCCACCTAGGGAAGCCTCAATTATAAATTAATGATGGGGTCTGCAGTGAGAGTAGGTAGAGATTCCTGAATACACACTGAACCGAGCAGCATGCCCTGAGGAATAGTTGGAGGAAAGATGCCACTTGAGTATATAGTATCTGTATTTAATTTGTCTTTACTGCAGTTACTCTATTTATATAGTTATTCTGTACTGCTTTCGTTGTAATCAGTGATCCCCTTGGATTGCCACACCTATACCAACCCTGGATAGGCAGTTACACTGATGGCAGTAGAAAGACCATGAGATTAGCACTTTTTCTAAGGTATAAATTCAGAATGAACTCTTCAGACAATAGTTTTTTGGTTTTTTGGGGTGGTTTTTTTTTTTTTCTGTTAAATACTACTGTATTTCAGCTGGGCTTACTAAAATAGAATGTGATCGCCAAGAATCTTACCACTCTTGCTTTTTTTTGTTGGGCTTAGAAACAAGGACATTTTTGCAGCAGTAAAGCAGGGAGATAAGTTAGCTGTTTTTCTTAGGAGCAAGAAAGACCTTTCCCAAGACTTTCTCGGGACATCACTTTGTTGCACAAAATTGGCAATATGACCTCTGTGTTGATAAGAAAATATTAGATTCACATCTTATTATCTGACAGTAGGTTAATATGAAAAATGCTATACTATGAAAAATGTATTTCACAGTATTCTAACAGATGCTGCTAGTATAATAGCCTAATGTAGCAAATGCACCAAATGTGCTTGAGCATGTTTTTGACACTATTTTCATAAGTGATGATATATCCTAATTGAAACTTACTAAAATTATGTTTTCTCCTCCAACTGTCATGAAAACATACCAAACTATGTGTTTTGTGTACCCATGATTTAGGAATATAAGATTTATCTTCCTTTTGGTTTTCTCCTCTATGGTTTAGAGTTAGATTTGAAAATATGAGATTTTTATCCCTCTGAATATTAGTCCCATGAGCTAATTCAGTCACCAAGTATGTATTAATTCTCCTTGATTACTTGTATAGGCCAACCTAGATTCAAACTTGAAGACTTGTATAAGACATTTTTAGATTTTTTAAATCTAAAAATCTAAATCTGTAATTTTTAAATCTAAAAACTTGTTATAGAAAATAGTATTATAGTCTTTTTTTTTTTTTTAACTCATGGAGTGAATCCCTTTAGGAATGTTCAAAGAAAGTCCTAAACATTTTTATTATTGTTAATTTGTATATGTTGTATCCTTGTATCATGTAATTCTTTTCATTAAACCTTTTTTCTTGTGAAACCAAACACATAGTAGAAAAGTGTAAAAGGCAGAAATGTACAACCCATCTAACTACCATCCAGGTCAAGAAATAAAACATTACCAGTACCCCTCAGAAGCCCCCATGTCCTTCCTAATCACTATTTCTTCTCTCCCCACCCCTAGAGTTAACCAGAATTTTGACTTTTAAATTAATCACTTTCTTGCTCTCTTTATAGTTTTACCACCTATTCATGCATCTGAAATACTATGGTTTAGTTTTGCCTGGTCTTTATTTGGTTTTTGTTTTGGTTTTTTGTTGTTGAAATTTACATAAATGGAACCATACAGCTAAATATCCTTTTAGGTTCAGCATTTTGCACCCAAAATCATGTTTGTAAATGTAGTTATAATTAGTTTCATTGCTGTATAGTGTATATATACTGTATGTACAGTATAGTTGCTGAATTATATGAAGTCACCACAAATTGTTTATCCGTTCCACTCTTTGGGGTCATTATAAATAATGCTACTATGGACGTACTTTCATATGTCTCTTGGTAAACATTGCACATATTCCTGATCGAGATGTATACATATGGAATTGACAGGTATTATGGTATGTGTATTTTTAACATTTTAAAAAAACATATCACTTTACACTATAACCATTGGAATATGAGACTTCCCATTTCTCCATGTCCTCACCACACTATTGTTTTAGCCCAGCTATTTGTTGTGTAGTGTTAGCTCATGGTTTTAATTTCCTTTTCCTTAATTAGTAATGAAGTTGAACATCATTTCACATATTTATTGACCATTCTTTTGTGAAAGTGCTGGTTCAAGTATCTGTCAAGTGTTTTTATATTGTGTTGTCTTTGTCTTATTGATTTATAGGTATTCTTTACATATTTGGGATTTGAGCTCATTGTGAAGTATATGTGTTTCAGAGGTGTTCCACCTTTGTTGTAAATTAACTGTCTATTATGCATGGATTAATTAGTGGACTTTCTATTTAACAGTCTCTTACACATTGTTTTATCACATTGTCTTAAGTAATGTACCTTTATTATAAATTTTGATACTCAGTAGAGCAGAGCCCCCTATCTTGTAATTTATTTTATTATTTTTATTGTGGTAGGAACATTTAACATGATATCTACCCTTTAACAAATTTTAAGTGTACAGTATTGTTAACTGTAGATATAATGTTGTACAGCAGATCTCTGGAACTTAATTATCTTGCAGAACTGAAACTTTACACCCATTGAACAGCAACTCTCCATTTCTCCCTCCTCCAGCCCCTAGCAACCCCCATTCTACTCTCCTCCTATGACTGACTATTTTAGATATCGCGTATAAATGGAACCACACAGTATTTGTCTGTGACTGACTTATTTCACTTAGCATAATGTCCTCCAGGTTCATCCGTGTTCTCACATATGGCAGATTTCCTTCTTTTTTAAGACTAAATGATATTTCATTGTATATATATACCACATACATTTTAGAATTAGCTTGTCAAGTTCCACAAAGAAACCTGTTGAGATCTTGATTATGATTGCATTTAATCCATCAATTTGGAGACAGTATTGCAAAATTGAACCTTATAATTCATTAACATAGTATATATAGTACTTCTAAATTTCTCTCAATAATAGTCATAGTTTTCTGTATAGAGTCCTTGCATGTCGTTTGTACATTTATTCCTAGATACTTTATATTTTATGTTGTAATAAATGTTATTTTGAAATAAATGTTATTTTAGGATTTGTTCCTGGTATATAGCAATATATGGATTCTTAAATTTTACCTTTGCAGGCAACTGTAATACCTCTGTGGAGTTGATTAGATTTCACGTGTGCATAACTATATAGTATGCACATGAGGACAGTCCAAGTCATTACACCTTTTATTTCATTTTATTGCCTTTCATAAGGCTAGGACCTTCACTGGCTGGAATCTCCAGTGCAATGCTGATTAGAAGTGGTAATAGTTGACATCATTGTGACATCCCCAATTTCAAAGGGGAAACATTAAAAAAAATTCAGTATGGTGTTACATGTTGCTCAATTTGGTTTGCTCAGCGTTTATTTAGAGTTTTGAATCTAACTTTATGAATGAGAAAATCCTGTAATTTTTAATAATGTCCTTGTCAGGTTTTGTTTTAAGGTTTTGCTAGTTTCTTACAGGAACCTGGGGAGTGTTTCCTCTTTTCCTGTTTTCTGAAAGAGTTTGCATAAGACTAATATTATTATTTAGAATTCACTATTGTAGCCATGCAGCTAAAGTTTTTGAGTTTTATTTTGTTGGTTTTGGAAAAGTTTTTAATTGCAAAGTCAATTTCTTCAGTAAGACTGTTCAGATATTCTATTTCTTCTTGTGTCCATTTTGCTTAGTTGTACTATTCTAGGAATATGTCCGTTTCGTCAAAATTTCAAATTTGTTGGAAGAAAGCTGTTCTTACTCATTTTTTAAAACTCTTTTCATGGCCTATAGAATATGTAGTAGTGTCTTTTTTCATTCCTGATATTTTTTCATTTGTGCCTTGTCTCTTTTTTTCTTAATTGGACTAACATTTATCTATTTTTATTAATCTTTTCAAATAACTTATTTTCATTATCATTTAATTACCCATGGATTATTTATATTTGTATCCTTAATTTCCAAATTTATAGGAATTTTCTTCACTAGAACGTAGTTTGGGTTTCTAGCTGTTTCAAAAAACATTCTGAATGATTTCCATCGTTTGAAATTCATTTTTGAAATTCGTTTGCTTTTTTAAATTAATTAATTAATTAATTAATTTGTTTGTTTGTTTTTGGCTGCATTGGGTCTTTGTTGCTGTACGCGGGCTTTCTCTAGTTGCAGTGAGTGGGGGCTACTCTTCATTGCAGTGCGCACCTCTTGTTGTGGAGCACAGGCTCTAGGCACGTGGGCTTCAGTAGTTGTGGCTCACAGGCTTAGTTGCTCTGTGGCATGTGGGATCTTCCCAAACCAGGGATCAAACCTGTGTCCCCTGCATTGGCAAGCAGATTCTTAACCACTGTGCCACCAGGGAAGTTCCTGTTTGCTTTTTTAATAAATATTTTTGTAAAAAATCCACTGCATGCTTGAGAAAATGTATGCTTTATAGTTGTAGGATGGAGTGTTCTGCATATTACCATTAGGTCAGTTTTACTTATTGTGATATTCGAATCTTCTACATCATTACTGTATTTATTTGCCTGCTTGTTTGGTCATTTACTGAAAGGAGTATATGGACAACCCCACTGGTTGTGGATTTGCCTATTTCTCTTTCTAGTTCTGACAATTTTTGCTTCTTTTATTTTGAGCCCATGTTATTAAATAATGCAAACTTGGAATTACTTTATCTTCCTGGTAAGTTTGCAGTTTTATCATTATTGAGTGTACCTCTTTATCTCTAGTAATAGTTACTGCCTTAAAGCTAACCTTGGCTGATACTAATGTAGTTACACTGATTTTCTTTTGGTTATTATTTGCATGGTAAATATTTTCCCACCCTTTTTTTTCAATTTCTGTATATCAGTGTTTTACATATTGACTTATAAGTAGCAGATTTTGTGTTTATTTAATCAAAGTCTGCCAATCTTTGTCTTTAAAAGACAGTTAAGACATTTACATTTAATGTAATTAAGTCTGAATCTGTGTCGGTCTTTTAAGGTCAATACATCTTTTTTACATTCAGGAAAGAGTTCATTGACCCTATGAGTTTAAGAAATTTATCTTCTCTGATTTGTATCCAAACAGGCAAGAATTTATGAGACCTTCTCATCTCCTGTCATTCCTTTGACTGCTGTATAATGAAAAGAGATCCAGGAACTAAAATATGCTAAGAACATTTCTAATCTAGTGTTTTGTGAATTTTGCTTACAACTCTTGTTTTTATCATGACTTATCTACCTAATTCCAATAAATAGGGCATTACCAATGTATCTATTAATATATCTTTTTTTACAAAATACTATAAAGATTTCATTTTTGATTGCAGGGCTGTGACTCCCAAATGAGCGTGTCAGAAGTCTCCTGTAGTGAAAGTACATCCTCCTGTCAGTCTCTTGAACATGGCTCAGTTCCAGAAATTCTCATTGGCCTACTTTATAATGCCACAACTGGAAGACTATCAGCAGAAGTGATAAAAGGCAGCCACTTCAAAAACTTGGCAGCGAACAGACCACCCAGTGAGTGAAAAATATTTTTCTTAATTCTAGTGTTTTCTGTACTTATGAGACTCTCAGTGTAGGGGCTTCAATCCTATCATTTAGTCTTAACCAATCAATGATGGTGTAATCATCAGCTAATCTGTTTCATGTTTTCTATTTCCAGCCATTTGGGAAGTAGAAAGATCTGAAATTCAAAATATTAATTGTAAGGTGACAAGACTTTAACTTTTTCAGCGTCTGCAGAATGAATTAGCCCTATCATAGCCATTATCTTCTAATGCCAGAAAAAGTTACAGGTTTTTTTTAAAGGTAGTAACATTCCACAAATATGATGAGGAATGCTTATAGCTGTTGTTTTTAACTGAAGATCAATGTCGTGTTTCCTGTCTGCATGCAGTACTATGAACTAATGTGTATACTTCTATATTTTTCCTTCTTTTCTCCCTTAACAATTTAAGAAAAAACTGTTTCTTCACATTTTTCCTCCTTTAAAATTATAAATCAGTACTGCCAGCAGAATCTTTTCTTAAATGGAATGTGCTTTGCTTTTCCCAGGACAAACAGAATAAGGAATAGTTTGATATTTATGCTCGATGCTAGGAAAGGAAAGCTAGATGGTATAGATACCTCTGCCCTGTCTATATGCTTCTCACTCTTCTCTCTCCTTATCTCTCTCCCAGCTCAGGAGGCTGGGGATAGGTTATGCACAGAGAAATTGTCACGCAGTATACCTCCAAAATTGTTTATTGTTATCTGTAGAAATAAACTGGGAAAGTAGCAGCCTCTTTATATTTCTCTAAAATTAAAGCTGTTAATAACGGCCTAAACTCAAAATTTGAAAGGAAATCTTGAGTAATAATGGCAACCTTAAATTTGTTTAACAATTTCTCACAGACTTGCTTGAAGCAATATTTCACTCCAAGTATCAAATAATTGTTGGAGGGGAAACTTTTTCCACCCTTGAATTAACTTTACTTCTAAATATCCTAAAAATTATTTTTTCAATCAAAGTGAAAAGTCATAAAAATATATTTAGTGTGCCCTCAGTAGTACTGGAAACCTCACTTCTTACAGACATCATGCAATGTATCTGTCCCTTCATTAAACGTCAGAAGGCCAAAATTAGATTTATATTTCTACCCTTGGACGAGTGACCTAACTTCCCTAAGCCTGTTTCCTTATATGTAAAATTAAGGTTGTGTTTCTCACAGGGTAACTGTGATACTCAAATCAGATAAAGGCACATAAAAAGGATGGAATTATTATTGTCCCCTTTTTCCTTTCAGAAGGAAACATTCAGAAGGTGGAAAAAAGCAATTACTAGAGTAAAGAACTTTGGAAGTGTGACTTGGTTATCTTCATTAATCCACACTAGGAATGCAAACTCAAATGGCCTGGGAAGTAACTTAAATGAGCAGAATTTGTAGATGAAGGAGAAGGAGCATGGAGAGGCCTGTGATAAATGCAGGGATGCACGCCCTGCCTTAAGACATACGGATTCAAAATTTTTGAACACGGTTTATTATTTGGGGTTACATTTAGCCACAAGCTGTCAGTTTGCAATTCCTGCTTTAGCTAATAGTTTATTTTTTTGACAAATCTTTAACTTGAAATGCTAGAAAGCAGCAGAATGAAATGACAGATTTGCCTTTCTGTCCTTGCTGAACCCACTCTGATAGAAACAGAGAAACACTAATCAGAACTAAAATGAAGCAGGGGGTGGGTGGAGGTAGGGCTGGACAATAAACAAGTTAAGAGAGATTTGCATCCACAACATAGAGTAGATCTATCAGGTTAAAGAATAGGTTATAGCAATTTCCATTATTTTAGAATTAGATCTTCAGTAGTAGGACAGTTCATGGTATTAGCTGGGAAGTAACTAGTAGGTAAATATAAGTCAACATTAAAACTAATTATATGAAGTAGAGTATTTATAAAGTAAAATATGACAGTTTTATCAGTTTGTCTATTGTATATAAGACTGTGACCCTTCATATATACCTGGGTTCTAAACTTTGAACTATGTTATAGACTGACTAATCCAATTTTTATCCCAAAGGAACAGTGATAACATTCAAGAACAAAAATTTTGGTAGTTCTATTTTATTTTGCATAACTTAATTTTATATGACATTGGGAGTAAAATAAAGTGTTTGAAATGTTAAATATTGCATGGATAAACTTAAAAATTTAGAAAAATAATAATAATAATGATCCTTTAATGACTTTTATTCAGTCTTTTATGGTCCGATAATTTGCATGATTCTATGTTCAATGTGCTTTAGACCAAGAAAATATCATTATAAAGGTATCCCCCTTTAAAACAGTGTAATTTTTGTTTAAGATTACACAATGACCTTAAATATTCTCATTCCATGAAATTTACCCAACATACCCTTTTTTCAACCCTCTTCCTGAATTAAAATGCTAAAGTTTTGTGTTCTTCCACTCCAGTGAACAGTGTTTCCTCTTTAATTCTAACCTTTGACCCTCTTTCACCCAACAATTGACATCTGGTCATTATTTCTTTTACTGCTTTCCACCCCCTGTTGTCAGATGGACTGTTCTGTTGTCTAAAACACTTGATAGGTGGACAGGTTTATATAATCCGAGGTGAGTTCCTGTAGAGGCTAATTGGATGTTGTCTTTTCATGCAAAAACAAAATACCCTAAAACTTGCCAGCAGTGAAGCTGTCCACCATGTTGATTTCCAAAAAAAATGCACATTTATTATCTGTGGTACTTTAAATAAAACTAACTTAGAATTTATCTCTGATTATGGATGATGGTATTCAGAGTATCTATAAAACTAGCAAAACTTTTTAAATTAAAGGTTTATTTTTTCATTCATTATATTTTGATTCATAAGTAGAAATAGATATTTCATGAGAAATATTGCAATTTTCATTACAATTAATTGAAATTTTGATATGAAGTACACATGATGGATCTACATGCTGAAGATAATTTGCATGAGTTTAAAGAACTTGAAAACACAGTTGTTTGAAAAGAGGGTTTATCTCCCAAGTAACCAGGTAATGAACTGTTATGTTTCACTTGGTACACTAAACATCACATCAATTTTTTTTTTAATAATTCATGAAAATAGTTAAGATACCATACCTAAAATTTCACATTAAATTGTGCCAAAAGGGAATCCTGTAGCATTTAACTATCCAAAAAGCACATTAAATGTATTCTTGCATGAAACCAGGAGAAAGTTTTACTTGATTTGCTAAACTTTGAGCCCTTAGTGCATTTGGCTTCATTTTGGCCCTTAAATGTTTTAAAAATATATTTAAAAACCACATCCATGCAGAGATTTTTTTGACATTTCATCCTAAGCTGTTTTGATGTCATCTTTGCATTCTTGTCTTTCTCTTTTCCTCCTTACCATTTGCCTTCATTTCTATTCGTTTGTTTATTCTTACACTCTGAAAGCACAGTGGAATGCTTTACAGTGTTGTGGCTAATTGAGCTTGCTAAGTGTTTATTAATGCTATGATGTCCTGCTTAGTGAAGCTAAACGGGGGTGGGGATGGGAAGGGCGGGTAGTGGGAGGTCAAGGATGGGGGTGGGAGGGTGGAGGAAGGATTATGAGGTATACCTTTAAATTCTAACTATAATGTAGAAATAGTGAGGTTAAGATATTATTACCCCCAAAAGATTTTATGCCTACTTAGCATTCTCTGTACTTGTCACATTTTATTATCATTTAATCAAAATGGAATTATTGGATTTCTACTAAACATGGTATACACCATATCCTTATAAAGTATAAACACTTAATCTTCTCAGCAAGTGTTACAAGAAAGACGTTTTGAGTTTGTTTCAAATGATATTTGTGGTATGTTGTTTTTTTCTGTAGATACATATGTTAAATTAACTCTACTGAATTCCATGGGTCACGAGATGTCCAAATGCAAGACATCCATCCGCAGAGGGCAGCCAAATCCAGTATACAAGGAAACTTTTGTTTTTCAAGTGGCCCTATTTCAACTCTCTGATGTGACACTCATACTGTCTGTGTATAACAAACGCAGCATGAAAAGAAAAGAGATGATAGGCTGGATTTCTTTAGGTCTGAACAGCTCTGGAGAAGAGGAACTCAATCACTGGACTGAAATGAAAGAGTCGAAAGGACAGCAAGTGTGTAGATGGCACGCATTGCTAGAGTCGTGATGACTAGGATTAATGAGCAATTGCAGTTCAAGGCAGCATCATTTCTGAGTACAACATTACTCTTCTTACCTAGTCACCTATTCTTTGAAGAATCATCTTTAACATTCTACCCAAATGCTTTAAATTCTGTGGAGAGAACATCTAATACTGACATAAATGAAGAAAAGAAGTGTCTCTAGTAGAGCTTGTTTGAGAAAATGAGAAACTTTCATCTTTCTTAAACTGACAATCCTCCAGAGCTTTAAGAGCATCCTTTTGGTTTGAAGTTAATTTTACTTTAGCAAAAGAGCCAATAATTTTATGAAAAATCAAAATTATAAATGATTTTGAAAATCAGAATTTTTAGCTGCGGCACCCTTTTAGGTCACCCTACATATTATACACAAGACATATTTTGACTGGCTCATCCCTGGTGTTCGTAATGTTCTTTAATATGAGAAAGTCATTCTCCAGCGTTGTCAGATCTAATGGTGAAAGGTTTCAATCACATTGAAAATCATTTTATTTCAGATATTTTCCCTTTGTGCACTTAGTTTTGTTGTGCCTCAGTTCTTCTCAATAGCACTAAATCTAAGTGCAAGCAAGTATTCGTTTTCATAAGGGAATGTTTTTTATGTGTTATTTTAAGAAAAGCTCACTTCTTCAATTGCCTCTGATTTTGCCTGATCCAAAGAGACCAAGTTACTGTACTGGTCCCTTGCAAGTCTTCTAGACAGGTTGTACTGTAGACCATGTAACTTTCTGTTGAAAGCACTTCCTGTATTCTTGTATTCCAATGTAGGAAGCTAATAGAGCAGGACTTCACTTTAAAATCTCTTTCAATGGTTGACTCTTTAAAATTGTAGTAATGTGAAAATACATTTTTTACAAACTAAAAAAATATAGTGAATAAGCTGTTGAAAATTGAAAACAATTCAAGTTAAAGAAAATTTTAATCATCTGCTCTGAGTATTTAGTAACCAACACTGCATAAAGCAGGTAGCATTCAAATAAGAAACAGTTCTCTTCACTCTTACTTCAATTTGTATTTGTGATCTAAAGACTCTCCAGTTCTAAGTTTGAATCAGAACATCATGTTAAAAACAGTTCTGAGATTCCTTAAGAAGTTTCTAGTGACTTGTGACTAGATTTTATGAAATTTACAGGTACGTTCTTCAACGTGATGTCATCCTGTGCCTTCCATGTCAGTTAAATTTGCTCATACAGCTTGAAAGTTGTATTTGCAAAATTAGGCCTTCAATTTTTATAAATGTGAAGATTAGATTCCTCAGAACAGTGTCACAAGATCTTTATTTCCTCTGAAGTATGTAAAAGTTGTATAGTGTGCTAATTTTTTTTAAATGGCAAGGCATTTGTTGTTTTTATATTTAGGAACTCTGATTACCAGGAATATTATAAGCTGTTTTCTTTTTAATTTTGCTTCTTATCCAATATATAATTTTATGCATATACTTTATTAAATAGAATATGTTTTGTATATATGAAAATTTTTTTTTCTCTTTCTAATTTCTAGTTAAATTAGAAACATACTATTTACCAATTACTAAAAAGCATTATATCATTGTTCCTAGTCCCAACTAAGTACTATGTATTATTATAAGCTAGAACTTGTTATTACCATAATAACAAAACCATGCATAGATATTATTACTTCAGCCTGGCTGTACTGAAAGGCCTTAAAAGAAATCCAAAAAGACAGTGAACTACTAATATTTTTTAGTTTAAAAAATGGCAGCTCTATGCATTCATACACATGAGTTATATGATAAAATACAAATGCTATATCAGGTGACATGGGGTTTAAGAATGTGTGTTAGAGAGTTGCATTAAAGGGAAAGATCTATTCTTTTATTATTACATTAATGAGCATTTTCCAGGGTTTTATAAATGAGTTAGTTTATAAAGTTAAAACATGAATCAAATGATAAAATATCTCATGAAAGTATTTTTAGCAACAGTTATGGAAAGAGATTGGAAGGGGGGCTGTAGATTTTACTGAGAAATTGGATTTAGGCATTTGATGCTGCAAGTATCTTTTCTGGCTTTGAAACAGCTAACTGCATTGCTAACAACTGGGATCGTCCTAATAATAAAGAGTTATCAGTCTTATCTGTAGCTGTAACAAAGCCTAATCAAATACATATGAGACCAGCTTGGTGCTTTCTCCTACAGCAAGGAAAAGAACACTAACTAAATGTTATTTGTTAAATCTGTCTTTCTTCAGACTATGCCCAGAATTTTGTGTGTGTGCTTGGATATATCCTTAGGGGTTTATCTGGTCTGAGTATATCAAATCCAGTATGGCCTAAAATTTAATCAACAACTTTTAAATATTTCAAGAAAGACCCTACCTCCACCCCAGCTGCCAAGTCCTCAAAGATTATGAAGTGTATGTATGTGTATCTGTATACACACACACACACATGCCTATACACACAACATATATATACAATATATATATGTGTGTGTGTGTATATACATATATATATGTATTTATATGTATTTGTACATATGTATTTGTATAAGTGAAGGTGCCCTGGCTTTCTCAGATAACTAAATAGAAAAGCATTTATCAAGTTTATGTATTATTTTTCTCCTCCGTATGTTTGCTAGAAATTATATTTGGTTTTGGGTGCTATTTGCTGCCATTCTCCTCCACACACAGCAAAATATATATCTTTTTATCCTTTGGATTGACACAGCTTAGAGTAATTACTCCCCCAAATTTGTCTATTATTTTAGAAAAAGATTAAATAGGGCTCAAGAGACCCACTCACTCTACTGAATCTAATGTAGGAGACGGTACTACTGCTCTTTTGTGTGCTTGGATTTGCATGAAAGCTTAAAGGCAAAATCTTGTATCTTAGCAATTAAAGCAAATAGGGGCCCACTGGTGGGCAGCAGGTGTTGTCTGAGAAACTTGAGAAAGACAACCCACTTTCTTATTGTTCTCTTAAAATCTCCTAAGTTTTATAATAAAATGAGATAGTCCAAATACAGCGACTGACTGGCATTCATGGGAGCTCCTGAGCCTGGAATTACAAGCTTTATTTGTCTCCCAAATGAGCTGCAACATGTAGTTGTTTGTTACTGCCCAGGAAGCAAAGTGTGTTTTAAATCAGAAAAGAATTTGTTTAGTATATCCTCTTACCTTTAAGAAGTTTTCTTCCGTAATCTTATGTCTTCTGTACTATTCGCATTTTGTGTGAAATCTCTTTGCGTATTTTCTTACTGTGCATTCAGTGAATTCTCAATAATGTTGTATTTAGTGACAAAAATAATAAACTGAATCACAATTTTTAAAAAAGAAAAACCAGTGAGAAAATATCTAAACTACCCTTATTAATACATACATGTTTAAGTGTAGGGCCTGGTAGGGCACTTCCATCTAGTCTAGTTCAGAAGCCCAGGGCTATATGTTAAATCATTTTCTTGATACCATCATCATTTTCACTTATCTAGTGAATCAGAAGCATAATCAATGCTTGCAAAAGAAAGGTAGCACCAGTGGGGCAAGAGTTCATAGAACTGAGGGTGTTCTTTAAGATGAAGATAGAGATCAAATGATATCATAGTTTTTCAAGTGAACTGAGAGATAGGCTATTTGAAAGTGTAAATTTTAGATGAAACTTAGAACAGTAGCCACCAACAAATTTTTCAAGGTCTCTATCCAGCTGTTAATAGCGATAACACAAATTCACTTTCATGAAATTGCCATTTGCCTACATAGACTAGATAGTCTACTCATAGAGATTTTTCTCATTGATAGCTATTATTCAGAAGTTTTCACTTTTTTTTCCTTTTTACTGTCCCCAGTTCACCCATGACCTACACTGGAGGTGGCCATCAGTATCATCATCACCAACCAAACTCAATACTGAGCACAAGGTTAAACATACTATGGAGCATTTTTCTTAAATTCACTTTAAAACATCATCTGTATCCACCAAAATGTCTAATAATGATGATGGTAACTGCTATAATTTAGTAAGATCTAGCACAATAATTTATTATTTTGATTCTCACAACAGTGGTATGAGGTAAGTAATATTATCAACATTTTATAGATGAAGAAACTGCAGGATGGAGGTTAAACAGACTTGCCTAAGGTCATCCAGTAAGTAAATAATATAACTGGGATTAGAGCCCACATATAAATTACTCTAAAACCTATATTATACATATTGCAATTGCATCCCTCTTTACTAGTTGCAAGAAAAAACAGGACAACATTATATTCATCAGTAATCCCACCCACTTTAATTGGATGGCAGAACTAGAAAAAGAGAAGGAAAAAACAGAGCTTGGGAAAGAGAAATACAAGGCAAAGAAGAAAAGAAGATTAGAGGGTTTTTTTTCCTTCTTGGGACACAAATGGTACTTTTGTGTCATACTTTGTAGATGACTTACATTTTCAAAGACTTGGGGATTAATTTACTCTGCCAGTTTACCCTATACTTACTTATATTCTGAAAGTGTATTAATCAATTTGTTCTGTCCCTTGTCCACTGTTGGGAATCCAAAATATTTTCATTGTACATGATCCCCTTTCCACCCTACCAAGTGGATAGCCTGTGTCCATGAGCACGTATCCTGCCAATACCAGTGGTGAAAGGAAAGACTTTTGTCTTCCTCTGCACTCTGATTGCAATTTAAGTTGCTTCTCTACCCTTTCTTAAGGTTTAACTGGATTACAGCTAATTTTATTACATATGTCTCTCCCCTTGGTAGTACTTAATGCTCTGTCTTGTTATCTTTATGTGCCCCTTGTTCATAGTAGGCACACTATAAATATTGAATAAACTAAATTCCCTATGGAGGAAATCAATAATACTGTTATATGTCTCAATATTTATGAATCTTATCTTATGCATGGATTTATTTATGTCTTCATTAGTACCTACTATGTACCATGTATTTTTCTAAGTGCTACAAATGCAGAGATAACAAATTGGGCAGACAAAGTCTTTGCCCTAATGGAGCTTGCATGCTAAGGTAGGGATAGCCACAGAATGATATAACTTTAGCACAGGAGTACAACATGGAGTTCAGAAAAATCTTCCTGGAGAAAATAACCCCTGGGTTGGGTCTTAGAGAATAAATACAGATTAGACTCCCATCAAGGAACTTATTCTCTCCAAGGACAAAATTTAAAACAGTGGTTCCCAAACTATAGTGTGTTTAAGAATTATTTTGAGAGCTTAATTTGTATTCCAAAGCCCCACCTCCAGAGATTCTATTTCATTTGGTCTGGAGTGGAGCCCAAGAATCTACATTTTATTAAGCTCCCCAGGAAATTCTGTCTGTGATGCACTGGTATAGAATATTGAGCTCATTATATAGAATTATTGGCAGCTGTCTAACCATAGATTAGTTCTTGAAGTGTGATAGTGATAAAGAAGAGCAAGATTAAGACTAGGATTAGTGCTGTTGATTTGTGTGTGTGTGTGTGTGTGCTGCCTTAAAGAGAAAGATATTTAATGAGAAATTAAAAGTGATATTTAATTATGAGTTCCTGTGCATTCACATTCAAGATAACTTTTTCAAAGTGTTTCATGGTATAATAAATAAATTCTATTATGTTAGTTTTATGATTCCTGAAAATTACTTTGAATTATTTTCAAATATTTCCTTCCAAACTGTCCTTACAATGATAGACACAAGGCAAAGAGAGAGTCTGAGGAAGGTGTTTACCTAGTACATCTGTCAATATTCTAAATGAAATGAGGCTGACCTTTAAGTAAATGTATAGTGGCAGCCATAGGTGGTGGCATTTTTCATTCTTGTGTATAGTAAGCTTTCTTGTCTTTTATCATCATCCTGAATGGCTTCACTGTCATTACACTCATCAGATGAACCTCATTCCTGAACTCATTCCTGGATTCTTCACTAGAAACAGCAACGTTTCTATCACTTCTGCTCTGATCTCTATTTCCTTGATTGCTTGGCTCTTTCTTAGGGTCTTTTATTTCAAATAACAAGTTAATACAGCAGCCTCAAGTCCTCCTTTTTCTCTAAAAATAAATTCCGTATATAGGTTCATCTGAGTTTCTATTTTCCCTCATTTATAATATAGGCATACCTCCTTCTCTGGTGTAATATTTCGCATGAATGTATTTTACATTTTGAAAGTATTTTTCCCAACAAATATCTGTGATTAACCCACTGAAAAATGAGGTTATTTGAATTTTGAAATAATATGGTATGGAATTAAGCTGTTTTGTGACTGCTGCTGTATCATTGTGTTTGGTCCGGTTATAGCTTGAAATCTGGTTAACATAATCTTAACATGAAAGAGTTTGATAAACTTGAATTATTAGTCCATTATCAAAAAGGAATGTAAGAATCTTGCTTTATTCTCTCCCTAATAGACAAGTATGTATCTTGCTTAAAATGTTCCTTCTTTCTTCCTCCCAGACTTTTTTCCCCAGTCCTATTCATGTACATTCACACTGGATTCCTGAGTTCATCACAGCTGCATAATTCCTAACAAAAAGTGATACCCTGACTTTTTTCACTTTAATCACATGTGCTGGACAGTAGAGAGGACTGGATAGGTTTTCTCAGAGACTAGAGAGAGAGCAAAGCATGACCCTCTTTAGTCATTAAGTTTGTTGTATCTCTTGTGATGGTTGCTATTGTTGCTGTGCACCTAATCTTGAATAGTGTGAAGTTCCCTAATATCATGCTCTATGGGTTGGGAGCAGAGAAGGAAATTTGATTATTAATCTAACAAAAATTTGGCATAATTTTATTGTAGAATTTCAACCCCTTAGTACATAAAAATTTCTAAATAATTAATTATGAGAACAAAGTCACTGATGTGGCAATAGTTTTGCAAGATGTTTGACGTTATTTCAATGTCATTTTGACAGTCTGCATCTCAAATTGTCCTATTATTTCAGGGCCCTTTTTCACTCTTTTTTTATTATTCTGATGACTGTTTGATATTTGAGTTTGTCTTTTAAATATTCAAGACTATTTTTAAAAGAAAAAACCTAACAACACCTTTCTGTTTCTTCCTTTAACATGTGATCTCTCACCTGACACTTTTTGTGATTAAAATGAATACCCAACAGATGAAATATAATACTCTATTATACACTGAAAAAATAATTATCTGAAATTTGTTTATATATTCAGGCATTGCTAGAATGCTTATTTCCATAAATCTAAGCAGTTAATATTAAATATGACTATTGTATTCCATGAGAAAATCGGGATTTTTCCCTTATCTCTGAGATTTATTGTCTCTCTTGGCTTTTACATCTGGTTGAAGGCTGTGAGCCTCTTGCCAGCACTTCATTTGTCAATTCCTGAGTGTGCTCACCTCCTCCAGATGGTATTATTTTCGGTAACAACCAAACCTTTTATACCCTCAGGGTTGGTCCTTACCAGTGATTCCTGTTCATAACCCCCATTAATGTTGATGAAAGTAATACATAAGCACCAGTAGAAGAAAAGACCCCTAAAGTGTAAAGGATCAATATCTTAGCACTCTGGTGTAAGAAGACCCCGTTAATACCTCAATATGATTTCAGTTGTAATGGAGTGGAAGCCAACTTCTTGGAAATGAGATTTTAGGTCATTATATCGTAAATTCTCTCCTTTTGGTCTTCTCTCTTCCTCCTCTAGCTTGAACATTCTTTTTATTTTAAATTTTGTGAGAAAGCCTTTTCTAAATTCCTGGTTTTAAAATTGTTAATGTTGACTTAACTGGGCACTTTCATAATAAAAAAGGGAAACTGAAGTAGATAGTGTCATTGGGAGGCTTTGGGCAGGGAGGGTGCTTGTTTTTGTTGGGGCAGTCAGTTTGCATAAATATTGAGAATATTTACAACATTCTATAATTATGTCACATTTGTTTTGTGAGAGGAGACCAGGGTAGCTTTTACATATAAATTGGCTCTCTTAGTATTTAAGTATATTTAAACAGCCATTTGAAACACAGCTAGGAAATAATGGTGACGTTTCCAGCAGTATTTTGCAATTATAAATATTACTTTAAATTTACTAAGAGAAAATTTCCAGTAGTAGCTTGTATTACAAAATTAATTTATAATGTTTCTACATAATTTTATTGAGATGAGTTTTCTTTTTGTGGTGAAAATAATATAGTGGCAACAATTTTGAGGAATCTTTAAAACTGTCATAGAGGGGATAGCCAAACTTTGGCTGGATTTTTACTAGAATTTTGAAATAAGAAAATGTATCAATATTACTTTTCAGTTCCATTAGTCTTGATGAAAAACAGTTATTATATGGGCTTTAAGGGTCTTGATAAATGTTGGCATCTATTCTTTTTCTAAAACTCATGATGGTCATCACTGCTCAGTACTCTTACATTGTGTTTTATTTGTCAAAATAATGTAATTTTTATGGAAAACTCAATTAGTGGAATCTTTTATTCAGTATTCCCTTATTTTCTTCTTTCCTTCTTCCTTCCTCTTTCTTTCTTTCTTTCTCTCTTTCTTTCTTTCTTTTTGAGGCAAGAAGCTTAATAGTATAGTTTCTACAGAGCTTTCTTACTTATTTTTCTAATAATGTATATAACAGCGTGATGAAGTTTAAATGCTCTATGAGCAAAATACTCTATTAAACAACCTGAAGAAATGCACTGCTGATTAACATTTCCTTTGGTCTTAAATTGTCTCCAAATATTTTCTAGTGATTCTGTACCATTAATGGATCTTAACTAATATAGCGTCTGTGTGGTTATCAACAGTGTTGTATTATTGTCACATATTAATTTGCATTTTTGATTAAAATATAAACAGATGTGTGTGTGAAACAACCCATTTTATAGAATGAGCATATATCTAACCATTTTCATGTAATTGAAAATGTGCTGTATGTTGCATTTTTTTTCTCATATCAACTTTTCTACTATCTATACACCGATTGTCTCGGTGCCTTTTTCCTTTTGTATAATTGTATTACTTAAAGAAATTGCTGACCTCTGTGTAAACAATGTAAAAACTGTTAAAATTATTAATCCAAGGAGATTTTAATGGCAGTTTAATTTTCCAGAGAATAAATTTTTGTGTGGGTTACAAGTTACTTTTCTTCACCTTTCTGTAAGAAATCTCTTTACATTTTAGTGCTCGTTTGGAATGGGTAAGCATCTGACTTCTCTGATGATGATACACAAAAATCAGCCTGAATTCTTATCGACAAATAAGTGTTACTGTGACTGTTACACAAAATAAAATAATGTCAGTTCCATAAGCAGATATCCAGTGGATATATGTAGATGTTATTCAGATCTTGAGTTTGAAAGGAATCTTATTTAAATGTGCTATAAAATATTGCTATCAAAATGTTTGGGTCGTATTATTTTCTTTAATTCTAAGTCAAATCTGACATGCAAAGAAAATAGACTACAAACAAATTTAAACATTTTAAAATAATCTCCTTTAAAGTTTTCAAATCAGGAATAAAACTAGCTTTAAAGTGATCATAGTATCTTTAGCTGCAGTATGCATACATATACACTGTTATCTAGCCTGCTCTTTCATTTAATGTGAACTTGTCATAATTCATATGAGTATTGTCATTCTGTTTAACAAAATCATTTTCTATCTGGCAAGAGTAGTTTGTTGATTTTTAATTCTTTCTTAATTAGGTAGTTATTGTATGTTTCCCAAGACCTTGAATTTAGATGTTTTTCATATTTCATTCCCTTGTCCATTTTATTTCCAGCAACAAAGATTTATAAGAACAGACTTAACAAGTACTATTTTCCATATTCAAAAGAATTTAAACTTTTAGTACTCTAAAATTAACAGAAATTAAAGTTGCTACATTAACCTCTGATTGTCTTTGAATTCTTAGTTCCATAAATTAACCAGAAGCCTTTTAAGTTAATTTTTTAAAGAGTAGAACACCAGTGCCCAATTGGTCTGGTTTAGGTTTTTTCTTTTTATGAGTCATCGTTAACTTAAACACAAGGAAAACATGAAACACTTCTGCTTAAAATAAATGGACTCATAATTTAATCTCCAACTAAGTATCAGAATTTGTATCCCTTCCCAGTACATGCTGCTGCATTCCCCCCTTCCCCCATGTTGGGCTTCCATTTTTAAAACATTTAAGGTTGAAGAAGGAAGAATAATAGACTTCCTTATGAGTTTACTGCAAAAAAAGTCATATTCATCTGGGTCATGGCTTGTCTTTCATAGAATTACAATTGATATAAAATGAGATTCCGGGAGAAAATAGGCACATCTGCATTACAACAAGCAAATCAATAAATGATCATTTTTTATTGTTACAGAGAGATTTAGTTATTCATCATACCATGTTACATACTTAAGATTAAGTTTTAATTGTAAATTGACTATAACTCCTTTGATCTTCAATATACAAAGTAATATTTAAGTCAATTTTTTTCTTTCCATAGATTACCAAAATATTCCATGATGTTTCCCATTTGAAAATAAAGTCATTTCCAATTCAAAAATAAAAGGTCTCAGTAAAATATGTGAAGTATTTTGTTTGAATAGTACTTTATAATGAAATATACCTATTTGTAGGGCAGGACTAGAGACGTAGAGGTGGAGAACGGACGTGGACACGGTGGGAAGGGGAGGGTGGGACGAACAGGGAGATTAGGTTTGACATTAGGTTTTACACCATGTGTAAAATAGATAGCTAGTGGGAACCTGCTGTATAGCACAGGGAGCTCAGCTTGGTGCTCTGTGACGACCTAGATGTGGGGGGAGGAGGGGAGAGGGGCCCAAAGGGAGGGGATATATGTAGACATACAGCTGATTCACTTCATTGTACAGCAGAAACTAGCACAACATTGTAAAGCAATTTTACTCCAATAAAAAAAAATTAATGCATATATTAGAAAAAATAATAATAGTAAAGGCTTCTACATAAGTAAATGCCAAATAAATGGGAACAAATTTTAGAAGGATCTCACAAACTCAATTAGTAAAAGGAAAAAAATGAGAGCATATTCTCAGTTGACCTAAGGAAATATAAGGGAAAACTTTCCAAACAGTACTTTTAATACTTGTAATATGCCCACTCTACCGAAATTCATGTTTTCTCTTCTTCTTGGTCATATGGCTAGCTTACTTTTTCTTGGCCTCCCTTGAAATTAGGTATGGCCGTGTGACTGAGCTCAACCAATGGAATATGAGCAGAGGGTGATGGGCACCAATTTCGAGGAGGCTTTTTAAGAAACAATTTTGTGCTCTCCATGCCTTCTTTCCCTTTCCACTGGCTGGAAGCAGAGGAAAATGAAAGCCGAGGGAATGGCAGAACCATGAGTTGGAAAGATCCTGGGTCACTGAGTCACATCACAGAAAAGAGACAACCAAATATATTTGCCTTGGAACGTTAACATAAATGAGAAGAAAAACTTCTATTGTATTTGAGCCATACACATTTTAGACTCATTTGTTACTGCAAACAATTGAAACTAAAACAAATATTGGGACCTTACAGTGGGTGTTCTGTGAGGATGAAAACCTTCAATATGGTACATTGGTTTAGCAGCCAAGCAGCCAGCAGAGAGGAAATAGATACAGCAGGCTGAAAAACTGTAATTCATATTATGCAGTGGCAATGTGAGTTTTACTTGGAAGGGGGTCTGTGTGACTACTGAACCTGTAGTTTAGGGGGATTGGACAGAAAAGCCAGAGCAACAGTGTATTTGAGATTTTTTTTGTTAAAAGATAATACAAGAAAGCAGTCAACTCAGGCTATAAATAAATGGTCTTCCAGCAGAGACTGAAGGGAATGGAGAGGGCCCAGAGATAAAGTCCCTTAGGGGTTTGAAAAGTCTGCTGCTTGTGAACCCCAAATGTTAAGATTAGACTGAAACGGGTCTTGAGTTAAAAAGACCCATTAAATCTGCACAAGAAAACAAAAGGACTCAACCATGTGGCAAAGATCAGAATTTTCAAAGCGATGCCTCATTTCAAAGAAAAGGTAAACTTGCATGCTCATGAAGCAAGCTATGAAAGTTGTATAACCCCCAAGAAGGAAATCATTCTCAATGCCTACTTCCAATGAAACCATAGCATAAGAGGGAAAAGGAAAACCTTCCCAGAAGTCAAAGCAGGGAACCACTGAGAATTATGGATGAGGGAGTTTCTCTTAGAGAAGAAGCCCAGAGCAAATCAAAATTCCTCTACTAGGAGGGAAGTAGGTGTTTTCACTGCTATGAGTCAGTGACTGCTGTATGTTTCTCATTGTTCCCCTTTTCAAATGAGAATTTTAATTGCAGTTATCCACTTCCAGCTCCACATTGTATATTTGGTGGAAGTTGGGGGCGGGTAACTTGTCTTTAAATTCCCAGATCACTGGATTTGATGGGAAGGAGAGCGCATCACCAGAGATATGGGGCTTTGAAAGGGCTGCAGTAACTGGGTGGAACTTGAGGTTGTCTCCCTTAGGGAGAATGTAAGCTATTTTAACAAAATCTTTGTTCTCCTCTTCCTCAACACACACTAGACTATGTTTTCAGCCTCTCTTGCAAATGTTTGTGGCTCTGTGACTGAGTTCTAGCCACCTGGAATTTGAGGGGAAGTATACATGTCATTTCTAGGCCAAATGCCTCCTTCACCATCTCTTTCCCCATCCATTAGCTGATTACGAGTGCCCAAGGGGATGGTGGAGCGCAGGACGAAAGGAGCCTAGGTTCTTGAACCACTGCTTGGAGATCGTCTTCCTACCAGCCATCTTCCCATGTTACATGAGCAAGAAATAAACATCTGTGTTTGTGAGCTGTGATATCAATTACATTTCAGGCCTATTTTGTTCCTGCAGCACCTACATTACACTAATAGGTAAGCTCATGGATTCCAAGCTAGCAACTGAGAGGTCTGGATATCACCATTGCCAAAAAGACAAAACTTCCATACGATGTGAGGAAGGACAATGTCTGACACCTGATTGTTCAGGAGCCAAAACCAAGGAATGAGGTAGGTCTCAGGAATACTGCCTGCCAGCACTACCTGAAGAGATTATTTTGAGGAACAGGTTTTAAGGCTACTGAAGCGATTCAAATTACTTGTCTCTCCAACTTGACCAGAGAAGCGGGTTTAAACTATGACCCAAGAGATGAGATGAGGTGATGGGTGGAAAGCCTAAAACCTAGGCATCAAACCTAGAGACAGAACGGAGGCAGTAAGAACATTGGAGGACTACAGTGTGAGGGAGAGGAGGAAATCGAGCTGGAACAGATAACTCAGCAGAGTTAAGGCAAGGACACCAGAAAACATTATGAGGGACGAGATGAGAGCCAGATTGTTAAAAACAAACAAACAAACAAAACCACCTTGAATCCAGTTCAGAGACTTGGACTTGAGATAAGGTTTAGAGTAGATGAGTGAGTGAGTTTTAAGAAGTGTCGTCTAATAGGGTATCAGTTAGGAAGCTATTCTTAGAATCCAGGTGTTTTATAAACGTTAAATAACTAGACATGAGGTGATACCAGCAGCTTAGCTTAGGTGGGTGGAGAATGTTTTTTAAAAATGAGGTCGAAAAAAAAATTTTTTTTTTAAATGAAGTTGGTGGGACTTCCCTGGTGGTCCAGTGGTTAAGACTCAGAGCTCCCAATGCAGGGGGCCCAGGTTCGATCCCTGGTCAGGGAACTAGATCCCACGTGCGTGCCCGCAACTAAGAGTTCACATGTCACAACTAAGAGTCCACGTGCCTCAACTAAGACCTGGCATGCCGCAACTAAAGACCCCATGCAGCAGCTAAGGATCCCGCATGCCGCAACGAGGATCCCGAGTGCTGCAACTAGGACCCGGTGCAGCCAAATAAATAAATAAATATGTTTTTAAACATAAGATTGGTGAGGGAATTCCCTGGCGGTCCAGTGGTTAGGACTCGGTGCTTTCATTGCCTAGGGCCCGGGTTCCATCCCCGGTTGGGGAACTAAGATCCTGTAAGCCACAGGGCGTGGCCAAAAAAATAATAATAATAAAATTGGTAAGACACTGTTGTTTCAGGAAAAGTCTCTGGGACTTGATGACTAATTGAAAGTGGTGATGGGGGTAGTGCTTGAGGGAGGATGGAATTAAATAGAGTGATATTTGAGGAACAGGTGAGTGAGGAGTGGGACCACCAAATAAAGGAGTCCAGAAAAGAAGCTGGGTTTATAAGGGTTGGTTTCAGCTATGTTGACTTTCAAATGACATTTTGTGGGGAATGTCCATGAATTGGAAATGAAGGACTGAAATTTAGGAAAAAGATACAGACTAAAATGTGTCTTGGGTTTCATGCAAAGCCGTAGAGTGATTAAGTCACAGGAGTCAAGAGCCGACACATCCTCTCACTAGAATGTGAGTCCTCTGGTGACAGAAGCTATTTATTCATTTGGTTCACAACTGCATTCCCAGGGCCTAGAACAGTATCTAGGGCATAACTGATATTAATGAACCTCTGACTGAGGTTTGAAAGCTTGAGAAGTATGGGTGGGAGGATTCTTTGGTGTTTTCTTTTTTTGTTTTTTGTCTCTTTTTTTGGTAATTATTTCAGTTGAATAGAATTATCCAGAAAGGTGCTATTTAATGTGTGAAATTTACCAAAGCAAGAAAAATATACAAATACATTTTAGAAATATTTCCTAGTACCTGAAATGAAAAAATTTCTTGTCTAACCATGAAATTTGATTTATGAAGCCCCATGGCATCTGTGATCTCTGGTTCATTAGTTGATAAAAATTCCATTTCTGACATAGTTATAATTGTTAATGGCAAAACAATATTAAGCTAATACTAAGCTTATTAATATTTTAAATAAACTTTATTTTAAGACAGTTTTATGGGGAGGATAAATAAGGAATTTGGGATTAACATATACACACCACTATATACAAAATAGATAATCAACAAGGACCAACTGTATAGCACAGGGAACTCTACTCAGTATTCTGTAATAACCTATATGGGAAAAGAATCTGAAAAAGAATGGCTATATGTATAATTGAATCACTTAGCTGCATACCTGAAACTAACACAACACTGTAAATCAACTATCATCCAATATAAAATTAAAATTACATTAAAAAAAGAGACAACCAAAAAAAAAACAGTTTTAGATTTACAGAAAAAGAATAACACGATAATACAGAGTTCCCACATACCCTGCACCCTGTTTCCCCTATTACTAACATCTTACATCAGTGTGGCACACTTGTTACAATTAATGAACCCATATTGACAGATTACAGTTAACTGGAGTTCATCATTTAATCAGATTTCCTTAGTTTCCGCTTAATGTCCCTTCCTGATCCAGGACACCACAATACATTTAGTCATCCTGTCTCCTTAGGCTCCTCTTGACTAACAGTTTCTCCAACTTCCCTTGTTTTTGATGACCTTGACAGTTTCAAGTAGTGCTGGTGAGGTATTTTGTAGAATGTCCCTCAGTTGGGGCCTCGTCGAATGTTTTTCTCACGAGTAGACTGAGGGTATGGGTTTTCAGGAGGAAGACCACAGAGGTAAAGTGCCATTTTCAGTGCATCTTATCAAGGGTGCATACTATCCATGTGCGTTATCACTGTTGATGCTGACTTTTGATCACCTGGCCAAGGTAATGTTTGTCAGATTTCTCCAATGTAATTCTCCAATGTAAAGTTATTCTTTTTTCCCTTTGTATACTGTACTCTTTGGAAGGAAGTCACTCTGCACCAACACTTCAGGAGCTGTGCTCCACCTTCTTGAAGGCAGAGTATCTACATAAATTATTTGGAATTCTGCACAGGAGATTTGTTCTCTTCTCCCATTTATTCAATCATTTAATATCAGTATAGACTCATAGATATCTTATATTTTGGGTATATACTACTATATTTATTTTGTTGTTCAAAATGTTCTAGCTTTGGCAATTGGGAACTCTTTCATTTGGCTCCGGTGTCCTTTTGACATACCTCCTTCATTGTAGGTGCGTTATTTGCTTCCCTTCCCTTCCCTTCCTTCCTTCCTTCTTTCCTTTCTTTCTTTCATTCTTTCTTTCTTTCATCCTCTTGTCCTCTCTTTCTTTCTAGTACTTCCTTACTTTCTGGCACTGTAGAGATGCTCCAAGCTCAGCTCATCTTGTACATTTCTGGCCCCAGTCCTAGAATCAGCCATTTCTCCAAGAAGTCTCTGTTCCTATTACTAGGGAAAGGTATCAGAAACCAATATCTGAGAACTACGTATGGTTGTTGCTACTGGGGTATCATTGGTTCCCAGCCCTCTCAGCTGACAGGAAATATATAATGTGTATACTAACCTGTGTATACATATATCTACAAATGTGTGTATTTAACAGTCTGTATCTATATTAAGCTGAACATGAGTTCATACTGTCTTCAACTCTAACCCATTACCACATGGGTCGTTCTAGCCTCCTCTCCTTGCTTGTCTGTAAAATCCCACTCCAGCAGTGAGCATTCACCATCCCTTTGCTGGATCTGTTCAATTCCAGTATACACGTACAGCGTTAAACCATACCCCATGAGTAACAACTGTATCAGCTAGGGAATAGTACAGTTTCTTTTGCCTTTATTCTTTCTTACAAATTCCTCCCATTTTCAAAGCTACTTAGGTGAGCACCTTTCCCTACTCCCTTCAGTGAGGTTGTCTTATACATTCATAAACAGTTGGATCATTTTATTACATCCTGCATTCCATCCTGGGGTTGGTTCCTTGACCTCCTAAATGATTTTTAAATATTTTCATACATTAAGGTTCATTCTTTGTATTTTAAACTTCTATAGATTTTAATAAATGCAGTGTCATGTATCCACCATTATGGTACCATAGAGAATAGTTTCACCACCCTAAATAAACACAAATTCTGTGTTTAACTATTCAACTCTCTCCTTCTCCCCTTCAAGCTCAAGCAATTACTGATCTTTTTACAATCATTTTTTGGGGGGCCTTTTTTTAGAGTGTCATATAATTGAAATAATATTGTATATATCCTCTTCAAACTGGCTTCTTTCACTTAGCAATATGTGTTAAAAAACCATCCATGTCTTGTCATGACTTGATAGCTCATATTTTTTTATCATTGGCTATTATTTCATTGTATGGATATACTATTGTTTATACATTCACCTTTTGAAACACATCTTGGTTGCTTCCAGTTTTTGTCAACTTTAAATAAGCCTGCTACAAATGTTTATGTGCAGGTTTTTGTGTGGACATAAATTTTCAAACTAAAACTGGGTAAATATCTAAGCATACAATTGCTGGACTGTATGTTAACACTATGTTTAGCTTTGTAAGAAACCGCCAAACTGTCTTCCAAAGCGGCTGTAGCATTTTGCATTCCCACCAGCAATGAATGAAAGTTCCTGTTGCTCCACACCATTGCAAGCAATTGGTAGTTTTTTGGATTTTAGTCATTCTAATAGGTATGGAGTGGTATCTCACTGTTGTTTTAATTTGCAATTCCCTACAGATGGGGTATATGGTTTCCATCTGTACATTTTCTTTGATGAAGTACCTGTTCAGATCTTTGCCCATTTTTAAATTGGTTTGTTTGTTTTCTTAATGTTGAGTTTTAAGGGTTCTTTGTATATTTTGCATACAAATCCTTTATCAGATAATAAGTTTTGCAAATATTTTCTCCCAGTCTGTGGCATGTCTTTTCATTCTCTTAACATTGTCTTTCACAGAGCAGAAGTATTTAATTTTTAAAAAGTTAAACTTAATCTATTTTTTTCTTCATGGATTATGCTTTCAGTTTTGTATCTAAAAACTTTTTGCCAAATCCATGGTTACCTTGATTTTCTCCTTTATTTTCTTCTAGAAGTTTTATAGTTTTGCATTTTACATTTGTGTCTATGATGCATTTTGAGAAAAAAAAATTTGAAAGGTATATGATATGTGTTTTTTGTTTGTTTGTTTGTTTTTGCATTTGGGTGTCCAATTATTCTACCACCATTTGTGGAAAAGTCTATCCTTTCTCCATTGAATTGCCTTTGCTCCTCTGTCAAAGATAAGTTGACTCTATTTGTATGGGCCTGTTTCTGGGCTCTCTGTTCTTTTCCATTGATCTGTGTGTCCATTCTTTCACCAATACCATGCTGTCTTGATTAGTGTAGCCGTGTAATAAGTCTTGATAATTGGGTACTGTGAGTACTCTTATCTTTGTTCTTCTTTAGTACTGTGTTGGTTATTCTAGGTATTTTGCCTTTCACTATAAACTTTAATGTTAGTTTGTCGATATCTACAAAATAGTTCATTGTAATTTTGATTGGAATTGGGTTGAATCTTAAGATCAACTTGGGAAAAATTGACATCTTCATAATATTGAATCTTTTAATTCAGGAAGACAAAATATTTCTTCATTTATTTAGATCTTTAGATGATTTCTTTCATCAGAACTTTATAACTTGCCATATACAGCTCCTGTACATACTTTGGTAGGCTTATACCTAATTTTTTTTTTTTTTTTTTTTGCCACACCACGCTACATGCAGGATCTTAATTCCCCAACCAGGGATCAAACCCCTGCCCCCTGCACTGGAAGCATGGCTTCTTAACCTCTGAACTGCCAGGGAAGTCCCTAATACTTCTTTTCTTTTTAGTGCTATTATAAACGGCATTGTCTTTTTAATTTCAAATTCCAGTTCATTATTCGTATGTTGGAAAGCAATTGACTTGTATATTAATCTTGTGTCCTGTGACCTTTCTATACTCACTTAGTAGTTTCAAGAGTTTTTGTTGTTGTTAATTCTTTGGGATTTTCTACATAGACAATCATGTCATCTGCAAGCAAAGGCAGTTTTCTTTCTTTCTTCCCAATGTGTATATCTTATTTCTTTTTCTTTACATATTGTCTGGGACTTACAGTAAAATATTGAGTAGCAGTGGTGACAGAGGACACCATTGCCTTGTTCCCAATCTTGGGGAGACATTGTCTGGTCTCTCACCATTAAGGATGTTAGGCTATAGGGTTTTTGTAGATATTCTTTATCAGTTTGAGGAAGTTCTCCTTTGCCCCTAGTTTGCTGAGAGTTTTTATCATGAATAGGTTTGAATTTTGTCAAATGCTTTTCCTGCATTAATTGATACTGATCACATGATTCTTCTTTAGCCTGTTTAAGTAGTAGATTACATTGGTTAATTTTCTAATGTTGATCCAACCTTGCATATCTGGAACAAATATCACTTGGACATGGTGTACAATTCTTGTTATATATTGTTGTATTCAATTTGCTAATATTTTGTTGAGCATTTTTGCATCTATGTTATAACAAATGTTGGTCTGTAGATTCCTTCTTTGTAATGTCCTTATCTGGTTTTTGTTTTGGGGTAATGTCAGGTTCATCAATGTTTGTTAAAGTTCATCTGTGAAACCATCTGCGCCTGGTGCTTTCTTTTTCGAAGGTTATAAGTTATTGATTTGATTTTTTAATAGATTAAGCCCTATTCAGATCATCACAGAAACACACATCTTTTTGTGTGTTTTGGTACTTTGTGTCTTTCAAGGAATTTGCCCATTTCATCTAAATTATCACATTTCTGGGTACAGAGTTGTTAATAATATTCCATTATTATCCATTTAATGTACATGGGATCTATAGGGATGTCCCTTCTTTCATTTCTGGTATTAGTAATTTGTGTCTTCTTTTTTGTTGTTGTTCCTGTACTAGCCTGGCCTAGAAGTGTATCAACTTCATTAACATTTTATGAGACCATCTTCTGGTTTTGTTGATTTTCTCTGTTGATTTCTTGTTTTCAGTTTCATAGGTTTCAGCTCAATTTCTATTGTTTCTTTTATTCTGCCTGCTTTAATTTTAAATTGGTCTTTTTTCTCTAGTTTCCTAAGGTCCACTTAGATGATTGGTTTTAGAACTTTTTTCTTTTCTAATATATGCATTTAAAGCTGTAAATTTTCCTTTAAGCACTGCTTTTGCTGTATCCCACAAATTTTGATAAGTTATATTTTTAATTTTCATTTAGTTTAAATATTTTTAAAATTTCTCTTGAGACGTCTCCTTTGTCGTATGTGTTATTTAGAAGCATGTTATTTAATTTCCAAATCAAGAAAAGTAGTTGATTTTTACTTTGTTCAGCTTTTCCTTATTTTAAGGATATAAGTGACAATTTCCAAGCTCTATATGTTAAAGCTGAAACCAGAAGTCCTTGGAAAGGTTTTTAACCACTTGAGCTTATTTTCTCATTTGGAGACATGACTTACTGTTGGGCTGCACCGCACAGGCCTATAAGGCCTGTGCTTGCCCAGCTTTGAGACCAAAGGAAGAGCCCAGAGTCAGCAACAGAGACATCAGTGGTTTAATGGACGAGGGAGCTTCCACTTCTGAGGACAGGCAGGAGGACATGGTGGCAGTCTTTCCTCCCAGGAGGGTCGGGGGGAGGGGGCGAAGTGGGTGGGAGGAAGATGAGTGGGGGGGGGAGATTATAAGGGAATTGACACTGGCATCAGGTGGGCTCGTTAGTTACTAGGGAAACCAGTAGAGGGGCACACCCCTCACCACCCCTTTGATAAGAACAGTCACTAGCTGGGGCAGGGGCAAGTATGTAGGAAGGTCAGTCATGTGAGTCATGTGAGTAGGGTACAGGTGAGACAGGCACTGGTCAGGCAGGGGAGGTACAGAGAACAAGAGAACAGCCATCTTGAGTGGCCTGACCATACACTTAGCACAGAGTTATGAGTTTTAAGCGGCTTGACTGGGATTATCCAGCACTTACTTATTAAGTGTTTAGGTACTTTTATTTCTTTATTTCCATCTTTTCACGCTTAATGAAAAGAAACTCATGAGCTTTAGAATAGTAACTTCATATGCTTAAGAGACATTATTAAATCGACCATCTTTATTCTAAATAATACTAATACCTTCCATAAATTCTATTTTCCAGCTTTTCCATCCTCTAGATCTTTTTGAACTACTATCTTTTTATTTATTTATTTATTTATTTTTATTTATGGCTGTGCTGGGTCTTTGTTTCTGTGCAAGGGGTTTATCTAGTTGCAGCAAGCGGGGGCCACTCTTCATCACGGTGCGCGGGCCTCTCACTATCGCGGCCCCTCCCGTTGCGGAGCACAGGCTCCAGACGCGCAGGCTCAGTAATTGTGGCTCACGGGCCGAGTTGCTCCGTGACACGTGGGATCCTCCCATACCAGGGCTCGAACCCGTGTCCCCTGCATTGGCAGGCAGACTCTCAACCACTGCGCCACCAGGGACTCCCCAAACTACTATCTTAACATCCTCTTAATCTGTGAAATCTAAACCACTACTCAATTATCTATCAAGGGTCAGAACATGATAAGGGCTTACTTTATGACCCTACATTTTACACCACTCATCTTATTTTCTTTATTTTTGAATCACAAAATGACTATGAGGATTCAATTTTAATTATTTACAGACTTTTTAAGCAAAAGTTTTGTTTAAACAAAACAAAAATTTTGAGATTATTTTTAACTACTAGGCAGTATTTTGCTATATTTGTTCTTAAACTATGCAATGCAGATGTTCACCCAAATTACTTTCACATTTTGTTAACTGGAAGTTGCCATATATTGCATATCATACACGCATATAGATATCCAGAGAATTTGAAAGCAACAAAAATATGTTAAACTTCAGTGGAGATTTTTTAATGAATCAGAAACAGAACCCTAGAATATTTATTATGAATCCCAGCTTTACAAGTGATAGGATTTCAGACTACATGTCTGAGTATGAGAGAGAGAGAGAGAGAGAGAGATTGAATGTGTGTAAAATTTTCTTTGTAGAAATATTCATTTGTCAAAGGACTTTAACCATTTATAATCTGAATCTATCCTATAGATTTTATGATATTAGTTTTTTCTTATTATTTGATAAAAGTAGAATATCAAAAAAAGCCACTTTTTCTTGGGCCTGAAAACCAAACAAGGCAAAAAATTGTTAAAGTGCAATGCTATAAGTCTATAAATGGTACCCAGGCTTACAAATGCTATAATGGTTGGTTCTTCTTTGGGATCTGGGGAGGGGGGCATTTCAACAAGGATCTAACATGTGAGTACAATCTAAAAAGAGAAGTACATATTTTCTAGGGAATTGGGATGAAGAGGTAGCAGAATGAACACAGGCACGAAGACATAGGCAGCGTGCTTCTTTATGAGTACCATACATCATTGATCATGGCTGGAGCATAACATGTGAGGATGATAGGATGAAAGATAATGTTGGAGAGACAAGCAAGGACTGGATCTTAGAGGTCTGTGTTTGCCTTGCTAAGAGTTTCATTTATCAATAGGCATGGAGAATCCCTGAAGAATGTTAAGCTAGATAGTAACACGACGAGATTTTCATATTCTTAAGACCATTCTTGCAGCAATTTGGAGGATGTATCTGAGCAAAGGGAAAAACTAGAAGCACAACCTCCTATAAATAGGTCATTGCAGTAATCTAGGTAAGAAATGTTGGAGGCTTGAACTAGGATAATAGCAGGGGGGAAAAAAGAGAAAATTCTCAAAAAGACAGAACAGGCCTTGGTGAGTGACTAGATTAGAGAGGAGAAGTATGCGAAGATACTCCATTTCTGGTTTGGACAGTTGGATAGAGGATGTTGCTATCTACTAACAGGGTGAGCCTCTCTGAAAGTAAGTTTGTTTCAGATGCCTGTGGGGATATCCCAGAGAAGATTTCCAACAGATTGTTGCATGTGCAGATCCAAAGCCCAGAAGAAAACTCTGAGGTGGGCTTCCCTGGTGGCACAGTGGTTAAGAATCCGCCTGCCAATGCAGGGGACACAGGTTCGAGCCCTGGTCCAGGAAGATCCCACATGCCACAGAGCAACTAAGCCCGTGAGCCACAACTACTGAGCCTGTGTGCTGCAACTACCAAAGCCCATGCGCCTAGAGCCCATGCTGCACAACAAGAGAAGCCACTGCAATGAGAAGACCGCACACTGCAACAAAGAGTAGCCCCCGCTCGCCACAACTAGAGAAAGCCTGCATGCAGCAGTGAAGACCCAACACAGCCAAAAATAGATAAATAAAAGTAAATTTTAAAAAATAAAATTAAAAAAATTTAAAAAGAAAACTCTGAGGTAAAGAAATGAATTTGTGGTTCATCAAATTTCAAATTATTTGAAGTCTGGATAAATGGGGTTTGTTATATGCCAATAGTATATAGTATAAGCAGTATATGTTACATGGGTGAACATTTAAAAATCATTTAGGCAACACTAAACCCAATGGGAAGATGGCATAATGTCTAACAAACACTCCTACCGTTCACTAAAAAGGATTATTATAAAATAATTAGAAGAGATTTCAAATAAATTAAATGACAACTAAAAAGTTCACACTAGATTGTAAAGAGCCACCATAATTAATGTTGTATTTACTTAAGTTGCTGTTGTCCCTCTGCCAGTTAGATCATTATTAGGAACTAGTTCTTTTTCTTTGTTTTTTGTTTTCTTTTGTCTGTGTTTTTTATTCTGTTTGGAACTAGTTTCTACAACTGATGTTTTATGGTGGATGGACATAACTGATATTAGGTGGATGGACAGTAAATACTAACTAAATAATGAAAATTTTATAAGCTGGTTAAAGTAAAATGTTGAACCATATAAAGTAATAAAACATTTTTAAAACAAATATTTACATGTTACATTGAGCGTTGTGCTTTGGTAGTCTTAAAACATGGTATGCTACTTATCCATTTAAATAATACTGCCCTTTCTTTAACAACATACACAAAAATAAACTCAAAATTGACTAAAGACCTAAATGTAAGACTGGACACTATAAAACTCTTAGAGGAAAACATAGGCAGAACACTCTGACATAAATCATACTAATATCTTTTTCGATCTGTCTCCTAGAGTAATGGAAATAAAAACAAAAATAAACAAATGGGACTTAATCAAACTCAAAAGCTTTCTCACAGCAAAGGAAACCATAAACAAAACCAAAAGACAACCCACAGAATGGGAGAAAATATTTGCAAATGATGCGACCGACAAGGGATTTATCTCCAAAATTTACAAACAGCTCATGTGACTCAATATCAAAAAAACAAACAACCCAATCCAAAAATGGGCAGAAGGCCTAAATAGACATTTCTCCAGAGAAGACATACAGATGGCCAAAAGGCACATGAAATGATGCTCAACATCACTAATTATAAGAGAAATGCAAATCAAAACTACAATGATATATCACACCTCACACCAGTCTGAATGGCCATCATCAAAAAATCTACAAACAATAAATGCCAGAGAAGGTGTGGAGAAAAGGGAACCCTCCTACACTGTTGGTGGGAATGTAAATTGGTACAGTCACTATGGAGACCAGTATGGAGAGTCCTTAAAAAACTAAAAATAGAGCTACCATATAATCCAGCAATCCCACTCCTGGGCATATATCCAGAGAAAATCATGGTTCAAAAGGATACATGCACCCCAATGTTCTGGCAGCACTGTTTACAATAGCCAAGACATGAAAGCAACCTAAATGTCCATCGACAGAGGAATGGATAAAGAAGATGTGGTACATACATACAATGGAATATTACTCAGCCATTAAAAAGAATGAAATAATGCCATTAGCAGCAACATGGATGGACCTAGAGATTATCACGCTAAGTGAAGTAAGTCAGACAGAGAAAGACAAATATATGATATCACTTACATGCAGAATCTAAAAAACAAATGATACTAATGAACTAATTTACAAAACAGAAACAGACTCACAGACTTAGAGAGAGAACCTATGGTTACCGGGGGGAAGTGTGGGGGGGAGGGATAGATTGGGAGTTTAGGATTGACATGCACACACTGCTATATTTAAATTAGATAACCAACAAGAACCAACTGTACAGCACAAGGAACTCTGCTCAATATTCTATAATAACCTAAATGGGAAAAGAATTTGAAAAGAATAGATACATGTATATGTATAACTGAATCACCTGAAACTAACACATTATTAATCAACTATACTCCAATATAAAATAAAAATTAATTTTAAATAAATAATACTGCCTATTCAAAACATTTTAGAAACATATTCTTTTGGTATTATTTTCAGAGCCTCCCTAGTGGCCATACAAGAAAAAAAACTTCATTGTTTTATAGTCAAGTCCCATTTTTCAGAAAAATCAGAACTTTTTTTCCTCTTTTTTAATGTTTTATTATGGGAAATTTAAAACATATACAAATTCAACAGAATAGAAAAAATGAACTTTTATGTACTGTTCACCCAGATTTAATAGTTGTCAACATTTTGCTGTTCTTAATGCATCTATATGTTCAGACACACTTCCCACTCTCACTTAATTTTTATTTATAATTTTTAAATTTTTAAGGTAAATTTCACATACATTGAAATACACCAATGTTAGCTGTACAATTTTGACAATGGATACACCTTTGGAACCCTACACCTCTACCATGATATAAACCATTTTCATCTACTAAGAATGTCCCCTTGTATCCCTTCTTAGTCAGTTGCACCTAAAAGCAACCACTATTTAGTGAATTCATCTTATGTTAATTTTGCCTGTTCTAGAATTTCAAATAAATGGAATCATGCAGTATGTACTCTTCATGTCCCGCTTCTTTTGCCCAGCATAAGAGCTTTGAGATTCACCTGTGTTGTTGCATGTATGAGCACTTCGTTCCTTTTTATGGCTGGATACTATTCCATTGTATGGATAGCCCACAATCTGTTTATCCATCCTTCCTGTCCCAGTTTCCTATGGCCACCTAACAAACCACTCCAAACTAAGTAGCTTAAAAAACTGACAGCCATTTATTTCACTAATGAATCTGCACTTTGTCCGTGCCATGGGAGGGACAGCCTCTCCCTGTTCTACATGGCATCAACTGGGGTGACTCAAAGGCTGGAGGTCACTTGAGGGCTAGAGGCTGGAATCATCTGAAGACTCACTCATGCCTGGTGGTTGATGCTGGCTGTCAGCTGGGAACTCAGCTGGGGCCTTGGCTTCCTCACAGCCTGGCAGCTGGGCTCCAAGAACATGCATCCCAAGAGAACAAGGCAGAAGTGTGGCATTTTTATGACCTAGTCTCAGAAATCACAGAGCATAGCTTTCTTCATACTCTATTAGCCATCACAGTCATAAAGTTCTATCTAGGTTCAATGGAATAGCACATAGACTTCATGACTCATAAGTGTCAATGTCACACTGTAAGATGTGTGAGATAGAACATATTATGATAGCCATCTTTAGATAATGCTATCTGCTACAGTCTCCCTTCTGGCCACAAGAGTTCACATCCCTCCCACATACAAAGTACATTCAACCCCTCTCCCAAGAGCCCTAAGCCTCTAACCATTATGGTATTCACTGACGGTCCAAAATGTCATCATGTCATGTCATTCAGGTCTAAGTGTGGTTGAGGCTCCTTGGGAGCAGTTCCTTGAATTCAGCTCCTTGAGTAGAGTTCTGAAGAACTATGAACTAAAGAAATAAGTTTTATACTCAACATAGACTCTCCATACAATGATGGTTCAGGCAGAGGATAACCACTCCAAACCCTGCTGTTCAAAAAGAGTTCTGCCCTCTGAGTAGTCATGTCTTTGCCATTAAATCTAGAAGGGGTTTTAAGAAAAGCCCTTCTCTACCTAGGAATCTCTGTGGGGCTGCTACTTGACAACACCCTCAAGATCTTTAGAAGGATTTTTTGTCCATTTGAAAAGGTCCATACAACACCATCTTGTCTTTCTGAGATCTTAACAAAGAAATTTCCAGTCATGTCCTTGGCTTCATATTTAGACCACATTTTTCTGCAGCACCACTGATTTTCCTAGAAGCCATTTCTTAATTTGAGTGTCATTTACCATCTGGAGAGGCTGAAAATGAGAAAGTTTAATTTTTGTACCCAGCAATTCCTGGGTTCTTCTAAGTTTAACTGTTCTTTCTCTTATCTCTCTTCTAACCCAGAGCCAGTGAGAGGTCAAGTGGCACTTTCACACTCGGCCTGCAAATCTCCTTAACTAGATTATTGACTCCATTGGGTGCATTTCCCATTTTCCATATTACTGCAGGTGACTTTGGGGACAACTCTCCAACACTATAAAAAAAAGGTCTTTTCCCCCAATTCCCAATGGCATTTTCTTCAATTTCTTTTCAGTCGATAATGAGCTGTCAGCTAGGACACTTACGCATGAATTCTTCTTGTTTCCTAGCACCATAGTGTCTGGGTTCCAAGAACTAGTGTCCCAAGAGAACTGGCAGAAGTGTGTGGCATTTGTATGACCTCGCCTCGGAAGCCACATAGTGTCACTTCCTCCATTCTCTATGGGTTGACACAGTTACACAGGTCTATCCAGGTGAGAATGGAGGGGATATGGGAGATATAATATGAGGTGGCAGCCATTTTTGGGAAATAAAATCTGCCACACTACTGTTGAGGGATATTACTTAGCTTTAACTTACAGTTTTAACTTGTATCTCATTCACAAGTCTAGGTCCCAAATGATATTTTTATATTTCTGAAGATCAAACACATTTTCAAGGAACTATAACTGAGGTAGTGGGACGAATACAGTGGAGGCTTTCAAATACCTAAAGAGTTTTTTAAATATTTTGAACAAAGATATTGGAAAGACTGTTTGAACCTATATTTAATTCTAACTCAACCCTTTAAAATAGATTGTTTATATGTGTAATTGAATGCATTGTCTACTTCTATTATCAATTACAATGGTTAGATTATCGCTATCAAGAAGAGAATTAAATTTTGCTGGCAAGGGGCAGACTAGTTAATTTCCCAAGCTCCCCAAAACCTGCGAATAATTTTATGAGATCTTTGATATGGTTAATTATTAACATGCTTAATTTTTCTTTCCCACTAGCACATTTCCATGAAGAAAATCAACTAATATATACTTTCTGTGAATATAGCCCGAGAGTATGTAACAATCTAATTGTATGCTTAATTCTTCCAAGAGGTAGCTTTTTAAAAGTTGGTTGTAGGATCTCTTGCTAAATTCTGTATCCAAAGGAAGACATAACTGATGCAGACTTTTAGGGAATCCCTGAGAAGTATTTAATATATAATCCTTTCTGCTATATTTGAGACACTCAACACGTGGAGAATACTCTATAGGCATAGGGCTACAGAAGAAAAATAAGCACAGGAAGAGAGATGCTTGCAGTGGCTACAGATATTCTGGATCATTGCAGTCACCCTGAATAGGACTTTTGACTTAAAAGTAAGAGAAGCAGAATGAGTAATAAAAAACAGTTTCTTACTCCAAAGTGATTAATAAGTTATGTTTTAGTGAAAATTGGCAGGTTTTACTTGGGTGTCTTCCTCTACATACTTGCTGTGTAGGTATAACAGTTTAAATCATGTTTGTTAGTAATAGTTACAAGTTCAACTTTTAAAACAACTGAAACTAGCACAACATTGTAAATCAACTATACTCCAATAAAATTTCTTTAAAAACAGATTTTAAAAGAAAAATTTTTAACCATCTTTACATGTCAAATAAGCATGCTTGGAATGACAGCCTTCACCTGGGACCATGTAACTCTTACCAAGACCTCACCACCATTTACTGTTGCTCTATTCTAATTGCAGAAGGAAGGAAACACCCAACCTTTAGAGTATTAGATTTGCAAATATAGTCATAGATTCAGGGGGTAATACTGTTTTAGAAAATAGTTTAAGTATGACTTTAGAGAAACTGACAGATTTTTCTTCTATTTACATTATGTGAGCCATCTTTAGGAGGGTTGCTGCGGCTCCTCAGCTTTCTCTCCTAGATTTAAGCATCAACCTAATTTTTCCAAGTCATATGATCTTGATTCTTCAACTGACTCTACTTTGTCATTGAGAACAAGGAGAGAGAGCCTTATGGAGATGGTGGGACTTGAAATACTTCTTAAAGGATAATAAGATGTTTAAAAGTATAATTTGGATCAATTTTATTTTGAGTCATTGTAGTATCTTGATTAACTAATTGAATTGTTCTATAAGCCAAAAGTAAACTTAAACATTAGTCATACTAATTAGTAATACATAAAAACTGATTTTACTACATAAATCTTAATGTCAGCCTTTGAATACAAAGGAAACTTCCTTGCTTATGTTCTTTTTTATTATTTAAAAAAAAATACTTAAATATTTATTTATTTATTCGGCAGTGCGTCACGCAGGATCTTTGTTGCGGCATGCGGGATCCTCCTTGCTGCATGAGGGATCTTTTTTTAGTTGCAGCACATGGGATCTTTAGTTGCTGCATGCAAACTCTTAGTTGCAGCATGTGGGATCTAGTTCCCTGACCAGGGATTGAACCTGGGCCCCCTGCATTGGGAGCATGGAGTCTTAGCCACTGGACCACCAGGGAAGTCCCACTTATGTTCTTTTTTTTAAAAAATTAAAATAAAAGTTTGTTCTTTTGAATCATTATTAAAGATAGATAGATAGGTAGATAGATAGATGATAGATAGGTAGATGATAGGTGATAGATAATAAACCTTCTTTAACACTGTACTGGTAGGCTATAAGAAATCTTAAAAGGTGAAAATGAATTTGGTTATTCATATTATTCAAGGTATATTCAAAGTTTTTGAGTCTGTATTTCTTGAAAACGATTAGTGGAGATTTGTCATTGCCTTCTCATTGCCACTACAAACACAATCATTTTGCTCCCAATAAAGTTATTTCTGATTCTCTCCTTCATTTTGATTTTGATTTTGTTCTAAATGGATCTCTCTTTGACAGCAACAGAGTAAAATTTCTTGAAGGGGAAATTGCTCTATATGATAGTTTTGAAATAGAATACCTGCCAAATTGGATTGATTGGGGCTCTGAATGCAGCAATATTAATATCAAGTGAAGAAGTTATCTTCCATAAAAACCTTTGGGTGAAATAATATGTGAGTTACAGGGCTATATTTCAAGATGTCAAATTGGGGTTCATGGCATGAAAATGAAATGCTCACTGAAATAATGCCAAATGCACTAGAAACTAGAGACACGTGCCTAGTGCTTGAGGCATAGAAAAGAAAGAAAAATTGTTTGGATCATCCAAGGCTTTTTAGTCTTTATTTCTTGAAACCCATTAGTGGATGGTCATCTACCTACTCATTATCACTACAAATCTAATCACTTTGTTCCCAATAAAGGTATTTCTGATTCTCTCCTTGCATTTGATTTTGTTCTAAATGGGTCTCTCTTTGACAGCAACACAGTGAAATGTCTCGAAGGGCATTTGGGAGGTCAGGTGGTAGATGGGGGGCATAGGAAAAAACCTCAGGCATCACAGTTCTTAAATCAGTGGATCTCAGACTTCCATGTGCTTGAGAATCACCTGGGGAAGGAGAAGTGTTAAAAATACAGATTTTCAGGCCTCATAGATGCATCCCGAGACAACCCCAAAGATCAATTAGATTTACCTCTAGGGCCAACAGAGTAACCCTTGACTGGATCTATGCATCAATTCCTCTCAACTTGGGAGAATTACCCTTTCTGGTTCCTTCCTCTGAAAACACTTTAAATGTTTCTTCTGAAGTAGCCTGAACACGGGGCCAAATCCTGATGTCATCTGGAAAAATTTCAGGTGCAGAGTTTACTCTCAAGCATCTTCAGGCTTTGAATGAATGTGTGTTCTCTGGAGGTCTAAAACATGTTACCTGGCTTTAATGTTTATTGTAGAACTAAACTATATTTGTTATACATTGAATATTGTTTTCAAAATGTTTCAGTCCAGTTATGTGTTCATTAAATATGTCTGTTTCTAGCAGGACGTTTTATTTGGGCAGGAATTTCTCTTTAACCTTCATCACTACTAGAATCTTTTTGGAACTGAGCCAACTTCATAGGTACTAAAGTGTAGATTCAGTCAGCTTAACTTCCACTGAAGTGCTTTGCATCCATTGATTTACGCATGGACTGAGGCGTCCCCTTGAGAGGGGAAGCAGCAAGAATGTAACTGCCATCCAATGAGGCTTAAGAATAAATCAACATTTCTGATGAACTGAGGTAGGACCAAACCAAGTCTGGATCACAGGAAATGGCTGTGGGATGCCTAAGAGCAAATGGGGATGTCTTAATTATTGTTAAATAAAAAACAACTCCCGAACTTAATGCCTTATAACAAAAAAATCATTTATCTTGCTCATAAGTCTGTGGGTCAGGAATTGGGACAAGGCACAGAGGGAATGGCTCATCTGTGCTCCATGATATCTGAAGGTCTTAGCTGGGATGACCCCAAAGTTGGGAGCTCCCACGACCTCCCCCACCCCTTGTCTCTCTCTCTGCACACAGCCTGTCCACATAGCTAGCTTGAGCATCCTCAAAGCATGACAGCCTCTGCGTTTTCAGACTTCTTACGTGGCAGTCAGGGCTCCAAGACAAGTGTCATTAAGAGGCCTGGGAGGAAGCTGCAAGTCTTCTTATGACCTAGCCTCAGAAGGTCCCAGAACATCACTTCCGCCACTTTCCATCAGTCAAGTGAGTCTCTAGGACCAGGCTAGATTCAAGAAGAAGGAAATAGACTCCGCCTCTCAGTGGAAGCAGTAGCAAGGAATTCATAGCCATTTTCAATCTTCCATAGTTTGTCGTCTGGCCACATTATTTACATTCATTGTACATGCAAAATACACTTAACCCCTCCCAAGGCTCCCAAAAGTCTCATCCCATTTCAGCACTAACCCAAAGTCCAGCATCTCATCGTGTAAATCAGGATGAAGCACCTGGGTGCCATTCCTTAAATACAGTTCGTATGAATCTGAAGACTTGGGAAATAAAGATACACGTTATCTGCTGTAAGGTAACTGCAATAAACACTGCCATTCAAAACAGAGAAGTTTGGAATAAAAGGCTCCTAAGAGTCTCTGGTTCACAATAATTGTGAAATCCGTCCAGATCCATATCAAGAGTTCATTTGCTCTGAAGCCATTTCTTACACTGAGAACTTTTGCTGAAAGAATCTGGGGATAACACAGTTTTATTTTCAAACCCAAAAATGGGAGACCTTCAAGGTGGCAGAGGAGTAGGACGTGGAGATCAGCTTCCTCCCCACAAATACATCAGAAATACATCTACATGTGGAACAACTCCTACAGAACACCAACTGAATGCTGGCAGAAGACCTCAGACTTCCCAAAAGACATATAATTTTTTCCTTTTTCTCTTTTTGTGGGTGTGTATGTGTATGCTTCTTTGTGTGTTTTTGTCTGTATAGTTTTCCTTTTACCATTTGTCCTAGGGTTCTGTCTGTCCGTTTTTTGTTTTTTGTGGGTTTTTTTGTATAGTTTTTAGTGCTTGTTATCACAGTTGGATTTGTTTATTGGTTTGGTTGTTCTTTCTTTTTTTTTTTAATGACTTTTAAATTTTTTATTTTTAATAATATTCTTTATTTTAATAACCTTATTTTATTTTATTATTTTTTTCTTTCTTTCTCTTTTTTCTCCCTTTTCTTCTGAGCCATGTGGCTGTCAGGGTCTTGGTGCTCTGGCCAGGTGTCAGGCCTGTGCCTCTGAGGTGGGAGAGCCGAGTTCAGGACATTGGTCCACCAGAGACCTCCTGGTTACATGTAATATCAAACAGCAAAAGCTCTCCCAGAGATCTCCTTCTCAAGGCTAAGACCCAGCTCCACTCAACGACCAGCAAGATACAGTACTGGACACCTTATGCCAAACAACTAGCAAGACAGCAACACAACCCCACCCATTAGCAGAGAGGCTGCCTAAAATCATAATAAGGTCACAGACACACCAAAACATACCACCGGATGTGGTCCTGCCCACCAGAAAGACAAGATCCAGCCTCATCCTCCAGAACACAGGCACCAGTCCCCTTCACCAGGAAGCCTACACAACCCACTGAACCAACCTTAGCCGCTGGGGGCAGACACCAAGAACAACGGGAACTACAAACCTGCAACCTGTGGTAAGGAGGCCCCAAACACAGTAAGGTAAGCAAAATGAGAAGACAGAGAAACACATAGCAGATGAAGGAGCAAGGTAAAAACCCACCAGACCAAACAAATGAAGAGGAAATATGCAGTCTACCTGAAAAAGAATTCAGAGTAATGATAGTAAAGATGATCCAAAATCTTGGAAATAGAATGGAGAAAATACAAGAAATGTTTAACAAGGACCTAGAAGAAATAAACAGCAAACAAACAGTGATGAACAACACAATAAATGAAATTAAAAATTCTCTAGAAGGAATCAATAGCAGAATAACTGAGGCAGAAAAATGGATAAGTGACCTGGAAGATAAAATAGTGGAAAAATAACTACTGCAGAGCAGAATAAAGAAAAAAGAATGAAAAGAATTGAGGACAGTCTCAGAGACCTCTGGGACAACATTAAACGTACCAATATTCGAATTACAGTGGTCCCAAAAGAAGAAGAGAAAAAGAAAGGGACTGCGAAAATATCTGAAGAGATTATAGTTGAAAACTTCCCTAACGTGGGAAAAGAAATAATCAACTTCAGGAAGCACAGAGAGTCCCATACAGGATAAATCCAAAGAGAAACACGCCAAGACACATATTAATCAAACTATCAAAAATTAAATACAAAGAAAAAATATTAAAAGCAGCAAGGGAAAAACAACAAATAACATACAAGGGAATCCCCATAAGGTTAACAGCTGATCTTTCAGCAGAAACTCTGCAAGCCAGAAGGGAGTGACAGGACATATTTAAAGTGATGAAAGGGAAAAACCTACAACCAAGATTACTCTACCCAGCAAGGCTCTCATTCAGATTCGACGAAGAAATTAAAACCTTTACAGACAAGCAAAAGCTAAGAGAATTCAGCACCACCAAACCAGCTTTACAACAAATGCTAAAGGAACTTCTCTAGGCAGGAAATACAAGAGAATGAAAAGACCTACAGTAACAAACCCAAATCAATTAAGAAAATGGTAATAGGAACATACATATCGATAACTACCTTAAATGTAAATGGATTAAATGCTCCAACCAAAAGACATAGACTGGCTGAATGGATACAAAAACAAGACCCATATATATGCTGTCTACAAGAGACACACTTCAGACCTAGGGACACATACAGACTGAAAGTGAGGGGATGGAACAAGATATTCCATACAAATGGAAATCAAAAGAAAGCTGGAGTAGCTATACTCATATCAGATAAAATAGACTTTAAAATAAAGCCTATTACAAGAGACAAAGAAGAACATTACATAATGATCAAGGGATCAATCCAAGAAGAAGATATAACAATTGTAAATATTTATGCACCCAACATAGGAGCACCTCAATACATAAGGCAAATACTAACAGCCATAAAAGGGGAAATTGACAGTAATACAATCATAGTAGGGGACTTTAACACCCCACTTTCACCAATGGCCAGATCATCCAAAATGAAAATAAATAAGGAAAAACAAGCTTTAAATGATACATTAAACAAGATGGACTTAATTGATATTTATAGGACATTCCACCCAAAAACAACAGAATACACTTGCTTCTCAAGTGCTCATGGAATGTTCTCCAGGATAGATCATATCTTGGGTCACAAATCAAGCCTTGGTAAATTTAAGAAAATTGAAATCATATCAAGTATCTTTTCCGACCACAATGCTATGAGACTAGATATCAATTACAGGAAAAAAATCTGTAAAAAATACAAACACATGGAGGCTAAACAATACACTACTAAATGAACAAAACCTATGGGATGCAGCAAAAGCAGTTCTAAGACGGAAGTTTATAGCAATACAATCCTACCTCAAGAAACAAGAAACATCTCAAATAAACAACCTAACCTTACACCTAAAGCAATTAGAGAAAGAAGAACAAAAAACTCCCAAAGTTAGCAGAAGGAAAGAAATCATAAAGATCAGATCAGAAATAAATGAAAAAGAAATGAAGGAAACAATAGCAAAGATCAAGAAAACTAAAAGCTGGTTCTTTGAGAAGATAAACAAAATTGATAAACCATTAGCCAGACTCATCAAGAAAAAAAGGCAGAAGACTCAAATCAATAGAATTAGAAATGAAAAAGAAGTAACAATTGACACTGCAGAAATACAAAGGATCATGAGAGATTACTACAAGCATCTATATGCCAATAAAATGGACAACCTGGAAGAAATGGACAAATTCTTAGAAAAGCACAACGTTCTGAGGCTGAACCAGGAAGAAATAGAAAGTATAAACAGATCAATCACAGGCACTGAAATTGAGACTGTGATTAAAAATTTTCCAACAAACAAAAGCCCAGGACCAGATGGTTTCACAGGTGAATTCTATCAAACATTTAGAGAAGATCTAACACCTATCCTTCTCAAACTCTCCCAAAATATAGCAGGGGGAGAAACACTCCCAAACTCATTCTACGAGGTCACCATCACCCTGATACCAAAACCAGACAAAGATGTCACAAAGAAAGAAAACTACAGGCAAATAACACTGATGAACATAGATTCAAAAATCCTCAACAGAATACTACAAAACAGCATCCAACAGCACATTAAAAGGATCATATACCATGATCAAGTGAGGTTTATCCCAAGAATGCAAGGATTCTTCAATATATGCAAATCAATCAATGTGATAAACCATATTAACAAATTAAAGGAGAAAAACTATATGATCATCTCAATAGATGCAGAAAAAGCTTTTGACAAAATTCAACACCCATTTATGATAAAAAAAAAAAAAACCCTCCAGAAAGTAGGCATAGAGGGAACTTACCTCAACATAATAAAGGCCATATATGACAAACCCACAGTCAACATCGTTCTCAATGGTGAAAAACTGAAACCATTTCCTTTAAGATCAGGAACAAGACAAGGTTGTCCACTCTCACCACTATTATTCAACATAGTTTTGGAAGTTTTAGCCACAACAATCAGAGAAGAAAAAGAAATAAAAGGAATCCAAATCAGAAAAGAAGTAAAACTGTCACTGTTTGCAGATGACATGATACTATACATAGAGAATCCTAAAGATGCTACCAGAAAATTATTACTAGAGCTAATGATGAAAAAATCTGAAAGAGAAATTAAGGAAACACTCCCATTTACCACTGCAACAAAAAGAATAAAATACCTAGGAATAAACTTACCTAAGGAGACAAAAGAGCTGTATGCATAAAACTATAAGACACTGATGAAAGAAAATAAAGCTGATAAAACAGATGGAGAGATATACCATGTTCTTGTATTGGACGAATCAACATTGTGAAAATGACTATACTACCTAAAGCTATCTACAGATTCAAGGCAATCCCTATCAAGGGATTTCACAGAACTAGAACAAAAAAAATCTCACAATTTGTATGGAAACACAAAAGATCCCGAATATCCAAAGCAATCTTGAGAAAGAAAAACGGAGCTGGAGGAATCAGGCTCCAAGACTTCAGACTATACTACAAAGCTACAGTAATCAAGATAGTATGGTACTGGCACATAAACAGAAATATAGATCAACGGAACAGGATAGAAAGCCCAGAGATAAACCCACGCACATATGGTCACCTTATTTCTGATAAAGGAGGCAAGAATATACAATGGAGATAAGACAGCCTCTTCAATAAGTGGTGCTGGGGAAACTGGACAGCTACATGTAAAAGAATGAAATTAGCACACTCCCTAACACCATACACAAAAATAAACTCAAAATGGATTCAAGACCTAAATATAAGGCCAGACACTATCAAACTCCTAGAGGAAAACATAGGCAGAACACTCTATGACATAAATCACAGCAAGATCCTTTTTGACCCACCTCCTAGAGAAATGGAAATAAAAACAAAAATAAACAAATGGGACCTAATGAAACTTCAAAGCTTTTGCACAGCAAAGGAAACCATAAACAAGACCAAAAGACAACCCTCAGAATGGGAGAAAATATTTGCAAATGAAGCAACTGACAAAGGATTAATCTCCAAAATTTACAAGCAGCTCATGCAGCTCAATATCAAAAAAACAAACAACCCAATCCAAAAATGAGCAGAAGACCTAAATAGACATTTCTCCAAAGAAGATATACAGATGGCCAACAAACACATGAAAAGATGCTCAACATCACTAATCATTAGAGAAATGCAAATCAAAACTACCAGGAGGTATCATCTCACACCAATCAGAATGGCCATCATGAAAAAATCTACAAACAGTAAATGCTGGAGAGGATGTGGAGAAAAGGGAACCCTCTTGCATTGTTGGTGGGAATGTAAATTGATACAGCCACTATGGAGAACAGTATGGAGGTTCCTTAAAAAACTAAAAATAGAACTACCATATGATCCAGCAATCCCACTACTGGGCGTATATCCTGAGAAAACCATAATTCAAAAAGAGTCATACACCACAATGTTCATTGCAGCTCTATTTACCATAGCCAGAACATGGAAGCAACCTAAGTGTCCATCGACAGATGAATGGATAAAGAGGATGTCACACATATATACAATGAAATATTACTCAGCCATAAAAAGAAATGAAATTGAGTTATTTGTAGTGAGGTGGATGGACCTAGAGTCTGTTATACAGAGTGATGTAAGTCAGAAAGAGAAAAACAAATACCGTATGGTAACACATATAAATGGAATCTAAAAAAAAAAAAAGTGGTTCTGAAGAACCTAGGGGCAGGACAGGAATAAAGACATAGATGTAGAGAATGGACTTGAGGACACGGGGAGGGGGAAGGGTAAGCTGGGACGAAGTGAGAGAGTGTCATGGACATATATACACTACCAAATGTAAAATAGATAGCTAGTGGGAAGCAGCCACATAGCACAGGGAAATCAGCTCGGTGCTTTGTGACCACCTAGAGGGGTGGGATAGGGAGGGTGAGAGGGATAAGCAAGAGGGAGGAGATATGGGGATATATGTATACATATGGCTGATCACTTTGTTACAAAACACAAACTAACACACCATTGTAAAGCAATTATACTCCAATAAAGATGTTAAAAAAAAAGAAGACATTTTCCAAGTGAGTTGAAAATCATACTGTTATTCAAATATTCAATAAGTATGTATTGAGTTCATACTAAAAACAAACAAACAAACAAACAAACAAAAATGTCCTGACTCCTTAATAGGTCTTCTAGATTCTCAAAAATTGAACAGTTCCATCTTTAATTTTTTCCTTCACTTCTCGTATTGTATAGTAAGTAACTAGGAAAAGCCAAGTAGCACTTTGAGGATTCTGCCTGGAGATCTATACAGCCAGATGCTCAAGATCTCTCTTTCCCACATTACCGCAGGCAACAGTTTGGCTAACTGTTCTACCAGGACAGAACGCGTGTGCCCTTTCCTCCCGCCTCTGATAACATTTTCCTCATCATCCTTCAAGGCCTTATGAAGAGTTTCCTGAGGCCCTTCCAGTTTCCGCATACCACCCAGTCCCAAACCAATGTTACCAGCACCCCATTCTTGGCACCAAATTCTGTTTCAGTTATCAACACTGTGCAGCTACTTAATATAATAATCATTTGTTTTGCTCATGAATCCGTGGCTTGGAATTCAGACACTGAACAGTGGGGAGGGTTAATCTCTACTCCGGATGTCTGAGGCCTCAGCAGGTAGGACTTGAATGGCTGGAAAGTATAACAGAGTAGGAGCTGGCTTGGGTGTCCTTACAGCGTTGCGGCATCAAGGTAGTCAGACTTTTAAAAGTGGTAGCTCAGAGCTCCAAGAATGAGTGTACTGCAGCCCAGGAGGAAGCTGCAAGGCTTCTCATGACATAGCCTCAAAGGTCCTTGAATGTCACTTTTGCCACATTGTATCTGTCAACCAAATCACTACGGCCAGCCCAGATTTAAGGGGAGTGAAATTAGATTCCACCTGTTAATGGGAAGAATAGCAGAGAATTTGCAGCCATCTTTGTTTGAAAGAGATCTACTTTTATAACATGATTTCATTACTTGGAATATGAACATTTGTATATATTGCAATGTCAAATAATAGCAAATGGGGACTTCCCTGGTGGTGCAGTGGTTAAGAATCTGCCTGCCAATACAGGGGACACAGTTCGATCCCTGGTCGGGGCAGATCCCACATGACGCAGAGCAACTAAGCATGCTGTGCGCCACAACTACTGAGCCTGCACTCTAGAGCCTACGAGCCACAACTACTGAGCCCTCGAGCCACAACTACTGAAGCCCGCGTGCCTACAGCCGGTGCTCTGCAACAAGAGAAGCCACCGCAGTGAGAAGCCCGCGCACCGCAACAAAGAGTAGCCCCCGCTCACCGCAACTAGAGAAAGCCCACGCACAGCAACAAAGACCCAACACAGCGCCCCCCCCCACAAAAAAAATAGCAAGTGGAAAGAGAAATGGGTGATTGACTATAATTAAGAAAAATTCAGACCATTGAAATGGTGAAGCAGATATAGCTATACATTAGTCTTCATATTTGTATTCTTTTAACTTGGCAAAACTTCGCTCAAATATATTTAGACACAAGGTGTCAGCACAAGCTTGAATTCAATTAATTCTCATCAAAATACCTGGATAATTGGGTAGGGAAGAGTTGGTCTAAAGAAGGCAATGTAGCTTAGTTTCTTTATTTTGTGTTTGGCATTCTGCTTAGTTATTTAGTACTAATCATTTTTAAATGCTATAATATAAACTCAAAGGGGTGCTCTAAAATGATATTAAGAAAAAGCACAAAGCCATAGGAAGGCAATAAAATTTATCCAATGGGATAATAAGTCATGTGAATTCTACAGAAACAATAAACCCTTAATATGATTGTGAACAATGTGTAAAGTTTACTTTTGTTTTGTGACTAATTAGAAGTCATGCCTCTCAGACTTTTGATAATAGGCAGCTATTTCTATAAATATATGTTATCACTAACAGGTACCTGCTCTGGCTCAAGCAGAATCCACGCAACTGTTTTTAACTGTAAGTTAAAGAACATATTTTTCCAGGTTTCCACTTCTTACAACAGGAATTGATTTATTTGTATCCCTCAACTGAGAATCTTACTTCTCCCACAGTCTTTAGAAATAAAGCTGGACATTACATACTGATAAAAGCGTCAATTCAACAAAATGACATAATCCTAAATGTGTATGCACTTAGAGCTGAATCTTTGCATTCATACTCAGTTATTTTCTTAGGATAAATTTGCTGGAAGTAGGTATGTACATTTTTAAACCTTCTGATAAATCGTGCCGTATTGCCCTCCAGAAAGGTTGCACCAGTTTTTACTCCTAGCCAGAAATATATGAAAAATGCCTGCCTCTCTTCATTTTCACCAAAACAAGATGGCCATTCCATCTAAGATTGTTTTTAAATGTGGTTTTATTACTTCTGATTTCTCCTACTGATAGCGACTCCAAAGGACAGGAATTTTTTTTTAAGTATGGACTCTTGTATCTGCTTTCAAAAACAATGAGAATGGGGACTTCCTTGGTGGTGCAGTGGTTTAGAATCTGCCTGCCAATGCAGGGTACACGGGTTCGATCCCTGGTCCGAGAAGATCCCACATGCCGCGGAGCAACTAAGCCCGTGCACCACAACTACTGAGCTTGCGCTCTGGAGCCCACAAGCCACAACTTCTGAGCCCACATGCCACAACCACTGAAGCCCGCGCACCTAGAGCCCCGCAACAAGAGAAGCCACCGCAGTAAGAAGCCCGCACATTGCAATAAAGAGTAGCTCCCACTCACTGCCACTAGAGAAAGATGGCGCACAGCAACGAAGACCCAACACAACCATAAATAAATAAATTTTTAAAAACCAAAATAAAACCCAATGAGAATGGTGTTATTTGTATGTAAACCTGGTGCTCTGAACATGCTTCAGAGTGGTTCAAAGTTTTTCTTTAAAATTTGATGTGGAATGGTCATGTCACACAAATATGTGTGTGTGTGTGTGTGTGTGAGACAGTGCCAAGGTAAGTAAATTCTCCCCTCACAGCCTATATACATATTTCTATCACTAAATTGTCACATCACTTTCTAATTATCAAAGTATGTTTTGCCTGATAAATTGTGACCTTCCTTAAGGTCAGGGATTTTTGTTTTATATGTTTTTGAGTTATCTCACAACTACAGAGTCTGGTATGATAACCATTCAATACAGGTTTGGTGAAGGAAGGTTGGAATGAAGGAAGAAATGAGGGAAAGAGATGTGAATTTCAACCTGGTCTTTGTCCACAGAATCACAGATTTCAGTTCACACAATCATATTAAAAGAGGTTAACTGTATCCTTTTTTAAATTAATATGTTGGCTTCTAAATCAGTCAATTATAATAAAATCCACATAGAATGCATTGCAGATGCCTACCTAGAGCCCATCAGGAAGTTCTCTCTGGGACTTCCCTGGTGGTCCAGTGGTTAAGAATCCATCTTGCAATGCAGGGGGCGTCGGTTCAGGGAACTAAGATCCCACATTCTGCGGGGCAACTAAGCCCGCACACCACAACTAAGACCTGACGCAGCCAAATAATAAATAAATAAATACTTTTTTAAAAAAAAAGAAAGTTCTCTCTTGTCTGAATTTTTTCATAAACACTAGCTGATAATCTGCCTTTCACACTAGTGAGAGAGTTTGGACTGGCTGATAATTGTCAGAATGTTATATGTGAACTTCCTCAACCCATGTATAGAGGATTTATATCCCTTTCTTTCCTGGTTAATTTCAAAAGTTGGCTTTGCTTTATTGAAATGAGGGTAAATTTCTCATTACAATTAGAATTTTATATTTGTGTAAAATGCTTGTAAAAGCCAATCTAATAAGTATTTTCATTAGTCTGAAACTTCTATTTAACCAGAATTTTGCTAGGCATTCAAAATGACAACTCTAAAGTTTGCATTGTTTTGAAATGCATTCTGAATTATCAAGGACTTAATTATATTTAATACAGGCTTATACATCATATTCAAATAATTTGAAAATTGACATTGTATGCAGAATCAGCAATAATTTTAGAACAATAGTTGATTTTAGAGATTATCAAATTCAACTGCATCATTGAACAGGTAAGAAAACTAAGGACCCAGATAGGTGAAGTCACTTGTCCAAAGCCACACAGCTGGTTAATGTCACAATGCAGCTGGATTCCAAATCTATTGAGTTCGAGCCAATTACTGTATCCATTTATTGGCCAGGTTGACTAACAGAGTACTTTTTTCTTCAATTGATCATATTCCTTACCTAGAGAAAAGTGAGATTTTTCTGTAATAATATACAAAAGAATAATGGGGCCATTGGCCAACCACACAAAAGACATCAGATCTCTATAATGAAGAAAAATTAAGTTAATATCCTAAGGTCTGAATATTTTGAAATGGAATCTCTCAGAATTAATTCTTCAGCCTAGAATCCTCCTTATGTTTTTATAACTCTAGTTTGGGCACATAGGTAAGCATCTGGTACCTACCTGTTAGCTAATAATGAAGAATGATAAGAATTAACAAGAAGCAACTCAATCCTTATTCTTCTCCCCCTAATGATCAAGCTGAGCATCTTTATCTCATTAATATCTGACTGTGAAATCTCTTGACACCTGAAAAGACTAGCAATTTATTTATCAGGATATGGTACCTGATTGTGAGGCTTTCTGCTGGCAGAGATTTTTTTCAAAGATTCATCTTCCTCCTGGAGTAAATATCATATTTTTAATTATTCATAATGTTTCTCCTGTTTTACCACAAGCTTCCTCAGAGGACAGAAGTGCATTAAGGCTCTTATGTTACTATAAAAGTGTGAAGGGTGAATAGGAAAAAAAAATTATATATGTATAGCATTTCGTTGTTCTTCTGGGCAAACAAAATTAAACGTGATTTGCAAATTGTACAGTCAGAAATAACAAAAGGTGTAAAGTGACGCAACAAAACTTATACTGCTTGCACACCAGAAAATGCAAATGAAAAATGTTCATAGCTGAAGTGGAAACTGGGAAGATTTCACATTCTTAACAGCTATATTAGAGAGGTAAAAATGTGAGCATGCCCATAAATATGAACGGAAAAGCGTTATTTAGATTCATGCTAGAGAGATACTCTACAATTGTAAGCATCTTTTATACAAGCTAACTTTGGTAACCTTCCTTTTCTCATATTGAAAACTTAATAATTAATCCAAAAAAAGGGAGAGACTTGCTCCATATGGTAAGGTTACCTGGAACCATTAGGTTACTATCTTATAAATGCTAAAGTTGAAAGTAGTCCTATATTGCGTTCAGGTTCATTGGGGAATAATTTACATGCAGTAGAATTCGTCATGTTTAGTGTACAGTGTACAGTCCTGTGAGTTTTGACAAACATTCACAGTTCATCACCACCACCACACCCAAGATACAGAACATCTCCCTCTCCCCAGAAGTTTCCTCATGCTTCTTTCTATTCAACCTCTTCCCCCAAGTTCAACCCACCACTGCACTAATCTTTTTTCTGTGTTTTGCCTTTTTAAGAACATCACATAAATGGACTCGTACAGTGTTAGACCTTTTGAGGCTGGTTTCTCTCACTTAGCATAATGCATTTGAGATTCACTCATGTTGTCATGTTTGTCTGCAGTCGGTTCCTTTTAATGGCTGAATACTCTTCCACAGTGTGGGTGTACCAGTTTCTGTACCCTTGTACCAGTGGACGAGCATTTGGTTTGTTCCCAGTTTGGGGCGATTATAAATAAAACAGCTATAAGCATTCATATACAATTTTGTGTGTGTGGACATAAGTTTTTATGTCTCTTGGATAAACACCTTGGAGTGGGACTTCTGGATCTTATAGGAAGTATATGTTTAACTTTATTAACAGTTTATTAACTGCCAAACTGTTTTCCACAAAGCTTGTAACATTTCTCATTCCCACTAGCAATGTATGAAAGGTCAAGGTGCTTTGCATACTTGTCAGCATTTGTTATCAAAAGAAGTTTTGGTTTTTTAATGTATTTATTTATTTATTTTTGACTGTGTTGGGTCTTCATTTCTGTGCAAGGGCTTTCTCCAGCTGTGGCGAGCGGGGGCCACTCTTCATCGTGGTGCGCGGGCCTCTCACTGTCGCGGCCTCTCCCGTTGCGGATCACAGGCTCAGTAGTTGTGGCTCACGGGCTTTGTTGCTCCGCGGCATGTGGGATCTTCCCAGACCAGGGCTTGAACCCGTGTCCCCTGCATTGGCACGCAGATTCTTAACCATTGCGCCACCAGGGAAGCCCCAAAAGAAGTTTTTATTTTGGTTTTTAATGTTAGCCATTACCTACGTTACACGCCTATTAGATGTGTAATTGTAACACACTGTGATGTGAATTTGCATTTCCCTAATGACCGGTAGTGTTGAGCATCTTTTCATGTACTTATTTGCCATCTGTATATCTTCTTTGGTGTGGTATATGTTTAAACACTTTGCCCATTTTCACATTGGGTTGTTTGTTTTTTCATTATTGCTTTTTAAAGTTCTTTATGTATGTAATGTTGTTACCAGTCCTTTAGGAGGTAAGTGTTTTGCAAATATTTTCTCCCAGTCTGTGACTTTCTTTTCATTTTCTTAACAGTGTTTTTGAAGAGCAGAGGTATTTAGTTTTGTTTTGTTTAGTTTTTGTGGGGTTTTTTTTGCATATGGGTGTCGAATTTCTAGCACTGTTTCTTAAAAAGACTATCTTTTCTGTATTAAGTTGCCTTGGCATCTCTGTCAAATATCAATTGACTGCACAAAGCGGGTCTATTTCTGGACTCTCTATTCTGTTCCATTTATCCATATGTCCATTCTTTCACCAAACACCAGAGTCTTGACTACTATAGCTTGATGGTAGGTCTTGAAATCAGATAGTGTGAGTCCTCCAGCTTTGTTCTTGCGTAAGTCAATGGGGAGTGATAAGAAATGCAGGTAAAGTGGAGAATGCATGACCAATCTATAAACACTCTAATTTTTAAAAATTTGTGTAGGCCAACAATACGTATCTGTAGGCTGAATTCAATCTGTAGACTGCCAGTTTGTCTAGAAGGAAAAGACTTCCTGGTGGATCTCTTGTAGAGCACCAGCCCTTGCAGGAGTCCTCTGCAGTCCCCATGACAACGAGGCTTGACCTCAGGAGCCTTCAACAGCTGACCCCAAGTAGGGAGGAGCTGTGTGGCACAGGGAGCCACGGCTGTCTTCAGTGAGGGCCCGGGGCACTCTGCAAAGCATCCTTAAAGAATGAAATCAGAGACTTCCCTGGTGGCGCAGTGGTTAAGAATCTGCCTGCCAATGCAGGGGACATGGGTTCGAGCTCCGGTCCGGTAAGATCCTGGATGCTGCAGAGCAACTGGGCCTGTGCACCAGAACTACTGAGCCTGCGCTCTAGAGCCCCCGAGCCACAGCTGCTGAGCCCACATACGACTACTGAGACCTGCATGCCTAGAGCCTGTGCTCTGCAACAAGAGAAGCCACCGAGATGAGAAGCCCACGCATCGCGACGAAGAGTGGCCCCCGCTCACCATAGCTGGAGAGAGCCCGCGCACAGCAATGAAGACCTAACGCAGCCAAAAATAAATAAATAAATGTGTTTTTAAAATTATAAAAAAAAGAGAGAGAATGAAGTCAGAGTTCCCATTGCTTACTGATGGTTGAAATTCCTTTAATTGAGGGAAAAGACTTGAAATTCACATTCAGAGTTGAGGCTTAAAATGCAACTAGCTGTTTCTTAAAAAGTTAACCATAAACTTACCATATGACCCAGCAATTCTACTCCTAGATACCTATCCAAGGGACATGGAAACATATGTCTGCACAAAGACCAGCATGCAAATGTTCACAGCAGCATTCTTCATAATAGCCAAAAATTGGAAACAACCCAAATGTCCAGTGAAGGTCTAGTGAACACATAAGCAAAATGTAGTATATCACAGAATGGAATACTATTCCGTAATAAAAAAGAATGAGTTGATGCCTACTACAGCATCTCAAAAATGCTATGCTAAGTAAAAGAAGCTAAACACAGAAGACCACATACAGTATGCTTTCATTTATATGAAATGTCTTGAAAAGGCAAATCTATAGAGACAGAAAGTAGATTAGTGGTTGTCTGGGGTTGAGGGTGGCTACAGGGATATACTGTAAATGGACATAAGAGAATTTGAGGGGGTGAAGAAAATATTCTAAAACTGGATTATAGGTATGGTTGCACAGCTCAGCAAGCTTACTAAAAATTGCTGAATTGGACACTTACAATGAGTGAGTTTTACAATATGTAGAAGATACTTCAATAAAGTTAAAAAATAACTGAGTGCCTGTTTGAGGTAACAGTTTAGTGTGAATGAGTCTCAAGTACACTGCAGTTAGTCAAACTCTGAACTAATATGGGTGGTTAGTTATAGAGCTTAGCCTCTTTTGTTTGGGGAGAGGTTGAGGAGAGCAGAAAGTCTTTTTGGGAGGGTGGAAGGGAAGAGGAGGGGCACAGGAGAGAGGCAGCACTGCAGAGGGATTCAGAGCTTGGAGAGCTAGAGCTTGGTCCCTATCCTGTTTCCACCACTTACTAACAAGTCATCGTGGGCAAGGTACTTATCTTTAAACTCCACTGCCCCTCAGTGAAATAGTGTCTCTTTTAGGACTACTGTGAAAAAACAATGAGATAATCCATGTAGCATACTTAGCATAGTGTCCAACCCATAAAAAGAGCTTTTATAATTACCTATTATTATTATTATTAAAATAGCAGTTTGTGAATAGAAGACCAAGTTGCAAGGTGTCACTTATTTGCAGATGGTGTTCCTTATTTATTCTCAAGTGGGAATAGATTAAGCCTTATCCTTCATAGCCCAAAGTGCAAGCTTGGATATTACCAGAGTCTCCCTCAATCCATCTGAAGTTTCTCTGATCTCACATGCACACCCTCACCCTTAAGCACAGGAGTATGATTGCTGGATCCTTTCTCAGGAATCTCCTGGTTTCTCCACCCTAATCTTGTGCCTTTTGAATCTTCCTCCTTCCACCCACTCCATCCTTCAGCTGGAAATGCCATCCACTTCCTCTCCAGGCAAGGAGATGTTGCTTTATTTCATATTCCAAGTTCTCTTATGCAGAACTTTATGTTCAGATCTTTGAGCTTTGGTTTTGGTAAGTAAAAGGAAGGCTTGACATTTTCTCTCTCAACCAAGCCTGGCTTTTAAGACTTTTCTCTTATTCAGATGCAAAAAAAAAAAAAAAAAAAAAAAAAAAAATGGCAGTCAGAACTGAACAATAACTTTGTTTTTCTAGCTGGTATCTGCCCTCTCTCTAAAACAATGAAATACTGATTCAGTGAGTAAAGACATCATCCAGTGAGCTTCACATTTTTAAATGAAATTTAAGATACATTGGTTTAAATTCTTCAAAATGATTATATCTATTACAAATGTACAGAGAAAAAAACCATTTTAAATACAAAGAATCAAGGAATTTTAAATTATTTTAGATTATCGGTGAAAGTGAGGAGAAGCAGACATTTTCATACATTTTTTTCTCACATTTCTGGTGGTTGATGAGTATAAATTTGCTGATGAATGAATCTAAAGGTCCAAGTGGTCACCTACTACAGCTCGTAACCTGTTCCCCTCTGCTCATCTCTACCAAACCCCTTTCTCTCTTTCTCTGAAATTTTAGAGAAGTGACAATAGATAGAAAATCTCTAAACATGGAGAATATTAAGAAAGAAATTAATTAGTTAATTTTCTCTTTTATAAAAAATTTAGGTTGCAAACCAATTTATATACATGAAGGGCATAACTTTCTGTTTCCAATTATCTTTCGAGATTTGGGATAGATTATCCAGTCCATTCATATCAAGAAGCATGTTATCGTGGAATGTATAGACTGCTTTTAATTTTGGCCATCTTGATTATATTTTTAATCTATTAATCTTGATTGTATTTTTTAATCTATTAATTTAGTAAATTCCTAATATGCTGGAAATGTTGATGCTTGCGGTCTGAAAGGTCTATATTCATGTAGGATATCCTGATTCAAATTTTCTGTTCTCCCAGTAGTAAGCTTTGCATTTAGAAAATGTGGCCTTTTCATCTAGGTCAACCCTACAGGCCTAATGGGAGAACTTTTTTCCTATTCCATATCTCTTAGAATGAAGCTTTTTTAAAAATAAATTTATTTATTTTATTTATTTATGTTTGGCTGCGTTGGGTCTTCATTGCTACGTGCGGGCTTTAGTTGAGGCGTGGACTTCTCATTGCGATGGCTTCTCTTGTTGTGGAGCACGGGCTCTAGGCATGTGGGCTTCAGTAGTTGTGGCTCACGGGCTCTAGAGTGCAGGCTCAGTAGTTGCGGTGCACAGGCTTAGTTGCTCCGTGGCATGTAGGATCTTCTCGGACCAGGGCTCGAACCCATGTCCCCTGCATTGGCAGGCGGATTTTTAACCACTGTGCCACCAGAGAAGTCTTAGAATGAAGCTTTAAGAAGCAAAAGAGACTTCTGATCAAACATGACAGATTAAGCACATATGTTTACCTCCACTTCCTTCCAGAACCTCATGACATGAAATAGATTTCCTAAAAGACATAAACCAAGAAAGGCCATGAGTAAGAGAAAGGAAATGACAGCATAACATGTTAGAATTTTGAAAGTAAATAGATGAGTGGTAAATGACTTATTAGATAAAAGAATGCTGAAATTTAAGCCAGCAGCGAGGCAAAGTAGGGTTATCCAGAATCAAAACAATGAACTTCACAGAACCTCAAAAAGGCTCAGAAATTATGGGTACCGTATACCTCAAAGTGCTGGTCAGGTGGGGCTAAAAACAGGACAGGGTAAATCTGTGTAGGAAATAAAGCTCTCAAATCCTTTCTTCCACCTCACATAGTGACTACCTTTTCAACATCCCAGTAGAAGACTGGTTTACTCTCTGAAGGAGCTGCACCAGGTGGCTTAGGACATAGGACATCAGGAAGCCAAAGACAGGGATACACTGCTGGTAATGAAAGTCTGCATATGAAAGGTGAGAATCTCATTGCCTTTCTTTAATCTGATGCCCAAGAATGCTGGTGTCCAGGCTGATACCCCCAAGTAGAAAATGGGAAGATTCTTCTCTGGGAAAATTGACCAACCCGAGAGACTCACAGATACTGACTGCAGAGGATACTTATGACACTGTCCACCCCAGTCACCCTGTGATGAAGATCACCATTCCAGAAGCATCATCACCACTCACACAAGGGCTTGAATACAGTTTCTTAGTGCCTCACTCCTCAAGTAAAATACACAATAGCAGAGAAAGATTGTGAGATAGAGCTGAACCACTCTCACAGAAGGAAAAAAAAGGCAGAGGTGGAATAAGAGAGAGAAAATTAGAGGACCAGTGTGGACTAACCAATAATCCATGTAATAGGTATTCTGGAAAGAATGAGTAGAGAAAATGAACAGGAGGGTGTTATTATAGAAATAATCCAAGAGAATGTCCTAGAACTCAATGACATGAGGTTTCGGATTATGCCCAACACCTTATCATGCCATGCATGACATGTCATAAAATTTCAGAACCCTGGTAATAAAGATAAGATCCTAAAAGCTTCCACAGATTTTTCAAAATATCATATACAACAGATCAGGAACCTGAAGAGCATCAAACTTCTCCATAATAACAATGGAAAGTAGAAAAAATGTAACAGTATTCAAAATTCTAAGGAAAATTATTTTCAACCCAGAATTCTCTACCTAACCAAGTAATCAAATAAGAGGATAAGGACATTTTTAGATGTGTCAAGTGGGTATTCTGACTGGGACAAGGAAAATTTATTATGAAGAATTATTAATTAGTAGAAGATGCTTAACTAATAAATGTGGTAAAAAACAAACAAACAAAAAACACAAAAAAGAAAAGAAAAGAACCCTAGGGGAGAAGGGATAAATTAGGAGTATATATTAACATATATACATTGCTATATGTAAAATAAATAACCAACAAGGACCTACTGTATAGTACAGGGAACTATACTCAATATTTTGTAATAACCTATACGGGAAAAGAATTGGGAAAAGAATATATATATATATATATATATATATATGTATATATATATATATAATGGAAACACTGTGCTGTACACCTGAAACTAACAACATTGTAAATCGACTATACTTCAATTAAAAAAAAAAGAAAAATAGATCCCTTGAAAAAGAACCCTAAAGCATACAGGAGTACCAGGTGTAGGCAGCAGTTACTTCGTCTAGGGCTGAGGCAGAGTACCCCAAACCAAGGAAGGAATAAACTCAGAAGAGCCTCCTCTCCCTAAGGCTGAGATTCAGACCTCATCATAGAGGGCGCTGCTGAGACCCATTAGTTGGTGGAGATGTTCACTAGGGTACCATGGGCCACAGCTGGTCCACAGGAAGCTGCCCACTGGGGTGTGGTGAACTGCAGCCAGTGTGCAGGAGACCACCCACTGGAGCGAGCGGGAGGTGGCTCACTAGAAGTCACTTGTTGGAGAACTGGAGGAACTCACTGGAGGTGAGTGGAGAAACTTGTTGGAGGGCAAGAGCCACTGAGTTCCCTGCACACCTGTTGGCAGCTGCACGTGGGACCCAGAAGGAGAAGCCCTTTCCTCTGCCATGCCTTGCAATGTCCTTCCAGAACCCGGTTATTGACCCAACCTAACACTGCTGGAAAAGGAGACATGTTCACAAGGTCCACCTCTACTTCCATAAAGAAGGACAATGGAGCTGAGAGGCAGTAATTGATAACTGGCACACAAAGTCTCAGAATATTTACCTCCCAAGTGCCTTTTCTCAGGAAGCTACTAAAAATGTGATCCCCCAAAAGAAAGTAAATTAGGAAAGAAGAATATATGAAATCCAAGAAACAAGAGATAGGGGATTGATCACAGGAATGAGGTAAAGGGAATCCCAGAATGATGATAAGGAAAGACCCAGAATGACAGCTAAAGGCAGCAGCCTGGGGAGCAATCAGGATCTCTGATTGGAGCAGGAAGATACAGGGCTCCAGGAGGGTTGCATCAAAAGACAGAAAGTGTGTGTGTGTGTGTGTGTGTGTGTGTGTGTGTGTGAGAGAGAGAGAGAGAGAGAAGAGTCAGGGGAGCGCTTGAGGGAGGGGGCAGTGAAGAGGAGGAAGGAAGGAAAGAAAAGAAGAAAAAAAAAGGTTTGAACTACTGATGAACTATTGAAAGGAAATTTATGCTCTGGCAGTGAGCTTGGAGGTGAATTAATGATAGATATATCAAAAACTAAGCAAAAGAGAGAGAAAGAAAGAAAGGAAGGAAGGAAGAAATGAAGGAAGAAAGAAAGAAAGAAACCCAACCCTGACAATTATTAATACAAGAGGGAAAAAAAACCCAATTTTACAAAAAAGGTTCATTACATGGCTTGTTGTGCGAAGTATTTACATAGTCATAAGAATCTAAACAAATATTCAACTAACCAAAAATCACGATATAACTATTGGGCTGGCCAAAAAGTTTGGGTTTTTCTGTAACATCTTACGGAAAAACCCAAACGAACTTTTGGGCCAACTCATGTATTAGGAAGATGAAGTGAGAAGAGGAAAGAATAAAAAGAGATATGCGAGTATTAGAGCCCCTTCTTACACAGAAATCAATGATACATGATAATCAAAATGAAAAACACAAGGAAGAAACATTATAAAAATGCTATTCAGAAATATGAAGGTAAATACCAAAAGAAAGACCTAAAAGTGTTACCAGGGGTTGTTTCTGGGTAGCAATAATTTGGGATGGGGAGAGGTGGGGTAGGGATTGTCAATTTTAGTTATAAGACTTACAGAATTTTGACATTTTAAACTATGTATATAAGTATCCTCAGTAGAAATTGGGGGAAAAATAAGTAGTAAAGGGAAAGTTCTTCCTTAAGTTTGATTTGGAACTTAAGTCCGGGTTAAACACATTCCTTCAAATGATTTCAACCAAAGACTTATCCAGGGTCTATCTCACTGCTTTGGACATATTCTCGGGAACATAAAGTCCTTAGGCAGTAAGGATACCCTCCTCAAATTGTGTGATAGTCAAAACCAATATGTTCCTGAGAGAATGAGAAACTACAGTGTAAGCATGACCCATCTTTACAGTAGAGAGTCAAGATTACCCAGGTGGAACTCATGGAAATCTTCTTTGTATGTATTAGAAAATATACGTATGTTATGGAGGATGGTGGAACATTCAAATACATTTCTGGAAAATTTTCCATGTGTTCATTCTTTGGTGTTACAGATACTTCAGAATTAAAATTAAGAACAGCCGTTAGAAATTACTTTAAGGAAGGATAGAGATTTGGATTACTTCGGCTGCTAAGATATATACATGGTTACACTATCATCAGAGGTTTTGAGAAGTGTCTCCTCCCAAGTACATGCCCCTCTAGCTCTTCACAAGTATATTACGTTTCAGTTCAGTGTGTCAGATATATATTGAACACTCCATTGTATGTTATGAGTTGAATTGTGTCCCCACCGCCAGCATTCATAGGTTGAAGTCCTAACCCCCAGTATCTCAGAATGTGGCCTTATTTGAAAATATCGTCATTCCAGATATAATTAGTTAAGGTGAGGTCATTAGAGTGGGCCCTAGTCCAACATAACTGGTGTCCTTATTAAAAGAGGAAATTTGGACATAGAGACACACACATAGTGAGAACGCCTTGTCAGGATGAAGGCAGAGATCTTGGTGATGCTTCTACAAGCCAAGGAATGCTAACGATTGCCAGCCAACCACCAGAAGCTAAGGGCTTGGTATGGAACAGATTCTCCCTCACAGTCCTCAGAAGGAACGAACCCTGCCAACACCTTGATCTAGACTTCTAGCCTCTAGAACCGTAAGAAATTAAATTTCAATTGCTTAAGCCACACAATTGGTGTTACTTCGTTATGGCCACCCTGGCAAACTAACACGGTATGTAATATGCTTTCTCTATTAAGTGAAGGTCTAATTCCCAGATGATTTTCTTTTTGCTGCAAATCTTTTCCAAAGAGTCAATATAGGTGTAATGTATCTTCTCAACATAAATGCATCATCAACTGAATTAGATTTCTTCTTAGAGTTACATTTGTATAGTTGTGTATGAGAAGCTGGGGGGGTGAGATAGCAGAGAAAGAAAATGTAATTATTAATTTCTTTAAACTGAACAAATGCATTTATTTTTACATCAGGGGTGGAAGGTATCAGATTCATTAAGACTTTCCAGTTGCGTTCTTTTTTTTTTTTTTTAACTTTGGGTTTATTTATTTATTTTATTTATGGCTGTGTTGGGTTTTCGTTTCTGTGCGAGGGCTTTCTCCAGTTGCGGCAAGTGGGGGCCACTCTTCATTGCGGTGCGCGGACCTCTCATTATCGCGGCCTCTCTTGTTGCGGAGCACAGGCTCCAGATGCGCAGGCTCAGTGATTGTGGCTCATGGGCCCAGTTGCTCCGCGGCATGTGGGATCTTCCCAGGCCAGGGCTCGAACCCATGTCCCCTGCATTGACAGGCAGATTCTCAACCACTGCGCCACCAGGGAAGCCCCCTCCAGTTGCGTTCTTTATTTGATTTTCTACCTAATCCAATTCCTGTCAGTTTACATTTCATTTGTAAGTTTTCTTAAAAGATGAATGCACATAGTTGTGTGTAGAATGCTTAATATCTATACACTGTAAGGCAAGAGTAAGCCTGCCTTTCCATTTAAAATATTCTCTGATGGCAAAATACTGTGGGTCTAACTGGACAACACTGTCCTGAGACATATGCATTACACAGAAGTTCAAGTGATTTAGGGATCTGTGAAAACAAATGGAATTGAAAATGTTGCCTAACACAGAAGAAATTTCTAATTAATGATATATACGTGTTTCAGTGCACAGTCAACCACTTATGTCTTTAGAACACATGGTCTCTCTCAATGTGCACAACTGGAGTATCTCTAGAATAAAGGCCTGAAAAGATTCTATTCCTCTTAGTATTAAGAACTTCAATTACTACAAGCAACTCTATGCCAATAAAATGGACAACCTGGAAGAAATGGACAGATTCTTAGAAATGCACAACCTACCGAGACTGAACCAGGAAGAAATAGAAAATATGAACAGACCAATCACAAGCACTGAAATTGAAACTGTGATTAAAAATCTTCCAACAAACAAAAGCCCAGGACCAGATGGCTTCACAGGCGAATTCTATCAAACATTTAGAGAAGAACTAACACCTATCCTTCTCAAACTCTTCCAAAATATTGCAGAGGGAGGAACACTCCCCAACTCATTCTACAAGGCCACCATCACCCTGATACCAAAACCAGACAAAGATGTCACAAAGAAAGAAAACTACAGGCCAATATCACTGATGAACATAGATGCAAAAATCCTCAACAAAATACTAGCAAACAGAATCCAACAGCACATTAAAAAGATCATACACCATGATCAAGTGGGGTTTATCCCAGGAATGCAAGCATTCTTCAATATACGCAAATCAATCAACGTGATACATCATATTAACAAATTGAAGGAGAAAAACCATATGATCATCTCAATAGATGCAGAGAAAGCTTTCGACAAAATTCAACACCCATTTATGATAAAAGCCCTGCAGAAAGTAGGCATAGAGGGAACTTTCCTCAACATAATAAAGGCCATATATGACAAACCCACAGCCAACATTGTCCTCAATGGTGAAAAACTGAAACCATTTCCACTAAGATCAGGAACAAGACAAGGTTGCCCACTCTCACAACTATTATTCAACATAGTTTTGGAAGTGTTAGCCACAGCAATCAGAGAAGAAAAAGAAATAAAAGGAATCCAAATCGGAAAAGAAGAAGTAAAGCTGTCACTGTTTGCAGATGACATGATACTATACATAGAGAATCCTAAAACTGCTACCAGAAAACTACTAGAGCTAATCAATGAATTTGGTAAAGTAGCAGGATACAAAATTAATGCACAGAAATCTCTTGCATTCCTATATACTAATGATGAAAAATCTGAAAGTGAAATTAAGAAAACACTCTCGTTTACCATTGCAACAAAAAGAATAAAATATCTAGGAATAAACCTACCTAAGGAGACAAAAGACCTGTATGCAGAAAATTATAGGACACTGATGAAAGAAATTAAGGATGATACAAATAGATGGAGAGATATATCATGTTCTTGGATTGGAAGACTCAACATTGTGAAAATGACTCTACTACCCAAAGCAATCTACAGATTCAATGCAATCCCTATCAAACTACCACTGGCATTTTTCACAGAACTAGAACAAAAAATTTCACAATTTGTATGGAGACACAAAAGACCCCGAATAGCCAAAACAATCTTGAGAACGAAAAATGGAGCTGGAGGAATCAGGCTCCCTGACTTCAGACTATATTACAAAGCTACAGTAATCAAGACAGTTTGGTACTGGCACAAAAACAGAAATATAGATCAATGGAACAGGATAGAAAGCCCAGAGATAAACCCACGCACATATGGTCACCTTATTTTTGATAAAGGAGGCAAGCATATACAGTGGAGAACAGACAGCCTCTTCAATAAGTGGTGCTGGGAAAACTGAACAGGTACATGTAAAAGTATGAAATTAGAACACTCCCTGACACCATACACAAAAATAAACTCAAAATGGATTAAAGACCTAAGTGTAAAGCCAGACACTATCAAACTCTTAGAGGAAAACATAGGCAGAACACTCTACGACATAAATCACAGCAAGATCCTTTTTGACCCAGCTCCTAGAGAAATGGAAATAAAAACACAAGTAAACAAATGGGACCTAATGAAACTTAAAAGCTTTTGCACAGCAAAAGAAACCATAAACAAGACCAAAAGACAACCCTCAGAATGGGAGAAAATATTTGCAAATGAAGCAACTGACAAAGGATTAATCTCCAAGATTTACAAGCAGCTCATGCAGCTCAATAACAAAAAAACAAACAACCCAATCCAAAAATGGGCAGAAGACCTAAATAGACATTTCTCCAAAGAAGATATACAGATGGCCAACAGACACATGAAAGAATGCTCAACATCATTAATCATTAGAGAAATGCAAATCAAAACTACAATGAGGTACCATCTCACACCGGTCAGAATGGCTATCATCAAAAAATCTACAAACAATAAATGCTGGAGAGGGTGTGGAGAAAAGGGAACACTCTTGCACTGTTGGTGGGAATGTAAATTGATACAGCCACTATGGAGAACAGTATGGAGGTTCCTTAAAAAACTAAAAATAGAACTACCATACGACCAAGCAATCCCACTATTGGGCATATACCCTGAGAAAACCATAACTCAAAAAGAGTCATGTACCAAAATGTTCATTGCAGCTCTATTTACAATAGCCAGGACATGGAAGCAACCTAAGTGTCCATCATCGGATGAATGGATAAAGAAGATGTGGCACATATATACAATGGAATATTACTCAGCCATAAAAAGAAATGAAATGGAGGTATTTGTAATGAGGTGGATGGAGTTAGAATCTGTCATACAGAGTGAAGTAAGTCAGAAAGAGAAAAACAAATACAGTATGCTAACACATATATATGGAATCTAAGGGGAAAAAAAAAAAAAAAGGCCATGAAGAACCTAGTGGCAAGATGGGAATAAAGACACAGACCTACTAAAGAATGGACTTGAGGATATGGGGAGGAGGAGGGGTGAGATGTGACAGGGTGAGAGAGTGTCATGGACATATATACACTACCAAATGTAAAATAGATAGCTTGTGGGAAGCAGCCACATAGCACAGGGAGATCAGCTCGGTGCTATGTGACCGCCTGCGGGGGTGGGATGGGGAGGGTGGGAGGGAGGGAGATGCGGGAGGGAGGAGATATGGGAACGTGTGTATATGTGTAGCTGATTCACTTTGTTATAAAGCAGAAAGTAACACACCATTGTGAAGCAATTATACTTCAATAAAGATGTTTAAAAAAAAAAAAAGAACTTCAATTCTGGCACTTGAGTCTATACATTCAAAGAAGAGTTGAGAATTGTGATATAGCTATGCTGATAATTCAAGTTAAAATCACATTTTCTTTGATTATCTGGATGTTGCAGGCAAATGTAGGAATCTATTAGCATGAATTATTATCCAGAGAATTGAATCAATTTTCCATTTCACTTTACTCATGTTAAGCATGGCCTAAATCATTGGGTGAGAAGTATTCCTAGCAATGGACTGCATTTAAAACCTCAATAAAAAGTCATTTTAATCTAATGGCCAAACATAACATAACAATAATAACAATGATTCCTTATATGTACATGGGTTTGCAATTTACAAGCATCTCCCTATTTGTTAAAAAAATTTGATCTGCTCAATTTTTCCCCCAAGGTGGGAACCGGTCAGAAAAATGAGGAACCTAGAGGTCAAAGGATTTGATGGAGACTACGCAGTTTAGGACTCATGAGTGTTTATTCCATTACATCAAGTGTTAATCTTTTTGTGCCATGAGCCTCTTAGGGAATTTGCAGAAGCCTTTGGACCCCTTCGCAGAAAAATGTTTTTAATTGCATTTTAGAAGCACCATATGATTACAAAGGAAACCAATTATATTAAAATATAATTATCAATTATCAAAATATTTTTAAATGTTTGATACAGTGATACATGGGCTTTTTATTAATGCATTAAATATCAATATACAGTAGCAAACCTAATAACTACCACAATTTCAAAGATATTGAAATTGATATATCTGCAACAACTGTACTGTGATATGCAAAAGGTTGTGATTCCTACTGGTGACAACGTAACTGGCACTGCTACATATGAGACCTTGGATGTCCCCAATAAATAGTAAGCCAAACAGGATGTGGTATTAGAGTTTTGAATGGAAATAGTTATTTGATCGGTTTCTGGAGTGGTTCAACAACTCTTGCTGGGTTGTGAAGAATGAGACAGAGACCTTGGAGTAGCTACATGTTGCACTGGGGTACAGGGTACCATCATTGGAAGGTCTGGAACCCAAGCTAAGTTATATGCATCCAGAAAAGCTCCTTCAGTGTATGTGGCAGTGGCATTTATTCATTCAACAAGGATTATCTGCTGGGAACCAGGAACTGAGTGGACCTTCCTCAGCAGCTTGATCCTATCTTCAGTTATTCAAAAGCCAGTCATAGGGCTTCCCTGGTGGTGCAAGGGTTAAGAATCCTCCTGCCAATGCAGGGGACACAGGTTCGATCCCTGGTCCGGGAAGATCCCACATGCTGTGGAGCAACTAAGCCTGTGCACCACAACTACTGATCCTGTACCCTAGAGCCCATGTGCCACAACTGCTGAAGCCCACATGCCTAGAGCCCGTGCTCCGCAACAAGAGAAGCCACAACAATGAGAAGCCCGCGCACCGCAACAAAGAGTAGCCCCCACTCTCCACAACTAGAGAAAGCCCACATGCAGCAATGAAGACCCAACGCAGCCAAAAATAAAATAAATACATTAAAAAAAAAAAAAAAAGCCAGTCATAAAAATCCAGGAAACACGCATCCTGATTATTGGGTTAGGCTTTCAGGACAGGGACATATATTCTACTTCTACTCACACCATTTCTTCTCCCAAAAATCTTGGTCAATTCACGTGCGTGTGTGTGTGTGTGTGAAAATATTTTTATAGATTTTGTTTTTTAGAAGTTATAGATTTACCAAAAAATGAGAAGATAGTACTAAGAGTTCCTGCACTTAGTCTCCCCTATTATTGACACTTACGTTAGTGTGGTACATTATTACAATTAATGAACTCACACTGATACATTACAATTAACTAAAGTCCATCATTTAATCAGATTTCCTTAGTGTCCACTTAATGTCTTTTCCTGATCCAGGACAGCACAGTACATTTAGTCATCCTGGCTCCTCAGGTTCCTCTTGACTGTGATAGTTTTTTAGACTTTCCTTGTTTTTGATGACCTTGACAGTTTCAAGGAATACTGGTGAGGCAGTTTTAGAATCCCTCAGTTGGGATTTGTCTGATATTTTTTCATGATTGGACGGTAGTGATGAGTTTGGGGGCGGAAGACTACAGAGATAAAGTGCCATTTTTATCACATCATATCAAGGGTACATACTATCAGCGTGATTTATCACTTTTGATGTTGACCTTGATCACCTGGCTGAAGTAGTTTTTGTCAGGTTTACATCATGGTAAAGTTACTCTTTTTTCCTCCTAACAACTCAATTTTTACATTTCTGTAATTAATTACTAAAGAAAAAAAAATAATTCCCATACAGCATGTTAATCTAGTCCTTTATAGAAGCATAGACATAGAGGAGATTTGGGGAGATTAGTTAGCTCAGTTTCTGGGCCCAAGCCATCCTGCACAGATGGGTTTCTGGCTGGCCTACTTTTAAAGATAAAAAAGGAAGGGAACTCCACAGTGAAAGAATTCTGAACTCTTGACAGTTGATGTTCTACAGCTCAATCAACAAATAAGTAGAATGTCCTCACCATGTGCAAGCTGCCTAGATATGTGTGTAGCTCCAAGGCCTTTACACCATCTTAAATCTCTCCTGGAACAAGTTGGTATATATGTAAATAAATATATGAGTGGAGAGACAAATGACTGAATAAAACAGAATGCAATATAACATAGTGGGAGTCAGGATGAAAAAACTCTAGTGAGCAGTTTTAGACTCATAAAATCTAAATTTATGCTCTGGGCCCACCAGACTGAGGCATACAACTTTAGACAAGTCACTTGGCCTTTCTAAACCTCAGTTTCCTTAACTGTAAGATGGAGATAATCACACCCACTATTAACATACAGAAAGCATTGGGCATGTAGTAGGCCCTCAGTATACTGTGGCTATTCTTATTATACAAGGAATAAGTAAGTGATCCCACTTCAGAGTCGCTCTAAATTAAATGGGATCTGTTTTAGGGGGATTTTCCTCTGCTGAAATTGAGTTTAAGGGATGCGCACTGTATATTCTTCTTAGTTTTCTTCTTGATTTCCACCTTCCTCCACTCCTTTCTTTCTCCCTTTTTTTTTTTTTTTTTTTTTCAGATTTCATTACCTCTCTGCTGCTGCCTTAGACTGCTGGAGGCCCCATATCATTTCCCACTGCCAAGCCCCCATTACACTGGTATTTCTGAAGCAGCAGAGCTTCTTAGTGCCTGGTAAGAACTGCTTCTCCCCCAGGTAGCCAGAGAGAGGCAGAAAGCTGGAGAGAAGGGGGGAAATGTTTCTGTGCCTCAGATTCCTGTGTGTGTTTATTTTGTTTTAAGTGGTCGCTTTGCTGATCCTATTACTGTAAAGGGTAATGATATTTGGGAATAAAAGTCTATGAATAAGTAATGATAATAGAAGTAAGAACCAGAACTGTGGGATATAAAGCGTGTGTTTAAAATAGTCTGTCATTTTCAACTCTGCCTACTAAGCTTTTTCCTAGACTGAAAGACACAGACCTTCGGGGAGAGAAGCAGGCAGCCTGGGACCCAGTCCACAGCCAAAGGGCAACCGCCGCTCCACAACAAACCAGCTTCTCTATTGTGGTCAAGCTCTATCTCCACCACCACCACTGGGTTTCTCTGATGCAGGCAATGAAACTTTTTTTTCAAAGTTAAATAACCAGAGTAATAAATGTAAAATGTATCGATTTAAGAATGGAAACTACAGAATGAGAACATTTGAGGGTCTGCTTTGAGAACTTTATGCTTCTTGAGACACAGTTATTCTTCTCGCAGAGCATCTGTGGTTGTGTACACTGCTGTAACAGGAAGGCCACCCAGGGATCCAATTAAAGCGCCAAAATGAGCCACGCTGAACCATAAGGAAATATGAGGAGAAGAGACTGCGGCTCAGGATGAGGATTCAAATCCTAGCATCTGAGACATCATGCATTTCATTATCTGGAAGACTGGTCAAACCGGCGTCCTGAAACTCAGCACAAATGGCTGCCAAATCCTGGTTCTAGTGAACTAAGAGAAAACAGATAACTATATAAGAAGCAAGGGCCCTGTGCTCAAAACACCCAGCCTACCGTCCACGAAGACCAGATCCTCAGCCTGCAAGCCAAGGCATTACAACCGATGGGAGCGATTGCTCTGGTGCCAATCATGGCCTCAGATTTATTGCTTTCGAGGCTAAGGTCACAGGCTAAGGCATTCTCCAGATTCTGCAATTGAGCACAGACACGCCACCCTTCCTGCTTCCCCCCCATCAAACGCCAGGAGTCTGTTAGGGCAGAACTGCACAAATGGGAAACACCCATCAAATGCAGCAGGAATATTAACTTCACTAGGAAGCCTTTATATGCCATTACTTTAGAAAGGATTCCTTGTTAGTCCTACCATTAAACAATTAAATTGTCAGAGATGAATTCTGTGCATGTGTGTGCAGAGCGGGCGTGTGCGTGCAGGATGTGTAATTTCCCACTCAGGTGATGTCTGCTGCAGGTCTCTCTGTCTCTCTGTCTCTCTCTCACTCCACCTCAATTGTATGCTTTTCCCTTTACATTATTGAAAATAAATACATCTTCTTGGTGGCATAAGCAGTTTTTGTTATGAACTTTGATATGCCTATGTATTTTATATCACTCAGAAACTAGGAATACAAAACGAAATGCTCAAAGGCAAATTTGTCTTCAACTATCCCCCTGGTGAAATATGATTCCTTATTCCCCTTTCCTGACACTAGTTATTGATACAGTTGGTTTACTCTATTGGCATTGTGTACATGGACATTATATGAAGTAGATCGAAATCAAGCTAATGCCTACAGATGGGCAGAATGATAACCACATATTTCCCTTACATTTTCATCCTAATTAGAGCTTTATGCCTTCACAATACCGATTTCCTTCTCCTAGTCTCTGTTGTAGAATGTTTGACCTGTGGAAATCAAACATGCTTGTGAAAAGCACACATATTTCACTTAAACCCAGTATTGATTCGTTCAGTAAAGAGAGAGCATACCACTTAAAACAAATTGGGTAATATTTAATAAATGTAATTACGGTCACACTTTAATCTCTATAATTTTATATAGCTTAAAATTTTACTTAATCAGATTACATCCTTGCCTTCGTCAGCTACCAAAACTCTTCTCTGCAGCTTTAATCTTTTAAAAACTGCAAAAAAAAAAAAAAAAAATAGAATAGCTATGCACCAAGATGAAAAGACCTCTAGAAATTACACGTATATAAGACAAAAGGCGAGCCCAAGAAAATACTGCCAACTCCTCAAGCTCCTGAAAGAACCATGTTGTATTAATTCTCTATGTGCCAATGCAATTATTAGTGACTTAATAAATGCTTCTTGATATGATGACATAGTATCATAAATATATCCTGCTGTTCTGATGTTAAGCCTCATAAAATGTTTAGCTTATCTGTTTTACAACAATGTACTTATCTGTAAATAAAGTAGGAAAGGGATTTTGAAATCAAATTGCAAGTAGCTACAGTTTCTCCACAGACTGCCCCCTTTTGGGGTCTCATTCCCCTTGGCTTATGCCTTTTTTTAAAAGGATGACAAAATTGTGAATTTTGGATCCTACCCTTGTTTATGTGGTGAGATTTCTATTCAGGCTTAAGATTAACTGGGGTCCACTCTGATGGCCAGCTCTGCATCCCCTCCTGCAACTCTGCCTAGCCTCTCCCTGGCCTCGCCAAAATCTGTCTTCAGGATTTAGATGAAACACTGCACCTCTTTATTCAGTAACTCAAGACTTCTGAACTAGTGCTCTGGCACAGGTGAACACATGTGTTTAAGTTTTTGGTCAAGAAAAAAACTGTACACGCCCTTGATCCCAAAGGAAGGAAAGGAATATGGGTGGGGAAATCTCCTTGGAAGAAGAAAAGGAAAATAGTTTAACAGAAAAAGGTGATATACCCAGAAAGTATTCATATCACATTTTTCATTTATTTATTTCCTAAATGAATATTGTAAAAAGTTCATATTGTGAAAACTTTAAACTCACCCCACCCCCAGTACACACACACACACACACACACACACACACACACACTTTGACCATTTCTTGCTCACATAATTCTTCTTTCTGACAATAACACAGCCATCTTTCCAAATATGAAGATCTAAACCTTAGAGTTGGCTTCTATCCATCCAGTCTCTCATCCCTGGATCACACCATGTAAGCACTTGCCCTTAATCCTCATGGGGGGTTCCTCCCTCCCTCCCCATCTCTGGTTATCCAGGTCCCACCCAACTTTCATGCTTCACATCGATCCATCTTCTCCCTGAAGACTTGGGTTGAATAGTAATTTTGATGTACACCCAAGCACCACACTCTTGTAGCTAATACAAGACTAACAGCATTAAAAGTGTTTTAATAGAAATTTTTAAATGGCAAAAATTACCAAGTAGGTTGGAAGAACATCTCTTTACAAATAATTGGTATGTTTACTGTAAGCCATTCCTACCTATTCACTAATATAGGTGCCCCCAAAGAGTACCCTGAACAAGGGATCATATATGTTGTGTGATTTCCATTCAGAAATAATACTTATTGGCTTGTGTTATACCTGAAATCATGTCATTAATTATTAATTACTTTGATTAAAATTTGTGTGGTAGAAAAAAAAAAATTTGTGTGGTATTTAGGAGACTCCTATTAAAATACAAATATCCCTGAGAGACATAACACTCCAAGCTTGTTATCAATGATTTACATCTTTTCAGGGATTTTCTCAAGATTCTTTGATGAAATATCAAATCCCTTTCCACCTGTGATGGCAAATCAGTAGACTCAGTCACACGAGGAAGCACAGCATATAACCACTTCTGTGTTGTGATGTCAGGATAGTCAGGAAAGATTGCCTGCTACCCCCCATCCACCAACCCATCCCAAATTTCTTCTTTTAAATTTAAGCCAAAAGGGTCTTAGTACACCATTAAATACAAATATCCCTGAAAGAGGTCACACATTAGCCCAAAACATTATTTTAACCTCTGAATAAACGCATTTATCAGATTCTTCAAGGTGCTGACCCAAGCTTTTCACTCTTAAATTCTCTGTAATGTCTTCAATTACCTCATCATGTCCTAAGACTGCCACCTCCATAGTTATTGAAATCATCCTAAATTTTTATAATTTTCTCTCAAATTCTATCCACAGCTAGACCAGAATATTCAGATGTCTGTCTGTTGGACATCTCCATCTGTCTGTTCCCTGAACATCTCATACGCAACGTAAGCAGAAGCAACACATTCTATTCCCTTCAAACTTGCCTCTTCTCATTTGTTGTGAGTTCACTTAACCACACGGTAACTCAAGCAGAAACCTCAGAGTCATCTTTCACTCCTCCCTTCCCCACAACCAATCAATGATAATATCCTAAAGATTCCAACACTGCAACATCTCGTACCTGTCTCCTTCCTCCTCTCCAGGGACCCCCACTGTAACAAGGACTCCCATTTCCCTTCACCTGGGCTGCTGAAACACCACTCTGCACTGTACACTACTCTTCCTAAAGCTGGGCTTTGATTGTGTCATTCTCCAATTCAAAACCCTTTATTGCTCCCCATTGCTCATTAAATTAAAATCATACTCATCTTGGTTTTCAATGTTTATTAACCTATGGCCTCATCTACCTTCCACTTTCACATGCTTTTTTTTAACCCCTCTAGTAAAACTGGAATACTCACTGTTGTCTGAAAATGCCTTTAGCTTTCCAACCTATGTGCCTCAAATGGTTTCCTCCACTCGAAATACTTTCATCCATTTTCCATTTCCACCCATTAAGAGCCTACCCTTCAAGGTCAACTTCAAGTTTTGCTTTCTTCAATAAGTCTTTCTGGAGTTCCCCACTGCTGGATGTGATCTGTCCCACCATTGAACTCCCATGGCAGCTACTATGCCCTGAATTACTAAATAGTATCATTATTTTTATGCCTGACTTATGCTATTCACTACACTGACAACTCCCTAAGCCTAGGAACAGTGTCTTATTCATCTCTACCTCACCTGCAGTTCCTAGCTCAATGCTCGCATATAAAATGCACATAATTATTGAAGGTTTCTTAGCAAGTTTTGATGGAGGATGAAAAAGACAGTAGAGGAGTTCCTGGCTTCTGAAAGGGTGGCTTTGCCAAGAAGTGACTTTACAGGGTTCTGGAGAGCAACTTTACATACTTTGTAACCTGAAGACTACAGCGTAGGACAAGCATCTTGGCAATGGATGGAAATCTGCTTTGGTGGAAAGGAGGGCTGGTCCAGAGCACCAGCACCCACCTGGATGAAAACATGGTACTGGGGACTTTCAATGAAGGCAGGACAGCATGAAACAGTTTGGGTGCTTGGGGATCTTGGGAGTGTCTTCAGGTCCTGGAATGCTGCAGGGCAGATAGGAGCACTGGGTCAGAGAATTCTAGAATAGGCAAATGAGTAGGTGATAAAATGAACTGCCTGTTTTACCACTCTACATACACTAGACTAAAGTAGCTCTATTTTAGCCTTGTTTGGGTTTCTGTACACATGTGAAACTGTCAGTTAATTGCTCAGTTAATCAGTACATAATTATTGAGTGCTTTCAGTATGCCAAGCACTGTGCTAGGTGCTGGAGATATAGGGGTGAATAAAAAAGACAAAAATCCCTGCCCTCAAGGACCTTTTTAGTGAGAAGAGATAAGTGATAAATAGAATAAATATATAAAATATAGAACTTATTAGAAGGTGATAAATTCTCTGGATAAAAATAAAATAAGATATGGAGATTAAGTGTTAGAATTTTGAGCAGAGTGGTCAGGGTTTGTTAGGAAGGTGATATGTGAGCAAAGACTTGGAAGAGGTGGAGCGCTGATCTGTGCATCTACCTGGGTAAAGAGCATTCAGACAGAGGGAATAGCCAGTGCAAATGTCCTGAAGTAAGCACAGGCCCAACATACTGGAGGAACAGGAAGAATTGGAGGTAAGCACAGGCCTGACACACTGGAGCCAAAGTAGCTGGAGACAGAGTGAGGTCAGAGAAGTAAAGGGAGACTTGCAGCCTGTGTAGGCCATTGTAAGGATGTGGTTTTTACACTGAGTGAAATGGAGACCGTTCGGAAGAGTCTGAGCAAAAATTGACAGCATTGGCTATTGGGTTGAGACTGAATGTAGAAAGGACCAGAAACTGAAGCAAGGAGGAAGCTACTGCAATATCCCAGGCAAGACTGATGATGGTGACTTGGACCAGAGTGGTGGCAGCAGAGATAATGAGAAGTGATCAGAGTCTAGAAAAACATTAAAGGTAGAGCCTTAAGGATTTTTGGATGTATTAGATGTAGGGTGTAAAGGAAAAAAAGAGTCAAGGATGACTCCAAAGCTATAGTGTGCTTTATTAACTGGAGTGGAGAATATTAAGGAAGGGGGAACAGAGACAATCGGGAATTTGGTTTTGGATCTGTAAATCCTCTGATTATTAAGCATCTAAGTGGAGTCTGGAGATCAAGAGAAAAATCTTGACTGGAGATCTAAATTTGGGAGTCATCAGAATATACACAGTATTTGAAGCTATGAGACTGAGTGATTTCCACAAGAGAGTGGTTAAAAGGAAGAGACAAGGTTCAATGACTGCGCTTGAGGCACTAAAGCTTTCAGAGGTCACAGAGAATCAGTAAAGGAGACTGAGAAGGAAGAACCAGTAGGGTGGGAGGCAAACCAGGTGTGTATGTTGTCCTGGAAACAGGATATAAGTTTTCAAGGAAGAGAGAGTGATCAACCTGGTCAAATGCTGCTTACAGGTCAAGAAAGATGAGAACCAAGAAAAGCCCTTTGGATTTAGCAACCCAGAGGTCACTGGTGTCATTGACAATAACAGTTTCAATGGAGTGATGGGATAAGAAAGCCTGATTAGAGAAGGTTTGAGAATAAGAGAAGAGGAATTGGAGAGATTTAATATTAGATATCTCTTTTTGTTGTTAAAAAAGGTTGCACTTTTTAAAAAATGCCAGTAATTCTGACTTTTTATAACCCAAATGGGCACTGTGTCCACAGTAATCTGAATATGTCAAATTTTACTTGAGAAATCCCCCTTTCAAATGATAACAAGTTTTTGAGAAATGGGTTTCAGCAGTTTTAAGTCTGGCACTCTCTTTGTTCACTGAAGAAAAACAATCACGGTCTTCAGTGAATTTGCAGCTCAAGATATTTTAAGTTTCATAATCAAACTTTTGTCTTGGAACTTCAAACACACACGCACACACATCCAAGAATGATGACATCAGAGCCCTCAGGTTGAATATTGCAACTCATAAATTACATTCATTCATTCCAAATATTTCATTATTGATGTATAGTGAGTCCTTTCCTTGTGCCATAACCACCACTTACTCACTTTAAATTTTTAAATGATGTTTCTCATTCCACGGACATTTGACTGCCTCCTCTGCCTGTAGACATTAGCTCGTGTTGTCAACAGTTGGGCCCTGAATTTCTGCAAACATTAAGCTTGAGATTAAAAGTAGGCCAGGGAAAGCTTTCGGTAAAACATGCTAACCTAACATATCTGAACAGGACAGGGTCAAGTTCTTACTCAGAACCACAAGGGTGCTGTGAAGTAGAATGATTTCATACTTCTGTTATGATGTCATTTTCTCGTAACATTAAAGCCAAGAGTCCTCCCCACCCAAGGGCAATGCCAGTTTCCCAGAAGGCTCATTTCTCAGAGCCAAGGCTCCAAAGATGCCAATGCAACCCATGCTGATACTTAAGTCTCATGTTTTTCTCAATTTTATGCTTAATTTGCTCCTTTTGGTTTTATGTATTTTGACACAGCTAAGGGTATGTGGGGATTTCCCCACAGTCCTTTAAATGCTATAAAACTTTAATACAGGGAGATAAAAACAATAATAAGCCATGCCTCCAAGCCCTCACATTTAGCTCTTTATTTGAGTTAGACACTAACCAGTTTTAGACACTTAGATTTTCAAGTACTTGCACTGCTTCAAATGCCCTTGTGCCTTTCCTTACCCCACCTAAATGAAAATTACATTCTATCCATAACCTGGGTAGAATCTTTACAATTCTTAAATTATCATCATAATGGCCTATATATCGTGCATGAGCCAATGCAATTTAATCTGGTTCAGAATAAAGCCAAGATGGATGCCCAATTCCCAATCCTAGGCATGCAACCCTGAAATGCCTTTAGGAAAAAATGATATAGTGCTCCTGGAAGTCTGTTGAGTTGGTCTGTTTTCAGCATAATTGCCTTCTCTCAGCTTCCTAATACCCTTAAAACCTCTGAGAGTCTTCAATGTACAAAATTCAGCAAAAATACCTTCAAAGCAGATTAGTTCTAATTATGTTTAATATTTGTTTGCTGCCTTATTGGATAAACTACATTTGCTTTAAAAAAAAAAAAGAAATTCACTTAACTGCATGTCAGTCACCCAAATTTTAAGCGTACAAATGAAATGGAAAACATTTATTACAGAAATTTAATTACAATTCTAAGAAATAAACATGCAAATTAGATAGGGCTCAATTTGCAGATGCTAATCCTCATCCTTGATCTTGTTCCTTTTCTCCCTGATTTTCAGCCTGTGCCTCCTCTTGATTCCTAGGGAGCCAGGCAGCAAGAGGTTTGGTTTTTCACAGTCGGAGGATCTCTGTTTTAAAGAAGTGTTATATTTAGCACATCTGGCATAGTAGCAGTAAACAAACATTACAGTCTTTGTAACACTTTTGTGCAGGTGCCTTCCCCCCATTTTATTAGGTCTATGCCTTCCAAGCCTCTGTGTTCATTACACCTGAAATGACCCATCTCGACTATGGAGGGGTCCCTAGACAGAAGTTATGAATTAATGTTTCAAAATACAAACTCCAGTTGAGCCCAATATAGGGAAAAATTACTATTTGCAAAATAATGTGATTCCGGGGCTTAAATTACATTCTTTTGACCAAGGACAGCCTCCTTTATTACTTTTTTATTTCCTGGAGGTTTTCCCTTGAGGCTCCCCACCCAGAAGGAGTTGCCAATTCAAGTTGCAGTCTGACCAAGGTTGCTTTTTTATACATATACAGCTCCAGAGGGGCGGGGGCGGGGGCGGGCGGCGAGGGGAGCATAACTGCTTGGTCCTGCAAAGGCATCTGTTTCTCATCTCCGTTTGCTGTGGCAAAGGAGAAGAAAGTCTTTTGCAAAGGGTGGGAAAGGCACAGATTTCTTTCTTTCTTTCTCTTTTAAATCACACGCACGCACAACAAAAAAGTAAACCAAATAAAAAAAGAGAAGACATCTCAGAAGGTTGCAGAGTGAATACATTATTCGGCTGGAGCCGAGCCCCCAGGGCTGGGGCGGGAGCCCGGGAGCGCGTGGGGTCTGCGCTGCGGGCTGGAGCTGGGCCCGCGTGTCCCCGGGCACCGGGAGGGGAGGGGAGTGGAGGGGAGGAGAGAAGGAGGGAGGGCGGGAAGGAGGGAAGAAGGCAGGGGGCGGGCTGGGGTGAGGGGAAGGCGCCCCGTGTGCTGCCTGAGGAGCGGCGGCGGCGGCGGCGGCGGCGGCGGCGGCGGGAGCGGAGGGAGCAGAGGGAGGGAGGGAGGGAGGGAGAGCGGGCGCGCTTGTCATGTTCCTTTTCTCACCCTGGGGGCATCCTGCAGAACCTCTCCTCGGAAATCCACGGGGAAATGGCAAACAGGATTGACGGGTTTCACACGCTCCTCGCTAGACAGAGCCGCTCATTACCATAACCGTCTGCAGCGACGGCGGCGCAGCGCCCCAGTCGCGGCGGCGGGACCTGCCGGGACCCTCGCCCGCCGCGCTCCAGCGGCCACCGCCGACCGGGCCGCCGGGCCGGGACCCGCGCGAGTGTGCACCGGCGGCCGGGCTGGCGCCGAGCCCGGAGAGGGCCAGCAGCAGCTCGAGCGCCGCGGCCGCCGCCTCCCGGCTGACCCCGCGGTAAGAGCCGGGCTGGGCGCGGGCGGCGGGGGCGGAGAGGCCGGGCCGGGTGGAGCGCGACAGCCGGTCCCCTCGGGCGTCTGCTGGGGCTGACTGGCTCCCGCGCGCCCTTCCGGCCCCGGGGCTGCTCCGGGGTCACCGAGTGGACGCGCACCGGCCGGAGCGGGACCCGGGGCGGCTGGGGGGCCGGGGCGCTGCTGGGCGCGGAGGCGGCGCGGGCTTTTTTCCCGGGGCTGGCGAGCGCCGCGGAGCCTTTACCCGGGCGGGAACCGCCGCCGCCTCTAGGGCTGCTCGCGCTGCAGCCCGCGCGCACCGAGGCGAGTCTAGGGGCGGGTGGGGACCGCGGCTCTGGTGAGACCCCAGGGTCCTCGGTGGCCGCTTCTTCCCTTGTCCTGGGGGACGGGGGTCAGTAGGAGGGATGCCACCAGGTCTGGACGCCGCGGAGCTTGGCAGGTGGGGAGGGAGGGATGGTGGATGTCAGGAGCGCGCGTTTGCAAGAAAAAGGAATAGCTGCAGGAGCTGACACCTTCTGTCCCCCCCGCCACCTCCGCCCCCGCACTCTCCTCCCAGGCAGCCGAGCCGCGCTGCGGGCGGCGGCGGCTCCTCTGTCCTCAGCTCACCTCCCCGGCGGGCTCGGCTGCTGCCCGCCTGGTCCACGCCTCCGCCTCTCTCCTCCCTGCCTCCCCTCCCGCCTCCACTGCCCTAGCAACTTTCCGGAGTGCCCGGCCGGGACCACAGAGGCGGGGGGAGAGGCGGCCCCGCGGCCGAGGGTGTCGCGGACACGGCGGGCGCCTGCGGGAGGCACGGGCAGAGTCCTGGCCGCCCGGGTCCAACGGATGCGCAGGGCGATCCCGCAGGCGCGGGCTCCGAGTGGGTTTGGCCGGCGAAGGGGGGAGGGCCGGGCAGGCATCTGCTGCGGGCTGGAGCGCGGGCCGGGGCCAGCCTCTCTAGAGCCCTGCCAACCGCCGTGAGTCATTTCCTTGGAATCCTACCTTTGGTGTTTATTGCCCTTAGAAGGAAACTTGGTTTAAAAAAAAAAAAAAAGAAGAAGAAGAAAAGGAAGAATAATCATAGCTCTTATTCTTCAGGAGAGGCGCACGGCTCCAGCACCGTGGAAAGACAACTTGCCTTTGTTCCCAGACACTTGGGGTGTTGTTTACTTTCTCCTTCGGTCGGCGGCCTGCAGGGCTCTGCCCGCTTCCCCGGAGAGGGGCTTGGGTTGCGGCACCGACACCCGAGGGTGTGTCAGTGTGGGAACTCGGACGTGGTGTCTGCTGCCCGCCTGCAGGGAGTGGGTCTCTAATCCTCGGACCCCAGCCTTAGGCCTGGGATGGGGAGACCTGGCGCCCGGGCTCGGACACCCGGGCACCCCCTCGTCTCCCTCCTGCTCAGCACCCGCATTCCAGCCCCAGGACCCCACCTAAAGATCTTGGCCTTTCAGAGCTGCAGCTGAGGAAATGCATTTCCCAGGGCAGACAGGTGTGCTGCAGGGACTGGTAGAAAAGTAGTATCTGTCTATTTAGAAGGGTTGAAGGATTTCATTCCACCCACCCAGCCCCTTCCACCACCACCACTACCACGAGCTGGACAAGCTGTTGAGGTCTTGTTAGGAACAGTGTCAGGTCAAGGGCTTGATTCCACCTGGGCAGGACAGCTAAGACCGGCAGTGTCAAAGGTGTATCGAAAATACCAGCCCTTTACTTCCTTGCTTTTCAGTATTGGAATCAGACCTCTAACTTCTATAATGCTCTTAATAAAATGTTTTCTAATGATGGATGAGGGGGAGGGGTGGGCAAAGAGTGACCAGTATCGCCTGTTGGATTGAAGGCATCACTGAATCTGCAGCTACCCAGTTATGTGTGCCACTTCTATTAGCATCATCATGGCTCCAAGGAAAGAAGAAGCCCAACTCATCTGGAAAAAACAAATTGTATAGAAATGCCTGGTAACTTTACTGTGAACATTTGCTGGAAAAACTTGACATTTTAGCCCTTGGCCTTCTGGGAATGCTTGAGGTGTCATTCTACTACATTCCCTTGGCTGACGAAACAGACATGCGGGAGCCTGAGGATAAAAGGTTAGGACCTTTCTAGTTTTTATTTTTTTAAACACTTGTGTAGACAAAACACACTTTAACACCCTTCTTTTGAATTCACTCACCGCTGATGTTAAAAAAAGCAAAATTTACTATACATGTACATCTTTGTGACTCTAGTATTAACAGCACATAAATTTGTGAATTTCAACTTCTGAACTCAGTAGCAGAATTATAATGTAAATCTCATTGTACTGAGAAAAAATGACACTTTGGATCTGTACATATAATACAAATAAAAAGAATCATGGCTTCGTGCCCCATACTCCAATATTTCATGAATGTTAAACTTGCCTTCTTAATTTCCTAACATCCCAGTGTAAGTTCTGGATAGACTAGGAAGACTCAATTGCAAAATCTCCTCCCCGCTCGCAAATAATCCCAACTCATTTATTTTTTATTCAGATTTACATAAATCACTCTTGGAACTCACCTCTCCAGTTTAGGAATTTGTGTGTAAAAGTTTCCCATTCAAAGAAAGAAAAACTTACTGAAACTAGATATCATAAAAGGAAAGAAACAGCCAAGATAAAAACTATTGTGCCATGTTTCAAGTTCAAATGCATGAGTAGACTTTTGTGCCGGAAACAATACTAACAAATAGAAACGCTGAAATCCTTAACAACCAAAAGGCTACAAGGATAAGTCATTAAAATATAAACAAACTCTTACTAACATAAAATAGCACAGGGCCCATATAATGTCCTTTTAAACAAAGGTAATTGCTGCTAGGGGCCTGCAAATGCTTCTCTGTCTTATGGGATATGGATTTGTCAACGTGCCTTGGTTTATATGTAATAAAATTTCCATGTAGGCAAAAAGCTTGGATCTTATTCCCAGAATCCAGCACAAAGTGAGTGTAAATTTCAAGCGAGAAAATACTGTTGTAGTCAATGAGACAGGGCTACCGACTCTGAGAAAAAGCTATATAATTCATGTGCTCCTGGCAACAGCACTTCCTGATATAGTTGTCTCTTAGATAAGTTAAGAAATTGGACCATTTCATGAGAGTCTTCCAGGAAATAAATACCTTGTTTGGATGTCGAGTTTGAGGGGTGATAGAATGGCTTAGTTTGTGAAATCAGTGTGGTCTAAATTTCTTGATTGATGACTCAAAGAACAGAATAAATGGCATGTCCGACCATTTCTTTTTAGAGAATTAATTGAACCTTTTTTATTCTCTTGAAATAAGGTTTTCAAATAAGTCCTTGCTGCTGCCTTTTTGGAGGGCATTTTAAAAGAAAGGGGGTAGGTAGTTTAGCAGCCCAAATCAGCTGGGTCCTAATTCCAGCCACTGACCTGGACACCTCCCCTGTATGTCAGAAGGCCTGGCTTACGTCTTCAGTGAGGTTGGGACAGAATTTCAGGTCTCAGAGAGAAGTCTGGGTGACGGAGTCATTGCTGCCAAGAGTTGCTCTGTTAGCCAGAAGGACATTGTCACTTAATGAAGCTATTTCCCCTTCCCCTTGTGCCTTTCCTCCTTTTACTTGGAAGTGGACCCTTGTTATAACATGTAGGTAATAATAGTCTCCCACGAGACAATAGTAGATTCACTCTTTCCCCCAAACATTACAAGCTGTATAATTTGGAGAAGAAAGCAAGAACTAGACCCTTAGCATCTATTTGAAAGACAATCAGTCTTCAAGAAAGCAGGCCTGTCATCTCTCTTTGTGACAGTTCTTTAAACGGCAAAGTGAGATAGTGGAGGTTTGGGTCTCGTAAAGGAATTGGTGGATAATAAGGCACTGAGGCTGATCTGCAGTCACCACTGATCTATGGCCCCCAGGTCTTTTGGCTTTAGATCCTCTTCTCCCTTGCACTCACTCTGGACCCCACTTTGAGCCCTACTTAGGACCAGGTGAAGACACTGAGCCCCCAGGGAAAGGCCCCCACCACCCAAGGTGCCGAGGAGCCCAGGGCACATCCCAAGAGTAGAGAGGCTTCCAGTTTCCCCGCAGACCCTAGGGAAGGGCGTGAACTGGACAGAAGGGCAGTGGTGTTTTGCCTCTTGGAAAGTTTCTGCCTCGCCTCTGGGCTTTGCGGTGTAGAGTTGTCCGCTGCCTCTGGCCCTGAAGCCCTGGCTCCTGTTTAATATTCCGCCTGCTCCGTTGATGTTGTGCTTGGCTCCTGTGGGACTGCAGCTCACGGCTGGAAACTGGAGCCAATTTTCTGTCTTCATCTCTCAGTGTTTTGACTGGAGGCAGATCCAGTTCAGGCCAATCAGGGCTGGTGGAAACAACTACCAAGTGTGTCTCTGTCTGCTTCGCTTTGGGAGAAGAAAGTGGAGAGAGCCCCAGAATGTTGTAGAGGAACTGGCCCTGCAGAAACAGAGGAAGAGGGGGCAGCGGGCAGCGGAACAGACTGAACCTGAGAGCATCAGTAGGGATTCCGGGGAAGACTTCTGTCTCCTCCTTCCTTTTCTTTTGATTGATTAGCGGATTTCATCAAAGGAGACTCTCAGGGGATTGACTAGAAAATTGATTTTGCCTTATTAATAGAAAGGAAGCGGCAAGGGTTTTGGCCTTGCCTCTTAGCGGTACATTTTCTGCGGGAAGGTCAGGAGGAAAATGTGTTTAGGAGGCAAAGCAGCTGTCTGGAAGAGGGCTGAGGGGAATCTGAGAACAATAAGAAATGGGGTTTTTAAAGATCCGCCCATGAAATGCAGATTGCTGAACACAGAGGCTGAGCTAATAGCAGCAAGAGAGTTTGCTGAGGTTTTCTTTGAAAAAATAATAAAATGTTTCAGGGCAAAGGGGAGGACTGAGACGTAAAAGTTTCCCAAAGCAAAAGAAGGAGGAGCCAAGGCCATCCCCTGGCTTGCTCTTGATTAGGGCTGTTTTCTTTTTTTTTCCAGATCTGAGGCTGTCAGAGATGACTCTGGTTCTGTCCATGAATAGATTCTGCGAGCCCATTGTCTCGGAAGGAGCTGCTGAAATTGCCGGGTACCAGACACTATGGGAGGCTGACAGCTACGGAGGCCCAAGTCCCCCAGGGCCAGCACAGGCTCCTCTGCAGGGAGACCGGGGAGCTGGTCCCCCGCTGGCAGGTACTGCCCTTGACCTTCCCCTGCTGCCTTCTGCGGCCAGACTGATGGGCAATGGTGGTGTCTGGGGTGCCCTTCTGAGCGGAGAGAGCTCGTGCTCCAGGGACGTCCCAGGCTGCCTGTGTACCGCTCATAAGTGAGCCCAAGGCTCCAGGGAAAGGACCAGGAGTGATGTTAATTGCATTCAAACCTGAGTTTCCATGTGCTGCTGCTTCGGGTAAAAGTCAGGCATCTGTATTTTTAAGAGAACCAAACCAGATCTTGAAACTTCAGTTTGAGTTTCAGTTTTCTACCTTCTGGAACTATATGGTTCTCTCAGAGCTACACAAGCCCTGGTGGGCTTGACAATGAAATCTTTATCCCATGAGACATAAGGGAATCTGCACTTTGGGCCGGCAGCTATGTGGCTCTTCTTTTTATTAAGCGCGCAATAGGCTTTGGAAAAAAAAATGTTTAAGACCAGAAAAAAATATGTTCTCCCTGATTCTTTATTCTTATACTTTAAGGTGAGTTCCTTTGGATTTTTGTGTAGTACCAGTGATTGGAAAAAAAACAAAAACCTAAAATGTAAAATGAGTACTTGTTGAAGTCAGATTTGCTAAAAAGGATTAAAAGCTTGGTCTTTAAAAATTAGACCCTATTTTTATTCATGGTTGATATGTTACATTTTTGAGAGCAAAAAGGACTTTTGTTACCCTGAATTTTAATTTTAAATTTAAAAAATTTAAATTTTATATTTTAAAAGAAGGAATATTATGACTCCAGTGTGCAGATAATAATTTGCTTACTTACTGAGAGCCCGTAATATTTAAATGTTATTTGGTTATTAGTGTTTACAGTTAAAGATATATACATCTGAACAGTGGTGTTATATTATGATGGGTTTAATTAAATAATTGGAATAAATACTAATATTATTTCGGAATTATTACACTACTCCCCTTTATGAATGTTGCTGTTTGCCTGTGCATAGAGTTAAGATTCTGAGTATTTAGTAAATGCTGAAATATGTCATTTTCCTCTATAATTGTCTAGAAATCCTTGCCTAGCCTGGGTCACAGGATTCTGTATGATAGCAACTATTAAGACTAATGTTTATTTTTAATCACCACATGTACAGACAAATACGTAGCCAAGTTATCTTCTAAAAGGCAAGGCAAGGAAAGTATTTTGTTTGGAGAACCTCTGGCAAACCGCATGTCATTTGTCGTATCTGATTTATTACCACAGGATCACATTACAGGGGAATTTCAAATCCTATAACAACATCCAAGATCACATACTTTAAGAGGAAGTATGTGGAAGAAGAGGATTTTCACCCACCACTCAGCAGCTGTAGCCATAAAGTATGTTTTTTTAAATAGTCATTATTTTTATTAAGAGTTTAAGATACTTAGCAACAGTTGCTTGATCCATTTCCAGAAATTAAAGTGTTCCACCCAAGCAATGAAAATGAGCCACTTCTCAGAAGAGCCATGTTAATCGTTGTCACTTTTTTGGGTCCTGTGTTATTTTTCACAAGTATTTGAAGAAAGAGCCAGCAAGAGCTCCTCTGCCCAGAAATAACAAAATTATATAATCTGAAGAATGTCTTTTTTACTAATGATTTCATTTTCCTCAAGTTGCATTAAGGGTCATGGCGACTGGTGCTTTCACATGTGCAGAAATGCACCTGTTCTTTCCTGACCTGTTCCCCGTATCTGAGCTCCAGCTACCATGGCCAGTACCACACGTATGTGCCTACACGGGGGTGGTCACCCAGGGCTTTTCCTGACCTCTCAGCGGGGGACTCACCATCCTTTGAATGTGTGCATGAAAGTAGAAACGTCCTTCATGGTGCATTCATTACACATGTTTCATTTGTTAAAATATATAATTCATTCCCAGGAAAAGAGCAAAGCTAACTTTTTTGCATGTATAAGAAGAAAATAACAGGATTGGGAAAGTGCACAGAAGTATGAAACTGGCTATCTAAGCTTTTGAAATACCAGTTCCTTTTCCTTGTGGCTACCTTCCTTCAAAAACAATCTGCTAATTTAATCGAGGAGAGGATAACCCAGACCAGAGTTTTTTGAAACGCAGAGAAGATTTTTAATTTTTTAATCATCTTCCTCACTTCTTACTCCCTCTCCCCCACCCCACCCCTTTAGATGTTGCTTTGACTCTGCTCATAAAAAGTCATCAGCATGCATTGGCAGATGTTGGGCTTTCCCCTGCATTTGTAGTTCCTCCGTTAGGTCAGCTTGGGCTGGTTTAATTCACAGCTCCTCAGGTTGGCGCTTTTTTTTTTTTATGACCTGGAAGAGCTGATCCCCAGGTGACAAGCATTTTAAGTCCTTTTTGGTTTCTGTGTTGTGGCTTATAGCAGTTTTCCAAATTGCCACTGGGTTTGTAGCAATGATCACACAGTGATGGTATCACACAGCTCAGGAGTGAGTCCTCTGATTCCCTCTCTGCATCTTTCCTCCTGCCCAACACCAGAAAAAGCCTGCTTTGGCCCTTCAACCAACAGTTCCTTTTAGGGTTTGAGCCTCATTCATTATTTTTGTCCCCCTATGAAGCAAAGATAATTGCAAGAATGAAACCCAGAAGAACAGCCAGAGAGAGCCATGAGATCTGACAGCCAGATCTCATGCTCCTTGATGGCTAGGCCAGGGTTTGAAGTATACTTATGATGACCTGCATGTTGGCATCTTAAAAAGGCATATATTGACATATATATGTGTCACATAAAGGCCCAAGTGTCATAAGAGTCCAGCTTGATGAATTTCACAAAGTGTGAAATAGCCATATAACTAACATCCAGATAAAGAAACAACATAACCAGCAACCCAGAACCTCTCCTGTGTCCCCTTCTAGTCACCAGCTCTCTGCCCTCCAAAGAACCCCCTCTCCTGACTTCTAACAGCATAGATCAGTTTTGTGCATTTCGGCATCCCCCTCACTGAGCCGTAAAAGGCAGACATCCTGACCTGTCCCTGCCGAGGTCTGCACTGTGGCTGGATTCCCCAATGCTCGACATCACCAGTGAGTCTGCTGGGAAGGGGAGACATTAGCAGCCCCTGGGACAGCATCTCTAAATGAACCTGGGGAAACAAGATCACAACATTCCCAGACTCAGAAACTGCCAAGAGAGAAATGTGCTGTGATGATATTTTAATATAGACCATTTCCTAAGCTTTCTCTTCCTTTTTTTGATTTTTAGACCATCTCAATCTTTGAGGAACGAGCCCACATCCTTTATATGTCCTTAGAAAAGCTAAAGTTTATCGATGATCCTGAAGTGTACCTCCGAAGATCTGTCCTTATAAACAATTTGATGAAAAGGATCCATGGAGAAATTATCATGCAGAATAACTGGTGCTTTCCTGCCTGTTCTTTCAATGGCACCTCTGCCCAGGAGTGGTTTATGGCTCAAGACTGTCCTTACCGGAAACGACCTCGGATGGCCAAAGAGGAGTGTGAAAAGTTTCATGCCTGCTGCTTGTACCAAGAATGTGGTGGTCACTACCTAAATTTACCCCTTTCTGTCAATGCTAATGTCGGAAATGCCTCCACCACTGCCTCTTCCTCCTCCTCCTCCTCCTCCTCCTCCTCATCTTCCTCTTCCTCTCCCCCTCTGCCTTTACCGAGTTGTTCCCACCAGGTGGATTTTGATGTAGGCAGTGCACCCATTTACAAGGGTGATGGCCAGATACCTGCCAATGAAATCTTTGTTACTAATGTGAGGTCACTTGGTGTTCAGGAAAAGGCCAAATTGAATGAGAAAGCAAATGATGACACCAACAGGGATGGTGGCCCCCTAAGCCATGAACCTGTGGGAAATGACCTTGCTTTTGAGTGCAAAGGCCAATTTTATGATTATTTTGAGACTGGATATAATGAAAAAAGCAATGTAAGTGAGTCGTGGAAAAAGTCCTTAAGGAAAAAGGAGCCTTCACCAAGTAACAAACTGTGCTGCAGCAAAGGAAGTAAAATATGAGCCACCTTCTCACCGAAACTTTGAAGCATGCACAGCATGATCAATTAGCTCTCATGAATTTTATTTTGAATGGATTTTATAGTTTTGTACAACTGATACAATTATGCCATGAACATGCCATGTCATTTTAATGCCTGGAGAGCAGATTGCATATAACATCTGTATAGTAGGCATCGGGGAGCTACTTATAAATGTGGTGACGTTACCGAGAAAACAGTTGACGCTTAAAAGTATATCTTAGTTTTCTTACAGAAAAGATCAGTAGATTAGAATGGGGGGCAATGTGCCCTTGTGATATTTCCGTGACCTCCAGGAGCCTGTCACTAGCGAAGAACCTTCCACCTGTTTGCCACTTAATTAGGTAGTTATTTGGTAAGCAAATCAATATAACCAGCAAGGAATGTCTGCTTCTTCTTTATGATACAGTATTTTTTTCTGACTAAAAGACTGAAGACAGGGAGCTAGGTGAAATGGCTTCCTGGTGCTGTTAAGTATTTGGATTCAACAGTCTTGTGTGACAGATGAAAATAGGATAGAACGTAATGAAGCACACCTGTCTAGGGGCAGCAATCAACAATATGAGTAGAGGCTAATCCCTGCAAGTTCCCAGCTTGCCTGTGATGGGTGATGAGGCTTTTAGAGATATATTATACAGGGCGATTTTTGGTGCCTTACTTTATCTTAATTTTTGCCAGTGTGAAAATTAAGGATAAATCAGAGTACAGCAGGGATTTAACAAAGAGGAAAACAAAAAAACACAGGGTGGATCAATATTGTTTGGAAACCGTTAATGTCGAACTATTGCGTTCAACTTTTGATTCAACATCTCTATTCTTCCTTTGTTTTTGATGCCCAATTGCTTTCGGATTTGGCATTTTTAGAAAGGGATGGAGGAAACAATAGACAGAGCTGTTAGAAACCAGCACTGGCTGCTCGAGCTTTTCTATGGCAACGGTCTGTTGCTGGGGTTTGGGTTTTCTGGGTTTTGGGTTGTTTTGTTTTGTTTTCTTGTCCAATGAAGTTCATGAACCAGTGGCATGCATCATACTTTAATCTGTTTTGCATCATTTCACTCATTTAGATTATAAAAGCATGTGGTTTTTTATATATGACTTTTGCTGTTGATTACGAAGCACAATGTTGATAAATGATGTGGTGATCAATAAGGTTTTATCTTAAAGAATGTAAAGATTTTAGTTTGGGGAAAGTTATTTTGGAGAAATGGGACTCAGTCGGCAAAAGCTCCTATGTATTTGGTCGTTTTTCTCAATCATTTCTTTCATTTGTGCATTGGCAAGGTACCAGAGTACCCTTCTGACCATCCTTCCTTCCACACCAGCCAACTCCTCCTGCTAAACTGTATTCCCATTTCCAAGGTTACTGGCTGACTTGGGCCTCCTTACACAATACTTCACAGGAACCAAATGCCAAACGGAGGAAGTAAGTAAGTCCTCCCAGTTTCTCCAAGATAAAGCTTTTTTATTATTGCTATTAATATTAAATATAGGTCTCATTCATACAGTGTATGAGTAGGATCATCATTTGGACAATGTCCACAAGGACCAATTTTTAAAACCTGTTCTTGTGTTATGGCTGAATAGTCTAGTGATGTTTTGTCCTTTATTTTCAATATTTGATAAACATTTGATGTTGAAAACTTAGATGATAGATGCTTGTATATGAATGTGTTGTTGTAATAAAGTGAAGTTTTCTTGATATATATTTATTAAAATGATCAAAATTCATTCAGATTTTCTTACTTTAATGACTGTTGGCTATGTTTCTCTTTTCCGTTGCTCTTTCTCCTTTAAAAAACTCAAAATGTCTAGAAACTGTCATGGGCAGTGGCCACACAGGCGTTTTCAAAGTTAAAGTGTACTTTGAGAGGCCCATCTAACAGGTGTTTCAGAATGCTCCTAGTTTGTAGGTTTAGATTTCTGTTGATTAAGAGCACAGTGTTAGTAAATGACGTGCTTTGTGATCGATAAGGTTTTATCTGAAAGGATCCGAAGGTTTTCATTTTTATAAAGTTTCTGAAAAAAATAGCATAACATGAAGCCAGAAATACTGAATCCTAGCTGATTCCTTTATGAAATGTCAAATTGTCAAGAAGATGGGCCACATGTAAACGGTTAAAATAGCTACAGAGGTTATTGCCGATAGTAGTCCGTGCAATTCTGTATTGTTGTTATTCTTAGAGGCTAATATTTCATTTGATAAAAGGGGCAAGCTATTTGGAAGCTAGTTAATTTGCCAAAAGTAGCATTCTTATTGTGAGCGTAATACATCATGAACATTTAAATATGAAAGAAAGGACTTACATTTTTGCTTTTTAAAAGCCCCCAGCATTACTCGATAATGGTGGCCAAAGCTGTAAAATGATGGAGTTGGTGATTTTCCACAGAACCCACTAGCGCTTCTTTGCAGGATGACGGGTGTCTTTGAATCCAGCAGCATTAAAATGTGTAATATTTAGTAATCAGGTTTTTGTTTCTAGGACATTTCCAGCATACTTTTTCTTTACTAAAAGATAATCCCTAAACACCCATCCAAGTAACAAAAATGTTTCTGGTGTTGGTATGAAAGCGTTAGGGCCTCCTCTGTGCCTACCTGGTGATTTCTACTCAAGAGATATTAAGTTAGATTTTGCAGAGTTGTCAAGGCTCCCCTTCATAGTTAAGTCTATGAATTGGGTTCTATAGTTATAGCCTCAGAGATGGGAAAATCTAAGACCGCCCTCCACAGCACACTGCTGTCTCTCCAGCTGGAAGTAACACCTTTTCTTATTGCTCTGCTTTCTTTGCTTTAAGGAAAACCTCATATGGCCGAATCCAGACTTTTAAAAGTTGAATGAAGGGAAATCTTCACTTAAGAAAATGGCCCAGCTCCCCAAATGTGCCTTTAATTGCTACTCCCCTAGGCATCTAGGTGCATGTCTGTAACCAAATCATTAACCTCTGCCTCTGGTCGTTCCTCTCTTAAAGTATGTGATTTGTAGAGGATAGCCTGGCAAAGGCCCTTTAAAAGGGCAAAGGTATCATTATATGCTTCCACTCTTAAAATCCTATTATTCTATAGTTCACCTTGAAGGTGTCCTAGGGACAGGGACCTGGGAGGAAGGTAGCTAGGAAAAACTTAAACCTAGTGGCAGTGACTATTTGACAACAATCAATAATTAGGGTAAAGCATCTTCGGCCTGATCTTTTAAGACAATGGAAATGTTGAACATTTTACCTGCTACTTTGTTAAATAGATGCTGAAGCGAGTGAATGTAAGGTATTTGCTTTTAGAGCTCATAGATTATAACTCCATCAAAGCATGGTTACCCATCCCTCCAAACGTGAACTTGCACTACAGCTTCCCTTGAGTACTTCCTTTCTGTGTATCAAGAAGAGAGCCAAGAACAACTTGCAGAAGACATGGGTGTTAAGAGGTGCCAGCCTCACAATAAATATCAGACAGGGATATGAGGATTTGTTTGCAATGCAGCTAAGCTTTTATATCCCTCAAACAAATTATGAGCAGAAAACGTTTTTGAAGATAATTAGTTGTTCAAATCCACTTTTATGACAGTCCCTGAAATTTGTAGTCATTGTATTTGTAGTGAAATCACATTCCTGCCAGTTTTACTAGGCCTTTTCAAAAACAAGGATTCAACATGGCATCAATAATGATGGTTTAAACTAGACACAGAAATGTCCTGTGAAGAGAAGAATGAAATCAATATTTAAATAAGAAAAGAGACAATGTATGTTTTCTAGGAATTCATTTTAAGATTGTTTTGCTCTGATTCTGTGGTTTAAAATAAATGCATTAAGGATCTTTTAAGTTAACTGCACGATGCCTCCAGTACTTTCTTAGTTATAGTATAGTGAATAAGCAAGGTATATTCTCTTCACTTGGCTAAAACGTCTCCATTTTATGTGACGTAGCTACATGACCTGGAGTAAGTCAGTTACTAGTTTAGAGATTATTTCCAGCCCTGTGTACTTGCCATATTTTAGCTGGGAGAATTCACTTAGGAAATGCACTTGCAAAGATGTAAGTTATGAACACTTGAATCTCACATCCTGCCATAAAGTGCATCAGCAAGTGAGTTTAATAAAACATGCTGTTTAAAATAGTCTGTAATTTCCTGTTTCTGCATTTCCCTTCAGTATCTGTGACAGGCTGAAGAACGATGACTAAACGAAGGGAATTTACACAAGCTAGTCTGGTGGTGTTTGCAAACCATCACCATGAGCTTCATCTTCTTTGGTAAACAATTCTCTGGTGGGCTGTCTATTGCTGTTTTTTTTTCCTTGGTGTCGGTCCAATTTGTTAATTTTTAAAATGCAAACTACTTATTCACAGCCTGGAAACACCTGCTTTTGACCACAATGAAATTGATGGAACGTATGGAGATGAATTAGTCGTTTCTCATGAAATTTCCCGTATTTCTCAACCCCATTCAATGGAACTGTTCCCTTCATTTAACATTATGAAATCTTATAAAATGCCATATCTTGGGGGGAGAACACACACAGAAAAGAACTGCAGAGATGTAAGTTGTGATCTTGCTTCCTGCTGAGATCCCAAGATGGTAAATAGCAGAACTTCGGGGAGGGGGGGATGGGTTTCAGCAGGAGTTGCCTCCAATCAGGTCATTCCATGGGAGCAGCTGAGTCCAGGCATCAGGTGTGTGATCCTCCACCACCCCATCTGATTGGTCAGCTCACACATGAACCCAACCCGGATACTTCTAGACACAGTACTTTTCTGCAGATGTCTTCTGAGGCAACTGCAATGAGCTAAGCTCAGATGTGACGTATCCCTTGTATTCTGTCAATTAAGAAGTGAGCAGATCTCTCTGAAACGCATCTGGCACAGTGCTCAGGCATCTATACCATCCTCAAACTCACACAACCCCTGTGTGCATAATAAGGAAAAGATGGAGAATGACAGCCTTCAAGGCAAGGGATTTCAGCAAAAGGTTGCGGAGTTGATTTCTGATGGAGTGGAGGGGAAGAAGTCTGGGAAATACAGCACTCCACGTGCACAGAGGAGTGTATTCACTTTCTTTACGGAGAAGTCTAAAGATTAAAAAGGAAAGAAGGCAATTTTTTGGTCAAACCTCTTTATGAAGACAAGAAAAACCATTTCAGGTACTAAAAGAGAGAAATGGCTTGTCCGTCCTTTCTAGGAGCTGGGAGGGGTTCTCATTGTTGTTCTTCGAGTCCTTAGATGCTGTGCTTTTCAATAAACCAACCAAACTGTCTTTGTGACTAAGTATAGGCATTAGCTCATCTCTCCTATTCAGTTCAGGCACAGTGGTTGTGGGTTTCTCGTGAAACTGGAATATAGCAGAGGGTTAAGAGTGCGGGACTTGGAGTCAAACTGCCTGGATGCAAATTCCAGCTCTGCCAGTGTAGCTGTGCAAACTTGGCCTTGGCCAGCAAGCCACTTTACTTCCTAGCACCTCAGTTTCCTTGTCTGTAAAATGGGGTGGCATGCCATACCCACCTTGTCAGTTTGTCAGGATTAAAGACTTTAATATTGGGGAAGTGGCTTGACCTTGCCTGGGCACGCACTATGGGTGTGAAATAGCAGTGAGCCTCCATGACTTTTCCGCTAATGTCCCTGGACCCCCTGAAAGCTGGAGCTGACAGTACCAGATCCTTTTCGGGGAAAGTATTCAGCCTCCTGGGTTTTGTACAGCAAGTTTGAAATTAAATAGAGGGATGGTGTCAAACCTGGGGACCCAGGACCCTTAGACAGCTATGAAAGTAGTCACTGGTGTTCCTGAGATATGTTTAATATTTCAAAAGCTTATTGGAAATCATAAAATTTCCTGAAAGCAGTTGTGCAGGAAATTGTCAGATTTCTTTACATTGTCAGATTTCTTTACCCTTGGCTGGAATTAAATCAGCTCTGGGTTAACACAGCACAAACTGAGAAGAAATTCTGGGAAAATGAAGGCATTTTTCCTAATAAATAAATTTATTTTGAGGATAGTATCTTTCAGAACATTGGCTACCTGAGAGGCATAAGAGATGTCCTTTACAAATGAAAAGATTAAAAACCACTGACCTCTGATTTATCCCTAGGATTCGCCAAAGTTCAAGTTTATCCAATTACTATATTGAATGATTCTCTTAGACCTAGTTTTTCCTCAGAAAAAAATACAATATGGAGTAAATAAATACAGACCAAGCATTATACCTTATGTTCCTATATCTGATAATGGAGGCCAAAGCAGGATTTTCTGTATAATTATAACTTCGAGGACATGGCCTCAAAGTAGTTATAAAATAACTTCGATACAGTTTCCACTTAGAAGATCTAAGTTTAAAAGCAGCTCAACTAGGGAGTGGTTGTCCCTACTTCAAGAGCTCATTTCTTTCTATGTTGCCTTTAAACTCAGAGCCCAATTGATGACTTCAAAATAGGATTTCATTTTTAAAATTACATTTCTGTCTCTCTCGATGTTCCAAGAGTATATATTTTTCCATAAGCTGAGGTACATCACCTGTAGTGATGCTTGCTGATTGTTAGGACTGAAATGAGGACAAAACTGAACCATATAGTTTGAGAATGAGAAATTGGTGCCAGAGTGAGAGAAAATGCAGTGTTGTGCCGTGATGGTTCCAGAACTTCTCTGGGACAGGTTCTCCTCCTTCCCAACTGAGCTCTAGGATCTCATAAGTGACACAGTAGTTGCCATTTGAGCTAGCAGAACAGCTGAGAGGGGCATGGGGGTGGGGGAGGACACCTCAACCTGCCCCGGGAGATCCAGGCTGGCCATCTCCAGACTCTTGTTCTCCCCTTACTTGGAAACTCAGCAGCTGGAGCAGATTTTTTTAAAAATAAATTTATTTATTTGGCTGCGTTGGGTCTTCCTTGCTGCGCGCGTGCTTTCTCTAGCTGCGGAGAGCGGGGGCTACTCCTCGTTGCGGTGTGCTGTCTTCTCATTGCGGTGGCTTCTCTTTGTTGTGGAGCACCAGCTCTAGGCGCACGGACTTCAGTAGTTGTGGCATGCAGGCTCAGTAGTTGTGGTTTGTGGGCTCTAGAGCGCATGCTCTGTAGTTGTGGCGCACGGGCTCAGTTGCTCCGCGTCATGTGGGATCTTCCCAGACCGGGGCTCCGAACCCGTGTACCCTGCATTCTTAACCACTGTGCCACCAGGGAAGTCCAGGCGGATTGTTAACCACTGCGCACCACGGAAGTCCCCTGGAGTAGATTTTTTATTTTCCAGTGGGTAGTATTCCAACCAGTAAGCATTCTCAGTTAGAATTCTTAACCAGTCTAGCCTTAACCTAGCTGGTATTAGCCAAGATGACTTAATGTGCAAGGGACATGAGGCATTGGCGGGTGTGTGTGGGGGGCGGGGATCTCTCTGGAAAAGGTATTAGTCTGCACAGAAAGGACCCATAAAGAAATCCTGGGACCATCTGTCTATCTGGGTGTTGCAATGGATGAATGAATAGATAAATGTTAGGAAGAACCCTGGGGTGGAGTTTGCAAGAATTGATTGATTTCCAATCCTTATGCTCATTATAGAGCAGACACGGTTTAACTCATTCTAAAATTTTCTAACTTTTTACCTATAGTCTATTGCATTGGTTTCTGATCAAATGACTTCTGTTTCTTAACCATAGAAATATAACCAAGTATGCTGAGGGCTCTAGATTAGGAGTTAGGAGACAGGTTCTTGCCTGGCTCTACCACTCACTAGCCGTCTAACCATCAACAAGCCCTTAACTTCTCTGAGTCTTAATTTCCCGTCTGTCAAATGATGAGGTTCCACTCAAAGGGCCTTGGTCTCTTCTGGCCCTGACATTTGTGATCCAAACAACCGGAAATCTTTCTGAAGATTTTCACTTGAGTTTTCTACACGTGTCACTCCTTCCTTTACTTCCCCAGTATGCCTTTATTATTTTTCCCCCAGTGAAACCGAGATACTGCTTCTGGATGTTTCTTAAAGAATAAATCTCTGAGTTTTCGTCCAGATGATTGTATTCTGCACATGGCTGCTAACCAATTGCCTGAAATGCATTCCTCCAGATAAACCACGCTCCCCCGCGGTGTCTCAGTACCGTTACCCTCCCCCTCCCCGGAGAGGGCTCCCCCCATCCATTAGCCCATTAGCTCCGCACATTCGGAGCCAGCCAGGCGCAGCGCCGCTCCTCCTGACACAAGATTGTCCTCCCCTTCAAGCAACCAGCCTGCCTGTCCTACGCAGGCAGGAGATCCGAGAACCCTCTTCTCTCTCATGTTTATGAGTAATGAAATAGCGGACTTTCCCCCTTCTTTTTGTGAAGACAGTCCTTGCAGCTGTGACTGCAACTTATTTTTTTTTTTCCATATGAGCCAAGATTATGGTCCCGTAACCCAATTAGTGTCATTTGGTGGTGGTCCAAGTGCTTCCCCTGCACGAGTTTTAATTTGGGGATCCCCGGAGGCTGCACTCCACATCTGTAGCCGGCCTGTCCTTCCTCTCCCCTTATTTGCTCGAGGTTTATGGGAGGATTAGCTGTGTGGTCTGGGAGGCGGCTGCTTCTCTTTCATCCGCACTGCTCTCGAGCCGCCGAGGAGCCTTTTACTTTTCATCAAGCCCTGGCACCTGGAAGGCAGGCAGCCGGGGTGACTGGAATGAATCAGTGGATGCCCTGCAGGCCCCGAAGGGCGCGGCCCTGCTAGCGTGGGGGAGGGGAGGACGGGGGGAAGCTGCGTTCGAGGGGAGCAGCCCACCACCCCGCCAGGCTGGGCCAAGCTGGGATCCAGAGCACAGGTCGCAGAGCAACCCCACACCCCGCCCCCACTCCCTGGCTGGCGAGGACTGGCGAGGGCTCGGGGTGCTCATTGTGCAGGCAGCTGGCACCAGCTGGGAAGGGGAATTAGCATAACAAAGAGCCGGAGCGAGCGCCGCGCGGCCCGGCTGGGGCTCTGCCGAGAGCCCCGGGCTCGGAGAAGCCGCGCTGTCATCAGCAGCGCACCCCGGGCCGCGGGACCGGTGACCCTCGGAGCTGCAGGGCGGGACCCCATTGCAGACGTCCGCGCCAGCGCGAGGTCGGCCAGAATCCCGGCCGCCGGGCTCCCCCGGAGAAAATAGTGCGTGTGGGTGTGAGTGCCCGTGACAACGTGAGTGGGCGTGTGTGTGTGCGCGCGCGCGCGCCTGTGTAGGGATGCTGTGGGTCCCTCTGAGTGTGCGTGAGTGTGTGCATGGGCGTGCATGTGGCTGTGGCCGTGGGCATGTGAAGAGGCCACCTGCAGACTGGAGGGGACCCACTAGCTCCCTTCGCTCCCTCCCCACCTAGGCCTCTTTGTTTATTCCTTCCCTGGAGAGGAAAGGAATCACCGGTTCTTAACTCTGGCGGCCCCGTGGAACCCCCTGGGAAGCTTTTACAAAGCCCCCGGCCCCCGACTAGCTAATAACAGGCCCCTGCGGGGGTCTCCAGCGCGGTGTCTCCTAATCCGCCCTCGCGGATTCCGACCCGCCCCTGGGGTGAGAACAGGTGAGAACTGGCTGACCCGGCCGCCAGCCAGCGACCGCGGAGGCAAGGACCTCCGAGCCCTGCGTTTAGGGCCTCGAAGCTTTGCCTTCGCCTTCACTGGCTGAGGTCAAGTGCACATTCCTCCCACACTAGCGCTTGGGTCTGAAGCTTCCGACTGGGCAACATCATCTCAGTGTTTGCATATAATCCTTAGAGCTGCCCGTGGGAAGAAAGCGGTCGGGAAACTAAGGCTCTGTTAAGTATCACAAAAGGTCACAAAGCAGTAATTCGGCCGACCGAATTGGAGCCCAGGGCTGTGGGACTCGAAGCCCACGTTCTTTCCACTGTGACATTAAACAACAACAAAAACAAACACCGCTGTTTAATGCGCAGCAGACCTCAAGCTGACCAGGTCCCTGGAAGGACCCACGGCCCGAGAAGGCAGACACAGACCAGACGACGTCCCTAGAAAATGCCCAGGGCCTCTCCTCCAGCCCCGATTTCTGCGCCACCTTCGACCTGATCGCCCCTTCCCCGATCTACCCGGCTCTCGGTACAGCCCTCCGCAGACTGCGGCCCCCAGCCCCCTCCCTACAGGAAGGGAAAATGACGGCACAAGCCACTTGCTGCCATCCGGGAGCTGTCGGCAACTGCGCAGCCAGGGGCGGGGTGGGGGCTGGAGAGAGAGAGCGCTGCAGCCGGGGACCCGGGGACCGGGGGACCAGGGAGCTACACCTCCGCGCCTCGGGCCCAGCGCCTGGGTCTCGCCTCGCTGCTCCGCGCCCGCTTCTTCCTTGCGGGCTCCGGGCGCCTTTGAGGCTCCTCACGCGTTCCGTGACAGGAGTCCCTGGCCTCGGCTGCCTGCACAGCCCTCCCGGAGAGGGAGGGGAGGAGAACTGGACGAGCTGCGACGCTCTGCCAGTCCCAAGCTTCCCCACTACCCGGAGGTCTGCATTTCCACACGCGCAGCCTGTATCAGGCGCCTTGGCAGCGCCAAGCTCTAGAGCCGAAGAGGCCTCCCACTCAGGCCACCGGGGCCCACTCACCCTTCTCACCGTCTGGGAGACCAAGGCCCCTGGGAGATGAAGTAAATCTCCAAGTTTCACCGTCCTCTGTCTGCCTGCCCAGCTTTGCTCAGCTGCACAGACTCTTTGATAGGCAAACCCCGGTGCTTACTTACCAGGGCCATAGTCTTTAGTAAGAACCCCAGTGCCGAGGAAAGGAGCCGCACTAGGAATGCAGGCAGCAGCTGCTCTTGGAGGTGTCCTGGAGACGAAGAGGGTTGAAACCCTGGGCCCCTAGCCTGAGTGCCACCCCATCGGAGTTAAGGAGTGCGGCAGGTGAACCGGTGGTCTAAAGGGGATGGTGATGGCTGCTGTTATTATTATTAAGAGTTCAGAATTCTCCTACGTTCTGACAACTGCGTTCATTCTCAGTAAATGGTTTCTTAATAATCATTTTAATTAGAAAAAAAGCTGTCTTATTAAAGCTAATTAAAGGCAATTTGGGAACCTTATTTTCATACAATCATAAAATTAGAGAAACAAGAGGCTGGAGAAATGGGGACTGCCTGAGCCTTTCTGCAGAAGGGGGCAGGGAGGAGCTGGGAAGGGAGATGCTAGCTCCAAGCCAGGCCTGCAGAACAGGAGTGTCGGGGGGATGCACAGGAGACCCCAGATTTGGGTGGCCTCATATTGTGCTGGGGACAGCTGTGGGGAGGGATCCTCTGTCCACATTGTCCAACTGGAGTCTCAGAGTCCCCTGAACTTCTCCCTCTGTCCCATAATTGGCCAGTTTTCTCCCTCTCGTTATCTTTAAATCGGAAATGAACTACCATGACAGCCCTGATTTACCCCACACCTCACCTCTTCTCAAAAGCTCCCCATCCGTCTCCAGGCATTCCTTCCTTCCCCATCCATTCTATGGCTGATTGTCCAAAATCACCAGGCTAGCAGTTTTCCTCACCTCTCAGGCCTCTCAGTGCCCTCCAGACTTCAGCCCAGGCTATTTGCCCAACCCCACCTCCTGCTCCCTGTAGGGAAGCATCTGCTCCAGCCACTTTTGTCTTCTCAGTATCCTCTCCTGCTGATCCACTCCTTCCCATCTCCCAGCCCTCACCCCTGCTTCTCCCTTAGCCTGCGATAACCTTCCTCTGTCCTCGCTTATGCAAAGAGTAACTTCCCCTCAAGGCCAATTCAAGGTACACATTTTTTTTTAAATTTTTTAATTTTATTTTATTTTTATACAGCAGGTTCTTATTAATCATCAATTTTATACACATCAGTGTATATATGTCAATCCCAATCGCCCAGTTCAGCACACCACCACCTCCACCCCCCCGCCGCTTTCCCCTCTTGGTGTCCATACGTTTCTTCTCTACATCTGTGTCTCAATTTCTGCCCTGCAAACTGGTTCATCTGTACCATTTTTCTAGGTTCCACATATATGTGTTAATAAACGATATTTGTTTTTCTCTTTCTGACTTACTTCACTCTGTATGACAGTCTCTAGATCCATCCACATCTCAACAAATGACCCAATTTTGTTCCTTTTTATGGCTGAGTAATATTCCATTGTATATATGTACTACATCTTCTTTATCCATTTGTCTGTTGATGGGCATTTAGGTTGCTTCCATGACCTGCCTATTGTAAATAGTGCTGCAATGAACACTGTGGTGCATGTGTCTATTTGAATTATGGTTTTCTCAGGGTATATGCCCAGTAGTGGGATTGCTGGATCATATGGTAATTCTATTTTTAGTTTTTTAAGGAACCTCCATACTGTTCTCCATAGTGGCTGTATCAATTTACATTCCCACCAACAGTGCAAGAGGGTTCCCTTTTCTCCACACCCTCTCCAGCATTTGTTATTTGTAGATTTTCTGATGATGCCCATTCTAACTGGTGTGAGGTGATACCTCATTGTAGTTTTGATTTGCATTTCTCTAATAATTAGTGATGTTGAGCAGCTTGTCATGTGCTTCTTGGCCATCTGTATGTCTTCTTTGGAGAAATGTCTATTTAGGTCTTCTGTCCACTTTTGGATTGAGTTGTTTGTTTTTTTAATATTGAGCTGCATGAGCTGTTTCTATATTTTGGAGATTAATCCTTTGTCCGTTGATTCGTTTGCAAATATTTTCTCCCATTCTGAGGGTTGTCTTTTCATCTTGTTTATGGTTTCCTTTGCTGTGCAAAAACGTTTAAGTTTCATTAGGTCCCATTTGTTTATTTTTGTTTTTATTTCCATTACTCTAGGAGATGGATCAAAAAAGATTTTGCTGTGATTTATATCAAAGAGTGTTCTTCCTATGTTTTCCTCTAAGAGTTTTATAGTGTCTGGTCTTACATTTAGGTCTCGAATCCATTTTGAGTTTATTTTTGTGTATGGTGTTAGGGAGTGTTCTAATTTCATTCTTTTGCATGTAGCTGTCCAGTTTTCCCAGCACCACTTATTGAAGAGACTGTCTTTTCTCCATTGTATATCCTTGCCTCCTTTGTCATAGATTAGTTGACCATAGGTGAGTGGGTTTATCTCTGGGCTTTCTATCTTGTTCCATTGGTCTATGTTTCTGTTTTTGTGCCAGTACCATATTGTCTTGATTACTATAGCTTTGTAGTATAGTCTGAAGTCAGGGAGTCTGATTCCTCCAGCTCCGTTTTTTTCCCTCAAGACTGCTTTGGCTATTCGGGATCTTTTGTGTCTCCATACAAATTTTAAGATTTTTTGTTCTACTTCCATAAAAAATGTCATTGGTAATTTGATAGGGATTGCATTGAATCTGTAGATTGCTTTGGGTAGTATAGTCATTTTCACAATGTTGATTCTTCCAATCCAAGAACATGGTATATCTCTCCATCTGTTGGTATCATCTTTAATTTCTTTCATCAGTGTCTTGTAGTTTTCTGCATACAGGTCTTTTTTCTCCCTAGGTAGGTTTATTCCTAGGTATTTTATTCTTTTTGTTGCAATGGCAAATGGGAGTGTTTCCATAATTTCTTTCAGATTTTTCATCATTAGTGTATAGGAATTCAAGAGATTTCTGTGCATTAATTTTGTATCCTGCAACTTTACCAAATTCATGGATTAGCTCTAGTAGTTTTCTGGTGGCATCTTTAGGATTCTCTATGTATAGTATCATGTCATCTGCAAACAGTGACAGTTTTACTTCTTCTTTTCCAATTTGTACTCCTTTTATTTCTTTTTCTTCTCTGATTGCCGTGGCTACGACTTCCAAAACTATGTTGAATAATAGTGGTGAGAGTGGACATCCTTGTCTCGTTCCTGATCTTAGAGGAAATGCTTTCAGTTTTTCACCATTGAGAATGATGTTTGCTGTGGGTTTGTTGTATATGGCCTTTATTATGTTGAGATAAGTTCTCTCTATGCTTACTTTCTGGAGGTTTTTTTTTTATCATAAATGGGTGTTGAATTTTGTCAAAACATTTTTCTGCATCTATTGAGATGATCATATGGTTTTTATTCTTCAATATGTTAATATGGTTTATCACATCGATTGATTTACGTATATTGAAGAATCCTTGCATCCCTGAGATAAATCCCACTTGATCATGGTGTATGATCCTTTTAATGGATCTCTTTGGATTGGATTGATTGGATTCTCTTTGCTAGTATTTTGTTGAGGATTTTGCATCTACATTCATCAGTGATGTTAGTCTGTAATTTTCTTTTTTTGTAGTATCTTTGTCTGGTTTTGGTATCAGAGTGATGGTGGCCTCATAGAATGAGTTTGGGAGTGTTCCTTCCTCTGCAATTTTTTGGACGAGTTTTAGGAGGATGGGTGTTAGCTCTTCTCTAAATGTTTGATAGAATTCACCTGTGAAGCCATCTGGTCCTGGACTTTTGTTTGTTGGAAGATTTTTAATCACAGTTTCAATTTCATTACTTGTGATTGGTCTGTTCATATTTTCTATTTCTTCCTGGTTCAGTCTTGGAAGGTTATACCTTTCTAAGAATTTGTCCATTTCTCCCAGGTTGTCCATTTTATTGACATAGAGTTGCTTGTAGTAGTCTCTTAGAATGCTTTGTATTTCTGCGGTGTCTGTTGTAACTTCTCCTTTTTCATTTCTAGTTTTATTGATTTGAGTCCTCTCCTTCTTTTTCTTGATGAGTCTGGCTAATGGCTTATCAATGTTGTTTATCTTCTCAAAGAACCAGCTTTTAGTTGTATTGATCTTTGCTATTGTTTTCTTTCTTTCTATTTCATTTATTTCTGCTCTGATCTTTATGATTTTTTTCCTCCTGCTAACTTTAGGTTTTGTTTGTTCTTCTTTCTCTAGTTCCCTTAGGTGTAAGGTTAGATTGTTTATTTGAGATTTTTCTTGTTTCTTGAGGTAGGCTTGTATAGCTATAAACTTTCCTCTTAGAACTGCTTTTGCTGCATTCCATAGGTTTTGGATTGTCGTGTTTTCATTGTCATTTGTCTCTAGGTATTTTTTGATTTCCTCTTTGATTTCTTCAGTGATCTCTTGGTTATTTAGTAACGTATTGTTTAGCCTCCACGTGTTTGTCTTTTTTATGTTTTTTTCCCTGTAATTCATTTCTAGTCTCATAGTGTTGTGGTCAGAAAATATGCTTGATATGGTTTCAAGTTTCTTAAATTTACTGTGGCTTGATTTGTGACCCAAGATGTGATCTATCCTGGAGTATGTTCCATGCACACTTGAGAAGAAAGTGTAATCTGCTGTTTCTGGATGAAAAGTCCTATAAATATCAATTAAATCTATCTGGTCTATTGTGTCATTTAAAGCTTCTGTTTCCTTATTTATTTTCATGTTGGATGATCTGTCCATTGGTGTAAGTGAGGTGTTAAAATCCCCCACTATTACTGTGTTGCTGTCGGTTTCCTCTTTTATAGCTGTTAGTAGTTGCCTTATGTATTGAGGTGCTCCTATGTTGGGTGCATATATATTTATAATTGTTATATCTTCTTCTTGGATTGATCCCTTGATCATTACATAGTGTCCTTCCTTGTCTCTTGTAACATTCTTTATTTGAAAGTCTATTTTATCTGATATGAGTATTGCTACTCCAGCTTTCTTTTGATTTCCATTTCATAGAATATCTTTTTCCATCCCCCTCACTTTCAGTCTGTACGTGTCCCTAGGTCTGAAGTGGGTGTCTTGTAGACAGCATATATATGGGTCTTGTTTTTGTATCCATTCAGCAAGCCTGTGTCTTTTGGTTGGAGCTTTTAATCCATTCACATTTAAGGTAATTATCGATATGTATGTTCCTATGACCATTTTCTTAATTGTTTTGGGTTTGATTTTATAGGTCCTTTTCTTCTCTTGTGTTTACCACTTAGAGAAGTTCCTTTAGCATGTGTTGTAGAGCTGGTTTGGTGGTGCTGAATTCGCTTAGCTTTTGCTTGTCTGTAAAGCTTTTGATTTCTCCATCGAATGTGAATGAGATCCTTGCCAGATAGAGTAATCTTGGTTGTAGGTTCTTCCCTTTCATCACTTTAAGTATATCATGCCACTCCCTTCTGGCTTGTAGAGTTTCTGCTGAGAAATCAGCTGTTAACCTTATGGGAGTTCCCTTCTATGTTATTTGTCGTTTTTCCCTTGCTGCTTTCAATAATTTTTCTTTGTCTTTAATTTTTGCCACTTTGATTACTATGTGTCTCGGCATGTTTCTCCTTGGGTTTATCCTGTATGGGACTCTCTGTGCTTCCTGCACTTGGGTGGCTATTTCCTTTCCCATGTTAGGGAAGTTTTCAACTATAATCTCTTCAAATATTTTCTCAGGTCCTTTCTCTCTCTCTTCTCCTTCTGTGACCCCTATAATGCGAATGTTGTTGCGTTTAATGTTGTCCCAGAGGTCTCTTAGGCTGTCTTCATTTCTTTTCATTCTTTTTTCTTTAGTCTGTTCTGCAGCTGTGAATTCCACCATTCTGTCTTCCAGGTCACTTATCGATTCTTCTGTCTCAGTTATTCTGCTATTGATTCCTTCCAGTGTAGTTTTCATTTCAGTTACTGTATTGTTCCTCTCTGTTTGTTTGTTCTTTAATTCTTCTAGGTCTTTGTTAAACATTTCTTGCATGTTCTTGATCTTTGCCTCCATTCTTTTTCCGAGGTCCTGGATCATCTTCACTATCGTTATTCTGAATTCTTTTTCTGGAAGGTTGCCTATCTCCACTTCATTTAGTTGTTTTTCTGGAGTTTTATCTTGTTCCTTCATCTGGTACATAGCCCTCTGCCTTTTCATCTTGTCTCTGTTTCTGTGAATGTGGTTTTTGTTCCACAGGCTGCAGGATTATAGTTCTTCTTGCTTCTGCTGTCTGCTCTCTGGTATATTTGTTTTTTTAAACTCTTATCCTTTATGCCTGCAGAGTCCAAAGCCCATCTCTGGACCCAGGTTGGAGTTGTAACAGACTGTGCTGGCAATGGATTGGATCCTGTGGCTGATGAAATGGCGGAAAACCAAGAAAACAGCTTTCTGGGCCAGTTGGGAAGTTCTGAAGGCTGGGAAGTCCAAGATCAAGATGCCGGCTGATTGGTCTCTAGCGAGAGCACCCTTCCTAGCTTGCAGCCAAGGTCCACATTTTGTATGAACCCTTCCCAGGCTATTATAGACTGGTCCATGACTTATAAAATGTAATATCCGCCCCCCCATCTATAATGCTTTTCAGCTAGAATCTTTTTATATATATATATAATTATAAAGTTGGAATTAAACATGGGTTTTAGCATCAGAGAACTTAGTTACAATCCTGGCTTTCCATAAATTTGTGAAGTGATTTATGGGCACATCCTTGCTATAAATATCTCATGTCTAGCAAATGGCTTGATTTCCCTAAGCTCTGGTTTCCTCATGAGTAAGTGAGGCTAATGATAATACCTACATCACTAAGTTATTAGGATGTGTAAATAGATAATGCATGTAAGTCATTTTACACAGTGCAGGCATATGATACTAATAGCTCTGTGCTCATTGTCATTGTTGATGTGGGGCACCATTCAGGGGGTATGAACAAGTACACTTGGAAGAGAGAGCCCACAGTCAAAGGGATTCCCTGGCTACCTGCACTCCTGCTAGCCACACCTCTAGGGGTTTCAGTGCCTCAGTGCCTCTCCTTCATCCCTTCTCTCCAGGGTTCCTCCCAAATCCTGGGATAGGACTCTTCTCTGGGGACCACAGGGCAGTGGTTTATGGGCACATACTTACTACTGTCAGAACTCAGCAGAAGAAAGACACTGGACAGTGGGTGTCAACTCCTTGCCTTCTTGCTTTAAGTTTCTCAGCCTCCATCCTCAGCAACCCTTCCTGTAAATGAACACATTCTGGCAGGGATCTAACAGTTAAAAAGAGCTCTCCAGTAAATCCTACCATAACACCGAGCATTCTTGACTGCACTTGAAAACATAGCTTGGGACATCTAATATTTTTGCACTGCAGACCTTGCACCTCTCCTTATCTGTTGCTTAGGCCACGAGACAGTGAGTGGCCGTGAATGAGCAGGAGCCTTCCCTGCTGTTCACCCCTGAGCATCTTTTGGATGAAGTCTTAACCATGGCAGAACTGACCACAGAGGAAGGACAATGAACAGATCACAATGCACTACTGTTTAGCTGCCTATTCTCCAAGTAATTGTTTAAATAGGGCCTCTGCCTTGATAATAACTATTATCACAAGACCTTATGTTTATTAGAGTCTCCTCATCAGAAGGAAATGCAAACCTATGACATTCTGATTCTGATAAGCAGCATACTTTCACCTACCAGGGTCTGTAATCAAAACAGAAGTGGCACACAAATTAACCAGCAGTCCCCCGCATACAAGACACAGTGTACATTTTCTTCATCTCAGCCAAGAAAGGGACTCATTTCCCATCCCTGAACATCAGCGGCTGTGTGAGCCTCACCACAGCTTCCGATGGGGCTGGGACTAGCCTGACATATATGATTAAAGCTCTGTGTTATACAGCAGCGGCTGTGTTTTCAAGGAGATGGAGGAAACCTCACAGGACCCCTGGGGCAGGACACAACACTGCTCCTCAGAAAATTCCCTTTAAAAAAGTTGTCATAAAATCCAATTAACCAGCTGGAAGGCCGGCGTGGGCAGCCCTCCTCGGGGTTAATAAATAATAGAACATGCCCTGTGTTGGAAGGGGTCTCTCTCTTCTCTGAGCTCAGAGGCTGTGACAAGCCCTCCCAGCAGGAAGAAATGGGTACCATCCCCACCACTACTCCCTCCCCTGGTCCCTGAAACCTCAGTGGGTCCAGCAGGTATGTTCCCCTAGACAGAGGCCACAGCATCCCGGGGGCATCTCCTCCATCCCCTCCACCGCAAGCCACAAGTTCATCAACCCAGCCCTGAGAGTAAGGGAATGATGGGGGCTTGTCTTGAGGGAATCCAGCATAGGAATGGGCGTCAGGAGCTCTGGTTTTAGTTCCAGGTCTGGCCCATTCTCAGATAAGCTCTGCGGAGGCTCCTAACCCCAGATGAACTTCATAGTGAGGCCTGTGAGGAGGGCATAGCAGGCCCTTCCTTGCTGGTCCTCTCTCCAAAGCTGACCACCCTGGATGGGCTCTTTGCTTCACTTTTGCAGGACCAGCACTGTTCAGTAGAAATATAGTGCAAACCAGGTATGTGATTTTAAATGTTCTATTAGCCACATTTTTTAATTTCAAAGAAATGAGCGACATTAATTTTAATAATATAGTTTATTGAACCCAATATGTACAAAACATTATCACTCCAACGTGTAATCCATAGAAAAATAATGAATGAGATATTTCATATTCTTTTTTGTTGTATATTAAGTCTTTGAAGTCTGGTGTGTATTTTACACAACACATACCACTTAGGACAAGATACATTTCAAGTGCTCAATAGCCACATGTGTCTAGTGGCTCCCATACCGGACAGTGTAGTTCTGGACCCTTTGGGCCAAGGCCTGGCTATGGGTCTAAGCCTGGATCCCCATGATCCCTTGTACAGGGAGACATGAAGCTCCCACCTGGCTCACAATCACATCCCTTCTCCTCCCTGCTGTCCGGGCACCATGTTCATGCTTCTTGGGGACCCTCAGGCCCAGCCCTCTAGTTCAAGGCCATGGGACCAGAGAAAGGCATCAAAAGCTCTGCCGCTCCCAGCGATTTCCAATGAAAACTCCCAGCACCAGGGGGTTAACATCTTGGGCTGGCCTGGCTCTGGTCCATTCTCTCCTCACATCATCCCCACTCCCCAGGAGGGGACGTGTGGGGGCCATTCTAGCACGAGTAGAGCCAGGACTGGGCAGCCAGGGGGTGGGAAGGGGCTGCAGACAGCCGTGTTCCCAGGGTGGCAAAGGCCTCTATTAGAAGCAGAGCAGTCTTTAATCCTCTGTGCTACCAGAGAGGCAGCAAGTAAAGTCTTGTCGGGGAAAATACTGGCAGGAAGGTGAGCCACATGCCCGGGTAACTGCCAACTCCACCACGCCCCTCCTTTGATGTCGTGCCTTGGTGCCATGCAGGCCAGGTCAAGCCTGTGACAGACACAGCCCACCCCGGGTGAGTGTGACTGGGTGTGTGAGTGTGTGTCCCAGCCTCTAATCAGGCTGCACCTGCCTGTCTCTGCATCCCTCCAGTCTGAGAGTATCCCGGGGGAATGAGTCCTGGGTTCATGTACTGACCCCCAAATTTAGACATGAGAAATGGGAGTGTGATGGAGAGGACCACAGGACTGGGAAAGATGGCACTGTACTCATCAAGTCCGTCCTTCCTCCCGGACTGCTCGTTGCCACCTTGTGGAATAGAAGTGGGTGGGTGACCACGTGACTGTCCCCACCATCAGTATGTTGAGTAGAGGGAGACGGGGGTTACAAGGAGCAGAGAGCTTTGATGGAAGTGATGTTCACAGGCCTGGACTGTGGAACGTGGCGCAGCCTCAGTGAGGCCCTGGGAGTGGGGAGAGGACCACCTGTCAGTAAGAGAACACAAGTGGGGCACAGTTCTCATATCAGGAATTCGGTGAGCTCTAGCTGCATGTCACCACCAGCCCCCAGATGTTGGAAAAGGAAAAAGTAAGCTGGCTAATTGAGCTCTCATATTATAAAATACTTTTTGGCTTATAAAACCTTTTACCTTGATTGTGGTATAATTCTCCTAACAATCCTATAACGTTGCCAGGGCAGGTATTATTATCTTTATTTTACAGATGAGAAAACTGTGTGGCTCAATGAAGCAAAAGACTCCTTCAAAGGGCAGCACCAAGATAAGCAGGCAGATAGGCCTTTCCAGCATCGAATTCGCCAAAATCATCGCCCACGGAGACCTGAGAGCAAAGTTCTTAAAATTTGGGGGTTTTAGTTTTTTGGGGGAGTCTGGTTAAAACTTTGAATCCCCTCACTGAAAACCTGGACTTCAAATGGTCTACAACCCCCTTGAAATTTTACAGAACGTATTATGTGTCCATTTTTTGGGGGTGGGGAGTAGAGACAAGGAGAAAGAGGATCAGACTTTTAACAGAGTCTATGACGTCCAAAAGGTTAAGAATTAGAGAGCTGTTCCAACGCCTTCACTGAACAGATAAGGAAACTGAAGCTCAAAGAGGGCTAGTGATGTACCCAGCATTACTCGGCCTCAGGGCAGAGGTGGGACATCTGAGTCAGGTTGCTCCTTTCACTGTTCACCAAGCTAATGAGGTCTGCAGGGGCCTGAGCTAGCTGCTCATGGATCCAGGGAATCACAGCTTCAGAAGCAAGATAGAGACTAAGAATGGATGTGCCGTCTCAGCTCTAGGCTTTGCCACTGCGCAACCATGGCCACGACTCTGCCCTCTCTGGACCTCACTTTCCCTTCCTGAACCATAGAGAGAAGTAGCCCCTGACTCCTTACTTCTGAGGATCAGTGTGAGGATACAAAGGCAGGAAAGGCTATGGAACTCCAGAGATGCAGGACAGTGGAGGGAAGAACAGAGGGAAGCAAGTGGATGTGGACCCCAGTTGAAGAGGCCAGGGCTGGGCACTCGATAAATGAGATAGGTTTGTTTTAGAGTCCCACTTCATTCCCTGGGACTAAATTTCCCCTGGGATGAGCCCCTTCCCTTGCACTGTATAGCAAAATTCTCCTCAAACTTTGCCCCTGAATCATCTGTATTATCGGAGTCCTTCTTTGTAAAACAAAACAAAACAAAAAAGCGGGAATCTTCTCCAGCTGGTTTAAGTATAATGAGATTTTTTAAGGATATTGGGAGGACTGAAAAAATAGACTCCAGCTGAGTTTCTAGGACAACTCCCAGAGCCACACTGCAGATCTGGCTGCCACGGGAGCTGCTGCCTCTGTCAGGAGCAAGAAGCTGCTAGCTCCCACCCATACTGTGCCTGTTGCAATCTGGTGCCAGCAAAAAAGGATGACCCCTGCTACATCCCTGTCTTTAGGTAACTCTGTTCTCAGTCAAAAGTGCATCTGACTGGTAGAACTTAAAGCCCTTATGTGCCCCCTCACAGCAAGGGAAACTGGAAAACCTGGGCAGGTTCATTTTGTTTTACTTTTCTTGGGAAAGTAGGATGTATGCTCTGAAGAACTATTAAAATATCGAGAGGGTGTCTAAAAGATTTGGGCAACCACAAATAACATATATCTATGATAGTGCCCCTTGGGATGCTGGGGACATAGTCCCAAGAGGTTTGCTACAAGAATTAAGTTTTTTGAGGTCTCTCATTTTAATTTAAATATTTTTTGGAAATTCATGGAAATTCTGTATTATATGTGTATATATCTCAATCTATCTACCTATATAGACATAGGTATGTATATATGTCTACCACAGCACACACATATACTACTCATAAGTACAAACACACACATACTCTATATGTATATATATATGTATGTATATATGTGTACATATATATGTTTTATTTAGCATAGTAATCATATTTCTTCTAAAATCTTCAAATAGAATTGAGGTGCTGAGGGCGATATTTGAAGCTAATTTTCTGGTTGCCTAAAACCTCAGCTGCACACACACCTAGGCCCTGAAAGATTTTAGGAAGGGAGGATAGTAAAATGTCCTGGTGTATCTGGAACAGTCCTGGTTTATACTTGTGGGCCGGCATAATTATTAATAACATCCCTTTCCCTCTCCCAAATGTCCCCATTTCAATGAGAAATGGTATGGTCATTTTATTCTTGAGGGACACCTGACAGGTCCTTGGCCTCTTGGATGTGCTGGCAGAGATGTCACTGCAGCCTGACCCAGCAATCCCAGCAGCTGGGTTTGAATCCCTTGGGGAAAACTTAGCAGTCCGTCGATTTGTCTTTATTCTCCTACTATCAGATGTTGGAGATCCAGGCCCTGCCTCACCACCCTGGATTAGTCAAACTGAGACCTCTGGGGAGGTGGGCTTCTAACTCCTGCTCCCTAAGAGCTAAGAATGTGCAGCTCATAGACTCTCATACTCAGCCTGTTGTCCTATTGTCCTTGCCAAGCCATGGCCCTCCAGCTGCTCAGAACTGCCCTTTTATTGGAAACATCCTTAACCCCATCCCACTGTAAATATAATTCCTTTGTGTCCTCACTTTGCATGAAATTCAGCGGAGCCTCTTTTCATGCTAATTTGGTATGAGTTTCGTGTCTGTTTCATTTACTACAGTCCTGCCTTCCCTATCAGACTGGAGACCCCAGGGTCAGGAGATGTCTATCGGGGATCCCTAAATGCAGGGATTGGATTTCCCCCATGAAAGTGGGGTTCTCTAAGGGCAGAGAACTGTCTCTTCTATCAGATGGGGGCTCCCAAAGACGGGAATCCTGTAATCTGAAAGACAAATATTTCAACTCATCCTGGTACTGTCTTTGCCTTCTGTGTCCGAAGTTAGCCCCCAAGGTTCAAGGGAAGTTATAGGCGTGAGGCGCATTCTCCTAACTCCTCACCCACTTGGGCTGAGTGAAGGGGTGAGATTTGTCCCTGTGGCTCCCCCTCAGAGCAGTTCTGATTTTTCCAGTCTGCCTGGGCCTCCAGGCTGCAGAGTGGACTCCTTGCTTAATGAAGCGCATTCTCCATCTGTGGTCTGGGCCTCCTGGCAGCCCCAGCTGCCGGGGGGCCTAGCTTTGGGGAAAGCAGTAAAGAAGTTCCCTCATCCCTGGCCCCCGCCCCTCAAGTACACACCAGGGGATCCACTCCCTCACGGCCAGCCCTGCCCCACCCATTTTACGCTAATGAGATCCAGACCCCACACCAGAGCTGCTCTGACTGGCTTGACCTATTTAATTAAAACAACAGCTTCCAAAAATGGAGGTTCTGCTCCCAAGGCTCTGCCCCTGTCCACAGAGACAGACTCTGGCCGTCTCCGGCCAGCTTGGACTTTGGCATTCCTTCATCAGCCCCTGACTTTCTTCTCTCCCTCCCTCCTTCCCTCTCCTCCATTTTCCAACATCTGTGTCCAGAAAGGAAGAAAAACCCTGTTTGGACTGGCCTCCTTCCATCTGTCATTTTTTTCCCCTTTCAAACGTCTTGTCTAAAGCAGAGTCAGTTACATAAACATTCCACCTCTTTCCATAAATTGGCCGCAGTTTCTGAACAATAGAGTTACTGTGAAGGGGAAGAGAGCCCAAGGCCACACCCCGCGAGGGCTGGTCCCCCAGCCAAATAGAACCAGAGACTTATTCTTTGAAAGAACCAAAGAGGAAATCCAGAATCTTCAGGCGAGACCTTTTCTGTTGTGCTTGGAACCGTTTCTTCACCAAACCCCCTCTTGCTCTGCCCCTCCCGCTGCCGTCCTTCCATCTCTTTAGCTTCAAGCTGTTTGAGCTGATGCCCAACTTCTGTTTTTTCCTCAGCTGCCTGACAGTGTATGTCAGTGTTCATCCCAGTCCCTAGGGCAGAGTGTGTGAATGATGGAGTTGGTGGCTGCGGTGGCGGGGTGTGTGTGTGTGTGTGTGTGTGTGTGTGTCTTCTGGCATGATTTTTGGAGGCACACCCTGAAGATTTTGTTGCCTTTTTCTTTAAATAGAAACAGTTGGACCTCACTAATTCAGACCAGTTGGAGAACAGTCCGGAGGGGAAGAAAAAATCCGACTTAACAGAATACGTTGAAATGTAGGCCTTCTTATTCCCCCCAAGTTCATCGAGTTACTGGAAATGGACTAACCACACTGGCAGATGTGGTCCTGCCTGGCCTGCTTCATGTATAGATGAAGTGTGTTATTAGCAACCTCTCGAATACCTAGTTAAATGTGAGGGCTCCTCAGCGTGTGAAAATACATTATTTCATAATAGGTCAGATACCTTCAACATTAGTAGCACTTCTCATTGGCTTAGCAAACTGTCTTCTTAGCCAGGCTGTATGCTCTTTAAGGACAAATTCCGCATCTTATCCATTTGCTAACCAGTGCCTATTGTAGCTCCTACTAAGTGGGCAAAATATGTGTTGAATAGTGGAGGGAGGGATAGGTTCATAAGATGAATGAGGTAGGAATGGGGGCATGCGGAAAGAGTCTTGGTAGGGGGAGGTGGGAAGGAAGCTTTCAGTGACCTCACCTGATGTGGGGAGAAGGAGCAGAGGTCTGCGGCAGAGCAAGAGCGTGTAACTGAGAGCATCCCCCTCAGCACGGGGCAGGAGACGGCAAAGGAGAGATGGCTGGGGATGTGGCTGCAGCAGAGAGTTAGCTTCGAGAGCTCCGGTGAAGCAGAGGTAAGGAAGGCTGGGATGGAAGGTGATTGGTGGGACAGTGTAATCATGTTAAGGGATCTGTGAGCAGGTCTGGGGCTGGAGGAAGATGTGGGTGGGCAAAGGTAAAAACAGATTAGTCTGTTTTGAGTAAACAAAGTTCAGCGGATGCTTAAGATGCTTTTTTTTTCTTTTTTTTAAGATGCTTTTGACAACAAGTAGCAAATAGTTTAGTTCGGTTGGCTTGCACCAGTGGTTCTCAATGGGGGATGATCTGATCCCCCTAGGGGACATTTGGCAATATTTGGAGACATTTTTGGTTTTCACAACTGGGATGGGGGATCTCTACTATTATTATCTGGTGGGTAGAGGCCAGGGACGCTGCTCAATATCCTACAATGTATAGGATGGCTACCCACGATAAAAGATTATGTAGCCCACAATGAAGGATTATATAGTCCAAGATGTCAGTAGTGATGTTGTTGACAAACTCTGGCTTAAACCAGTAAGGAACAATTTATTGTCCTGTACCACAAACAGTTCTATGGTTGGCTATTCTGTTTGCTAATTGAAGAGCTAGGTTCTCTCCATCGGTAGGCTTTGCCTCTGCCCTTTATGGGCCCTGTGTTCTCTCAGGGCCACAAGAGACTACAATGACTCCAACACTACATCTTAACCCGAGAGCCTCCTCCTGTCCCTTTTTAAAGCTCAACTTCCCTTCCTGTCTCACAAGCCTTGTATCCCGTGCTGACTCCTAAATCAGTCCTGGGCAAGGGGAGTCCCATGACTGGTTTTAAATTGTGATTCCTCACCTCCCCCACCCCCCTGGGGTCTGAAACCTGAAGGCAATTTATATTTTGTTAGAAAAATATGTGCCTTCCAGAGAGGAGAAAGTGCACTGTGTAGTTCATGACAAAATCTCTCTGGCTTACTGGGTTCATAAAACTGAGAGATGTGCTCCTGGCCCTCAAGACTGGAGCTTGCCACTCACCTATCCACTTTGGATCCAGCCCTCCTTAAGTCATTCAGTTCATGAGCAACAGCTATTACAGAAAGCCTTCTCCCTGTGCTAGGGGTGAAAGAGACATGGCTGCTGCCGGCCTGAAGCTTTTGCTCTTGTAGGGGAGATATTATTCAAACAATCTCATGGATGATATGCAATTATAGACAGAGATATGCTGTGGCTTAAAAGTACCTGGAGCTGTGACAGCATATGACAGAATCTTACAGGGAGGATGGAGGAGAGTCAGATCTGAAGAATGAATAAAAATTAATTAGGTAAAAGATGGGGAACAGAGGAGATTTTCCTGGGAGGATGGGCACTTGTGCACATCCCTCTGAAGGGAGGAGCACAGCTCGATCCAGGAATTGGCAAATGGCAGTGGAGTGCAGAGCAGAGATCCAGAGGAGGACGGCCCAGATTTTGAGAAGTTAGACAAGGGCTAGATCTCCTATGGCCTTGTAGCACATGCTAAGGATTCTAATCTTGATCTTAAGAGCATGGAAAAATCATTCAAGTGTTCTACACAGATCACGTTGTTGGCAGTGTGAAGAACAAATTGGAGAGAATCAGGTGAGATTTGGGAAGATGGGGAATGCCAGGGCTAGAGGCCTGTGAGGAGCGATGGTGGTTTGACTCAGGCTGGTAGTGAGAATGAAGAGAGGCTCTTAGATTAGACAGATATTTAAGAGAGAAAACTGACAGAATTTGCTGTGGATCAGGGGAAAGAAGAAAGGGTTACGGACGAGTAAGCCTGAGTTCTAAGTTTCTGGATTGTGAAAATGGGAGGAAGGTGGAGCCATTTCTGAGAAAGAAAACACTGGAAAAGGAGCAGACTTGTGGGAAAATTAGAGTTTAGCTTTGGACACGGTGAGATGGCAGTTCTTTTGAGACCTCCAAGTGGAGACGATGAATAGGCATTTGGAATATGGCTCTAGAGATCAAAGGAGAAGACTGGCGTGGAAATATAAATGTAGGAGATATCAGCGTACAGATAGTGTAGTGGTTGTCTACTGCCGAGTAACAAATTACCTCAACGCTTAGTGACTTAGAACAACAACAATCATTTATTATCTCTTATGGTTTGGGTCTGTTGGGACTTTGGACAGGGTACAGAGGGGATGACTTAACTCTGCTCTACAATGTCTGAGGTCTCAGCTGGAAGACTCAATGGCTGGGAGCTGGAATTATCTGATGTTGATGTTGGCCGTTGGCTGAGACCTTAGCTTAACTGCTTAGTTGTTGGCTGCAACACCCACATGTGGCCTCTCCATGTGGCCTGGGCTTCTTCACAATTGGATGGATTGGTCCCCAAAGGAAAAATCCCAAGAGAGAGAGCCAGGTGGAAACTGTATCCTTTACATGACCTAACTTCAGAGGTCATATAGTGCCACTTCCACCATACTTTATTGGCCAAGGAAGGCATAAGCTGCAACCCAGAGTCAAGGGGAGGGAACTCAGATCCCACTTTTTTGGTAGAAGTGTCAGTTACATTGTAAGAAGAATACGTGGGATGGAATAAATATATAGATGTGGCTATCCTTGGGCAATACAATCTGTCACAGATGGTAATTGAAGGTAATGGATAAGATCTCCCGAGGAAAGAGAATCTAGATGAGAAAAGAGCCTAGAATGGAGGCTTGGAGTCATCCCACATGGCAGGATGAAGGAGATGAGTCTACAAGGGAGACAGAGCAGGAGCAGGCAAGGAGAGAGGAGAAAACTGGAGAGTATGGCATCACAGAAGCCATTGGAAGACAGTTCGTTCATTCATTCACCAAAATTTATCAAGGATCGTCTATGCCAGCCTGTTCTAGGTACTGGGGCTATAGTAGTAAATGCAAAATTCCCTGACTTCATGATGGCTATATTCTAGGAGGAAAATATCTAGTTAGGTGAGGACCAAAAAAAAATGTGCCTGGATGTAGTGACATGAAGGTCAGTGGTGACTCTTATAAAAACGGCTTTATTTGGAAGCCAGATTGGGGCTGGTTGAGGAACGAATGTAATAAATGGATTGGGGAGGTGAAGATAGCTCTGGCTTTCTGGCGATAAAGATGGCCACTTAGAACCCCCGCCTGGGCATTGCATCCCCTCTATAGCATGTCCTGTTGTCAGTCTGGACATCTGTGTTGGCTCTTCAAGCCCAGGGATTCAGAAGTTGGGAGGAGCTGAAGCCCCATTGAAACTGGAAAGGAACCTGGATGAATTTTTCCCGGGCTCCACACGGTGTTGTTCGGGAGGGAACTGAGAGAATGTGCTGCCTTCTGCAGCCCCTCCTCCAAACCTTAGCCAACAGCTCTGTTGTCTCCCTTCCTGTCATGGATTTTTCCCTGAATGGCTTTTGGTTACTGCCCAGCTCCATCCTGAACCTGCAGCCCAGACTCCAGCCACATTGGTTTCCTCACAGGCTACACCTGGTCCTACCCTCTTGATGCCTGGACTCACTCCTCCCTTCCTTCCTTCCTCCCTCCCTCCCTCCCTCCCTTCCTTTCTTCCATTCCACTCACCACTTGAGGCCCAGTTCAAGACTCCTTCTCTTGAACACCCACTCCAGCCTTCATGGATCTCCTTACCCACTGCCCCAAGCTTGATCCTGCACCTGGTGTGGTTCTGACCAGCCCATGACCTGTACGTCCTATTTAGTCTCCCCAGACCCCATGCAACCTCCTTGAAAGAGGAGCAGGATTAAAATGTTTCCTATATCTTCACAGTTACCCTGAGCAGAGCTCAGCATTGAGCTAAGCAAACAGCAGGAGACCAATACTTGTTGCATCCATTGAATGAATCAGCATAGAGTCTCCCTGTGGCCTCCCACACCTGCCCAGACTACATGTCCTTCGAGCTTGTAGCAATAGCTGAATCCAGGAGAGGGATGGGGATGATTTTTCAAGAACCTGCTTGCTCCCTGGGGAACAAACAGCAGAAGAGACACTTTCTATACTCAGGAAGCTTCCATATGGGGACAGGGGAAAGAGGCTATGGTTCCCCATCCCCAGAAGCATTCCCAAATCAGGTAGGCAGAATACATGAACTCACAGCAACAGCCGAGCAAGTCCATTTAGGTACAGTGAATAAATACAGGATAAAGAATTGACTGAGGCAGGGTGGTCCTCTCTGGTAGTATTTTTTCCAAGTGAAATGTCTTAAATTTGATGTGGGAGAAATACAAAGCATCACTTGCTAGCTGTATCACATTGTGCAAATTGCATAACCTCTCTGAGCCTCAGTTTTCCAATCTTTAAAATGGGAATAACAATTCCCACCACATGAGGTTGCTAGAAAAAGTGAGTGAGATAATGCACAGTCAGCCCTCATTATTTGTGGGGTTCTATCTTTGCAAATTCACCTACTAACTGAAATGTATTTGTAAATCTGAAATCAATATTTGCTGTGCATTCAGGATCATTCCTGGACATGCACGAAGAATGCAGAAAGTTTGAGTCACCTGGTATGCACGTTTCCAGCTGAGGTCAAATAAGACACGCTCTGCCTTCTTGTTTCTGCTCCCATACTATAAACAAGTGTCCACTTTATGGTTTATTTAGTGCCACGTTTTTGGCATTTTTGTGCTTTTTGTTGACAATGTCGCTGTTTAAAATGCCCCCCACCCCCAGCACAGTGCTGATGTGCTATCTATTGTTCCCAAGCACAAGAAGGCAGTGATGTGCCTCATGGAGAAAATGCATGGGTTAGATGTACTTCATTCAGCCGTGAGTTATAGTGCTGTTGGCTGTGAGTTCAATGTTAATGAATCAAAAATATATATTAAATAAACACATAAAACAAGGTTGTATGTTGACTGGTTGATGAAAACATTGTGACCAGAGACTCACAGGAGCCTAACCCCATATTTTCCCCAAAAACAATGGTTCAGCAATGGTTTGCTAATTCAGGGTTCACAGCGACTTTACAAATAAAACCGCCATGAATAATGAGAACGGACGATGTGGAAGCACCTACACAGCACCTGGTGTAGATAAGCGTTTGGAAGCGTTGACTCCGAATCTCAGTGAGAAGAAGGCAGGAAGCCCTCCAGCCAGTTTAGTGCCATAATTGTTCATGCTTTGCCAGGAATTTGGTTCCTAAAAGAGTCAAAAAAATTCTTTTTGCACGTCCCCACACCATTCTCTCCTGGCAGAACCAGTAATACAACAGTGGGGTGTAACCACCCCTTACAGCTCCATCCCGCTGCTACAAATTATGTTCTTGTAAAGACGTTGCTCTCTTATTCCTCTTCTAGCCGTTGGATGCCTCACATTTCTGTCCTCAGAGAAGGAGCTCTAGGCACGTGCTAAGTCTCCTCACAGCCTGGGGATGTGAAGGGGGCCGTGACTCTTCCCCTGCGTGTGTTTTCTGCCCTCCTTCCCTCTCAGTCCCAACTATCTTCTGTGTGTTGCTTCCACTTTGATTGTTCTTCCTGGAGGGAAGAAAAAAAGGAACAAAAGCCTTGTGGGTGTCCAGGTTTCCTGGCCAGGTGAAGTCATCTCTAAGCTCCAGCCCTGGGGCAGGACCGGTGGAGAGGGCAGGAGGGACCCTGGCCACCAGCTTTCCCCCAGAGGAAGGCCCTCCCAGATCGGGCCACTCTTGTCTCCTCCCAGGTCGGGTGGAAGCAGCAAGAACAAGGGGAAGGGAAGAGAGGCTTTCTCTACACCTGGGTCTCATTAGACTCCCATTCCTGAGATTCTGGGCTTGAACACTTTCTCTCCAGGCAGCCAATTGGAGAAAATCTGTAAACCTGCGCTGAGGCCAGGCTTCAGGAGGCAGCCCCCGGTGAAATGGGAGGGCTGTGGGTACTTGATCTATATCAGAGCCCTCTCTGCCTCCCGGCCTCCTGCCAGCTCCCAGTCACCCCCAGCCAGGAGTCTTGAGGAATTCAGAGCCTGGGGATTGTATTACCTTCTGAATTCTATTAGCACAGGCTGGCTGGGGCGGGGATGGGGGCGGGTAGCAGTATAAAGGGGAGGGGGGCGTCCAGCAGCCTTTGGTGCCAAGTAGGGCCTTCAGTTGCTTGTCTCTGTTTCTCCAGGTTCCACTCCCCCTCTGCCCCCATCTCTCAAGCTCTCTGCAGGGAAGGATGTGGATTAAGTATATTCGAACTAAGAAAGATATGGCTTTTCAGATGTTCACAGGAGAACAGAAATTAACGATGATAGTAATAATAGCAAAACTGTGTTCCAGGCACTAGTTTAATTGCTTTATATACATTGGCACACTTAGTTCTCAAAATATCCCTATTTTACACATGAGGAAACAGGCAGACCTGTATGACCTTCAGGACGTCAACACATCCTTGTTTTGAACTGCAGTTTCCTCATAACTATAAAGAGAGGTTAGATGAGATAAAGCTAAGGTACCTTTCAATATCAATTTTTTTTTTCTTTTTGTTGGTCTCTTTTAACAACAAGAAGGAGGAAAAGGAAGGAGAAAGAAGAATTAAGTCCTTACTACAGGGGGTTCTGTTACAGAGTTGGTAAACACTTGTGTAAAGGGCCAGACAATAAATATTTTAGACCTTGAGGTCTGTGCAGTCTTTGTCCTCTGTTGTCACAACTACTCGACTCTACTTTTCATAGTGTGAAAGCAGCCATAGACAATGTGTGAGTCAATGAACACAGCTATGATTCAACAAAATTTAACCAAATAAGAAGAGGGCTGGATTTGGCCCTTTGGCCAGGTTGCTCTATAAGAAATCTGATTACCCACGCAGGGGCCCTGCCCTCAGAAAGCTTACACTCTGCACCAGGCTTCATCATGGGATGCATGCGGTGACTGACAGATTCCATTTGTTAACATGCAAACTACATGCATCTGTGGACACACACACATGCACACACACACACACACACACACACACACACACAGTGTTCCCCGGCCTTATGTCCATTTACACTAGCTAAGCTCCCTTTTACATATTGTTTGGCAGTTTATATTTCCAGATGGGGTACAGTTGACCCTTGAACAACATGGCTGTGAACTGCCCGAGTCCACTTATACATGGATTTTTTCCACTAAGTACATACTACAGTCCTACACGATCCATGGCTGGTTGAAACCGAGGATGCGGAACTGTGGATATGGAGGGTCGACTGTAAAGTTGTATGTGGATTTTCCACTGCTCGGAGGGTGGGTGCCCCTAACTCCTGAGTTGTTCAAGGGTCAACTGTAGTATTAAGCGGCCTTTTACTGGGCATTCACTGTGTGCCAGGCACCGTGTTCGGTGCTTTTCATATATTATCTAAATTCGTCCTCCTAACAATTCCATCAATAGAAGTTAGGGTCCCTGTGTTAGTTTGCTAGGGCTACCATAACCAAGTACCACAGACTGGGTGGCTTAAACAATAGAAATTTATTTATTTTTCTCACAGTTCTGGAGGCTAGAAGTCCAAGACCAAGGTGTTGGCAGGGTTGGTTTCTTGTAAGGCCTCTCTCCTTGGCTTGTAGATGGTCGCTTTCTCCCTGTGTCTTCACATAGTTGTCTCTTTGTGCCTGTCCCTGTCCTAGTCTCCTCTTCTTATAAGGACACTGGTTATATTGGATTAGGGCCCACCCACATGACCTCATTTTACCTTGATTACCTCTTTAAAGGTCCTATCTCCAAATACTCACATTCTGATATACTAGGGTCAGGACTCCAACACATGAATTTCAGGGGCAGGGGTTACGACCCAGCCCACAACAATCCCCAGCTACAGAAAGATAACAGAGACTCTGAGGGGCCAGGTAATCTGCCCAAGGTCACACAACAGTTTGAATACCTTACTCCAAAGCCCATGTTCTTAATCTCTTGAAGGTAGCTTTTTCATCATGGGAAAATCACAGCATTTTGAAAATCAGAGATAGTAGTTTCATAGAGCTTTATGACTGAAGGTTTCTCTATGGAGAACCCTTAAAGTAATAATCCAACACCAACGTGGCCATTTCCAATACTAGAAATATGGTCACTTTCAAGAGAAAGAAGCTATCCTCCCGCACCAACACCCCCGTGTTAGGAATTGTCCTGGAGCCCATTGCACACCACCACTGTTTTCCTCCTCTTCCTCTCTCTCTCTCATCCCCTCCTTGTCCTTCTTCCCAATAAAGCATCTTCCCAGGGGTAGAGATTTCATCCTAAGGGCCCAAGAAAAGGCACCAGGTCCCAAGAGAAATAGCCCTGAGACAGAAGAGGACCTTCCTAGGACCACTTAACCATAGCCCTACGGGGAAGTACCCTGCCCTATGAAGCCCAAGTGACCACCAGGTGGTAGGTCTGCAGTGGCCACAGGGCAAATTCAGGGCAGTTGTAGTCACTGAGGTAAGTAAACCAGGAGTTGATTGGGCTAAACATATTTCTTGGATGAGAAAGAATCACTCACAACTCCTCGATGCCTAGTACTTTCTCCAGAAGATTCTTTGGAGTTCTCTATAGCCTATTCAATCCTCAGATACCCTGACCACTATCTCAATCTTTCTTTCACTATTGATTAGTTTTTCCTGTTCTAGAACTTCATATTAAAGGAATATAGAGTATATATTCATGTTTGTCTGGTTTCTTTGGCTCAGCACAATGTTTTGGGGATTTATCCATGTTGCTGCTTGTATCAGAAGTTTATTCCTTTCTATTCCACTGAATGCATATATCACTGTTTTCTTATTCATGTTTTTCATTGATGGACATTTGTGTTGTTTCCAGGCTGCTATGAATAAAGCCACTCTGAGCCTTCTTACACAAGTCTTTTTGTGGACATTAGCTCTAATTTCTCTTCACTAAATATGTAGGAGTGGAATTGCTGGGTAATAGGGTAGGTGGAATGTTTAACTTTATAAGAAATTGCCAAACTATTTTCCAAAGTGTTTGTACTATTTTACACTCCCACCAGCAATGGATGAGAGTTCTGGTTGTTTCATATCCTCATCAATGTTCGGTTGTATTTTCTCTTTGTTACTGGGTTGTAGGAGTTTTGTTCAGGAGGTTGACTTCTGGCATGACAGAGTGGGGAGCTCTGCAGGACCACTCCCCAGTGAAACTGGTAACAATTCTTTAAAAACAACAACAACATTTAAAGGCTCTAGAAATGACCATAATGGCATATAGCAAATAAAGAAATTTCTACTAAAGAAAAATGGACAAGTATTTGGTGAGAAAAGTGATAGTCTGTGGTATTTAAAACATTACTTCTTTGTAGAAAGTTTCTTTGACAGGCTGATTCTAAAATTCTTATGGATTTGCAAGGGACTCAGAATAAACAAAAAAATCTTGAAGAAAAAATAAAACAAAGTAGGACTCATACGTACCAATTAAAAAACTTACTATAAAGCAACAGTAAACAAACATTGTGGTACTGGCACAGGAAAGACATATAATCACATTTCAAGTAGTTGAAATGTGAATAGCCACATGCAAAAGAATGAGGTTGGATCCTTACTTCACACCATATACAAAAATTAACTCAAAGTGGACCAAAGATATGTATGTAAGACCTAAAACTATAAAACTCTTAAAAAAAAACATAGGGGTAAATATTTATAACCTTGGATTTGGCAAAGGATTCTTAGATATGACACCAAAAGCACCAGCAACAAAAGAAAAATTAGATAATTTGGAATTCATCAAAATGAAAAACTTGTCTGCTTCAAATGACACCATCAAGAAAGTGAAAAGACAACCCACAAAATGGGAAAAAATATTTGCAAATCACATATATATAAAGGGACTGTATCCAGAATATATAAAGAATTCTTACAGCTCAATAATAACACAACAAGTAACCCAAGTTAAAAATGCGGAAAGGGGGGGCTTCCCTGGTGGTACAGTGGTTGAGAATCCGCCTACCAATGCAGGGGACACGGGTTCGAGCCCTGGTCCGGGAAGATCCCACATGCTGCGGAGCAACTAAGCCCGTGCGCCACAACTACTGATCCTGTGCTCTAGAGCTCGTGTGCTGCAACTACTGAAGCCCATGCGCCTAGAACCTGTGCTCTGCAACAAGAGAAGTTACCGCAATGAGAAGCCCGCGCACGGCAACGAAGAGTAGCCCCTGCTCGCCGCAACTAGAGAAAGCCCAGGTGCAGCAACGAAGACCCAACGCAGCCAAAAATAAATAACTAAAATAAATAAATTCATTTAAAAATAAAATGGGGAAAGGATCTGAACAGACATTTCTCCAAGGAAGATAAACAAACGGTCAATAAGCACATGGAATGTTACTTGACATCATTAGTCATTAGGGAAGTACCAAATCAAAATCACCTACTAGGATGGCAAGAATCAGAAAGTCATATGCCTGTGCATTTGAACTTTATAGCAACGGCCTTCAAATGCTAGGTACCTGTCTTCAGCACACAAGTGACTATGCACCTGAGAAAGAGTTTGGGCATATTTTGTAGCAACTTCACATGAGGGACTGTGTTTGTCCAATTCTCAGCTAAAGCAGCCTGAATAGTTGGAACCTGGGTGTGATTTTAAGGGAGTTGATAATCTAAACACAGGAAGCAACCAAGAGAGTTTTTCATCTGGGGTCTGGAGACCTCCAAAGGAGTCCATGAGTAGAGCTTTATCTCAATACAATTGGTTTCCCAGGTAATCCCATGTATTTATTTTATATATTTGAAAACACTGTTTGGAGAAGGGGTCTGGAGGCTTCACTAGTTTGTCAAAGTGGTCTATGGTACAAAAAAAGATCAAAAGGTTAAGAACGCAGGGCCTCTCTCTCCTGTCTCCTTTCTTTCCTTTTCTCTCCTCTCTATCTCCTTTCTCAGTTTTCCTAGCAGTGCAACTGCAAGACAAAAAAATGCCTTCTGATGTTAATACTGATCCCTTCTCATAGCACACTTTTTTTTTATTTAATAAGACTTTTTTTCATTTTTATTTTTTGGCCACACTGCGTGGCATGCGGAACTTCCCCAACCAGGGATGGAACCTGTGCCCCCTGCAGTGGAAGTGCAGAGTCTTAACCACTGGACTACCAGGGAAGTCCTCATAACATACTTCTGATATGTTTGTTTAAAAATGAAACATCCCTATCAGGAGAGAATGGGGAAAAACAAAGGCGCTGACCCCACTCTCACTTTCTAGTGGGGAAGGTATCCATCCAGTGGTTTATTTGTATTCCAGCTCCCTCCAGAAAGGGCTTGCGGCAAATAAAAATATTTCAACATATGCAAACCTATGTCTTAGGTATCAGGCAGCAGGATAGAGAACACAGGAGTGATCCTGGAATGCTGGCAGAGACCTTGCTCAGTGGTTGAAATCAGCATTAGCATTTGGCTCTATTCCAAAAAGCTCCTTCCTCACCTTTACAGCATATCTCAGAATCTAATAATAATCTACGTGAGTATTTTTGTCAAACTTAAAAAGCTTGGTATGTTCTGTCCTTTAATAATCCCTTCTCAGAAAAGGTAAGCTACTTAATAAATCTCAGTGGTAATGGATGGAATCAGTCAAGAGGAAGAAAGTTTATTTAACAGTCATTTGACTTAATTAGTCTTCAAAATATTTTCCTGGAGAGGAATCGGACAATTCAAGACTTTTTCTGTCAGTAACAGTGAGAAGTGGCTTTGGTACTTAGGTAGTTGAGGGGTCACTGTAGGAAGTTTCCAGCTTCCAACTCTGTGTACAGTTTGGCCTTTTGAATATTAGTCACAAACAACATGGTACAACTTTGCCAGGTATTTTCAGAAATCATCAGGAATAAAAATTCCACTTAGTTCCTAAAATATGCATTAACCCTATAGCATATTAGTTTGCCCCCAATATCCATTTTCCCTTCCCTTCTTTAGTATAGAATCACCAAGATTTATCTGGGCACATTATTACGTAGCTAAAGACCACATTTCCAGCTCTTTTGCAGCTCAGTGTGGATGTATGACTGAGTCTTGGCCAGTGAGATGTAAGCAGAAGTGATACGTGCACCTTCCATATCATTCCTTTAGGAAAAAGATGTGCCCATCATTACCCGTTCTCCCCTTCCCACTGGCTGGAAGGTAGAAGTTATGGCAGGAGCTGAAGCAGCCGTCTTAGACCAGGAGGTAGAATTGCAAGCAGCAATATAGAAGAAACCTGGCTCTCCAAGAAGATAGAAGAAGCCTGTATCTCCAACAACACAGAACCACCCCCCTAGCCTTAAACCATCTACCCTGATCTTCATGTAAGAGAAATATACGTTGTTAGAGACACCTTAATTTTGGCCTTTAACATAGTAGCCAAATCTGTGTTCTACCCCATCTTGGTCCCAGCCACATTTCTTCCTGCTCCTAGTTACTTTTATCCTCATCTAGACTCCATTTCATCCGGCTGGTCAACCTCTGACATTTTGCCACCATGATCCATTGCCAGTTTCCTCAGTCACTCTCCCTTACTTACTGCAGCTTATATCACTTCCCCATCCAATCCCATCCTCAATTCTCCACCATGGCCCGTCTCTAGACAATCTGTGATCTCCAGCTTCTGAAAAGAATCCATCGAAATAAAAGAACAAATACTGACAATATTTATTCAGTGCTTATCATGTGCCACTTTCTGTTCTAAACTAATTACTCATTAAAGTAATATCTAAACTAATTACAGTTCATTTTAACCTTTCAACAACACTTTGAGGTAAAAAGTTTTATTCCCTCTATTTTGGAGATGAGGAATCTGAGGCACAAAATAATGAGGGGATGCTCTTACCGTTAATCATACAGAGATCCTGACTCTAGAAATCCTAAACAGAGACACACAAGGATAAAGTCCTCGAGGTCACTGAAGAGTGTGAGAGCCAGGCTATATACGACCAAGGAGGTCCCAGGGGCAGCTGTGGGCCCTTCTCTGATGGCCCTGAAACCCACCGCTGAGGGCAGCCTCTTCTTGCACAAGTCACTCCAGGAGACCAGCAGCAGGTAACGGAGCAGAGCCTGGAGGAGCTGGCACTTCTTGTATTCCAGGTTGTTGAGCTTTATAGGACAAGCTGAAGGGATTCCCTAGGCAGACTTTCCTAAACGTGTAATTCCATATATTCTCCTCCTCCCCCATTATCATCTCCCTAGCTCCTCTTGCTAGACCTCGTTTTGTCATTGACCAAGTCAGTCTTCCTCGCCATGAACCACTGGGTCTTTGGCCAGTGTCCTTGAGCGGGTCTTACCTTAGCAGGGGAACAGTCCTGCCATCGATTCACCAGAACTAACATGAGGTGGGCATTCAGAGCCTAGCTTGTTCTGGTACCAGGGGTGGTTCTGGGCAGAACCCTACTAGGGGTGTAGAGATAAGCTAAGAAACTTTGGGGTCTCCTCCTGCACGTCTGGTTCTCAAGAAGCTACTCAGCTGCTCTCAGGGTTCTGTTGTCATTTACACACTGCCCTGCTCTTCCTCTCCCTCCTTGCTCCCCACACACATAGTTCCACAGTGGTTTTCAATGGTGTTCTCCCCCAGGGCCCTGCAGAATCCTCCAATCCTTACCCTCAGGCCCTCTCCATTTTATCTAATTATTTTTTCTTTGTCAAGCTTCGTGTTTAATTAGATCCACATTCTAGCAGAGAGTAAGTCACCAAGCCAGACCCCCAGAGGGCCCTAGGAGGAGGAACTGGGTCTCTCCCCTCAGCCTGAGGACAGCTGTGTCCTTTCCCCACCCCAGACACTGGCTAGCTGAAAGACACCCAGTACAGCCACAGAGAAACCAATCTGAAGTAAAAGATGCCTGTTCAAAATGGAAAATTCTTCTCCCTCTCTCATCCTTCCTCTTACCACCCAGAACATCCCTCTGTTTCTTGCACCCCACTTGCAGTTGCAACAAGGATGGTGTGTATCCTCAAGTTAATAGAGTGTAATTCCTCCTCCCATTAAAGTGTTTGTCCATGGGGGAGTTTCATGCTCTCCTACTAGGGGTGCCACAGACAGTTCTTTGTTCTTTACACTACCGTAGAATAAATGCAACGTGTCAGCTGTATTATTGTTATTCTGCCAAAATGGCTGAAAGGACTGCAGTGATGATGGTCGATGGTCACTCAGTATTTGTTCCACCTCCCCAAGTATGACTTCCTGGATTACACAGGCTGGTAAACTAAACTCTCTGTTTCTCAGACTCCCTTGCAGCTAGGATTTTGGATGAAGATTTGGGCTCTGCCAACTCGATGCACTTGAGGCAAGTAGGCAAAGGCCCTCTTCCTGCAGCTTTGGCTGTTGAGCATCTACCTGAGAACCAGGGATTTCAGCTTGTCAGACCTCATGGTCTTGCCCAGAGTAATCCTGGAACCTGCAGCGAGTGTGGCTGTGTAGACACTACGTGTTTCTGCAGCGGTCTTCCAGTGTTCTGTCACCAGTCTTGTAGGTGTCAAGAAGCAGTGGCTGTGGTGGTGGTGGTGGTGACAGATTCCTGATCCCTGAATCCAGCTATAGCCATGGCCATGTGGGTTTTTTAATTCATCAGCTTCAGATTCACCCACCTAGGTGTCAGCTCCCCTGTAGCGGCAGTTCCGGGGTGCTCTGGGAATTATCCCAGAGGCACCATCTAGAGCCTCCTGCTTCAGCCCTTCCAACAATTTTTCAGGCACCTAACTCCCAGTAGTAAATAATATTTCTGTTTAACATAGGTATAATGGTTTCTGTTTCCTACAAATTAACTCTTTTGAAATAGGAAGATTTGGAAGAAAAGAGAGTTGAGAACTATGGAAAAAAAGTTTTAGTATTTGCCTGTGGAAAGAGGAAGTCATATTACTCTTCTTGCTGAAATGCCCATAAAAAGCTAGAAAGGTATTTCTTTATGGCAATATTTATTCCAATTTGGAATGAGGACTTAGATTTCAAGCTTGCCCTAGGAAAGTTTAATTCATTCACTCAACAAACATTTATTTTGTACCAGAGACTAGACCAGGCACTGGGGTCAAATGAAGAATAAACCATGATTTTTACCCTCCAAGTACCTGGGGCAAGCATCCAAAGTTTAAGAAAAAAAAAAAAGAGGTAACTTGGAAGAAAAATTTTAATCAAAGTTTGGGAATAAGACCAAGCTTAAATTGTGATTGATGACAGTTAAAATTAATTGACTCTGTGTAGCTGTTTCCCTGAAATCCTTTTTGGAACTGACATGAGTCAGTAGATAGATATCCTTGCTTATGTGTTTTATTGAAAAGCTTGCTTCCTGAGCATCTTATCCAAACGGTTCATATGTTTTAGCAAAGAATTGTAATTTTCGTTTTTAAAGTATCTGAAAATTTTATCATTCCAAGCTAGATCTTAGGCACAACACACGTAGTGTAGTTTGGAACGTGATAGCGAAGCATCTACCACCAGCTGGGTGCAGAGCGTTCCAATTCTGGGAAAAATAGAGCATCCTGAGTGCTGTATTTGTAAAACTAAAGTTTTAAAAGGACAACAGTAAAGGGCCAGTGGCTGAGGCTTCATCTCTGTACCCAAAGCTTTTTGGTAATATTGATTGATTAAACTGACTGCTTATTTTAACATGTACGAAACAAAACCCTTCTTCGTTTTCTTCCCCAAACCTTTCCCTCTCGCAGGGCAGGGACCTTATCTATTTTGTTCAGTGCTGAATCCCTAGCAACTAAAATAGACATAGCTGAGCTCAATAAATATTTTTTGAATGTGGAATAAATGTTTTAAAAGGATCCTTCTGGCTACTGGGTGAAGGATAGGCTGTCAGGGGTAAGATGCGAAGTAAGGTGGCCGTTTAGTGGGCTGCTATGGTAATCCAGGTGTGGGATGGTGGTGGCTTGGATTAGGATTGTTGATGGAGATGATAATAAGTAGTCTGATTTGGGATCTCTTTAGAATGTAAACCTGTCAGGACTTGCTAATGGATTGGCTATGGAGTCTGGGGGAAAAAAAGGAGTCAAAGATGACTCAACTCCATGGCCGGAGCAATTGCATGAATCATGGGTCCATTTATGGGAACTGCAGGCCTAGGCAGGTGTGTGCTCAGCCTGTTCAAGGAGGCCAGTGAGTGAGCTGAGGTCACAGAGGTGGCTGGAACCAGATCCCAGAGAGCTGACCCTTTTGAGTGTTGCTCTAAGTGATGGGAAGGTCTTGGAGGGTTTTGCACCTTGTTGTAACATGATCTGATTTGCATTTTAAAAGGATCACTCGGGCTGCAAGTGTGGAAAATCAACCATAGAAAACAAGAAACAGAAATCGGGAGACTGGCTAGAGGCTATAGTAGTGAATCAGGTGGGAGACAGTGGGGGCTGACCAGGTTGGTAGCTGTGGTGCGGATGAGACAAACCAGATTGCGTCTCCCGTGTGATGAAAACTTGCTCCTTCTCAAGCACACCAAGCTCACTCGCTCCTCTGGGTCTGGACTGTGCTTCACTCTCCCACTCGCTTCACTCAGGTCTCTGCCCGAACGCCAGCTCCTTGGAAGTCTCAATCCCTTTTTTTGTTTAATTTATTTTTTGAAATATAGTTGATTTACAATGTCATGTTAATTTCTATTGTACAGCAAAGTGATTCAGTTATACATATATATATTCTTTTTCATTATGGTTTATCACAGGATATTGAATATAGGTCCTTGTGCTTTACGGTAGGACCTTGTTGTTTATACATCTATACCTCAATACCTTCTTGCATTTGGTGCCAGATACCCTCTTCTCTTTCACTCCCTTTCCCTGCTTCACTTTTTTTGGCAGGGGTTGGGGAGGGGTGTGGGCTAGGCCGAGAGGCTCGTGGGATCTTCGTTCCCCGACCAGGGATGGAACCCGGGCCCTTGACAGTGAAAGCACAGAGTCCCAACCCCTGGACCGCCAGGGAATTCCCTCCGTGCTTCATTTTTATTCACATTCTGTATCACTCCCTGTTCTGTAGTTTCTGTTCTATAGTTTATTTCCTTACTTTTATCATCTGTCTTCCCCCACTAGAAGGTAAGCTCCATGAGGGCAGGGGCTTGGATTTGCCTCTTGGCCAGTGCCTGCAAACAGACCTTTCACAGGTCTTTGGTGAACACAGTGAGGCACTTGTGTAGAAGCTGGGAAGGTTTTCTTTATATGAGAACAGGGTTTCATATGCAAATGTGTAGTGTAAACATGATTTAAGGGCAGTGGTAATATTCAAACTACCTTAGGGAACTTTCTATTCTAAATACCTGTTGCCACACAGCCAACTTGTGATAGGAGCACCGTTAGGTTGGTACTTATATGGATGTGAGCAATTTCTTGCATCTCAACACAGGTTTAAATGAAAAAAATTATTTATTTATTTTAAATAACTTATGACTGATTAATCTTCTAAAAAATAGCGCATATCCATAATACATATCTTTATACAAATGCATGTGCCCAGTGTATACATGCTCTTTTATTATTTTTTTTAATGCGGTCTTTCTTTTCATTTCCTTTTTTTATGGTCAGCCCTAGCTTAATGCCTTCAATATAGAGTATATTTTTCGATATTTTCTCTAGGCTCACATATTCTACATAGAATATATACATATACACATACTGAGGGGAAGCTGTTCATTGGTTCACAAATGTGGATCATTTATACACCTTTTATCCCCACGCCGTACTTTTCTCCCTCAATGACATTTCATAGAAATTCCTCTACGTTATCTGGCATAGCTCTGATTTTTCATGTTCGTTGGTTACGTACTGTTTCATGGTGTGGATGTATAGTAATTTATTTAGCTATTCCCTCTTGGAAGGCATTCTCTCTCTGTTTCCTGGCTTTTGCTCCTTTGAACTATGCCACAACACCCATCCTTGAAATGTACAGTTAGTTTCCGAGCCGGAGGTGAAGTTACTTGTTCTTTCTTTCAGTCCCATAGTTTTACAATTGAGGCAATGAAGATCAGAAAGGGAAAGCCATGTGTCCAAGATCCCACAGTTCTTTAGTATTTGACAAAAATTTGAATAGCCATTATTTCACATAATCTTCACAAGCAGGGCAAGTATTATCAAGTCATCCTTAAAGGTACAGAAACTGAAGCCAAAGAGACTAACTGATTTGATTTCATGGCCAGTGAGGGCGAAAGCCAGGGCTTAAAGCCAGGACTTTTGATTCCTGATTCCCAGTAGCTTCTTCCACTCCTAGTTTTATTGATGTCATTAACACAAACCATCTACAGGGCAGCCTTTGTTAATTTATTCTGGACTTAATGCACTCTGCCTGCAGAAAAGTTTTGCTAAAAGAATGACGCAGTTCGGATTTGCCCACAATTCAGGACACACGTTCCTTACCCATCAGGTTGAAATCATGGTTGGGGTTGTAGAAAACAGTCTTTGGAATCAGACAGATTTAATTTTCTGTGTTGGCTTGGCTGCTAACTCTGTGACTTTCAGCAGATGACTCAGTATCCCAAAAACCCAGTTTCCTCATCTGTAAACTAGGGATAGGATTGTACTGCACCTACCTTATCAGACATTGTTAGGATTAGATGACACAAGATGCGTGAGCAGATAGGACAGTGCCTGGCCTTAGTAAGCTCTCCATAAATGTTAGCTATTATTTTGGATGTTTGGCTCCACCCAACTGACTGGTAGATATCTATCCTTCCTAACTGTCTTTTATCTGGGATAGGAAAAGCCTTTCTCAGGGCAGGTCCAGGTCAGTTAGGATGTCCTTGCTGGTTGCCCTGTTGTTTCTTCATAAGCAGAAGGTAAGAGAGAGAAAGACCTGGAAAGAGTTTTCCCTTTTTGCATTGCACAGTGCCTTAAGTGGAGGGGAATCTGTCTCTTAAAAAGGAAAGCAGGACTTCCCTGGTGGCGCAGTGGTTAAGAATCCGCCTGCCAACGCAGGGGACACGGGTTCGAGCCCTGGTCCCGGAAGATCCCACCTGCCATGGAGCAAGTAAGCCCGCAAGCCACAACTACTGAGCCCGTGTGCCACAACTACTGAAGCCTGCGCACCTAGAGCCCGTGCTCCGCAACAAGAGAAGCCACTGCAATGAGAAGTCTGCGCACTGCAAGGGTAGCCCGCGCTCACTGCAACTAGAGAAAACCCCACAGCAACGAAGACCCACTGCAGCCATAAATAAATAAATAAATAAATAAATAAATATATTGGAAAAAAAAAAAAGGAAAGCAGGAACATTCTGACCTTCCTGAGTGTGCCTGCCTGTATGAGACACAGCGAGTGCAGACATTTTTCAGCAACAAAGCATAACTGTCAATGGATGTGTTACAGCTATTTTAGTGCCTTCTCCTCTCCAGGAGAAAAGCCATTTTCAAGCCAGTTGCTTGCAATGCATCAAGTGATGAAATACAGATAACAAATTGTGCATTTGTTTGGCTTCATGCTTATTACACCCCGGTTCTGGAAAGCATTGCACTTAGCCCCTTAATAATCCCTCTCGCGAGATCAATTACCGGGATTTATCTGGTTCCTCGATCATAAAAGTGTTTTATTGTTTTTACTTTTGCTCCAAGTGAAGTGTGAGGGGGTAGGCCAGGTTTAAAGGGACTGTCCCAGGCAAGAGTGTGAAGCGGGGATGATTGGCCCTGCTTTCCTGTCTACTAAATCCTCATGAACAGGAAAGTAGGGAACATTTGGAGGCGTCTCCCCTGAGGAGTGACCTGGCCCAGATGGTCTCATCTCTGATTATTTGCACTTAGAATGTAGGTTTGCAGGTGCCTGGGAAGGTGGGTGCTGCTTGAGGGGAGAGGCTGGAAAGCAGAGCTAAGTTACCATTTCAGACCAAATCATTTTTCCTCTAAAGTTTCGCTGTAATCCAAACCAGTTGAGCATTTGAGAAGAAGTAGGTACCATGAAAAGGGGTAATGGAATTAGCTTTCATGTTTTTCCAGGACTCTAAACCATATTTCCTGTCACAACTGTACATTATTAATACAAGGCATCTGTTAGCACAGAACTGCCCGAAAATGTGCACCCAAAACCTTACATCTGGTTTCGATAATTTATTTCTGACATTTGTAGTTGGTGGGGAAGGGCGGGGGGAGGATGGGAAAAAAGGGGGAATTAAACCAAGATGTTGCTTTTAACCCATCAGAAGCTCCTAGTCGGAGCCAAAAGACGGAGTTCTTAACGTGGTTTTTGCATTAGGTAATATAATTATATTAATTTAGCAGCAAATAGCATGACTCCGGGGCTGGTGGGTGTGGGTCCACGCTCGCTTTTATCCTGCCTTCTCTGGCTGCAGCAATTAGCTTCCTCTCGCGAAGGGGATTAGCAGGACCACCTCCCCCCCCCGGGGGGCTGGGGGGACTCGCTCAGAGCTGTCAGGTGTCACTCGGCTTTCCCGGGCCCCCTCCCCCTCCCCGCCCCCGCAATTAATTCCCTCTCCTACTTTGCGCGTAGACAAAGCGGTCTGTTCCCGAGGTGTCTGACCTCCCGCCCCCTCGGCGGGCCCAGCCCGGGTTCCTCCAGCAGGAATCGCCCCAGGCGCTGGGAGCCCGAGCTGGCCAGGTCTGAGACCCGCCCCAGACTTTCCACGATCAGATTTCAGCTCGTCTAAAGAGGAGAAAAGAAAGAAAGAACGCGCGACTTCCGCGAGCCGGAGCCGCTGGGGCCCGAGGGAAACGCGGCCCGGGTGGGAGGGGAGGCCGAGGGGCTCTGGGCTCGGCCTGTGTCTGCCCCGGGCCCGGCCGGAGGATGGGTCCCACACAGATGTCCGAGGCGGGCCGCCCTTGACCGGACGCGGACGGGCCCCCTGACCCTTCCTCCCATCGTCTCCCCAGAAATGCCTCTGCTTCTGCCGGGGCGTCAAGGTCGCGGATGCTGTGTGAGACGAATGTCCGCTTAAGCCAGCGGGCCTCAGTTACCCCGCCAGAACTGGGTGGCAGCGCCCGGATTGTCCTCAATAGAACACTCAGAAAACGGGGCGTTAGTGGCCTTTGGGACTTTGGGCACTGTTTTTAAGGCAAGAGATTTACTTGCTAGACTCGTCAGCTTCGAAACACAGTTTTTCTGTTTGTTTAATAGTAGAACCTCAAAGATCATCAAGTCCAACAGCCTTCTCCTTTTCCCAGATGAGGGAACTGGAAACCAGAGAGGTTTTGCGTTTTGCTCAAGGTCACACAGGTGAAGTTTGTGGTTGGGCTGGGAGGAACCAAGTCTGTTGAGCCCGGCTCAGTGCTTTCTGCAGCTACGATAGGAAAAAAAAAAAAGAAAAAACCTTGGCTCTGCGGGAGATGGGGGAGACATCCAGGCCTGACTTGGGCAGCCAGGAGTGAGGCTTAGTCCAGGGTTCAGATTTTCCTGGAGCCAGTCCACTGGCGGTCAGGCCACATGTGAGTAATAAAGGATTGAGTGTTGTATACTTTAGACTGGTCCCCCTCTTCTTGGCCCCCTTCCCCGGCCTTAACTTCCTTTTGGAGTCCCTACTGACTTCTGGGTGTCCACCATGGGCCTTGTTGGAAAAATTTCAGCTCCATTTCAGAATAAAAGGAATGAAAACCTGGGGAAAGAAGCCAAGGAGGAAAGCCACAAATACGCATCTGGCCGCGGCAGACGGAGCAGCTCCGAGTCTGCAGAGTGCACTGTGACGGCTGTTTGCAGATGTCGAGCTGCCAGAGGCTCGGGTGCCCTCCCAGGACGGTTCCTGAGAAGTGAGACCAGCCAAGAGAGGAGGCACATCTTCCCTACCACACTCTTCCTCCTGCCGCCCACCCAAGCCCCAAAAGTTTCTGCAGACGGTGGGGGAATAGCAAGAGCCATGGGAGTCAGATAGCCATGCGCTGGAATCCTAACTCCACAGCCCATTGGCTGGGGCCTTGAGCCAGTGACTTAACCTCTCTGAGCCTCAGTTTCTTTACTGATTACATGGGTAACGAGAGGACTGTACCCAGGGCCATATTGTGACTCCCATGGATCGTAGCCACTTTTACCTTTGTGGCGGTGGGCCCGCTCCTCAAACAACGTTTTCTTTTTTAATAAAAATATATTTTATGATTGCATGGGTATAAAGATGCATATACTTATGTATTAAAACATTTTTTAATCTAAAATTTTATTTTTTCTTCTGTTTCTACAAAGAAAAGATTTTCACGGACCCCCAAAAGTACTGTGGGCCCTCTGCATGGATAATCGTAATGGTAAGTGGGCCGGCCCTCACCCAGTGAGACTCTAGGCCGTCAGCTCAGAGTCTGCTTTGGGGGCAGCCCAAACTAAGACATACTGCGTTAGAGGAACTCCAGCAGAGAAGCTACTGAGATGGGAGTGTGTTGACTGGTGGCTGGGGGATGGAAAGGAACAGCTTCACAAACTCATCACCCACTGCCCCCTCCCATCCAGTCTCCACCTCATGCGGGTTGTGGTGCCAGACTTCCCTGCAGGATGGGTCAGACCATGCTTCCTTTACATGTGCCCTCTGCACCTTCACGCCTTCATTTCCACTCCCTCTGCTCATACCCAGGCAAGTAGAGTGAGGCCCAGCCACCCCTCTAGCTCCATCTCCTGGGTCCCTTTTCAGGGACGGGCATCTATTCTGCCCCTCCTGCCAGGGGACATCCCGGGCCCTGGGGCTCTCAGCCGGCCTCCCTCATGCGTGCCTCCTGAGGCCCACATCTGGCATATCTGGCTGTGCCTTCCCCACCCTCTTCCCTTCCTGGAGCAGGCCCCCTCTTCAGCTTCCGAGAGCCTCAGGAGGAGAGTGGACAGGAGAAAAAAAGCCGCTTTTGCATGATATGAGCTTCTTGCCTGTCTGAAGTCACAAGGCTGGATCCTGCCGCCCCTGGGGCCTCAAAGCCCTTATGATTCTCTTCAAGCTACCAGGCAACTGGCGGGAACTGAAGAACTTATGTTTCTAAAGTGGGAGTGGCTGGTGTTTATCAAAGACTGATGGGCTCCAGTGGCCCCTCCAGACGATGGCTGAGGCCTGTCCCGAGCGCTGTGGAAGCAGGAAGTTCCCGGCTAGGCTGGGGCTTGCTGGCTTTGCTGGAGAACTGGCAGGATCTGAGGAAAGCATTCCTCACCAATGTCTCCTTCAGAGGCTGCTGGATTCCTTTAACAGCTAATTAGTGAGGAGTCGCTACTGTGATGGGGGCTGACCTGGGCCTTCCTCCACCTCCTCCTAGGGGTCAAGGCCCCTGGGGAGGCCAGCAGTGCTTTACTATGGCCATATTTCCTCCCAATGTCAGCTGTTTCTTCGGGAATCATCTCTTCAGCTTAAGCCTTTTTTCAGAAACAAGCTTTTCCCTGACAAGTCTGCAGCTCAAAAGAAGCCGGCCCCTCTTAACTGTTGAAATCAGGCGCATCTGGAAGCAGTAAACTTTTCAACAGGCTGAGAGAAAGAAAAGACATATTGTAGGGGATGGATTCACCTCTGGGACTAATTATTCTTTATATTTCACCCGTCACATTTACAATCTTCGTCAGAGCAAAGAGACAATAAATGATCTCATTAAAACCCAGAAAGATGCTTCTCCCCGTCGAGAAGAACCTTCCCTCAACGCCCTGATCTCTGACGAGAGAGAGAGCCATGTCAGTGAGGCGGGCGCTGGGTCCCTGGGACCAGGGATGGGAGGGGCAGGGCTCTGCCAAATGTTTTTCCTTGTCTGAATACAATATCTAATTTTTCCATCACTGGAAATATCCTCATGAGTCTGAAATCAAAGTCTTCTCCGGTCACATTTTCCCCAGAGGCAGGATCTTGTGGCGGAGACAGTAATCAGGGGTGGGTGTTGGACTGTGAGGTTTAAAAAATCATCTGAACCAACAGAAAGAAAGAAAGAAACGAAGATGAAGAAGAAAGAAAAAAAAAGTTATCTGAATCAGCTCTTCTTCTTTCTTTCTCCCCTATCAAAAACCCATCCTGGGCTTCCCTGGTGGCGCAGTGGTTAAGAATCTGCCTGCCAACGCAGGGGACACGGGTTCGAGCCCTGGTCCGGGAAGATCCCACATGCCGCGGAGCAACTAAGCCCATGCGCCACAACTACTGAGCCTGTGCTCTAGAGCCCGTGAGCCACAACTACTGAGCCCACGTGCCACAACTACTGAAGCCTGTGCACCTAGAGCCCGTGCTCCACAAGAGAAGTCACTGCAATGAGAACCCTGCACACTGCAGAGAAGAGTAGCCCCCGCTGGCCGCAACTAAAGAAAAACCCGCGCGTGGCAATGAAGACCCAATGCAGCCAAAAATAAAATAAATTAATTAAAAATTTAAAAAAAAAAAAGGTCAAAAACCCATCCTGGTGAAAAGATTCCAGAGAAGACACTGAATCATATTCTTCCAGGGCTGGGGTGACGCCCACACAGTCATTGATATCAGGATCTGAGGGGGCTCTTGTTACCCCGTTTTCCAACCATACAAAGAAATGGCCCAGATTGGGCACCCTAGAGTCCTCCCAATCCATACCTCCTCATCCTCCACCAGGCACAGTGGCCTTAGGGCAACTTAGAAGCGCCCCCCCCAACTCCTACTCGACTCCCCAGTCGCTGGGGTTGTGTGCCAGAGGAGAAATTCTGCAATCTTGTCGGGTGTTGGCCCTGCAGGTGGGAACTCCTTCTGCTGAAGAGGGCTGGTGTTTTCCAGGTCCTTGCTACTTAAAATGTGATCAGAAGCATTCGCGTCACTTGGAAACCCCTTCAAAACACAAAATCACCTCACCCCTTCCACCCCCCCATCCCAGGCATTTTAACAAGACCTCCAGGTGATCTGTATGAATACTAAAGCTTGAGAAGTAATGCCCTAGACCAGCGGTTCTCAATTTTTTACTTGGCTCAGGTCACCTGGAGGGCTCATTAACACTCGGGATGCAGGACCCAGAGATTCTGATTCAGTAGGTTGGAGTGGCTAAGAATTTGCATTTCGGATACATCTCCAGGTGGTGCAGTTGCTGCTGGTCCAGGGACCACATCAAGCTGATTCCCAAGCCTAACGGGACGCACTTAAGGAATCATACTTAAAAATACCGATTCCTGGGCTTCCCTGGTGGCGCATTGGTTAAGAATCTGCCTGCCAATGCAGGGGACACGGGTTCGAGCCCTGGTCTGGGAAGATCCCACATGCCGCAGAGCGGCTAGGCCCGTGAGCCACGATTATTGAGCCTGCGCGTCTGGAGCCTGTGCTCCGCAATGGGAGAGGCCGCGACAGTGAGAGGCCCGCGCACCGCGATGAAGAGTGGCCCCCGCTTGCCGGAACTGGAGAAAGCCCTCGCACAGAAACAAAGACCCAACACACCCAACAATAAATAAATAAATAAATTAAAAAAAATACCGATTCCTGGGCTCCACTTGAAGAAATTCAGATTCAAAGATCTTGTCATCTAATAACAGTGTCCTTCCAACAATGTATATCTGTCTAGCACAGTTGACAAAGCACCTTGACAATCAATATTCCATTTACTCTTTGGGAATGAGAAACTTCTTACAAAGGATGAGGGAGCTCAGGCTCTGAGAGGTTATATGAATTACCTAATGTCTCTTAGACAGAGAGTGAGTAAGCCAGGATTTGAACCCAGAAATGCCGAAGTCACAACCTATACTTTCCCACCTCAACACAACCTGCCTTAACAAAATCAATTTAAAGATGGTTGAGTCCATTTCAGTTATTTCAGTTTCATGATCATATTTGAGTCAACTGTTCATAGCGTTTCCCAGAGGTGGTTTTATGGTCCTCTGGAGCCTGGTTAATGAACAGGTAAGACTATTTTGTACCGAGCAGCGTCCATTGAGATGCTGGTAATATCCTACAATACTTAGAAGCATGCCAAATAGATTGAGCGTACCTTCTCTGATCTTGCCTACCCTTTCGATTTACCTTTAGAAACTGGTTTTTTTTTTTAAATTTATTTATTTAGTTTATTTATGGCTGCATTGGGTCTTCGTCGCTGTGCACGGGTTTTCTCTAGTTGCGGTGCGCGGGCCCCTCACTGCGATGGCTTCACTTGTTGCGGAGCACGGGCTCCAGAGTGCAGGCTTCAGTAGTTGTGGCACACGGGCTTCAGTAGTTGTGGCGTGTGGGCTTAGCTGCTCCGCGGCATGTTGGATCTTCCCGGACCAGGAATCGAACCCGTGTCCCCTGCATTGGCAGGCGGACTCAACCACTGTGCCACCAGGGAAGCCCCTAAGTGAAAGGTGGGGGGCGAAGATGCGACTCATCTTGGAAGCGTGGTCACTTTCACAGTCCAGCTCGTCGTCGCCGGGCTCCACGGTGAACTTCCTCTTGCTGGGACTGATGGGCGGGGGCCCCGTGTGGTGACTAGTGAAGGCCGAGGCCACGGGCAGGGTCTACAGCCAGGGCTCCCCCCTGAGAGTTCATCATCAGCATGTACCAGGGATGTTGCCCTTGACAAGACATCCAATGGCGTCTCCAGTCCGCTGGGCGGCTCTGGGCTTGCCCGCCTCGGGCCAGCCGGGCCCCACTGGGGCAGAAACAGGTTTTTAAGAGAAAGCAAAAAGACCCAACCCTTTCTTCGAAGGTCAAAATGATCGGATTTTGATTTAGCTGTGTCTGAATCGGTGAGTTCACTGGAGTTCACACCTCCAGTGCCCATCACTGCCACAATGCCCAGTGAAGCTTTTTCAGTCAAAGTAAAGGCATTTGCTTGCATTGTAAATACTAGTTGTTGATTAAAAATCAAAACAAAACTCACACACAACATTGTATGCCTTAGGCCATAGCTATGAGAAGAAAAAATCTTCTCCTGAGTCTGTCCTCAGATCCTTTTAGAAGTGCAAGTTGAGACGAGGTTTCCAAGCTGGCTGGAACCGAGAACAATGCCCTGTGGGCGTCGGTGTGGGAGTGGGTGCAGCTTGTCATCCGGCAGCTTTTGAACAGGTGTCAAAAAAAGGCCAATTTGAAATAAATGCTCCTGTTGCCTCAAAGAGAGCAGTGCCTAGGTCAGAAATGTCCAGAGGTCTCTTTGAAGGAAAAAAACAAATTTTCTGCTCCTTCGTGTCTGGAGGGGAGCAGAGCTGGTATTTTCCCATTGACTGAGCACTTTCTCCCAGAGGTGTCTCTGGAAGCACAGAGATCAAATTACTAAGCCATTTTCTGCCTCACAATTACTTGGTTGGGTTTTTAACTTGTAAAACTTTCTTTTTTCAAAGTCTAGTGCTACATTTATTTTCCCTTCCCCCCCTCTGACAGGGGTGGGAATCAAGGTGTCATTAGCCATCCCAGAAAGTGAGCCAAGGGTGCCTCTGCGTTAGATCACATGTCGTAACCAGGAAATATTTTTAGAAATTAAAAAAAAAAAAAATCTCCTGGGCAAATGGTGTCTATCTTGTGCTGTTTGGGGAAAGTGGCTCATCAGAGTAAATGTTTCTTTCTCTGATGCCTTAAGTATCCTCCCTGCCTCAGATGAGCGGGTTATTAAGGTAATGTTACCCTTTATTGCTGAAAAGCCGTGTAAATAGACACCCAGACTACGGAGATTACCAGCTTTCAAACGGCAGAAATGAGACACTTTCTCTTACAATTTCCTTTTCCTCCAAATAACATACCCTATTTACTTAGGGGAATAGTCCCCTTCTTATAATGACCACACCCATTCGCTCAGACAGAAAAAGCTGGCGAAGTAGGTGTAGCTATCACGTGGGCAAATCTTTGCGTGTCTTCCCCCTCCTGTGTGCTCTGCTGTGTGCTTACTGCCCCCTGTTCATTTGGTCACGTACAGAAAGTACTGCCTCCTTTCTCCTGAGCCCTCCTTTGACAAGGCTCAGGGAACTCCCAGTCCTAGGACAGAGGATGCCTCTTGACTGATGGGGGAGGAAACCCTGAGATTGGGTGAGGAGACACAGCCATCTGCGGTTGGAGAGCTCCTAGTTGATGGAGCACAGCCCTGACACTGAGGAAACTTACATATATACATATACACACATATTTGTATATATCCACATACACACATTCATACATATGTGCACAACCATATACATTATATATTTCCACTAAACATTATTATACTTATTAATATATAAATTGTTTTTCTTAGACTGCTTCTAGAAAAGTGGCATTGATGAATAACGCTGAGACTTGAAAACAAGGACATGATTAGTATCAGCTGACCTAAACTCTGGAGTTAGTGCCGAGGGCAGAGATCTTTAAAGAGAGAGAGTGTGGCCGGGATATACTCTGAGTGCTTAATATTAGGCTAGGAAAGAATGGCAGAAACTCCGCCTGCTCCTTCCCGACGGAGATTCCTTCATAACCAAAGCACAACAGCTTCACCCAGCCCACTGTAACAGGATAAACAAGTTTGATGTAACTTCCAAATCTATTTTCCATTGTAAGTCCCATTTATTGAATAAAATAGCAATTCAACATGTTTGCAAATCATGGTGCTGTTAGATGCCAGTGCTGGCAGAGATTCATGTGTTTACTGTACAGCTCGCCCAGCTAGGCTCTGCGACTCAGCAGAGCATCATTGTGGAATTCCAAACAGCTGCAAGGAGTAAGTTGAAAGATATTCTGGTTAATCTTTCAGGGGGCTGTGTGGCATGGTGGAAGCTGGTTCCAGACAGCAGAAGGTACTTGCTTTTAGACGTAAGACTCAGAACAGCTCCTGGATACTTGCTTTTTGGACTGACGAAAATTAAGAACGAGGCTGTGACATGAGATTGCACATTTACATTTAGTATCGTCTAAACGTGAACCTGAATTTGCTTTATGTTCAAAAACCCCTACTTTTCAACATTTTTTCTCCCTGGTTCCCAGGCTCTGGGAAAATGCACAAAAGCAAAGATGTGGTCCACTTATGGAGGAAAATGGGAAAGCTAACACTACCTCCTCAAGCTCCTCCAAATGATTCAGAAATTCTTCAGAGAATTTGTTGTTGAGCTAGGTTGAAGGTAGAATTCACCTGCATGCATTTGGCTAGAGAAAAGTTGATCTTGATTTCCTGGTCAAAGCACATTTTCAAGATGGAGATGCAGAATTTGGTGGTGGTCTACCAAGTACACCTAATCTGTGAATCGCGCTGTTCAAGTTTGGCCACCATAAAATCAGGACTTTGCAGGCCTGCTGCTTGGGTCCTACCTTTTGCAGTGATTCCCAGCCCCATCCCACCACCCTGTCCTGCCTATAGCCCATGGAAGCCCAGCCTAGAGGCTGCGTTTCATTCCCATCAGGACCGGGATGGGAAGACCCTCTGCTGCTGCCTTTTGCTGGTAGCTGGAGCACTGTGGACACAGCCTTGAAACTGACTGTAAAATAGAAAAAATAGAAGTACACGAGTAGCCAGGCTGTCTGCCTGGTCCCTTCTGCCCTGGTCTTTGGCATGGAGGTAGGCCTAGCCTGTGTTCCAGCCGCCCGGCTGGTTGCTGCCAGTTCAGTTTCCCAGGACTTGGGTGTAATCCCAGTCTCACACCTCACATGGAGCTGGCTGGTTCCTGTTAGCGTTTCAGTCTACCCCTAACAGGGAGCAGAGCTGCTGCCAAGAACTCATGAAACTGGATTCCCATTTGGCCCCTTCTGATCAGACCCTGCCGGATCACTTTGCCTGCTTGGAAACAGATGGTAGCTGTACCACGTCTCTCCATATATTCTGATTCAAGTTACCCCCTGTCTCCCCAGCTTGTGGTGCAACAGGCTCTGATCTGGAATTCTAGGTAATGCTAGCCTCCTTTCAGAATAGTTCCTTAGAGATATAACCTATGCCAAACAAAATAAAGAAACCTTATCGAGTGAGGAGACTTTCAGAGAACTTTATCTATTTTTCAAAGTCTTCCACGGAAAGTTCCCAAGAACATTCTAGAAGATAACATGGTTTTATTTGCTTAGCGGCTTAGCTCAAGTCAGAGGGGATTTGATAGATTTATGACCGGGCCTTTTTCAAATGCAACGATCTGGTGATCTGGCTAGCTTTGACCTGCCCTCAAAAGAATGCTCTGCCCTGAAGCAGGCCCATCTGGTCAGACATAGTTACACAAATGGGTAGGTTCTTGCAAATGGTCAATCAACTTACAGAGAGCAAAACAACCAGCCGAGCCTTTAGTTGTGTCTCAAAGTACTGCTATTTTCAAAGCTATTTTCATTGAGACCTTCTGCCTGGAGGAAAACACTTGTTAAATCTGTGTGTTATGAAGTGTTAGGCTAGTGACATTCAAAACTGTTAACACTCAGACAGTTTTTATTTATTAATGGACTTTTCATCTTTTCAAACTGGCTTTTTAAAATCAATAATAATCTCTGTTAATCAAAATGCATACAGAAACACAATTTATGAGTTGGTCATTATTCTTTCTTGCTATAGAAAATTAGCCAACAGCTGTTCAACAGACCCACACAACCAGCAATAACTTTGAAATATAGTTAATAACAAACGTATTCATGATTTTTCACTATCTTGCTTGTTCTCAGTGATAAGAATCAATATAAATGTCTTGAGTTAAGATTTGTGTTTGTTCCTTTCTGGTGTGTGCAAAAGAAATAAAACAGTATTCCCAACAGTTAATATTTTAATTGCTTTGTTCTTTTCAGTGTATTTTAGAAATAAATCACTTACTCTGGTCTTATCCATTAATAAAAAGTTATTATGACTTCAAATCCTCTTTTGGCTAGATTGCGAATACAAATAAATATAGAATCCATTGAAAATCTACTACATACAAGTCACCTAAAACAGGGCTGTTTTCAGGACCTTTCTACTAAGCTATGGAGACCTTTTTGTTAATTTACGAAAACTTTCCTACTACAGGGAAAACAGATGAAATAGTGACGGTCATGGTTGAATTGGTGGTGAAAGGCCCAGAACCTGCCAGGAGCTACTCCCCCAATCTCAAGGTCTCTCTCAAGGGTCACCTCCAAGCACTCAGGCTACTGTGAAGCACAGTTAGAAAGCTACAACCTGAGAGGCGAAATGTGATTTCAACCCTAGTTCTTTTTGGGTACAGAGGGGGGTCACCTTAACAGCATCAATCCAAATTTTACTGAGTCTTCTTGCCGTGTATTCAATGAGGACCTTCAACCTATTTCAATAACGTCCCACCCAGACTCCACAGAGATGTCTCACATGTCCTTATGAATGGTGACCATGTTGTTACAGGCAACATGCAGATTCTCTCAGGTGCATCCCCTTTTCCCTGGCCCTGGCCCTATCCAAGGTCCTCTGTCCACAAAGCCTCTTGAGGGTGCCTTCCTGTGACCCCTGCTTCTGGCCACCACAGTCAGAATTTCAACTTTCAAGCCAAAGCAACTAAATATAGGGTCCAGAGCTGCCAATCCATTAGGGTCAGAATAGCGCTATGTTCTGGCCCATCTGTCCAGCAGCCTGTGTCATGCTCTCCTGGGGATATAAGAATGCTACTCGCAGAGTCCTTCCTGAAGACCAACCCTACAGCTTTGGCTCAGGCCCTCTTCTACAGGGCTCAAACACCAAACTAAAGCGCCAGGAGGGAACACATCCCATGCTGGCCTTTCATTTTCACCCCACCAGTCATCACTAAACTTCCTCCCTTCTCTTTCAGCACCATACAACAAAACTACAAACTGACTACTCTCATCTACTCAGCAGTTTAGGTACATTCTCTGACATGTGTGGACCTTGGTTTGGGCTCAAGGTGGAATTCATCAGACTATGTTACTTTGAGCCAAGTTTGATATCAGCTGTCCTGCTTTTCTTAGAATGACACCATTGACTTGTCCAAGCCAAGGCTCTGAGCCCAGCTCCTGAGGTGCCATGAGCTTAAACACAGAGATGTGCTCAGGATATGAGACAGTTTCAGCAAACACATCAATCCTTTTGGCCCTTGGAATGAATGTGCTACCCAAAGGGCAGCTACTGTCTTGATTATATTTCCCAGAAAGCTACAAGGAAAAACCAACCAACCAACCAACCACAAAAACTATTTCCTGGCTCTCCCAGCAACTCTGACTAGTTTTGAGTGGTTGTTTTTTATTATCCCTTCCTTTGGGGAACAAATTAAAGTTGTGTGTTTATTTCTGCAACGCTGAGAAACACAAAGAGAAAGCCTCCCAAAAGGATGATCCCGTTTCCCATTCCAGAGATTTGCCAACAACCACATGAAAAGGAAAACTAAACTTGAAGGCGTTGCATTATGTAATAGGTTTGCCCTCTTATATGACTTATAATTCCATTTCTGTTTTAAATTCACTCGAGGTATGACCATCCTCAACCCCCCAAAAAAGTCACGCTCCCCTGAGAAAGACATAGGTAATAAAGTGAATGCTCACTATATACCTAGTATATCTGTTATGTAGAAGTTCTCATTCTCAGGTTCCTCAAAGTGGGGCATAAATGTATTTTTCCCTTAGTTTCTGCGTGAGTCAATCCAAACCTTAGGGGCTTTTTATGACAGCTTGTACTCTAACAATGTCGTGGTCTCCCCCATGTCTCTGAGATTAGGCGTGATACAGATCGAACTGAGATATTATCACACACACTAGATTGTCAGGGACAGATACCCTGGCCGTGGCCTCCTTGCCTGGTCTAGCCTAGTCCTGGTCTTCACGCTCCAATACCCAGGCCAGATACATAGACTTGTCTCAGTCATTGTGGGTCTCCTACTTAGTCCCTGCTCCTGAGGTCTAGAGGTTGGATTGTGTGAGTGGGTAAGAAGCAACAAACCTGGGCTATCAATACCACAGGTCTTTGAGCTTTTCCTGTGCCACCCAGTTGCAGGTTCCTACACTGTTTTTCCTGGTGGGTGGCCCCTGGGATTTCCAGGGGATTGACCATAGCCCGGATGGTAACAGAAACCACTTAGCCCACATGTTTCCCCAGAAGGAGATCTGCTCCCATTGAAGGTGCACTGGCTGATCCCAGAGCTTGGGAGATCTCCTTGGGATGAAAGGACTTGCTAAAGAGAGCAGCGAAAGAGCATTGGAGCTTGAAGGCAGCAAGCCCCACTGGCCTGAAAGAACTTATGTGTCAGTTTCCTAGGGTGGGAGAAAAGTTGGAAGGACCCTGAAAGTTCTCTTTAGCTCTATGACTTCTGGTTTTAAGTGAACGCATCTGCCTTGAGAGCAGACCTCAGAGAGTTGGGGAAGAAATAAAACTGTTCCTGGTCCCAAGGGAGAAAATCAGGGACAGAATGGGGAGAGACACCAAGGACTTTGCTGTGCATCTGTCAGTGTCTGTGAAGAGAGTGAGGCTGCTTGCCTAAGGTTCCTGGGCTGATCATGTCCCCTCTTCCCTAAGCCCTCAGGGTCATCACCACTGGCTGTTGTCTCTCCCTAGTATTTTCACTCTCATGCTTGACCTGAGGCATTTTCTCAAAGGATCAAAGTTCCTTCTTTCTTTATTCTGCCCACCAGACTGGATAGGCTATTCTGCTGTTCCTCCAGCCACCTCACTGCTAAGACTGATGTTTAAGTTTCTGATCGTGGGGCTCTACCCTCATGACCTCATCTATACCTAATAACCTCCCAGAGGCTCCAATTCCTAATACCATGACATTGGGAGGTAGGGTTTCAACATATGAATATTAGGGGCACGGCGCACAAAGGTTCAGTCCATAACACTGGTCCATAAGCCAAGATGCACCACAGCTGGAAAGAGACACTCATACAGGACATCACCAGAGAGAAAACGATTCTAACAAAAGCCAGTCATGACCATATTCAGCATCTAGGATGGGGAAAACCTACTGCCTCCTTCCCCATTGGCTCTCCTTTTGGGTCATACTGGAGACATTCCTTCTTGAGGAATTCTCTGAGCTGGTTTCAGTTAGTGGCTCCTTAGAGTCCAACATTTTCAGAATCATCCCAAAACACCATTCTGAAGCAGTCTTTCTTCTGTCAATAGTGATGGCCTCTAATAACTGTGACATGTTATTGTGGTAAAAGAACTCCTTTTCAAGGTGAAGGAGGGATGGAAAAAAAGGCAGTGAAGGGAATTGTGAGATACACATGTATTAGTTTGCTACAGCTGCTGCAACAAATTACCCCAAACTTGGTAGCTTAAAACAATAGAAATTTATTCTCTCACAGGTCTGGAGGTCAGAAGTCCAAGGTCAAGGTGTTAACAAAGTTGGTTCTTTCTGGTAGCTCTGAGGGAAAATCTGCTCCATGCCTTTCTCCTAGCTTCTGGTGGCTGCTGCAACTCTTGGCATTCCTTGGCCTGCAGATACATCACTATGGCCTCTGCCTCTGTCTTCACAGCACCTTCTTCACTGAGTGTCTTCTCTCCTACATAAGGACACTTGCTATTGGACTCAGGGTGCATCCTAATTAAGATCCTTAATTAAATTACATCTACAAAGACTGTTTTTCCAAATAAGGTCACATTCACAAGTTCTAGGTAGACATATCTTTTGGGGAGATACATTTAACCAATACAACATGTAAAGGAAAATCAAGTAAATCCAAATAAGAAAGGTAACCAACATCTCTATAACAATTGTAGAACAGATAAAATAGACTGGAGTTGGGAACTGGGAGTGAAGATATTGGGTTATAGTCTTAGTTCTGTCAGTAATAGTGATTCTGCAATCTTGGGCAATATCCTCCCTTTTGTAGGCTCAACTGTTGCATCTCGAAAATGAGAAATGGATTAAATGAGCTCTTCCAGCTCCACTGTTCTATGGCTCCATTTGATAGTCTTTCTTCTAATTAGATCTCACATGTGTTCATGTGTGCACGTGCACACACACACACACATGCATGCATGCAAAGCACACCCCTCCCTACTGCAGATCAAGCCGGACACCTCTCAGACACCCAGCTGAGTATTGAATTTATACTGTTTCATGTGGGAAGTCTGGAATCTCGCTTCCATTGTGTCATGTTTGACTTGGCTGGAGAAATCTATTTGGCAGTGCTTAAAAATGCCGCACCTTTATATCCTGAGTTTTTCCACAATCTTCTTGTCCTGGGTTTTGGAACACTTCTTTTCTTCTTTTCCATTTGAGTATTTCAGTCTCTGGTCTTCAGCGGGTCCACTGTTCTTTCTGCCCCAGGAGTGGTCACGTCTCAGATGGTATGTCCTGGCTCTGGCAGATCATTCAAAAAGAGGGTGATAGATAAAGAAGAGAGGCTTGGAAATTCCAGGGCTTTGTTTCTTCATGGAACTCCTGATGGTATAATGACCAAGTACTGGAATTTACATCACGACCCTACTCCAGAAAACATGTGTGCCTCTAATTGTGGTAGATAAACTGTATCTTATTATCCCATAGTTTACATGTGAGGGCTGGGCAAAGGAGGAGTGTAGTCATGGAACACAGGATGAAAGAGCTGGAGAAATCGTTTGCAATCGTTCCTATGTGTATGAATGTTTAGAAAATATAAGTTCTGTGAGAGGACAGCGGTTTTACGGTCCTGTTCTTCACACCTGTATCCTCAGCGCCTAGCTCAGGGTGCGGCACATAGTAGACACCCTTTTAATTTCTGATTATGACTGAAAATGAATGTATGAATCAGATTCTTAGAGGAGTACAGATCTCATGCAATGCCCTCATTTCTGGTTCATTTTCAGTAGGCAGAAATGTTAATAGGCTAACACTTCTCTACTAAATAACTGATGATCTCAAAATGATTAAAGGTATTGAGGGAATTCTGCTCCTTATTAGCTCTGAGGTCCTTCCATTAATAGGTATTAAGAAAAATAACCCTCTACTTACCTCTTTTATAAATTTAGGTATTTTGATGTTGATTATTTTTCTTAAACTTCCGTCTTTGCCTCCTCATCCTCTCCACTGGGCACGCTCCTAAACGCACACACACAGACACACACACACCACATACAGGAGTAGCTGGGGAGGGTCTGGTCTCTGCCACCAGCTTGTCTCCAACAGGAACAAACAGGTGGTCTGTGCGGCCACCTAGTGGAACCTCTTCATCCCTGCAGTTCCTCGTAGCTTTTGAAGGAGCCGAGGGAAACTGCAGGCACGAGGTATTCTGAAGATTCCCCACTTCCTCAGGACTTTGGAGACCCGCCCTGGAATGTAAGCCAGAGGAGAAGGGCGGGTGAACTTGAAGGCGTGACCGGCTCGGGTCGCTGCCCCACTTCCGCAGGGATGGGTGGCCAAAGCCTGCCGCGCCTGAGGCTGGGCGACCCTGACCCAGCCGGAGGAAGTGATGTCACGGCCTCCTACTCAGAGATGCCTTTGAAACGGAGGGGGCGGTGTGGGGAGAGTGGAATGAGTGCCCGGGTGAGACAGAAAGTCCTTGTTTCCTGGGAAAGGTCAGGCTTTGAGAGACTTTTTAGCAAAGATCTCTCGCCTCAATTTTGAACTCTCCATTCGAGTTCCTTTAGAGAATTGTTCTTTGGGACTGAGCAACTGTAGCGATTGTGGAGGACACAGAAAAGGAGGAGCAAAATGGTGATCAGAGAACAGAGCCAGCAAAACTCAGCAGCCGCTGGGAAATGGAGTTTAAATGAGGAGTTTGGGCTGTGGCATAGAAAGAGGCTCCTAGGAGGAGACACTCTAGAACCTTCCCATGGGGCCCTCAATCTGCGTAGATCCCTGAGACCTGGGCCCCAAGAAGGGGGTGGCGCTGGGAGACGGAACTACAAGATCAGCACTGCTGAGACACACACCATTACCAAGAGCGTCCCCCAATTTCACACTCATCCTGCAGGTGCCACAGTGAATGGGACTATTGCGAGACGTCACCTTTCCTTTGCTAATTTGATCAGGTTTTGCCTGAATGTGCACCACATTGGAAATCACCTCTAGCCCTGGCTCCTACCTTTACCCAGATAGCTCTGTGTAAGCCCTTCCTGTGCGCCTATAAATTCTCCCTGTCGATCCTTAGGTTTCTCCATTTGGAGTAAGAAGAACTTGTCCTCAGGCCTGCTGTCATGCTCCTCCACATCCACTCTCCTCTCCGTACCGGTGTCTCCAAAGAGCAGTTTATTCTTTTTTTTACTTTTCCACATCTTTATTGGTGTATAATTGCTTTACAATGTTGTGTTAGCTTCTGCTGTACAACAAAGTGAATCAACCATATGCATACACGTGTCCCCATATCTCCTCCCTCTTGCGTCTCCCTCCCACCCTCCCTATTCCACCCCTCTAAGTGGTCACAAAGCTTCGAGCTGATCTCCCTGTGCGATGCAGCAGCTCCCACTAGCTATCTATTTTACATTTGGTAGTGTATATATGTCCATGACACTCTCTCACTTCGTCCCAGCTTCCCCTTCCCCACCCCATGTCCTCAAGTCTGTTCTCTATGCCTGTGTCTTTATTCCTGTCCGGCCTCTAGGTTCATCAGTACCGAAGAGCAGTTTATTCTGACCCCTGTGTCCTATTCCCGTCTGGTTTTTGTCTTAACCATTCCCTGGAAATTGCCCTTTTAGAGACTGCTCAGGACTTTCTCGGTGCCCAATCCAAAGGCCTCATTACTAATAACATGTCAGGTTTTATATTTCTTACAGTCACAGCCCCTGGTGTTCAAGGATATAACTTTATTTTCCTAGAACTGACCTCAGACCAGCAACTCAGCCTCCAATGTCTGCTTGGCAGCAGAAAACACAGCCTTTCCTAATTCAACATAAACTCAGCCAATTCTGTTTTATTTTTTGATCCATTTACAGACAATAACTTGAGGGATTATGATTCAAACATCAGCTTTGTTTTCTGGTACTGCGGGCAGTTCTGTTTTCTACATGGTTGTGTTACATATCACTTTGTCCTTTATATTATGGTAAGGAAAACATAACATAATAAAAGTATGTGTTTTTTATTGAGATGTAATCGACATATAACATTATATTAGTTTCAGGTGTACAACCTAAAGATTCAGTATTTGTATATGTTGTGAAATGATCACCACAATGAGTCTAGTTAACATACATCACCAAACATAGTTATAATTTTTTTATTGTGATGGAAACTTTTAAGATCTACTCTCTTAGCAACTTTCAAATATGCAATACAGTGTTATTAACTCTAGTCACCATGCTGTACGTTACATCCCCAGGACTTATTTATCTTATAACTGGAAGTTTGTACCTTTTGACCCCCTTCACCCAGTTCACCCATCCCCTCCCCCCTGCCCCTGCCTCTGGCGACTACAGTCTGTTATCTGTGTATATCTATGAGCTTGGTTTTTGGTTTTGTTTTGTTTTTTAGATTCCACATATAAGCGAGATCTTACAGTATTTGTCTTTCTCTGTCTGACTTATTTCACTTAGCCATAATGGCTTCAAAGTCCGTCCATGTTGTTGCAATGGCAAGATTTCATTCTTTTTTTAAAATTGGTGTATAGTTGATTTAAAATATTATATTAGTTTCAGGTGTACAACATAGTGATTCAGTATTTTTATCAATTATACTCCATTTAAAATTACTATAAAATATTGGTTATACTCCCTGTGTTGTACATTACATATTTGTATCCTACTTGTTTTATACCTAGTGGTGTGTACTTCTTAATTCCCTTCCCCTGTCTTGCCTCTCCTGACTGCCCTCTTCCCACTGGTAACCACCCCGTTATTTTCTATATCTGTGAGTCTGTTTCTGTTTTGTTATATTCATTTGTTTGTTGTATTTTTTAGATTCCACATATAAGTGAAAACATACAGTATTTGTCTTTCTCTGTCTGACTTACTTCACTTAGCATAATACCATCCAGGCCCATCCATGTTGTTGCAAATGGAAACATTTCATTCTTTTTTATGGCTGAGTAATATTCCATTGTGTACATATGCCACATCTTCTTTATCCGTCATCAGTTGATGGATACAGAGATTGCTTTCATATCTTCGCTATTGTAAATAATGTTGCGTGAACATCTGGGGTGCATGTATCTTTCCGAATTACTGTTTTTGTTTTCTTTGGCTATATACCCAGGAGTGGAATTGCTGGATCATATGGTAGTTCTATTTTTAGTTTTTTGAGGAACCTCCATACTGTTTTTCATAGTGGCTACACCAATTTACATTCCCACCAGCAGTTTACTAGAATTCCCTTTTCTCCACATCCTCACCATTTATTATCTGTTGTCTTTTTGATGTGAGCCATTCTGACAGGTGTGAGGTGATATCTCATTGTGGTTTTGATTTGCATTTCCATGATGATCAGTGATGTTGAGCATCTTTTAATGTGCCTGTTTGCCATCTGTGTGTCTTCTTTGGAAAAATGTCTATTCAAGTCTTCTGCCTATTTTGTAATTAGGTGTTTTGTTCTTTCTATGTTGAGTTGTATGAGCTCTTTATATATTCTGAATGTTAACCCCTTATCAGACATATCATCTGCAAATATCTTCTCTCACTCAGTAGGTTGTCCTTTCATTTCATTGATGGTTTCCTTTGCTGTGCAAAAGCTTTTAAATTTAATTAGGTCCCCTTTGTTTATTTCTGCTTTTGTTTCCCTTGCCTGAGGAGACAGATCCAAAAAATATATCGCTAAGACTTACGTCAAAGAGTGTCCTGCCATGTTTTCTTCTGGGAGTTTTATGGTTTCTGGTCTTACATTTAGGTCTTTAATCCATTTTGAGTTTCTTTTTGTATATGGTGTGAGAAAATGTTCTAATATCATTCTTTTACATGTAGCTGTCCAGTTTTCCTAACACCACTTATTGAAGAGACTCTCTTTTCCTCACTGTATATTTTTGCCTCCTTTGTTGTAGATTAATTGACCATATATGCATGGGTTTATTTCTGGGCTGTCTATTCTGTTCTGTTGATGTGTGTCTGTTTTTGTGCCATACCAACTTGTTTTGATTACTGCAGCTTTGTAGTATAGTCTGAAGTCAGGGAGTGTGATACCTCCAGCTTTGTTCTTTTTTCTCAAGATTGCTTCGGCTATTTGGTGTCTTTGTGGTTCCAAACAAATTTTAGGATTATTTGTTCTAATTCTTTGAAAAATGTCATGGGTATTTTGATAGAGATTGCATTAAATCTGTAGATTGCTTTGGGTATTATGGACATTTTAATAATAGTAATTCTTCCAATCCATGAACACAGGGTATCTTTCCATTTATTTGTATTGTCTTCAATTTCCTTCATCAGTGTCTTATAGCTTGCAGAGTATAGGTCTTTTTCTTGGTTAAGCTTATTCTTAGATATTTTCTTCTTTTTGATACAATTTTAAATGGGATTGTTTTCTTGCTTTCTCTTTATGATAGTTCATTATTAGTGTATAGAAAAGCAACAGATTTCTGTATATTAACCTAGATCCTGAAACTTTACTGAATTCATTTATTAGTACTAATAGTTTTGTGGTGGAGACTTTAGGGGTTTCTATATCATGTCATCTGCAAATAGTGACAGTTTTACTTCTTCCTTTCCAATTTGGATGTTTTATCATTTGATTGTTGTGACTAGGAATTCCAATACTACGTTAAATAGAAATGGCAAGAGTGAACATCCTTGTTCCTGATTTTAGAGAAAAATCTTTCAGTTTTTTACTATTGAGTATGATATTAGCTGTGGGTTTGTATAAATGGCTTTTATTATGTTGAGATATGTTCCCTCTATACCAACTTTGTTGAGAGTTTTTTTTTTTTCATCATGAATGGCTGTTGAATTTTGTCAAATGCTTTTTCTGAATCTATTGAGATGACCAAGTGATTTTTATCTTTCATTTTGTTAATGTGGTATATCACATTGATTGATTTGCAGATATTGAACCATCTTTGCATCTCTGGAATAAATTCCACTTCCAGAGATGTGGGATTTGGTATATGATCCTTTTTATATATTGTTGAATTCAGTTTGCTAATATTTTCTTGAGGATTTTTCATAGATTTCATTCTTTTATGGCTGAATTTTATATATATAATTATTATAATATATACAATTATATATTATCTGTAATATTATATATATATCTATATATCTATATATATATATCTATATCTATCTCACCTCTTCTTTATCCATTCATCCATTGATGGACACTTAGGTTGTTTCCATATCTTGGCTGTTATAAATGATGCTGCAGTGAACATGGGGGTGCATATATCTTTTTGAGTTAGACTTTTAATTTTCTTCAGTTAAATACCCGGAAGTGGAATTGCTGGATCATATGGTAGTTCTATTTTTAATTTTTTGAGGTACCTCCATACTGTTTTATAATTCTGGTTTTAAAACGGTATTAAAACATGGTCTCTTTTGGGTAGCTATTCAGGAGTTTTCGTCTCTTTATTCCTTCTACTTCTTTCAGTCTTTGTAGCTGCAGAGGACATCCATCTGGGGAGTGGAGCTTATGCATACCCTGATTTGGAAGGGAAAACAGCTGTTGTTCTTCCTGGGACATTCTGATAGGAGAGACACATGTGCCCTCTGCTATGGCATTTCTGGTATGTGCAAATTTCATTGACTGTGACTACAGTAGGAAATACATTTTACATCATGGCTGAGTACATGTACACAACATAAATGAAACAACAGCTTCATGAAACAATATTTACCATTACTCCAATGTACTCCATTGTACTGCAATGTACTCTGGTATTTTCTATTTCATTCTGTTTCCTTTAATACCAGTTTTAACCCAATAAATCAATCTTATTATCCAAGAGTAGGTCTCAACCCAGTTTGAAAAACACTGCCCCCTAATAGTGGGTTTCTATCCATCACTAGTCCTGGGATTTGGTTCATGGGGTGGGCACTGGGCCCCAAATCAAAAATCAGGAAACAGTTCCACACTTGGGTGTTTCTTTCTCAAAATGCACAGCTTTTGGAATAAAAGAAAGTTCTGCCTTTCAAGATGTTATCTCTACTACGAGTTATCCATTCAGACATTCAACAGACTTTTTATTTTCAGCTTTCTCTACTCTCTGAGAACAAAGTGTATAGAATATGACAGAATGGTAGAGGAAAGAGTAGCGGAAAGGCACAGAAAGAAATCAAACCTCAGTATTTCCAAACATCTCATAGTAATAATAATAGCTAATGATGACTGAGTGCATATTATGGGTCAGGCACTGTACTTGGCTTTTCACATTTATTATTTCAGTTAATCCCCATAACATCTCAGTGATATGGTACAAATATTATCCCCATTTTATAAAGAGGAAATGAAGGCTAACCTAAATTTGACTCTGTCCCCTCCCTCAACATCTAAAGACCATTTCTCATTTCTACTTCCTACTTTGTGCTTATTCCACCTCCATAAGATGAGGGATGGGGACTAGACTATCTCTTTCAGCTAAAAAAGAGCTCAGCAACCTTACACAAGGCACAGCTGCTTTCTGTGAAGTTTGAAAAGTAACAGTCTGTTGTAAGCCTGTAGTTTGACCTGCACATGATCCCTCCCACTGCTCTTAGTCACTTCCCATCCAGGGCTTCTTCCTATGGCCTAGAACTCAAGGCCATCTACAATCTTCTCCCGAACTAGAAGGGATTGGAGTCCTTCCTGGTTCTTAGCAACTGGCAGGCCCTCAGAGGAAATGACTCTAGTAACTTCTCTTTATCTTTTCTAAAACCCACATCTTTAGAAGGGAGAAAGATGCCTGGATAATGCAAACAAGAGATAAATCACAAACTATGAATTTTTTTCCCTTCCAATTTGGTTAGTTCGTGTATTCCACACATATTTATTGACTATGTACTAGGTACTATGTTATGTACTACTGGAGATTTGGTGGTGAACAAGACAGTTCAAACTCTTGCCCTTCTGGAGTTTATATTCTATAGGGGCTGTTTTCAGGGGAGGGTAGACACTGACAGGTCGGGTGCTTTTCTACCTTCTCGCAAATCACACCTCCCAGTAAGAATACTTTTTGCACAGCAGAGAAGTTCATTCCTTTTCTATTCTCCTCATCCAACAGAATAAAAAGTTTTGTAGAGTAACACTCTTATTACATATAAAAAAAAACCCCAAAATTAATATTATCTTATTAATACTTGAATGCAGTATAGAAAAAATTCCCAAATAAGCAATACATAAACAAAAATTAGGCAAGATTTTATTTAGTGCACTAGGTGCTCGTACGCTTCTCAGTTATTTCCAGTCCAGAACACACAAGGACGATACTTCATGCATCAACACACGAGCCTGCTTCTCTCCTTTGTTTTAATCAGTTTTAAAGTTTGAAAATCCTGGTTCATACAATAATGGTAATAATAGTGATGCATTCTTTTTACCTGGCAATGGAGATTCTTCTTTAATCTCACCCTAAAATGGTGACGAATTTAATGCCTTGTGATCATCCTTTAGTGCAAATGAAGAACTAAGGTTTAATAATTCATTTGCCTCTCTGAGGCACCAAGTTTAGGTCAATTATTGATTCAGAATTTTAAAAAAGAAAATGGTTTTTTCATCTGAAAGAATTTTCGTAGTATTTATAATTTCTCTTCTGGAAAGTAATGATTACACATTTGAAACTGAGAAATGGAATGTAACAATTTCCCTAATTTGATTTCCGTCCCTGTCTTTACTGATAATGTCCTTTCAATATGTTGTGATAATACTGGGAACAAATAGGAGCTAGGGTGATTGCTTTTACATCTTACTTGCCATAACAAAATGTCGTTTGGAATCCTGGATATGTTTAGCTTGCTGAATTATCATGTTGTTTTCTCCCTGAAGTTATAAATTTCAGTTCATTAAAAATATCAATATCATCAGTTAAATATACTAATTCTAAATCCCAAACATCATCTTCAAAAATGAGATTGCTTGCCAAATGAGATTGCTTTTCATCTAGAAAAATGTGACTCATTTCTGAGTTTACTAACCATGCTTAATACTTTCCCTTGGGTTCCCTTAGGACAGTCAGTGAACTTCATTCAGTGTGCTTCAGCATGAGGGTCTGGCTAGCTCCAGTCTGAACAAAACACGTCAATATTTTGGCTGTTCCATGAGCTCTCTTTAATAAATTTAACACCTTCACCATGTTTTTCTTTTTTTTTTTAACACTTCCATGAGATACAGCAGAATCATTTCTAGAGATGTCAAGTAGAATTCCTATTGATTCTAAGCACAAGTGTTATTAGTAGCTTTTAACAATATTTAAATAATTGTTGTTATGTTTTCTAGCCACATCTGCTGGCTCCACCACTCACACTTCCTTTATTATTTTTCCAGTTTGATAGATATTGACCGACAAGGCATTTTTTTCCAGTTTTGTAAATATATCTGACCCAGTGTATGCCAGGTTAAATTTAAACACACGCACATGCACACGCACACACACACACACACACACACACACATTCCTGTCATCTTGCATAAACTAGAAGAGTTGAATAACTTACAGAATCCATGCTCTTTTGGAGATGGATCTCAAACTCGATACTGGATTTTAACTACATGAGGAGCATGGCTTTGGAAGTTTCTGCAATAGTGCAGATTCAACTAGAAATAGTATTATCTCAAAGAGTTGTAAATTTTAATTTATCAGCTGATTTAGCATTAAAAATCATACGCATCATTTCTATTTATGTTAGAAGAGTAATGTTTTAACATCTGTATGAGCCATTTTCTCTTTGCCAAACCATATGCAACAAAATCTCATTAACATTCTGTAGAACAACTAAGAAATTGTGCCAATAATTTTTCGTCTTTTGTTTTCATTTAAAAGTGTTTGAGTGGTTTGTTGACAAGTCCAGTATGCTGTGTTTCTAAGTGTCCTACTAGTTTTGAAGGCGTCATTACAAATAATATATTGGGATTTGTCGCTTTTGTTGGATTTTACTCACTGAAAAAAATACTGTAAATAATCTGCCTCATAAGATCTTCCATTCTTTTTTTCTTTTTAGAATGCTCCTCCAGTGAAGTTGAAGCTTACTATTAGAGCCAATATATTTCTCAACATTGTCTACAGTTCTAGATACCTAGAGTTTGAACTGGGGCGCTCCTCCAATTTTCCCTTCATCATTCTTTGCTCTTGTAATGGTAAGGAGAAATCCCATTAAAGGGAAATTCATGCTAATTTAATTAAATGTACATTTGACGCAAACCTGAAACATATCATGTTTGATAACGTTCTTTCAGAAAAATGCTTTACAATGAAGTCTGAAAAATTTTAATATAAAATATAAATTCTGGTTAATTGTCCTGTAATGGTGATGGTCATATTCACATCATATACCAAAAAATCAAATGAGATGTTTTTTAGCAGAAGGCAGAATAACTTGTATTAGTCAACTGAAATTCATCATAGCCTTCCATTATTTCTCTTAATTCTGTTCATAGCAACCAGATGCAGTATTTCCAAGTTCACAATTCTTAATAAAAATCCACTGATGTGTTCTCATTCTATTCTATTCTACTCTATTCTATTCTACTTTGTTAAAAAAAATTAAGTCTAGTTATGATCCATTAGCTTTATTTTACAATCTACTAAAGTATTATGCCTTGCAAATAGCCTGAATAATACTGGCATAGATAATAAACACATGTTAAAAAACCAAGAGAAGTTCAGAGAGTGTCAGTGCTACACTAAAATATAAAAGAATAGTGTAATAAACAGAGAATGACTGGGCAGGGACTAATTTTGCCAGGGTGGTCAGGGAAGGCTTCTTGGAGGAGGTGGCATTGAATTGTGCTCTGTAGAGTTTACGCTACTGATATGAACCCATTCTTCAGCATTTATGGGTAGTTTGAATTATATTATTTTAAATATACTTATTATTTTTTAGCTGTTTTGTGTATATTTGATGAATCCTCAGCTAGACTGCCACTTCCTGTGGGACAAGTCTTTTTTTCACTTAAAAAAATCTCCCCCAGCATTCAATTTGTGCTGTGTGTAAAGTAGATGCTGGACAAATGCTAGGTCAATGTTGACTATTGCAAATCACCATAAAGTAGAGCCAACATCCTCGTAGGTGGAGCAGATGAGAGCCTGTGCCAGGTGGTGAGGGTTGGGAAGGCACTTGAATCCTTCCGAATAGCTCCCCGTTATTGCCTGTGCCTGAAATTTCATAATTAGAAATTCACTCCTTTATCTTTAAGCCTTTATCAATTAAGTCTCAACAATCATTCGTGCCTCTGTTGAATCAGTATAATATCTCTGAGTCATAGTTGAATTCACAAAGAAGAGTTGGCTGGTTAATCCTTCCTAAGCACCAGTCCTGCCATCTGGAGATTGGCTCCCAGGTGCTCAGGGCTGCCTGTCTAGACAGGAGGCCCCACTAGACTACTCAGGCCCCACTAACTGAGAGGGCTGGAGAGAAAACATGCCCAGTGAAGGCACCTGATTAATGACTTTAGGATCAAAATAATGGTATAAAGAGTGACTGACCATTAATTGCCCACATTTACATACTAATTTTGATATTTTTGCTTTTAAAGAAACATAATACCAAGGCACAAATTAGTTTCCTCTTTTAAACCTCAATTATCATCAATTTTGGTCATCAAGTTTACTCTAGGCATGGTTCGCTTCTCAACTCCAGGGAGGAATTTCTCTGGCTTTACTTGAATGGTCAGAACAGAAGCCTTCCAAGGCAAGGCAGCTCTGGCTATGTCTGGGCCCTGGACTGGCCACTTCAGCTGCAAGTCAGGGAGCTCCAGAACCCTGATACTTCTGCGCTAAGACAGGCACAGATCACTGAAGGCCAGATACTTCCGCCTACGTGTAAAGCACTGAAGAGAGAAGGGAAAATCCTCTCCTCTTCAACACCCACAACTTTTCTCCTGGTGTCTAGATTCTGACATTTACTGCAGTTATCTTCCCTCTCACTTCCAAAAGGGGCTGAATATCCAACCATCCGCTCCTTCCACTCTAAACCCTGGCCTTTGCAAGATGTCCATGCTTTTCAACAAATGGTGTTGGGAAAACTGGATATCCACATGCAAAAGAATGAATTTGGACCCTTGCCTTAACCAATTAACTCAAAATGGATCAAATATCTACTATAAAGAACTAAAATTATAAAACTATGAAAAAAAAAACCAGGGGAACATTAGGGGAAAAGTTTCATAACACTGGATTTGGCAATGATTTCCTGGCTATAACACCCAAAGTGCTGGCAGTGAAAAAAATAGATATACTGGACTTCATCAAAATTAAAAATTTTTGTGCATCAAAGGACACAATCAACAGAGTGAAAAGGCAACCCACAGAAGGGGAGAAAATACTTGGAAATCATATGTCTGATAAGTGGTTAATATCCAGAATATATAAAGAACTCCTACAGCAACTCAACACCAAAAAGACAACCTGATTAAAAAATGGGCCAAGGCCTTGAATAGACATTTCTCTAAAGAAGACTTGTAGATGGTCAATAAGCACATGAAAAATGGTCAGCACCACTGATCATTAGAGAAATGCAAATCAAAATCACAATGATTTATCACCTCATACCTATTAGGATGGCTGTTATCAAAACAAACAAATAAACACAACACAAAACAACAAAAAACAAATGAATTTCAAAATAAAGTGAGGATGTAGAGAAATTGGAATCCTTGTGCGTGTTGCTGGGAATGTAAAATGGTGCAGCGGCTATGGAAAACAGTACGGCTGTTCCTCCAAAAATTAAAAAATAGAATTACTGTATGATCCAACAATTCCATTTCTGGGTATATACCCAGAAGAATCGGAAACAGAGTCTGGAAGAGGTATTTATATACCCATGTTCACAGCAGCATTATTCAGCATAGCCAAAAGGTAGAAGCTACTCAAGTGTCTACTGACAGGTGAATGGATAAAGATTGTATATACATACAACGGAATATTATTCAGCTTTAAAAAAAGGAAGGAAATTCTGGCACATGCTACAACAGGCTAAGCCTTGAGGTCATTATGCTAAGTGAAATAAGCCACTCACAAAAGCACAAATGCTGTATGATTCCACTTATATAAGTGGCCTAGTGTAGTCAAATTCATAGAGACAGAAAGTAGAATGGTGGTTGCCAGGGACTAGCATAGTGAGGAGTTACTTTTTAATGGGTACAGAGTTTCAGTGCTGCAAGATGTAAAGAGCCTGAAGTGGCACAACAACGTGAATGTACTTAACACTGCTGAACTGTACACCTAACAATGGTTATGATGGTAAATGTTGTGTTATGTGTATTTTACTACAAAAGTTTTAAAAACTCTATGCTATTAAGCTTGTCCCCTTTTAGAATGTAAAACCCAAGGCTGTATATAATTTGCTGAATTAAAAAAAATATTTAAGGCACTTTAATTACGGTATGGTTATGTGAATGACTAAGTTGATAAATTCAACATAGAACAATTTGCTAAGATAGACCCTAGGTTAACAGACAGCATGCAGAGTTGGCTAAGGTGTTTATATTTAGGGAAAATGTTTTAAGGAGCTTTTACTGTTTAGATAGTTTTAGCATTTAATACATGATTGTGCAAAGGTGAGATTCTAGAGTTTGTAAAACTGACATTATAAGAAAAGTACTTTGTTTTTTAGGGGGTATCACCTTAAGATTTTTCTGTTATAAAATTAATTTGTGCTTAATAAAAATATGGAAAAATTAAGAATAGAGTCCCACCACCCAAATTTAACCTTATTTCCTTTCCAGTCATTTTTCCATGCACAAGTTTAAAAAAATATTTAGTTATGATCATATTACATATGAATAGTAACCATTATTTTAAGAGGTTGCAAGTATAATAGATGACAGAGTATATAAGTTTTAGTTTAATTTCCACTTTTTTATTTTTGGAAAATTAGGGAATTTTCAGGATATTCCCCCCCCCCCAGTTATAGTATATTTTGGTGCATTATACTATATTTTCCTTATTATGGTATAAATTAAAATGATATAAATTAAAATTGAAATCTTGGTTTGTAAAGAGCATTTTCTACATTATGGATTATCTCCTTTGGATTTACTCCCATAAACAAAATTCAAAATCAAAAGGTTTAAACATTAAGGGTTTTCGTAATTGTAAGGGTTTTGATATTGCCAAATTGCTTACCTACCTAAAAAGTGTATAAGTGCTATCACACAGCACCCTCGCCAGCCTTTAATGTCATTTATTAATTTTTGTCAAATATTTTTGTGAAAAATTGTGTTCTTATTTTACTTTGCACTTCTTTGAGCTTCTTTCAATATGTTTGTTTCCTTATTGTATATCCTAGTTTTTTTTTTTAGTGGATTGTTTATTCATGTGTCTTGCTCATCTACAATTGGATTCTAATGTTTTCTTATTAATTGTATTTAATTTATATATAATAAACAATAACACTTTGTATCATAGTTCCTGCAAATACTTTCCCCAGTCTATTGCTTACATTTCAATTTTGACTATTTTTATTTAATTGATGTTTCTAATTTACCTATGATGGAATCTGCCCTTATTTTCATTTGTGTTTTCCAGTGAATATGTTGTGTGTGCAGAAAGGGGTTAAATGTAAATGACAGTGAACCTACATTATTGTCCAACAGTGTCATTTAGAAATAACACAGGAGTTATCTCATTCCTGTCCCTGAGTCTGACACTACCTGAATAGTGAGAGTTCTTACTCTGTCCCTCCCTCTGCCAAACCCTTCAGGTGAGGGTTGCCAGATCAAATACAGGATGCCCAATTAAATTTGAATTTCAGATAAACAACAAATACTTTTTTTAAAAAAGCATCAATATGTCCCAAATATTGCATGGGCCCTACGGATACTAAAAAATAGTATTCATTGTTCATCTGAGACTAGATTCAATTTTAGCTGGGCATCCTGTATTTTTATTTGCTACATCTGGCACTCCTACTTGGGACTAGTTTATTTACACCTGCTTACTTAACACCATGCTGTACTATGTGTTGGGGCTGCGGATGGTGGGAGCTGAACGAGGAGATAGCTCCTGTCCTCAGAGAGTTTATACTCTGGTTTCCCAGAGAATTTTGCGATCAGAAAAATAATCTCCTGGACTATTTCAATGACCGCTAGAATAAACTTGGAGCACAGCCTCTGTGTTTTCCTGCTGCCTAACGCAGAGTTGTCCACGTTTACCTGACCACAGAACCACCTGAAACACCCCTCCCCTGGGGAGTCTGATTCTTTTGGTTTGAAGAGGGATCCAGGTACCAGCGGTTTTAACAAGAGCCCAGGTGATTCCCCGGCTCAGATAAGTCTGTGCAACTCTGGCAGCCTTGGCGTTGGAGGCCTCTGAGTAACACCTGGCATAAAGTCACGGTCCAAGGCAGCTTCAGATCTTCCACTCTTTTACGACCTATTCAAAATCACTGATACACGTTTTGCAGTGCTGATCATTTTTGTAAGCTGCTTTACAGTTCATGAAGTTCATCCCATTTGGTCCTCACTCTAATTCTACAGGAAAGCCGAGAAGCTTATTTCCGCTTTACAGAGAAGGACAAGGAGGCTCACAGGGGCTAAATTCACACAGCAAGCTCCAGAAGCCGCCCAAGCGGCAAGGCCCGCCCTCTTTCCACCCCACCGAGCTACCTCCTTTCGCTGACAAAAGGTACGTGGGGACCACTGGGGCAGGACTTCAGGTGACTTCCGCTCCCAAACCTGCAGCCCCAGGCCTGCAATTAACAAACGGGGGTGGAGAGGTCTGTGCGCTGCTGGGCGCAGGCACCGGGGCCCACGGGTGAGCGGGGGCTGGGGCTCCGCGGGCCGGCGCCAGGCGCTCCGGGTGCGGAGTGGCGGGCAGTCCTCCCGCGGGTCCCCTCCAGCCGCGCGGCCTGCTCGCCACCGCTCCCGGGGCGCCGCCTGCTTGTGAGCCCGGCGGCCTGGAGCAGCGCGCGCGGGCACGGCGGCGGCGGGGACGTGCTCCGAGGACGCGCGCGGGGCTGGTCCTCCAACCGCCGCTCCCGGGGAAGAGGGCGGCTTCCCGGGAAACCCGCCGCCGCCGCCGCCGCCGCCGCCGCCAACTCGGAGGTGCGGAGAGGGTTGTTGGGAACTCGGGGCGCGCGTGAGCGTCACCAACGCCGCCGCCGCCACCCGGGACAGCCCGGAGGTTGGTAGCTGGTGACCGTAGCGGGTCCTCGGGAAGTTAGGTGTTGACTTTCTGCTTCGATTGACTCGGTTGAGGAAAAGAAACGCCCGATACGCTTTCTGTTTCCAATTCCCGTTCCTGCGTGCGCGCCCGAGGGCGGGGCAGAGGAGCGGAGACAAAGGCGGGGGGGTGGGGGGTGCGTGCGCCCGGGTCAAGGCTGCGTTCCCCGCGGCCGGCCGAGTCCGGTCACGCCCCTGCCAGCGTCCCCCCTCCTTGGCTTCGTCACCAGCTTCTGGCACTGTTGCTCTAAGTGTGGACGCTGGTCCTCTTGGCGATCTTAGAAGTGAGCCTGCCTGACTGCTGCGGCTCCAGTGACCCCCAAAGTTAGAGACTTATTTTGCTTTCTACTCTCCGGACTCAGTTTCCCTCTTTTCTTCTACGTGTGGCCTTTAGGTGGCATCAGTCTTGATGTGGAAAGGCCCTCCTCCTCTCAATCCCTACAAAGTGGGCGGGAGAGGTACCAGGATGGATAGCACTGGTGTTAAGAAATGTGCTGCTTCATTGCTTCGTGGCTCTTGGATCAAGGCAGTCAGGCTAGCCAGTTGGTATCGTCGGTGGTTTACATTATATGGGGGTGCGACTCACTGTTTCTGTCCCTTTCTGATTTGCATTCCTCCTTCATTCATGTGCACAGCTAGGCGTTTACTTCCATGTGATAAGTGCTATGGGAACACAAGGAGAGGAGAGGGAAGGCTTTCCTGAGGAGGGGGTGGTTTTTATACTGGAATTTGAAGAATAAGTATGAGTTTTTTTTCCCTTTCATTCTTCATGTTCCGCCTTTCCTATAATTTTTCTCCCTCCTTTCTCAGTGGCAGCCCCTAAGTGTGATTAAGTGTTGGATAGGAACAGTCAGTTCTGACTTGAAAGATTCAACTAATAGTGATGGGCACGATGTGCTTGTCAGGTGCTTTAAATCCATTATTTTTGAACCTTGCAATAACTGGGAAGGATACCTAGTGTTAGCCCTTTTCACAGCAGAAGAAAGGAATACTTAGAAGAGATGCCAGAGCCACAAAGAGTAAGTGTTGGGATCGGGTTTTGCACTCCTCTTTCTGGGTCAAAGCCTGTGCTTTATCTGCTGTTTGCCCCCTCCTTGGGAAGTAAGTTATATAGACTAACTTAGAGTGAAGGCCAAGTCTTTAGAGAGAGCAGTCATTTTTGTGGGTGGCTAGATGTTGGTGGGAACTCTGAAGGTAATGTCAGGAACTAGCCAGGGTGAGCCTTACTCATCTGTGTGTCTTCTTCCAGGCCAGGGCCTGGCCAAAGGGGAGTGCTCCTTAACTCTTGCCTGGGAGTTCCATGGCTTGCGTGAGATCCTTGATTCTTTGCAGGGGTTCCTTACCCTTTTTTTGTGCCATGGACTTCTTTGGAGTCTGGGGAAGCCAATTTTTAAAAGGCATTTAAAAATACATAGAGTTACAAATTATATTGAAACAGTGATCAAAATAGTGTAAAAACCCCAACATTTATAATAGTATTTTTATTCTTGATTAGTGCGTTAAGTGACAAAATTCAGGGCTGTATCAGGTAAGTCTCAGAATTTCAAAGTAGTGATGCCCATGTAAATGATGTTTTGCAGTATTTGCAACAGCTGCAATTCTGTAGTATGACAGAATTTGTGACACTTATTGGTGACAGTCACCAGAAATGCTCTTACTAGTGTGATTTGCTCTTCACACTTATAATCAAATGAAATCCTGAATTTCAGTTAGAGGTTGGTGAAAATACAGACATATGAGAAAAGAAATTTAAGTTCATGGCCTCCTGAATTCTGCCTAGGGACATCTTGTGGGTGGAGGGCTGGGTATCTAGGTTACAAACCCAGCTAGTGGTGGTTTTTCTTGCTCCACGTTCTTGCTGGCCACCCTATAGCGTTACTAATGGCTGTTTCTTTCTCCTCCAGTTCGTGTCTCCTTTTCCGCAGGTGCACAGTTGTTTCTGGTGATAAAAGCTGTTGAGAGAGAATTGCTGGATTGTTTCCATGCTCTACCTGTCTTCCTCCTTCTGTGTGTAATTCTGCTGGAGAATATTCCAGTGATAGTGGACTTATTTGTGTCATATAATGCATGACCATCTTCCCTCCAATGGTTTATGGTATTACCAGTGTCAGGGAAGAAAAAAGGAGTTATCACTACATATCCTACAGACATTTAAAAAATCTTCAGATGTTATTATGAACAATTTTATGGTAATACATTTGAAAATTCAGATGAAATGGACAAGTTTTTTCAATAAAATACCTCATAAGACATAAGAACTAGAAAATCTGTATAGTTCCATATCTATAAAGAAATTAAGTATGTAATTAAAAATCTTTTCATTGCAGAATTTCCAGGCCCAGATGGTGTCACTAGTGCAATATTACAAACATTTAAAAATATGAAAAAGAAGGAATACTCCCGGACTGCTTATATAAGGCCAGCATAACCTTGTTACTAAAGCTTGGTAAGGAGGTTACAAGAAACTATAGGCCAAACTCTCACAGAAAAGACGCAAAAACCCTAAAATGGGTATTGGTAAATCAAATCTAGCGACCTATACCTACATTTGTAGGATACTAAACCATGACCAAGTTGGATTTATTCCAGGAATGTAAACTTTGTCTAACATTAGAAAATCAATCAATAATTTAACCACAGTCACAGAATAAAGGAGAAAAACTACTTGATAAACTTCAACACCCATTTGTGATAAAAATTCTTTGCAAACTAAAACATTATTGAGAGAACTTATAGTTTTAAAATAATGAAGGGTAAGTCATTGCTCTACAAATAAATGTGTGGATCCAGTATAATCCCAATCAAAATCCCAGCAGATTTTTTCCAAAAATAGTAAGCCAATTTTAAAATATATTTGGAAATTCTAGACAATCTAAGTAAAAGAACAAAACTGGAAAACTTAAGCTGATAGGTAGTACTGTACATAGTTTGTCAGCATGGTGTTGGCACAGTGCTAGACAGACCACGGAACTGAGTAGAGAATCCATAAACAGGCTCACATGTATGAGGTCTCTTGATTTATGACAGAAGTGGCACTGCAGTGCTCTGGAGAAAGGACAGCCTTTTCAGTAAATGTTGCTGGGCCAATTGGATATTGCAAATGGACAAGATGAATTTTGATCATCTACCTCACCCCATACACAAAAATTAATCAAGATACATTATACATCTAAATGTGAAATCTGAAACAAGAAAGCTTCTGGAAGAAAGCAAAGTAAAACACCTTTATGACAAAGGTTTATTGACTAGGACACAAAAAGCAGTAGTTATAAAGGAAAATATTGGTAAGAACTACTGTTCATCTAAAGATTCCATAGAGTGAAAAGGCAAGCTACAGAATGGGTGAAGGTATTTGTGATAGTTATATCCAATAAAGGACTCATACCCAGAATGTAGCAATAATTTTTTACAAATCATTGAGAAAAAGCCCAGTAGAAAAACGGGCAAGTCACTTCCCCAAAAGATTTCCAGATTCCCAATAAACATATGAAAAAGTGGTTAACCTCATTAGTAATTAGGGAAATGCAAATTCAAACTACAATGGGATTATCACTCTATACTCAACAGAGTGGCTAAAAACAAAAAACAAACCAAAAAACCTGTCAATGCTGAGTATTGGTTAGGATATGGAAAACTGAACTTCTCATACATTGCTGATTGTTATGAAAGTTAGTGTAACTGTTTTGGAAATTGTTTTGCAGTATCATTTACTAAAGATGGGCATACACATCCCCTATGACCTAGCTTACTGTTGAGTGTCTGTCATTCTTTGAGAAACACTAAGCAGTAAGACAGGTGTATTTGTACCAAAAGACATGTAAAAGAATATGCAGAGCAGTATTATTCCTGATAGCCCCAAGCTGGAAACAACCCATGGGTTCATCAATAGTAGAATGGACAAAAGCCTAAGTAAATTGCTTATACAATGGAATACTCCACAGTAATCAGAATGAACAAATTATTGCTTTATACACAACATGGATGAGCCTCACAAATATAAAGTGGAGCACAAAGAAGGTAAACACAACAAGAGGAAGTGCTAGTGGTCACCTTTAGTGGAGTTATAAGGAAAGAACAGAAGGGGCATTCAGTTTTTTATCTGAGCAGTAATTCCTGGCGTGAGTCTGCTTTTTGAAAGCCTTACATTGTTTTTTCTTTATCTAAGCATACTTTAATACAAAGTTTACTTAAAATATATTATAAAAAAATTTGATTCATTCAGATGCCCCTAATATGGGGAGTGTAAGATGTGCTGGGCATGATTCTTGGTGATTAAACAGGCTTAAAATAGGTTGAGAATTTTCCGGGGAAAGGGTACAATATCACATCAGTAGCTTTTCTGAACTAGGGGCTTATAAATCTGACTCCTTTTCTGCCAATCTTTAACAGCAGAGATCTGGCTTAAGGGCAGTTCATATAAAAGGACTTACGAGTTATGTTTCATATTAAGATTGATATCAGTGTGAGACAGAAGCCAAAAAAATGCTAAGTTGAGAACTGAATGCAAAATTTTGTTTTCAGATTTCATTTTCTTGCAATTTAAGTTTTTAAAGTTTATAACAATTAGATTAAAATATTCTGATGTTTTATATACATCCTTTTAATTAGGTACTTTCCTTCCACTAGGCCATGAACTAATTGAGGGCAGGGGTAGCATATTAGTTTCTGTAACAAATGACCACAAACTTAGTGTCTTCAAACAACAGAAATTGATTACCTTACAGTTCTGGGGATCAGAAGTCCAGAATGGGGTGGCAGGGCTGCATTCCTTCTGGAGGCTTGGAGTGGTGGGGGGCGAGGCAGAGGAGTGGTGTCTTTCTTCTTTGCTGCTGTTCTCTGCCTCTACCATTCCTTTGTTTTGGCCCCTTCCTCTCTCCTCAAAGCGTTATCACTCTAACCTCTGCTTCCATCATCATATCTCCTCTCTGTCTCTGACCCTCCTTCTTCCCTCTTAGAAGGACCCTTGTGATTACATGGGCCCACATAGATAATCAGGGATAATGTCCTCATCTCAAGATCTTTAACTTAATCACATCTGCAGAGTCCCTTTGCCATGTAAGGTAACATATTTACATGTTCAGGGATTAGGGCATGGATGTTTCTGGGGTAGCTATATTTGGGGAATCCTACAGATGGAATCTTTATATTTTGTCTTCACAAATAGTGCAGTTCCTGATCTTCAGTAGGAGCTCACTGATATTTGTCGAATGCAGGAATGAGTCTAAGATTTCACTATTTGAAGTATAGTTTCGGAAGAAGAGAAACGATGGTCTTGTCCTACTCTTGCTCTGCCACAGCTGGAATTTTGGTTTCAGCTTTAGGTACCTATACTATAAAGAGACAACTGACAGAATGGGAAAGGGTCTGGGAACCAAGCTACTGAAATGATTGAAGGAAGCATGGGGGTTTGTCCTGGAAGAGGGCTTGGGGTGGAGCGGGTAGCATTAATTATCTCTAAATATTTGAAGGAGTATGATTGGCAAGAATAATTAAGCCTTTCAGTATACTTAATAGTAGCAGTAATATTAAACACAACAAGAATGAGCATTTTAGAGCTTACTATGGCCAAGGTAATATTCTATCTCTTTGTAAACCCATTTAATCCTCACAGCAGCTCTCTGAGGATTATTATTATCTCTATTTCATAAGTAAGGACATTGAGGCACAGTGAGGTCATGCAACTTGCGCTGGGTCACACGGCTAGAAAGTAGCAAAGCTGGGATTCAGCCTTTGGCATTCTGACTCCAGGGCCATCCTCTAAACTATCATACTTTCCGGCCTCCGTGCTTTTAGTTCCTGCAGGTACAATAGGACTAGTAGCAGAACGTTTTTTAGAAATAGAGGGGCAGATTTTGACTCAGTTTAAGAAAAAAAAAAGATGATAACAATAAGAACTTCTTAGAAACAGAGTTTCCCTGCCTTGCAATGTTGCTGGAAGTGGTCAGGTAGGTTATTGTAAAAGGAATTCCCAAACTGGCTGGAGATTAGACCAGATGACAATATTGATTTTGAAATTTTGATTTGAGAACACAATTCTTTAAAATATACATCTCTCTCAACCTTTGTGACATCTTATGTAATAAAGACCTACTGTGAGATGTAGTTTTTCCACTAACTTTCCAGATTTTATTTATTAGGAATTCTAACGTACTGGTATGGTAAGCCACGTCCCCGCCCCTTTTTAAGATGCCATTGCTGTTCCTCCAGTAAAGAGATGGAAGCAGTTCTCTCTTCCCCCTTGAATCTGGGCTGGGCCCTTGACCAATAAAATGTTCTTTGAATTCTGGAACCTGGTCCTTAAGAGACCTTGCACTTCTTGCCTTTGTTCTTTTAAGACCCTGAAGCCACCATGCTATGAAGGGTCCAGCCTACTGGAGGATGAGTGCCCACATGGAGGAGAAGTAAGGCACCTAGCTGACAGCTGGCACAAAATGCCAGACATGTGGGTGAGGTCATGTTGTCCTCTCCAGTTTCCTTGAGCCGTGCAGTGACTTAGTCATACGAGTGATGCCAGGTGAGATCAGCAGAAGAACTGCCCAGATTGCCATCCCATAGAATCACGAGAGAGAATAGATCTTGTTATTTTAAGCCACTGTGTTTCGGGATGGTTTATTGCACAGTGATACATAACATTTGGTGCATATTTAGAAGTAGTGATATGTATTTTTAAATATTCTGTAATTAGACCTTTGCCCAGCCCAATGGACCTCTCCAGTCTAGCTTATCATTCCAGTGCGTGGGTGAAGGCTTTCTGGGTTTGGAAAAGCGTTTCTCTGTAGTATCATGTGGGTGGAAGAATAACACTCTTCGTAAGACTTTTAAGCAGGGTTTGGAGAACACTGTACTGTGAGAGGACATGATGAATCTGGGCCTGGTTTTCCTGGTGAAAGTCATGTAATGTATATTCTGCAAAATAGGTTTCATCAAATTCCACCTGGAAAAGAGTAAAAGTCTCCTAATATCTTTTCCAAATGTGCTAGAATATTGCTCTACTATTTCATTTTCTTTTCTTCAAAGCCGTTGTCATTTCAGTGGGCATGAGTTCCTTTTACTTTATTACTTTGTGGTCTCCAGAGTGCTCATTTGTTCCTAAATTTAGAACTATTTCAATTTTATTCAGCCCTTACCTCTGTATAACTGCTGACTTTCCCCTCTGATTTCCGAGGTAAATTGGTTTGGTTTAGTTTGTCTTCTTCAGTAAATCTTCTAAGGAATGTATGAATTAGATGTTTCATGTGTATTTTGATTACATCTAGTTTATCTTCTTCCTGGGGTATATCTACGTTATACATAACTTTAAATTCTTTTGCATGTATATAGCTTACATTATCTTCTGGCTTTCCCAGTGAATTGATTTTGTCATAGATGTTGAAAAAATGAATCCTGTGAACTCTGTAAGAATAGGGAGGTGGGTGAGAGAAGGCTCTGGAATTAGACTTGATGAGTATGAATCTAAGCTCTGCTGCTTACTAGCTGTGTGATTTGGGGCAGGTTTCTTGATTCTTCTGGGCTTTGGTTATCTTTTGTGTTAAATGAGGTACCAGAAGTACCAACCTCAAAGAGTTGTTATGGAGATTAAATGAAAGAATACTTGTAAAGTGCTTTCTCAGCATAGGTAATCTGTAAATACTACTTATTGTAGGACAGCTGTTGCTAAACTCTGGGTAAACTCAGTAGAGAAAAATTTCAGTTTAGTTAGTTGGGAGTGGTGATGGTGATGGCACTGGAGATTGTTAGCTTCATGCGGAGGGTGCCATTTTAACGTCCTCTCGTGCATGGGAGTATTTGGTGCTAGCCCATTTAGTGCTAAATGTCAAGGGTGAGGGACAGAAAAGAATTTAAAGTGGAAGTGTTGGAATCCATTTGTTGTACTTATCAACAATAAAGATAAAAGGCTTTTGAAAGGATATTGGAAGTTACTGGGGAAAAGCATCTTACAGAAGTTATGTGTATGCACACTTCAGGCTCTGGCATAGTGAGCTGTACTTTTCTGCCAAGAGTAAAGAACAGGATTTCTGCCTAAGAGAGTGGGAGTTGAGAACTTGGGTTCTATTTTTTGCTCCATTGCTGGCTTCTCTGGATCCTTGGGCAGATCACGTCTTTTCTCTGAGCAAGATTCTGATTCCTGAAAAAAGAGCTAACAGTTAGCCCTCCTGGTGAGTATGAGAGTGGATGGCATCTTTGAAAGCAGGTGGAGTGTTAAATTACAAAGTGAATGCAAATGTACATTGCTTCAGTATAGAAAAATCCCTCTTAGCTGAGGAATTCTTGCCATTTTCCAGCTAAGATTTTATTATGTGGGCCGCTTGAGTTCTACAGTTCCCAGATAAATATAATACTTTTTGGAAATACCCAGCTTGGGGCTCTTATACCCAGTATGGGGGTAGAGAAATCTTGTTCCTCCAGTTTGACTTCTTTCTCCTAATCCCAGGGAAACCTCTGCTATGATTTTCTTCCAAGACCTCATCTTAAATGCATTTTCTCTCTGTCTTCACTTTGTGCCTGTTTCTCACCTTCATCAATAATATTCAGCTTTGAGACACTGTAGTCTTGACAGCTTTGGAGATGCTATTTTATGTCCTTTATTTTCCTCCCCCCCCAATGCCTCCTGGACTAATTTGGTGCCAGGTGCAACTTAATTTTCCCTCCTCTCTGTTGCTTGGTTCTAGCACTTTCTCTCCACTTCCCACCGAGAGCCTGAATCGCTGACCTCCCTGCCTTTAGTTTCTACTGCTATGTCAAGGGGCTTCTTCTTCCTGAAGCTTCATGAAAAAATTAAATGTGCTGGCTCACAAGCCTGAGGTTTCTTCAGGTAATCAGATCTGAACCTGTCATCATATATGTTTAAGACCCTCCGCCACTTGCCTCCTAAACTATCCCCATTTTCTCTTCCTCACAGTCCTGACCAGTATTCCCACCAAAGTGGAAGTGTTCTCAGACACATCTTCACCATCAGACATCCCAGCAACCCGCCTTAGCTCTCACATATCAGTACTGTAACCTCCTTTGTATAGATTGATCAGGTAGCCTCCTACTTAAAAACAGGCTGTGTTGCTGTAGGTTGGCTGTTTCCTACAGAAATCATGTTATAAATGGTGACGAGTTTCTAGGCTATCGAATGGATGCCCACTTAGCTGATAATGTTGCTGCGGGACTGAATCTTATGTGTGAAAAACAGAAAAGAGGCATTACTTACACATTTGAGTAAGGACTTCTTTGATTTCATCGTGGTAGCTTATGCCTAAAGAAGAACATAAGCATGTTTAGAAAATGAGACATAGAAACTTGAGAATTCTCTGAGTTTTTAGGAACGTTTATGGGTTTGGACATGAAAAAAAAAAAAGTTCTAGTTACATTCCCAAAGGTACAGCTTTGTGTTGTGTCATTGAATCCTTTAAAACATATCTACTCTGATTGGCTCTCTGAGTGCACAGCTGAAATGAACAGGGAGCGGGGAAAACACTGGGGAGAGGAATTTTCCTGAGATGAGTGGACAAGAGTTGAAAAGAAGTATTAAGGAAGAAAGATCTGTTAAGGACAGGTGGGTGTCTGTGTGATGGTGGTGTTTTGAGGTCACATTCCTGGGATTGTGAATGATGAGGCAAGAAAAGGGAGGACTGCATATAATTCCTTTGGGGCTAAGAAAAGAGGTGGTGAGAAGAGACACTGGTCAGAAAGCTCTCCAGGTGGCTCCCAAGGACAGTTTGTTTGCTGTCTGGGGTGGCCTTGGGGCGAATGTGGGGAGAGGATGGGGATGAGAAATTGGAGAGAACTCTGGGGTTGCCGATCAGCTGAAGAGGGCCCAGCAGCAGGTAGGATGCTCACCCCCTCTCGCCATGGAAGGTCAGTTAGATGTCATCAGTTCTGAAAGAAAACCAGGGCTCTGGCTAGGTAAGCTCCTGACGAGTTAAATTCACTAACTGGTCCTGCTGGACAGGTCTTAGCTAATGTTTATTGAGTGCTTACTCTGTGCCAGGCCCTGGGTAAACATTTTACATTTAATCCATTCAATAACTCTATGAGGAAACGTATCTGGAAAGTTGTGATCTACTTAAATTCCTCAGCCAGTCAGCGGCAGAGCCCGGTCTCCCCTAGGTCTGCATCTCTCCCTGATGCATCTCTCCCTGCTATGCTGTCAGTAGGAGGCTATTTGGTCCGGTCCCCAAATTTTAAATATGAGGACACAGCCCTGCTGCTTTGTTGCTTATTACTGTGTATCTCTGTGTATATGTCTGCAAAACATATACACTGTAGCTAAGAGCAGCATCAAAAAGGAAAATGTTATAACGCTGAGTTTTCTAGTTTCCTGACAGTTAAATCACTAATTCAGGGGAACTGTCCTAGAAGGACAATGTCCATGAAAAGGTTCAAAAGAGCAGGGCTTCAGGAACTTTGATTTAATCTCCAAGATTATTTATGTTCAAATTTAGTAGCATTTGCAGAGGGGTTCAGCTCTTTGCTAATTGAGGAAGTCATCCAATATAGTAATACCAACATCCTTGGAAAGGAGAGACAATACGAAACCCAGAGGTTGAAATTCACTTCCCACTAAATTGAAAATTACTATATTCCTACAAAGTTCCAGAAAGAAATCTTAACATATTCTAGGAGATGCCAGGTATTTAAAAATAAAGTGTGACTAGAAATGTATGAAGCTAGAAGTGGTTCTGAAAAGTAGTAGGGGAACCTGAGAAGGCGTTGTTGAAGTACTAGGTCTTAGAGAGCTTGCGATTGAGAGCATGAGTGGCTGCTTCTGGATTTTTTAGGAGATCTGCAGGAGAAACTCAGACTAGACTGGCTTGGCAACTTTTAGGTAATGACCAGAGGGTCCTCTGGTTGGAGGACCACTGATTTCTGACCTCATATTTTATGAAAGTGTTACTGAGCCCAAGCTTGTACTGCTCACCACACAACAGGCCAATAAATTGAGAGACAAGGTGTTGGGGCAGGGAATAGCGACTTTATCCGGAAAGCCAGCAGACTGAGAAGATGGTGGTCTAGTGTCCCAAAGAACCATCTTACCTGAATTTGAATTCAGGTTTCTTTTATAGTGAAAGGAGAGAGGGTGTGGCTGGTTGCTGGAAACATCTTGGTGTCAGGATCCTTTGTTCTTGCAGCTGTCCTCCTAGGTCAGATGGTTATGATGTTCCTGTGAACCTCCAACAAGACAAATGTTATTCTCTGTCCTGCAACTTTTTATCTCTATATGAATGAAAAAGTGTTATACCATTAAAGGTCAGAGCCTTGAGAATGGGCTCTCCTGTATGTTTTAGGCTATAGGCAATATTTTTAACTTGTAGCAAAAGCAATAGAATACAAAGGTTAAAAGTTAAACAAAACAGATCCAACATGGAGTCAGATTTGTTCTTCCCTATTACAAAAGCTAAAGTTTCTATCCCTTCCTGCTGCGTCTCCCTGTAGCCTGAAGAAAAGAGTTTGTGTGTGGCAGATTCCGAGCCAGGCTCTAAGGACAAGTAACCCTGTGAACTGGCACTAATGGGGCTGAGCAGTGGGGTGGGGGCCCAGTGGTCTCAAGACCTGGATTTGAGCCCTGGCTCGGTTATTTCTGATTGTGTGACCTCACGGTGCTTCACATTCCTCATCTGTAAATGCCTACCTCCCTTGCTCCACCTACTTCACCGGGCTGTTGTGAAGGTAAAACGAGCCCATGTGTGAATTCTGATTTTTGGCGTTACTATTACATATTAGAAATGCTTGCTTGGGGCTTAAAGTTTTGCTGTTGTTTTAATTTGACATCCACAGTGAGACATATTTGAGAGGTTTAAGTAAAGCAATGAGGGCCGTAAAAGGGTTTACATTTAGTTAACTCTTTGTTATTTGGGAACTGATCATTTAATTTGCAGCATTTTAAGACTTTCTGTTACCTGCTTTATTACTTAGAATATAGACATGGCAGCCATAACAGAGAGATCGAGAACAGCACAGGCTTAAATATCCTGGGAATGCATTTCTCTTTCATGTAATGATCCAGATATAAGAGGTTCAGGGCATTTTGGGGGTGGGGGTGGGGTGGGGAGGTACATGCAGTCAGGGACCGAGGCGCCTCTGTCTTGTTTTTCTATGTGGCGTTTACCTCTTGGTCCAAAGGTGGCTGTTCCAACTCCGCCCAGCAGGAAGGGGATGACCACAGCCTCAGAGCCAGAACTGTTCGAACGTCCACACTTGGATACACTGTAGAGTTGAGCTCAGTATCCATGTGTTCAGATAGAAATTCAATTACTGTGTAAGACGGGAGATTGCATATACAGGGTGGGCAACTAGCAGGCTATTAACTTCTTTTTAAGAAGTGCCCAGAGGATGGAAGACAGAGTGGTTTTATTAATCCATTCTTATAAACAACTATGGGATGACATTTGAAGGGGAGAACAAAGAGGTTAATGCTGTTGGCTTAGAAGAGGTTTGGAGATGATTTGTGCTTTTCTTTTATTCAGGCTTTTGAATAGTAATTTATTATTTATTCGTGGAGCATTTCGTAGTCCTTTCCTGCTACATTCCACGTCCTGTGCTAGGTGCTGGGACTCAGAGATCATGGTCCCTACTCTCTAAAGGTCCGCTCCACAGGGGGAGACAGGTGTGGCAGGCAATGAGAACAGAAGTGTCTGGTGTACACTGTGATGGGAGACAGATGGGGGGCTGTGGGAGCTCATAGGGAAAGACCTGCCCACCCTGGGCAGGCAGAGTGTGTGTGTGTGATGTGATGCAGGTGGGATAAGGTCATGGCAGGAGGAGGTGTGATAGGAGGAGGGTTACGTCTGTATCCCCTTGAATAGTGATGGGTCCCTGGGAGAACAAGTAAGATTCTGTCCTCTAGTGTCATGTTTATGGTTTAATGTTTTGATTTCTGTTTCTCTTCCTAGAAACTCTCAGCGTGGGCCACGGGACCCTTTGTCACAAGGAGCAATGCTGCCCCGATGGGAACTGTCTTTTTACCTGTTTGCTTCCCTAGGCTTCCACTTCTATTCTTTCTATGAAGTTTACAAAGTCTCCAGAGGTAAGGCCCCGACTTTTCTAAACTTGTATCAGGAAAGAAAGATGGAGGAGGGAGTGCTCAGAGGTGGAAGATTCAGGAAGATAGCCTCATGGGCTCAGGATGACTTGAGCCCTGCTTTGCTTTCCTCCTGTCTTGGACAGTTTGAATCAATGACCTGAGTCGGTGGAGTTTTCCACCCTAATCCTGGATCTTTTAGGTGATCCTGTGGCTGGTCTTCTGTAATCAGAAGGTTTGATTCAATGGCTACTGAAGGCCATGGAGGTGATTTGCATTCATAATTAGCAGTAACCTCTTTAACTTCTCTCTCTCGCCATTACTTCTCTCAGACACATGGAGGCCCGGACTGCTTTACTCTTCCTGTTCTGCTGTCCACAGTGCTTTTGTGCACATGTTGAAGAGGACTCATTACCAAGTCCTCATGCCAGCCCATGGGAAGGGGCATGGGAACCCTCCTTTCCTTTAAGGGCAGCTTGGAATAAACATTGCCCTGTCACTTCTGCTCACACCAGCTGGCCAGCACTGAGTTCCCTGGCCACAGCTGGAAGGCTGGGAAATATTGTCGTTAGCTTGGTGGCCGTGTGCTACATAAAACTTCCCATACTGGGGAAGAATGGAAGAAAGAATTTTGGAGGGTCCATGAGTGATCTCTTCCGTAGTCAGGGACAGTTTCCTAGAGGTGATGGTGAGCCTTGTTTTAAGGAAGAACAGAAGTCAGCCAAGTAGAGAAAGGGGCAGAGGCTCTGTGGACAGAGATGTGTTTGCAGGCAAATGGACAAGCATGTGCAATGCCATTGGGGTGTGAGAAAACACAGCATGACCTGGGAACTCCAAACCACTCAGTAGGGCTGGAGTGTAGTGCGTGGAGGGAGAGTGGTAAGAGTTGAGCTTAGGTCAAAGAGCGGGATAGATTGTGAATGACATTGTGTATTCATTCGGCTGAGGAGTCTGGACTTTATCTTGAAGGCAGGGGAGTTTGCTGAAAGTAATTGTGGTCACTTAAAATGGCAAAGGTAGGTTTTGGGAAGCACAATTGACAGTGCTGTGCCCCCGGCAGCTGCCTCCCTGTGGATCACTGGGATTGATTTAAATCACTGGGGTCAGCTTTGCCCGCATTCTACGTGTGTCCCACTCAAAGCCATGGGAGAGACTGACCATCTAAAGTAGATGAAGACTGTTTGGTCAAGGCTGTCCAAGTAGCCACATTCCCTGGCTGGAGCCTCTGAGCTCTCAGGGCCCATGTGCAAGGAACTCACCTGGTCGATGCCAGGCAGCATGTTAGGTACTTTATGTACCCTGTCTCATTCTGTCTTTAGAGCAGCCCTGTGAGATGGTGTGTTACTTAGAAGATAGGCTTGGCTGCAGAAATATAGCCTCCACAATAACTGTGGTCAGGGCTGGTATGGTGTCTGGATAGCATCCGTGACCCTGGCTCCTTCTACTGTGTTCCTCTGCCATCCTTGACATATGGTTCCACCTCATGATGTGAGGTGGTTACTCCACCTCCAGCTGCCATGTTCGCTTTTTTCCCAGCAGGAAGCATGGAAGGGAAGGGGGAGGACAGACCCTCTCTTTTTTTAGAGCATAACCTTGAAAGCTGCTTATGTCGTATTCTTTCATGTACTGTTTGTTAGAACCTAGTCCTGTGGCCATATCAACTGTGAGGTTGATATTGGGAGGTAATCTTTTGTTGGGAGGCCATTTTTTTTCCAGCTAAACCGAAGGGTTTTATTATAGAGGAAGAAAGGAAGAATGGGTGTTAGCGGTTAATCATCAGTCTTTTCCATAAAATGGGTGTGACCGTTGTCCATTGTTACCTAACAAACCATCCTGAAGCTTTGTGATTTAAAACAACTACCGCCATTTATTATCTCTCACTGTTCTGTGAGGTTCTTTTCCTTTTAAATAGACTGTTTTTTTAAGAGTGGTTTTAGGTTCACAGCAGTATTGAGCAGGAAATACAAAGAGCTTCTATGCACTCAGGGCCCCCTGGCAACCACAGCCTCCCTGACTATCAGCATCCTGCGCCAGAGCTGATACAGTTTGTTACAATTGATAAACCTGTATTGATATATCATTATAATCCAAAGTCCACAGTTTATAGTAGGGTGCATTCTTGGTGGTGTTCATTCTGTGAGTTTTGAGAAGTATAAATTACATGTATCCATCATAGTACCATACAGAGTAGTTTCACTGCCCTAAAAATCCTCTGTGCTCTGTCTATTCATCCCTCCCTCTCCTTTAACCACTGGCAACCACTTATCTTTTTACCATCTCCATAGTTTGACCTATTTCAGTTTTAAAAAAAAATTTTTTTTTTTTTTGGCCGCACTGCACAGCTTGTGGGATCCCAGTTCCCTGACCAAGGATCGAATCTGGGCCCCCTGCAGTGGAAGTGCAGAGTCCTAACCACTGGACCACCAGGGAATTCCCAGTTTTATCTATTTCAAAGTATCATATAGTTGGAATCATACAGTATGTAGCATTTTCACATTCGTTTCTTTCACTTAATATGCATTTAAGGTTCCTCCATGACTTTTCATGGCTTGGTAGCTTATTTCTTTTTAGTGATGAACAGTATTCCATTGTCTGAATGTACCACAGTTTATTCATTCACTTACTTAAAGGCATCTTGGTTGCCTCCAGGTTTTGGCAATTATGAATAAAGCTGCTGTAAACATCCATGTGAAGGTTTTTGTACGGACGTAAGTTCTCAGCTCTTTTGGGTAAATACCAAGGAGCAATGGCTGAATTGTATGTTAAGGGTATGTTTATTTATTTATTTTTTTAAAAAAATTATTTATTTATTTATTTTTGGCTGTGTTGGGTCTTCGTTCCTGTGCGAGGGCTTTCTCTAGTTGCGGCGAGCGGGGGCCACTCTTCATCGCGGTGCGCGGGCCTTTCACTGTCGCGGCCTCTCTTGTTGCAGAGCACAGGCGCCAGACGCGCAGGCTCAGTAGTTGTGGCTCACGGGCCCAGTTGCTCCGCGGCATGTGGGATCTTCCCAGACCAGGGCTCGAACCCGTGTCCCCTGTATTGGCAGGCAGATTCTCAACCACTGCGCCACCAGGGAAGCCCAAGGGTATGTTTATTTTTATAAACAGCTTTCTTCCAAAGAGTTGCCAGTTTTCTTCCAAAGAGGCTATATCATTTTGCATTCCCGCCAGCAATGGGTTCCTGTTGCTCCACATCCTTGTAAGCATTTGGTGTTGTCAGTGTTTTAGATTTTGGCCATTCCAATAGGTGTGTAGTGGTATCTTGTTATTGTTTTAATTTGCATTTCCCTGATGTATATTGTGGAACATATTTTCATATGTTTATTTGCCATCTACATGCTTTGATGAGCTGTCAGGTGAAGACATTTGCCCATTTTAAAATCAGATTGTTCATTTTCTCACTTGATTTTCAACAGTTTTTGGTATCTTTTAGATAATAATCCTTTATAAGATATGTTTTTGCAAATATTTTCTCCCACTCTGTGGCCAGTCTTCTCATTCCCTTGACAGTGTCTTTCATGGAGCAAAATTTTAAAATTTTAATACAACCAGCTTATCAATTTTTTCTTTCATGGATTATGCCTTTGGTGTTGTATCTAAAAAGTCATTGCCACATCCAAGGTCATCTAGATTTTCTCTGATGTTATCTTCCAGGAGTTTTATGGTTTAGCATTTTACATTGAGATCTGTGATGTCCATTTGTGAAGGGTGTAAAGTCTGTGTCTGGATTCATTTTTTTTGCATGTGGATGTCCATTTGTTCCAGCACCTTTTTTTTTTTTAAACTTTTTTTTTTTTAATTTTATTTATTTATTTATTTATGGCTGTGTTGGGGCTTCGTTTCTGTGCGAGGGCTTTCTCTAGTTGCGGCAATTGGGGCCACTCTTCATCGCGGTGTGCGGGCCTCTCACTATCGCGGCCTCTCTTGTTGCGGAGCACAGGCTCCAGACGTGCAGGCTCAGTAATTGTGGCTCACGGGCCTAGTTGCTCCGCGGCATGTGGGATCTTCCCAGACCAGGGCTCGAACCCGTGTCTCCTGCATTGGCAGGCAGATTCTCACCCACTGCGCCACCAGGGAAGCCCTGTTCCAGCACCTTTTGTTGACGAGGCTCTCTTTGCTCCACTGTATTACCTTTGCTTGTTTGTCAGAGATTGGCTGTGTATATTTATGTGGGTCTATTTCTGGGCTGTCTGTTCTTTTGCATGGATCTCTTTGTCTGTTCTTTTACCCATACCACACTGTCTTGCATACCATAGCTTTTTAGTAAGTCTTGAAGTTGGATAGTACTGGTTGTCCGACTTTGTTTTTCTCCTTCAATATTGTGTTGTCTATTCTGGGTCTTTTGCCTCTCCATATAAACTCTAGAATCAGGTTGTTGATATATACAAAATAACTTGCTAGTATTTTGATTTGGGTTGCATTGAATATATAGATCAAGTATGGAAGAACTGATATCTTGACAATATTGAGTCTTTCCATGAGCATGGAATATATCTCTATTTATTTAGTTCTTCTTTGATTTCTTTAATCAGAGTTTTGTTGTTTTCCTCATATATAACATGCATATTTTGTTAGATTTATACCTAAATATTTCATTTTGGGGGGTGCTGTTGTTTTTAATTTCAAATTCTACTTGTTCATTGCTGATATATATTTATTTGTTTATTTATTTTTTGGCTGTGTTGGGTCTTCACTGCTGCACGCAGGCTTTCTCTAGTTGCAGCCAGCGGGGGCTACTCTTCGTTGTGGTGTGCGGGCTTCTCATTGTTGTGGCTTTTCTTGTTGCAGAGCACAGGCTCTAGGCGCGCGGGCTTCAGTAGTTGTAGCACATGGGCTCAGTAGTTGTGGCTCGTGGGCTCTAGAGCACAGGCTCAGTAGTTGTGGCGCACGGGCTTAGCTGCTCCGTGGTATGTGGGATCTTCCTGGACCAGGGCTCGAACCCATGTCCCCTGCATTGGCAGGCGGATTCTTAACTACTGTGCCATCAGGGAAGCCCCATTGCTGATATATAGTAAAGCGACTGACCTTTATATATTAACCTTGTTTCCTGCAACCTTGCTATAATTGCTTATTAATTCCAGGAGTTTTTTGTAGATTATTTGGTTTTTCTAGACAGACAATCATGTTATCTGCATACAAAGACAGTTTTATTTCCGCCTTCCCATTCTGTATACCTTATATTTCAATTTTCTCCTCTTACTGCATTAGCTAGGATTTCCAGTACAGTGTTGAGAAGGAGTGATAAGAGGGAACATCCTTACCTTTTTCCTGATCTGAGCAGGAAAGCTTCTAGTTACTCACCATTAAGGATGATGTTAGCTGTAGGTTTTTGTGGGTGTTCTTTATCCAGTTGAGGAGGGCCCTCAGGGTCCTCTCTATTTCTAGTTTACTGGGAGTTTTGAATCATAAATGGGTGTTGGATTTTTTTGAACGCTTTTTGTGCATCTACTGATATGATCATGTAATTTTTCTTTAGCCTGTTGTTTTGATGGATTACACTGATCGAGTTTCATGTTCTGTGAGACTTTGTTTTTAATAAATCTGGATTGGACTTAGCTGGGCAGTTCTTCTGCATTGTGTGTTGTTGCTGGGCTGCAATTATCTGGTGGCTCAGCTAGGCTGAAACGTCCAAGATGGCTGACTCACATGACTCGCTATCAGCCAAGAGCTCAGCTGGAGGCTGTCAACTGGAATGCTGTGGTTCTCTGTACGTGGTTCTCCACATGGCTTTGAAGAAGGAGTATCGCATGTGTGTAAAACCAGAAGCTGCAGATCTCTTAAAGCCCAACCTGGGAAGTTGAGTAGGTCACTTCTGCCTCACTTATTGGTCAAAGCAAATCATAGGGCCAGTCCAGATTCAAGGGGAGGAAAGACTATGGCTTTTTATGACTGGAGCAGCGCACATAGACACGGAGACAAGGAATTGATGGTGGCCATCTTTGGAGTCTCTCTACCACAATGGGTGTTATACTTCTTTACCCAGATGGGGATACTGAGGTTGAAAAATATAACTTGTCCAAGGCCACACATCTAATAAATAATGGAACAGGGTTGTCCAACTCTAGACCCAATATTTTATTCTATTCTGCCACTTGTATTTATTGGTAATTTAATTTCCTAAAGCAGCTTGCTTTACAGGAGAAGCCCTTTTATCCATTGTACTGTAAAACTTCAAACCTTAAAATTTTATCCCAGTGGAATAAAATTTTTCCTTCCTATGTGGTGAAAGCTACTGGGATGGAGGTGGGAGGGGATCCTTCTGCGGAGAATACAAAACTTTTCGGCACCTCAGTTGATCCAGCGGCTGTCATCCTGTTTGATTTATTACTGACCTCACCCTAGCCTGGAGCTTCTTTTATCCTTCAGGCTTTTTCTCTTAATATCAGTGCCAAAGTGGCCACTCCCAAGAAATGTCTTATTTCTCTATTCCTTTTTCCATTCAGCTCATGGAAGCCAGATCCCCCTGCCTTGCCAAAGCGTGTTTAACGCCATGTTGAGTCTTTTTGGCTCCACGTCTTACTATCTAATTCAGGGAAAAGTGCCACTTAACCCACATTATGGAAGTGGATCCACTGGGAAAACTGTCTCTTCTGTGAACTTTTTTGGAATGTTTGTTTCTGGAGCAAATATGGGGCCTAGAACATACTAGAGGCTCAGAACTTATTTGTTAAGTGGAATGCCGCGGGTGGGCACTTACACGGCTGCTTTCTCTGGGCACAGAGCAGGCGTCTCATTCACTGCTCTCTTCCCCATCAGCAGTAGCAGGGTGGTCTGACCATTAGGGACAGCAGACTGATTATAACAGCCCTAGTCACAAGGGATCTCTTGGTAAATCCACAGCAGGGACTGAACAGAACAGCCCTTCTTCCAGTCAGCTCTTCCAAGAGTCTACACAGAGTGTGTCAAAGTCATATGGAAATGCTTGGGGGTGGGAGGTGGTGGTAGTGGTGATCTTCTATGCTTGGTGACCTCTCCCCTGGCATTCTGCAGTATTGTGGCTAATCCAAACCTGCTACATTAAGTTTGTGTCTTATGGTTTAGAACATGTAGAAATACTTGTATGTCTCTCTGATTGCACTTAATTTGAGGAAAGATACAATGTGTCATGCAGTAACCTTGAAAGAATTAATGCCTCTGCCTAAAAGAGGGCCATGTATTTTTGTTGTTCATATCAGCTTAATGCAGTTCTTGGAATGAAAACAGTTGAATTCTCATCAGTGAAAACCATTGGTGATAGGAGGTCACCTGGAAAAGCATCTGGAAAGGGAAGTCATGGCCTACTGTTTCAGCTTACTAACTATTGATTTGTATTCAAAATTTCTATTTCTTCTTGTACCTATTTTGACATTTTGATCTATGCATTTTATGAAGGTTTTCAACTTGATTAGTATATTGTGGATCATAATACTTATCTTAGAAAAAATTTTTTGTTTCTCTAGTTGGCTTTTCTCTCATTGTGTATTTTGTTATTTACATCTTCTCCTTCACTCCCTCCCTCCTACTTTTTTTTCCTTTGATCAATTGTGCTAGAGATCTTATTAATCTTTTCAGCTTTGGCTTTGTTAGATTTCTCAATTGTTTCTTTTTGGTCTCCAATTCATTGATTTCTGCCCTTATCTGATTATTCCCTTCCTTATTGTTTCTCTGGGTTTGCTCTGTTCCTTCATTCCAACCTCGTGAGTTGAATGCTTAGCTCATTTATTTTGTGAGGAATCTATTTGTACTGTTTTATTGTACCTGATTGTTCTTCTCAGAAGGATTTCCAGAAGAGGAAGTATAGAGTCAAACTACATGAATGTTTTTAAGGTTCTTGATAGATATACCCAGACTGTTCTCCAGGAAGGCTGTGCCAATTAACATGTTTTCTATTGGAGAATGTCCATCTTACTGTAGTCTCAGTAAGTTTAGCCTTTATTCTTCAATCCACCTCTTCAATCCACCTCACATGTATTTGGTATATTGATAAGAAGTGTGAAGAGTTAAATTACTTTTTTTCCAAATAGGTAACCAAACACTATTTAATAAGTCTGTCTTTATTGAATTATAATGCAATCTTGATCATGTACTAAATTATTATATCTATTAATTCTTTTATGGATATGCACACATGCATACACACACAGTATGGGGGCTGTCTTTTCTGTTTCATTGATTTCTCAATCAATTCTTTCATCAGTACTGTGCTGTTTTAATTATTTTTGCTTTTTAAATGTCTGAATATGTGGTGGAGTAAGTTACCACTCCTTGTTCTTTATTTCCATTCTTTTCTTAGCTATTCTTACTGGTTTATTCTTCGAGATATGTTTGAAATTGGCAGGTTCCAAAAAAATCTCATTAGGGTTTTAATCAGAATTACAATAAGCCTAGAAATTAATTTGTAAATAATTGACAATCTTATAATATTGCATCCAGGAGTATGGTATCTTTTTCTCAAGGTTTCTGTTACTTCCCTTAAAAGAAGTTCATGGTTGTCTTCATAATAGGCCCTGTTAAAATTCCTAAGATTATTTATAAGTCTTTTTCTTCGTTTTATAATTGGGATACTTTCCAATTATATTTTCTATAATTTCTAGCTGATTATTTCTGGTCTATAGTAAAGTTGTTTATTTTGGTATCTCTATTTTATGTTCCAAAAATTATTGAATTCTCTTAGGGTTCCATTGGCTTTTATCATTTGATTCTCCTGGTTTTTGTATTTAGATAATATCCACACATAATGATAATGGTTTTGCTTCATCTATTATTACTTAGCCAGGACTTCTAGAACAATATACTAGTTGGAAAAGAATGCTATCCTTATTTTGTTATCCCTAACTTTAATGGAAATCCCTGTATTATTTTACCATTAGTGAAACGCTGAATAAGCTTTTCTTTGGAAAAAAAACATGTTAAGGAATATGTCTAGCTCCCTTTTACTAAAATTTTAAAATCAGCAATACATGTTGAATTTTATCCATTTTTTAAAGTAGCTATTCAGATGATTACATAGTTTTCCTTTCTCAACCTATTGATATTGTAATCATATTTCCAATATAGTTTATATGGTTTCCTACAACAAACCTACTGTGACTATGCTATTTTTAAATACACTGCTTGTTTCTGTGTTTAAAAAAATATTAATAATTTCTAAGTGAGATTAACTGGCCTGTAGTTTTATTGTTTCATCCTCAGATTTCAGTATCAGCATTCTGTTAAGTTTTTGAAATGAATGGGGAAGCTCCCCCACTGTCTCCGCCAATATTATGGAACTGTTTAAGTAGTGTACGAAGTGTCGACATCAAAGTTTGATATCATTCGCTTGTAAGTTTGTCTAGCCACAGAGTCTCTTTGGAAGTAGACTTATTGAAAAATTTTCAGTATCTTTCAGGATTATTGGTATACTTAGCTTTTCTTCTTAAGTCAGTGTGAGTAATTTATATTTTTCGATTTCATTGAAATTTTCAGATGTATTAATGTACAGTTGTATATCATATTCTTAAAATGTTTTGAATTCTAAGTGTGTCCCTTGTTTTAGGAAATTTAAAAAGGTTTTGTCTATTTGGTAGGTTGATTCTCTTTTTTGAACAACAAGCTCTTGGATTTATTTATAAATTCCACCCTTTTTCTGTTCTCTGTGATTACTTCCTGATGAACAGCAGCCACCCTAGATCTTTTTGCCTTTACAGAGCCCAGGCTCACCTTTCATGGAGTAGCTATCTTCCTGAAAATTTGCAGTTAGAGACATTTCTATAAAAGGAACTGTGCTTTCCATTGATTTGAGTTTTTATTTCACAGGTATTTTATTTTCATTTCTTTAATCTTCAGTGACAAGCAGTTAATGTTTCTCTAAATAAACTCTGTGACACCAGAGAGCCCTGATATTTAAGCAAATATGGAGCAAATCATTTGAATTGCCGCCTCCAGTTTCTTTTTGCTTTTTTTTTTTTTTATATAATAGGTGTTCTTAAAGTGGGATGCAAATATAGTTGAGCATATGCATCTTTTGGCTTTTGTTTGTTCCTTTACATGCCTGTTCTTATCACTTGTCACTAATCCCAGCTTATGAGAAAAGGATATAGCAGCTCATCTATAGATTAATTCTTTTATGTCGTTCATGCAGCATACTAACCTGTCATGGGGGACAGGCTTTGTCAATCTGGAGGTAATTTTTCCCACTTGCTTCTGTGATTAGAGGAGTTTGGTTGCAAGATGGCTGGGTACTTATCTGGGGGCCCCAGTTCAGGGTAGGGAAACAAAGGCTACCAGTCCTTTGTTTGTACAGGTGGCCTATGCCCTTGGAACCAGGTGAGCTGGCTGCCCATGGACAGAACCACTAGGGGCCCTTCAGTTAATACAGCCTTGTGGAAGGACCCAAGTGCAGGAGGCAAGGTCTGGACAGCCTGTCTAGATAGCCAGAATTAATAGTGTGTGCTGTGGTGCAGCTAAGACTCCGAGTGTTCTATTTGGCAGGGCTTCGTGTTATATTTGATCTTTTTTTTTCCATGTTACCTATGGCCAGGGTCATAGGAAACCATCAAGTCGCTGCCTTCCTACTGGAATTGCAAGTCTCCTGGCCCACCCCTTCCTCTCAGGCTTGCACTGGTGTTTTCTTCCTAGATTGACACTGATCTTCAAGGGAGGGGCTTGTTGGCTTCCAGAGAGTCTGCTTTCTTAAAGCCTGTGATTAACCTCTCACAATGACTGGGGACCGGGCCCCGGGCTGGAGGGCATTTGAAGGCAACCCTCAGTGTTCGACTCTACAGCGCCTCACTCCTCAGGCCCCCTGCTCCCCCAGCCTTTGCTCTGTGTTGCATCAAAGCTTACGGCTTTTTCTTTACTAGAGTGTTTCCATCTTAGTCTGGGGCTTCTGGCTCTCCAGGGAGCCCTAAGGATTCCCATGCAAACTGTGTGCCTGGTGGCCTGCCTTGATAGACCCCAGAATTCCTAAGGAGTCACAGATGAGCAGCTCTTTCAGGGAGATTTGAAGGTCATTTATGTGTATATCGCTTTGCATACTATTTACATATATGATTTGTTTTTGCTTGGGCTATTTCTAAACCACTTTATTATTCCCTGAGTGGGAACTGGAAGAGAAGAGAGAAGGAGCCCACGTACTTCAAGAATCTCATGGAAAAACCAGCACCTTTTCATCCCTCTTGTATATGATCATGTACTTGTGCATATTTGAGAGTTGCTTACTATTAAATTCTCTTATCTTTAGAAGCCCATCTTTTCGGCTCCCTTCCCCCACTCTCATTTACTACCATGGTCTGCTATATCCTCCGGCTTCCTAGAGAAATAAAGAATCCATAGGAGCTGATTGGAATTTTTCAAATGCATAGAGACAGCAGGACAGTTAGGCCACGGTTGGGTGTGCATGTCCCCGACAGCGGCTTGTATCAGACGAGGGTGTGTGTGTGTGTGTGTGTTTCCCTCCCCTTCCCTCTAATTACCGCTACCCCACACCGGAATTGATTTCCCATCAAACTGTTGAGGGTGAAAGGGTAGGTAGGTTAGAGACTTTAAGTGAACGGTTTACCACCACAGCTCATTGGCGACGATTGAAATGCGAACCCTCTCACTCAGCAGGTGGAATGGGGCTTTGATGTATCCCGTTGTTGGGTGGTGGTTGGTGGCGGAGGGCAGGGGAAGAATCAACAGCTGACATAGTACTGAGGGCTCATCAGCAGAAACTGCTTAATTTCTCTGCTCTCAGGCAGTTTTGTGGAGCGCTGAATTTGGGGAAATGGAACCAGGGCACCTAGAAGAGAGGGCTGGTTCTGCCCACAGTCAGGCCCGTGTGGTGTGGAGAAAAGTGCTCAGGTAGAGAAGGCTTCTCTCTATTTGCAGCGTCCTCTTGCTTGAGGGAATGTGAGTTATGATGAAATCTCGTCTTGCCCAAAGGGTGAGGGTGTGGGGTCCTCACCTAAGCAGGATAATCAGAGAAGTTCTGAGGGTCGTCCCCCTTCACGGAAAGATCTCCTGCTACAGTTTCTCAGCTTCCGTTCTACCAAATTTGGTAGAATTCAACCAAACTTTGGTAGAACTCTACCAAATTCTATAGCAATGCATTTCAGCTAACTCAAGATTGTCTGAAGACAGTGATCACCAAAGTATCATGAATGGATTTAAGTTGTAATTTAAATGTATGTCATACAGCATTTGTTTGTGTCAAGAAATCAGACAAGGGTGATTGGTAGGAATTCTCCAAAAGCTGAGGGAGGGTTTTGGTGTAGAACGATACTGTCCATTGCTATAGCCGCATGGGGCTAATGAGCTCTTGGAATGTGGCCATTTCAAATTGAGATGTTCTGTAAGGATAATGTGTCCATGGAATTTTGAAGAATTAGTAAGAAAAAGGAATGTAAAATAATTCATTAATAATTGTTTAATATTGATTCCATGTTGAAATAATGTTGGGACATATTAGGATAAATAAAATATTCTAAAATTAATTTCACTTTGAAAAATTATTTTTTTAAAGTGTGGCTACTAGAAACTTTAAAATTATAAATGTGTCTCAGATAGTATTTCTACTGGACAACGCCAGACAGGATTTCATCTTAATTCTCATGTCTGCATACGATTCCTTTTTCCCACTAGAGGGAGATGTGTCCTCATTTGGGGGAGTCAGCTGCTTAGCTTGTAAACTTCACTGCTTTGGAATGTATCCTTTTAAAAAAGAAGCAATCAAGTTTTTGCTTTGTTTCAATTCTGCATAATTCTGTTGTTTCTGGAGGTTGCACTTTGCAGGAAAGTGAAGCCAAAACAGAAGAGGCAAGAAAGCAGAGAGGTTTTCCCCCTTGTTTTTGTTAGCGTTCAGGGAGACCTGTTACTTTGTTGGATTGTAGTAGCTTGCTGCTTGTTTGTGAGTTGTTCCCTTGGAACCTGAGCCTGTGTACAGCACAGCGCACATACACAGACACACACACACACAGACACACACACAATGTGACCTGTGTGTAGCTGTAACAGAAAGGACCAAGGCAATCACACACCGCCGCAGCACCTCCTGGACCTTATGGAATTCAGTGTCAGTGTGTCCTGGAGTTGCGCCCTGTGGCACACTGGGCCCCAGTACTCAATGAGCCTCCCTTTTCTGCTTTTCCTGGGGGCAGTGTTGCCTGGGGTTTGAGGCTGGGGCTGCTGTTTGCATCTAGTGTGTGTAAATCTGCCCTTTGATCCTACTCTGAAACCAGCATCATTTCATGATTATGTTTTAGTGACGCGCTCTCTCCTGCTTTTCCTTGGATCTTTCTGGGTAGCTCCTTTGTGGTCCTCTGTGTTTTTTGTATGTTTGTTGGTCCGATGAGCACTGGATTTTTCTTTTCTTGTCTGTGCAGTCTGTGCCCTTTTGGGTGATCTCAGCCATTCTGGAGGCTTCATTACTACCCTTATACGGGGGACTCCTAAGTCTTTACCTCCAACTGAGGCACTGTTTTGAGCTCCATCCATGCCCATCCAGCTGCCTATTGACGTCACATAGACACCCCCAGACTCAGACCCCATAGCACTCCTTACCTCCCATATCATGGCATTCTTCAGCACCATTGTAATTTCTGATTATTTGTTTGTCTCTCTCATCCAGTGTACGGTAAGTCCCAGGAGAGCAAAAGCCTTGCCAGTCGTGTTCTGCGTCACTCCTGCTATTTCACACTGTGCCTGGTTATTGTTCACGCTTAGGAAGTATTTGAATAAGATTTTTTAGTATTTTTTGTTTTAAACCAATTGTACTGTTTACTTATAAGCATATGTATTACCATTATACAATTCCATCAATAATCTTGTTAGCTTTATATCACAGGGCTATGATCACCATCATTTTGTGGCATGGTCTGTTTAAAAATTTTTTTCACCATCTGTACAAGTGGGGCATTTGCCCTCATCCCTCCTGTGCTTCCTTGTGTTGGAAGCTTTTGAGCTTAATCCCTCTCCTTTTGTGACCCTTATGAAATATTAAAGGGACATTTCCATCAGCCCCACCATGTATTTCCAGGAACTGAGGTCACAGAAATGAAGGAGCGTGACATGTTTCCATGCCTGTAGCTCAGTCCACGGGCAGCTTTTCCAGGACGTATTCCAGCTTCCTTTGGTACCTCTCCTGTTAAACCAAGCCCGGTTTCATTTGGATTCGTGACTAATGCACACTGTTTTTCTTGTCAGAACATGAAGAGGAACTGGACCAAGAATTTGACCTGGAGACTGGCACTTTATTTGGAGGATTAAAGAAGGTACAGAGTGGATCAGTGATAAACCTTTTCAATTTTCAAACCTGGTTTCAGTGTTTTGTATCACTTTTGTATTTGGCATTGACCCAGCCATAGTTCTCAGCAACGACTGGACATTAAGTACCTTTCCTGCTGTAAAAGGTGCGAGTGTGCCGTGTGGAGAAAAGCATTCCCCGTGCTTTGTCTTTATCTCGTCCCATGTTCTCCTCTCAAGATACTAGAGATGTGGATCGGTAACCTTATCGGTTCATGCAAATTTCACTTTTGTAAAGTTTAGGAAGTTCCTTCCTGACCTAGCCATAGCGATTGGAATCAAATGTGGCTCCTGGACACTCCCTATACCAACTCATGGCAACTGTGGAACTGTTTCCTTCCTGCCTCTACTGCCCCTGGCTGTCCACACCCTGCAGAGCATGCTGGGAATCCCCCGCCCCTCTGCTCCCTGGTTCCAGGTGGCAGTGGGCCATTTATCCTCCACTGCAGCTCATTGTGCCTGCTTAGATCGCGGGCAGGGTGGCCACTGTTGCTCTCCTAGTGGTGACGGTTAGCACTTCTGTTCTTCACAGTATGTCATGGGTACGTACCAGACCCTCCTCTTTTGATTGCAAGATGTTAGACTACTTTCTGTGTCCCACCAGAACCCCTTTCCTCTTGAGTCTAGAGTTTTTCTCATTCTTCCCCTTTCAGTTTTCCAGGACCCCATTTCAGTAATGACTTGGATCACACGACGTCCAGCTTCAGCTCATAGTTTGGGGTTCAGGTCAACCCTAGTGAGGAGCTGTGTATTTGTTTTTCTGGGCATTTGGATATATTTAAAAAATGATATCCCAACATTGCTTTTTACTATTTTTGTTCTAAGTGTGTAGTGTGCCCGGTATATTGTAAGTTTAATCAGCTTTCGTTGGTTGGCTTGGGACATAGAATGATGCTTGCACTCCAGGTTCTGAGCACCTGACTTACAAATGAACTTTGGAAGACAATTCGTTTCCAAACTGGGTACTGCCTGTATTGATATCTTCCTACTTTGAGAGTTGCAGATCTTACTTAGAAATGAAGAAAATTGGCTTCAGTTTCCATTTGATTTTCTAGGGTAACCTGTCCCTTTTCTTCCAGCTCTGGCTCTGTACAGAGCCACCGTATTAAATACATGGCCCATGTTTGTCTGGGGCTGGGAAGAATGTCCTGCCCTGCGTGATGCTCTTCCCAGTTGTTCTACTCACCAGACATTTCCGTGAAAAGTTGGATATAAATTTAATTTTCGTTCATTGAATCCACTTGTAAATGTTTCTGATTTAAATAAGCCCTTTTTAGGATTATTAGTAAGACGTGTAATGTGGGTGGTATTGTGCCCACTTCAGAGATGAGGAAATTTGGGAAGCTTTATGTCACAGTGGAATTTGAGTTGTAACAGTGTTACAGAACTCAGGTTGAGCTGCTCATCGCTCAGGAATCCAATACTGAGAGATAAGTATTGGGTAAAAGGAAAGGTAGCTTTATTGAGGTAGCTGTTAATCCTGGCGAGGAGATGGACTCATGTCCCAAAGAACCAACTCCCCAAGTTTTGCCCAGAAATTATATAGGGAAAAGAGGAAGGGGCTATGTGCTGAGGAGAGGGTTGTGAGGTGCATGATCAGCTCATGGACATTCTTGGTTGGTGGTGAGGCAACCAGGAGTAAACATCATCAACCTTCTGGTTCTGATTGGTCTGGGGTCTACATGCTTGTGGGCAGCATATAGTTAACTTCTTCCACCCGGTGGGGGTTTCAGTATCTGCAAAACAGCTCAAAGGACATGGCTCAGAATATATCTATAGCCCCTGAGGAGAAACTAAAGGTCCTTGACTTCGTTTAGTGGCTAAACTATTATTATTTTGCCTTGTTTGACTTTTTCCTTTGTTTTTGCATTTTCTCACTTCGCTGATTAAACTTACTCTTTGACTACAGTTTTTCTGCAGACGAGCCAGGCGGAGGACAGTGGGCGGGGGGGGGGGGGTTGTTTGTCCTGGGAAGGCCCCATTGGATCCTGCTCTGGTTACAACAGCAGATAGCCCTTGTGAGTGTCTGGGATCTACTCTTCAGAAATATACTGCTATTGGATCTCTTACAACAGAAAAAAATGGTGATTTAAAAAAAATCTTTAGAGTCATAATTCAGGCATTTCAGGTAATACTGAATTGTTTGCCAGAGGCAAAAATAAGCAAACTCATTTTAGACTAAGAGACTTTTCGCTGAAGAGAAGCAACTGTGAGGCAGTTTGAGAAGCTGAACGAGGATCAGGCCCCGCCAGGTGTGGAGCTCCCGTGGATTTCATTGTTGCAGGCTCAGCCCTGCTGGGTGTTGCTACTTCTAGACAAAGGGGCTTTGTCTTCGCTGACTTCCCAGCTCCCACCACTCCATCACGTTCAGCTGCTTGACTCCCTGCCAAGGCTCCAGAATCCTGGGGACGTGACCTCTTCTGTGCATTCTCCGTGACAGCCCCCCGTAGTGACGGGCACAGGCAGTGGGTGTCAACGTTTAGGTCGACCCTGCCTTTGTGGAACAGTGCACAAGGCTCAGATAAAAGCTCCAAGGACTTTTTCTATTCTGAAAAATCTCTGTTCCTCTGTCCTGCTGACCATCCTTCCATCCATTCATCTGATGCTATTGAGAACCTCTTGTCCTCATCTTTCTGTATCTCATTACCCTGCGTAGGGGATGAGTAGTTTGGAGTCCTAGAATTTAGAGGGAAAATGATGAGCCAGGGTGGATAGCCAACAGCTGAAGGAAATTGATTCTGTGTCCTTGGTGAAGATCATAAAATAGACCCGGGGCCGTATGCAGTGACAGGAGGTTTATTGATGTCTGCTGAAAGTCTTATTTCAGCTAAAACAGAAACCTAATAGGTTCTAAGTATTTCCTTTGGAGGTTATGGGAGGTGGCAAGCAGATGCTATTCTGGTCTAAATTCTAATCAAAAGGCGAAATTAAGCATGAGTAGAAATCGTGAACTTCAGAAGGAAGCTTTTATGTTCTCTGACCAGTCCATCCTTTACATGTCGCTAAACCTCAGCACTGCTGACCTCCTTTGTTTGGGGGCCTGTTCTGTACATTGTAGGGTGTTTAGCAGCATCCCTGGACCCCACCTCGTAGATGCCAGTAGCACCTGCTGCTCCAAGTCATGACAGTCACAAGTGTCTCCAGGCATCGCCACATGCCCCCTAAGGACAAAACCGCCTCTCTTTGAGAACAGCCGGCCTGCAGTAATATTTAAGGGCTTTGTCATGCTGACTTGGCCATTTCCTACCTTTGCTCCTCCTGTTTCCTCCTCTGGACTGTGCTTCACCTCTTCCCTATCTGGTCCTCACTCACACTTCACGTCTGAGCCCAGCTGTCTCCTGTCACGGAAACATTGCCTGGACCTTTAATTTGGGCTTAATGCTCGTAGTTCCTGACACTTCTCTGCTTCTCTTTTTATCTCCTTCCACAAATACAGCTTTTAACGAATGTGTTTCTGAGCCCAAGTCCATGTGGAGTGCTAGGGACATAGTAGTGAACCAGACAGACAAACTTCCTGTCCCAGTGTCTCCTAGTGGGGACAGACCAACAGTAAGTAAATGGATAAACGTAACAGCCACAGATTGAGCTAAATGATATGAAGGAGATGAACAGGGTGATGTGTAGTCATGCTTTGGATTGAATCTTGTACCCTATTATGATAAATATATTTGTACAGGGTTATCTTGTAGTATCCATCCTCCACCAGACTGTGAATCTCACAGGGGCAGGGCTGGGATTTAATGAGTCCTGTATCTTCAGGGCCTGGGACAGAGTAGGTGAGTATTTTGCTGAATTTAACTGCAGGAAAGAGTGAGTAACACTGTGCCAGGTGGCAACATTGGCGTAAAATGCATCAGTCCTAAGTTCACCTGGATTGGCATGTACGTGAATGCCGAGTGGGACAGTGTTGACAGTCAGATCAGGGAGAGACCACCGTGGGCACAAGCAATCCCACACTGCTTCTGGGGGCAGACCTTCAGCTGAGCTCCACAGAATGGGTGGGATTTGGCAAGGTCATCGGTAGAGAAGATGCTCTTCCAGAGGGGCTCAGTGTGGTTGGAAAGGAGACGAACGTATCAGGGTGACGGTGACTCAAGGGGAAGCTTCCCTTAGGACAGTGAAAGGGTGCTGGGCCTGACCACGGTCCTCCGGTTGCCGATGATGGTAAGGAAGATTAGAGCCCAAATCAGGAATACCTTTGGGTCTTATCATTCCTTTGGTGTAAAGCTGCTTGTTTCTGCCGAGACGCCAGTTGTGGTGCGGGAGATTGCATAGGTGTAGCTCTCAAGGAGTGTTCAGGTTATATATGCTGTGACGTTTGCATCCTGTTTTGTGTTGTCTCTTTTTTCAGGCTTGAAAGTGCCTCCCCGCGTGGGCTCCAGTGGCCTCTTGGAGCAGTCCTGCGCTGGGAACCTGTGTGTGGCCAGGGACGGGTCGAGCCCGATGCCTTTCCAGTTCTGGCCATCTGTCTCGGTGTTTGGTGGTTCCCTTTTCTCTTGCCTAGTGTTCTTGCTAGATGTCCCAAAAATATGAAGGAAACTTTTTAGTGGCCATGTTCCTTGCTTGATATTTCTAGATAGTAGGTTCTGAATCAAAGTGACATGAATGAAGCTCCGTGTTGGGTTGTATTATCATGAATTTGTTTTCCCTTTATTTTTATTTCTGATTCAAGATAGTTGTTATAATGGAAAGAGCACAGGTGTGGAGTTGGATGGACTTGAGTTCAAAATGCAGTTTGCTCCATTTTGGAAATCATTCACCTCATTTGAGCCTTAGTTTTATTTTTTGGAGTATGGGAACGGGAGGTCTCATCGTGGAGAAAGAGATGATGATAAAACACCCAGCATGTATGTGGTTGGTATAGAATGGATCCTCAGTCCATGCTGCTGTGGTCATTATTTTGTCCTTCCATGGATGAAGACGTCCTTGCTTTAGAGCTAAGATTTGTTGATTCCCCCTGTCTGGCAAGGAGATAATGTTCTACAGAGAAACATTTAAATCTAGAAGGGGATGGATTGCTGCTGAAAGGAGCTCTCAAAAGCCTAATGCATTATGAAGAATTTTATATGTAATCAATTACTCATTTCTTTCCTGAGGACACCTCTTCCTGTGACAGTTCTGAAATTGGGGCCCACTTGTAAATGAGACGTTCTTTCAGAAGTAGAATCAGAGAGGAATTTTCATTGCCTGCCAAGAAAGTCAGAAAGAGAAAATCAGATCAGAGAAGGGAAGCTTGATCACTTATGTCTTTGAATGTTAAGAGAGAAGAGGTCGTTTCTAAAGTAAAGATACAATTTTTAGCTACTCAGATTTTACCTATAAAGATTTTGATATTCAACTTATTTATAAATTCCTCTGTATTTTGATACTGAAAAAAAAACACCTCAGCAAGCTCTATGTTGAATCATTTAACAAATATTCCTTGAGTGGCTGCTGTGTGAGAGGCTTCTAGGCTGAGTGCTGGGAGGCTGTGACCTTCCAGGCTCTGTCTTCACTGGGCCCTGAATTCGGGGGACACTGATGCTGAGACGGTGAGGTAAGTGATGCAGCTGCTCACGGGGCATGCAGAAACAGAAGGTGCCTGTAACCCAGACGCACAGAAATTAGAGCTGAGGTATTGGGGAAGGATGGGTGAAGGGAGTAGCAGGCCTAAGGACTGGATTTGAGAGAGTCATTCAGTTTGGCTGGGAGGTTGAGTGAGAGGAAGGGATGATACGAGATAGACAGGGGCTGGATCATAAAGGCCATTGGGTACCATAGGTGGAGTCTGGACTTTATTCAGAAGGCAAGGGATGGTTACTGAAGGGGTTGAGGCCGTTGCCATTTCTTCTGAGGACTCTTTGAGGAGCCTTGGGATTTCCCTGCCTTGCCCGCCTCTCCCGATCTCCCCCACTCAAGGTTTGTGCATCCCTGGAGTTAACGTCCTGGAATGTATATCTCATAGTGTCCCTCAAAACCCATGCATGGCTTCCCATTTCTTACAGTGTAAAGTCCAGACTCGGAGGCTGACATTCAGCCCCATTTGTCCACTGGCCCTACCTTGTTTTAGCAGCCTCAGCTGCATGTAGTAACCATGTGCTACTAAATAACAGGATCGTCTGCCATTCCCCAAGGTTGCCTTGAGGTTTCCTCCCCGTGATCCTCATGCAGACTGGGCACACTTCCCTGCGGCTCAAGGAACAGCCCACGTGGAACCTTTCCTGATGCCTCTCCCCCAGCTCCTCCCCCTGTTGGCATTGATTTCTCCCTCCTATGAGCTCCATTCCCAGGACTCCTCCCCGAGCCTGTGTTATAGAGCAGTTAACCTGTTCTGGATGTAAGAGGATCTTTCATCCCTGCCTCACTGGAGCAGGCATTCAGTAGTGGCGGTTGGATTAAGGTGGACATGGCTGTCTGGTTGGGCACTTATTGTGAAGGATCACTGGCCCCTTGGCAAGGTTTGCTTTGTTTCACGTGTCTAAGCTCTGGCAGGTTTAGAGAGTGTAGGCCTTACCTCATTTTCATTAAGCCGTAGCTCCTCGAAGATGATTCCGGTGTTCCGGTCGTGTCTGCCTTCCTCCATCTGATGGGAACAGGTGAATGTGTGGTTTGGCTGTTTGTGTGAATTTTCAGCCCGTCCTTATTAACAGAGGATTGGATTTGATGCAGCTTTGCCCCTTCACACGGGCTGCTCAGCAGACGTAGATTCTTGTGTCCTGGGCCAGCCCCTCCAGGCAGAGAGGGTGTGGGCTGAGGAGTCTCCAGATGGTCGGGGCAAGAAGCCCACAGACTAGTAATGGAGGGAAGGTTCCTGAGCACACGTTGGGCTTGATTCCCTCTCGTTAACACGAAGAACTCCTGCTCTTAACCCGCCAGTACGCTGTCTCTTGTCTAGTCTCATCCCTGCTGGATGTCCTTCCTGATGTGTAGGAGATTTGCAACTAGGCGGGGGGAAAAGTGAGGCGGTAGTGATTTCCTGGGGAGCACAGGAAAGGGAAGCTCTCTGCCTTATGTGAAAATAGGGTCTGTAATGCAGATGGATAAGCATCAAATTTGCTTATTAGCTCAGCGACTAAGGCCCCTGCTTGGCCCTCCTCTCTCTTTTATATCAGTCTCATGCAAAATATTGTTTTTTAAAAAAAAATTAATTAATGATTGATTGATTTTTGTCTGCGTTGGGTCTTTGTTGCTGCACGCGGGCTTTCTCTAGTTGCGGCGAGCGGGCGCTACTCTTCGTTGCGGTGCACGGGCTTCTCATTACGGTGGCTTCTCTTGGTGCAGAGTACGGGCTCTAGTCGCGCAGGATTCAGTAGTTGTGGCGCACGGGCTTAGTTGCTCCGCGGCATGTGGGACCTTCCTGGACCAGGGATCGAACCTGTGTCCCATGCATTGGCAGGCGGATTCTTAACCACTGTGCCACCAGGAAAGTCCCCCCAAATATTGTTTATTTTGTTGTAAAGGTTCTTGAAGGAGCCAGGAGAAGATAAGGTGAAGTTAGAACCCAGGGTTTAGCCCTGCAGGACTAAAAAATCAGGTGTGTGTATGTGTGCATGCGCACGTATGGAGGGAGAGAAGAGAGAAAAAGAAACAGATTGAGAGAGAGAGAGATTCCCCATGAATACTTAGTAAAACCTTGAGGTGATGTTATAGGTTTGGAGTGGTGAGACATTTCTCAGCCACAAGCCAGTCAGTTTACAAGTAATTCTTTGCTCATCAACTGCTTTTCTATAGGTGCTGTGGGTTAAGGGAAGTAAGAAGCATAGTTTCTCTCCTCAAGAAGCTAATACTCCACCTGAGAATGCCAGGCTGCCATGTGGCTTTAGTAGGGATGATGCTCTAATTATTTAACGAAGGGCAGCAGCGTCAGTCAAGCTGAAGAGGTAGCAGGTGTACACAGCCAGGACAACTGACCCTGTTTGTGTGTCCTGCCTGAAAATCGGCATTACATTTAACAGAGTGTTTCCATTTTTATGAGTGTCCCTGGTTGGTATAGCCAAAAATTGCCAGGTGAGTTTCCAACCTTGGAATGACCAGGGAAGGCTCCCCAGAGGAGGTGGATCTGAGCTGAGCCTTGAACAGAAGGATAGTGTTTTGAACTGACCCGAGTCTGTCTGATTGTTGAACAAAAGTCACATTCTTTGGTTTTACTCTTATTAGCTTCTGGTAGTTGGAGGTGGGTAGGAGTTAAATATCTTCCTTTCCTGTAACCTCACTACCAAGTGGTACGTCATAGGGAAAGAGTTCAAATCTGAATTCTGCCACGTGTGCAAACACTTATTATTTATTTCTTCAGTGGCAGGTACAGAATCTGCCACTGAACCTGTTCTCTGTCTTTAGGTTCTCCAACAAGCACCCTGCAGGAAGGATTCATCTGAGGCTGAGGCAGTTCTACTCTGTGGGCTGGAGCAGACACCCTGGTAGTCTGACAGGGGGAACGGAACCTTATGAAGTAAAGGGACACAGAAGCACAGGGGTGCTAGAAGGAGGGCTCTTTTCTCTGAAGCTCTGGGTGCCTGCTCCAGGGATTCTGATGCCTCACCCTTATGAGGTTATTGGAGGCTGAGAAGATTTCTAACCCACTGCCTATGTTGAACAACACTTCTTTCATTTGTAAATTACTTATTTCTAACATTCTGAATGCTAATAAATTCTCAGGTGCAGCTTTCAATACCAATATTGAAATCATTTGAATTGTAGCCATGTCTGGAACTGGATTTCTGACTGGGACCCTTCAGATGCTAACTCATTCCTTCTGGAATGTGGACTCTGCATTTGGGCACTTATATTGTCAAGAACAGTCCCTCGGGGTAGAGGGGGTTGTTTACACAACACATCCTATGTAAGTGCTCCAACAGATAGGATTCTGAGAGTAGAAGGAGTAGAGTTCAGCAGTGGCTTAGAGCTGAAATTTGGGGAGAGACATGGGGGAGTGGGGAGGAGGGGAAACACTTCCTTTTCCCAGTACATTCCCTAAAAGTGGTGCCTGTCACCATTCTTTAAAAGGTTATTACCTTTTAAAATCATGACATGACAGTTGATAAGTCTCTGTTAAAAAGAAATTAGAAGCAGCTGCAGGATAAGAGTAAGATCACGGGCCCGTGGGAGATGTGAAGGGCGGTGTCTTTGTGTGGGGAACTGACTGGAGCCGCTTTCAGGATCACAGTATCTGCTGAAAAGTTCAAATTGGTGAGGGTTCGTCCATTATAATTTTGCTTCTGGGTTGTATGAAGGCAGTTCTCCAGCTAAATTTGATCACACATGTAGACATTTATTAGGCAAGCAGTAGAAACCAGTTCATACCAGCCTGTTTGCTGGGCTGGATGAAGTTTCAGGAGGCTCTTTGTCATTTAGGAGCTGGTACCACTACCCACTACCATGCATTGAAGGTTCCTTTCATGGCTATGACATCATGCACTGGGGATTCTGGACAACCTGGCGTCAGACCACCAGATACTTTCCAACTTGTAGCTGAATACAGGACCTTTGAGTGGGGCTTCAGGGTCATCACTTAGGATATATGTTTTCAACATTTTAGATTCTTCATTATGTAGGAGAGGGAAGAGGAACAGTTCAGTTGTTTTAGCCAATGTTTCTGGCAAGTCAAGACTTCATCAGTGGAAATTCATTTCACATAAATTTATGACATTTTACTAGAACAGTTCAGGTAGAAAACCAATAAAACCTGTCTATAAGTTTCTTATTTATAATACTAAACTGTGTAGGTTTACCAGAACAGTTCAGGTAGAAAAACAAATAAAACCTTAGCCTATAAGCTTCTTACCTATAATACTAAACTTCATAGGTTAAGAGGAATAACGGCATGTTAAAAATGGCAGGAAGATGGGTTATTTCAGAGAAGTCATGTCTTTTATTACAACATCAGACATCAGCTCTGCCAAAGCAAGGCCTCAAAAAATTTGTTGAACACTCAGACTTAGTTCTCTTCATGGAAATCTTTAGTAAAAGGCAAAAGATTTAGTCTATTTGAAGAGAAACCAGAGTGTAAGACTGGCTTACTAAGCTCATTTCTCCAGTAACCGCAGCTCCTACTGCACTGATGGTGGCTCTTTGTCCCCAAGGGCACTTCCTGCTTAAAGTTTGTACAAGGAATTTTGTAAGCAAACTTCTCATAGTTGGAAATGTTGAGTTGAAAGGAATATTCTTTTAAACTTGAAAGGATCGTACTCTATGCAGGGTACTGTGGGTATGCAAATGAGAAGTCTGACTCATCAACTTTGAGATTCTGCCAATACCACAGTATTCCTAGCATGCCTCAGGAACCACCATTAGGGGGCGAAGCAGATGTCTACGTGGCTGGACTTTAAACCCCGTCCTGGTTCAACCACGGAAACTGCAGTTTTTGTATGTGGTATATTGGGACTTTGAGTGTGGTTTTATTCCTTTCCTTTCCCTAACCACCAGCACAGTTAAAATACAGAACCCGAAAGAACTCCCTTGCTGCCTCTTTCTAGTCACACCCATCCTGCTCTCGCCATCCCTAACCCATGGAAGCCAGTTTTGTTTTTCCGTCTCATGATTTTGTCATTTGAGAATGTTATATAAATGGAGTCATACAGTATTATAACCTTTTGAGACTGGCTCCCTCCCCCGCCCCCAGCTTAATGCCCTTGAGATTCATACAAGTTGTGTGTATCAGTAATTTATCCCTTTTCTTTGCAGGGTATTAGTTAATGATATGGATGGACCGCAGTTTGTTTAACCACTTGGCCTGTGAAGGACATTTCGGTTGTTTCCAGTTTTTGGCTATTATAACTAAATCTGATGTGAATATTTGTGTACAGGTTTTCGTGTGAACTTAAGTTTTATTTTCTCAGGGATAAATACCCAGGTGTTTGATTGCTGGATTGTATGATAAGTACATGTTTGGTTTTATGAAAAACTGTGTGAATTGTTTTCCAAAATGGCTCTACCATTTTGCATTCCCACCAAAAAAATGTATGAGATACTCAGTTTCTCTGCATACTTGCTGGCACCTGGCCTTATTAACATTTTAAATTTCAGCTATTCTGATTAGGTGGGTAGTGATATCTCATCATGGTTTTAATTTGCATTTCCCTAATAGTTAAAGATGTTGAACATATTTTCATGTGCTTATTTCTCATCTCTATATACTCTTTGGTGAAATTCTGTTCCTATCTTTTGCCCATTTTTACTTGGATTGTTTGGTTTAGTTTTACTGTTGAGTTCAGAGAGTTCTCTGTATAGTCTAGATACTAGTTCTTTGTCAGGTAGGTGGTTTGCAAATATTATTTCTCAGGCAGTAGCTTGACTTTTCATCCTCTTGGTAGGGTCTTTCACAGAAATTCAGTTTATTAATTTTTTTTTCTCTTAAGAACTGTGCCTTTTTTTTTTTTTAATTTATTTTTATTTTATTTTTGGCTGTGTTGGGTCTTCGTTTCTGTGCGAGGGCTTTCTCCAGTTGCGGCGAGCGGGGGCCACTCTTCATCGCAGTGCGCAGGCCTCTCACTGTCGCGGCCTCTCCTGTTGCGGAGCACAGGCTCCAGACACGCAGGCTCAGTAGTTGTGGCTCACGGGCTTAGTTGCTCCGCAGCATGTGGGATCTTCCCAGACCAGGGCTCGAACCTGTGTCCCTTGCATTGGCAGGCAGATTCTTAACCACTGCGCCACCAGGGAAACCCCAAGAACTGTGCTTTTAGTGTCATGTCTAAGTACTCTTGGCCTAGTTTTATGACCCAAAGATTTTCTTTTTTTTTTCCTCCCAAAGTTTCCTAGTTTTGCATTTTACCTTTAAGTCTATGATCCCTTTTGGGTTAATTTTTGTGTTAATTTAGGTAGAGGTTTATTATTATTATTTTTTTGCTTATGGATGTCCAATTGCTACAGCACCTTTTGTTGAAAAGGCTGTCTTCCTCTATTGAATTGTTTCGCACCTTTGTCATAAATCAATTGGCCAAACTTGTGTGGCTCTATTTCTGGGTTTTCATTTCTGTTCCATTGATATATGTATCTGTCTTTACACTAATGCCACATTTTCTTGATTACTGGTGAGTCTTAAAATCAAGTAATGTAATCTAACTTTATTCTTTTTTTCAAAATTGTTTTAGCTCATTTAGTTCCTTTGCCTTTCCAAATATGCTTTAGAATAAGCTTTTCTATATCTACAAGACTTTTTGCTGGGATTTTGATAGAATTCTGTTAAATTTATAGATCAATTTGGAAAATTGATGTCTTCACTATGTTGAATTTTCCAATCCATGAGCACAGTGTATCTTTAGATTTATTTACATCTTTTTGGATTTATTTCATTAGTATTTTGTAGTTTTTAGGAGACAAATTCTATACATGTTTTGTTACATTTATGCCTAAGTATTTTATTTTTTGAGTGATTATAAATGGTTTTACATTTTATATTTCAATTTCCACATGTTCATTGCTAGCATATAGAAGTCCAGTTGGCTTTTATATGTTGATCTTATATCCTATGGCTTTTCTGAGCTCATTTATTCCTTATTGGAGGGGTTTTTTTCCTTTCTTTTTGGACAGACTTGTTGAGTTTTTCTGTGTAAACAGTCGTGTCACATGCAAATCGGGACATTTTCATGTCTTCCTTTTCAATCTATATGACTCTTATTTTCTTTTCTTATTGTGCTGGCTAGGATTTCTAGTATTATGTTGAATAAGAGTTATGAGAGTGTACATCCTTGTCTTTTTCCCAGTCTTAACCATTAAGATCAGTCTTTCACCATTAAGTATGATGTTTCTGTAGGTTTTTCTGTAGATGTTCTTTATCAATGAGAGGAAGTTTCCCTCTATTCCTAGTTTTCTGAGAATTTTTATGAATTAGTATTGAATTTTGTTAGATGTTTTTTCAGCATCAATTGATATGATGATGCGATTTTTCTTCTTTAATTAAGAAAATGTTAATATGTTGGATTACTTTGATTAATTTTTGAGTATTGAATCAGCCTTGCATCCCTGGGATAAACTCCACTTGGTCATGGTGTATAATTTTTTTATATATGTAGCTAGACTACACTTGCTGATATTCTGCCGAGATTTTTCTTGTCTGTGTTCATGAGGGATATTAGGCTGTATTTCTCTCTTTCTCTCTGAGTACTGTCTATGTCTGATTTTTTATTTATTTATTTATTTATGGCTGTGTTGGGTCTTCGTTTCTGTGCGAGGGCTTTCTCTAGTTGCGGCAAGTGGGGGCCACTCTTCATCGCGGTGCACGGGCTTCTCACTATCGCGGCCTCTCTTGTTGCGGAGGACAGGCTCCAGACGCGCAGGCTCAGTAGTTGTGGCTCATGGGCCCAGTTGCTCCGCGTCATGTGCGATCTTCCCAGACCAGGGCTCGAACCCGTGTCCCCTGCATTGGCAGGCAGATTCTCAACCACTGCGCCACCAGGGAAGCCCCTATGTCTGATTTTTGACATTATATATGGTCTTGTATTTTTAATTTCAGATTTCATGTGTTTATTACTAGACTTAGAAAATGAGTTGGGGAGTATCTCCCCACTTAAAGAGAGGTTCTTTAGGTGTCAGGTAGAATTCTTTAGTGAAACGACGTGGGACTGGAGATTTCTTTTTAGGGATTTTAAAACTATGAATTCAATTTGTTTGATGGTTAAAATGATATATATATATATTTTTTTTAATTTAATTTTATTTATTTTTTTATACACCACGTTCTTGTTAGTCATCAATTTTATGCACATCAGTGTATACATGTCAACCCCAATCGCCCAATTCATCACACCCCTACCCCCATGCCCCCTGCCGCTTTTCCCCCTTGGTGTCCATACGTTTGTTCTCTACATCTGTGTCTCAATTTCTGCCCTGCAAACCAGTTCATCTGTACCATTTTTCTAGGTACCACATATATGCGGTAATATATGATATTTGTTTTTCTTTTTCTGACTTACTTCACTCTGTATGACAGTCTCTAGATCCGTCCATGTCTCAACAAATGACTCAATTTCGTTCCTTTTTATGGCTGAGTAATATTCCATTGTATATATGTACCACATCTTCTTTATCCATTCGTCTGCTGATGGGCATTTAGGTTGCTTCCATGACCTGGCTATTGTAAATAGTGCTGCAATGAACATTCGGGTGCATGTGTCTTTTTGAATTCTGGTTTTCTCTGGGTATATGCCCAGTAGTGGGATTGCTGGGTCATATGGTAATTCTATTTTTAGTTTTTTAAGGAACCTCCATATTGTTCTCCATAGCGGCTGTATCAATTTACATTCCCAGCAACAGTGCAAGAGGGTTCCCTTTTCTTCACACCCTCTCCAGCATTTGTTGTTTGTAGATTTTCTGATGATGCCCATTCTAACTGGTGTGAGGTGATAGCTCATTGTAGTTTTGATTTGCATTTCTCTAATAATTAGTGATGTTGAGCAGCTTTTCATGTGCTTCTTGGCCATCTGTATGTCTTCTTTGGAGAAGTGTCTATTTAGGTCTTCTGCCCATTTTTGGATTGGGTTGTTTGTTTTTTTAATATTGAGCTGCATGAGCTGTTTGTATATTTTGGAGATTAATCCTTTGTCCATTGATTCGTTTGCAAATATTTTCTCCCATTCTGAGGGTTGTCTTTTCGTCTTGTTTATGGTTTCCTTTGCTGTGCAAAAGCTTTTAAGTTTCATTAGGTCCCATTTGTTTATTTCTGTTTTTATTTCCATTACTCTAGGAGGTGGATCAAAGAAGATCTTGCTGTGATTTATGTCAAAGAGTGTTCTGCCTTTGTTTTCTTCTAAGAGTTTTATAGTGTCCAGTCTTACATTTAGGTCTCGAATCCATTTTGAGTTTATTTTTGTGTATGGTGTTAGGGAGTGTTCTAATTTCATTCTTTTACATGTAGCTGTCCAGTTTTCCCTGCACCACTTATTGAAGAGACTGTCTTTTCTCCATTGTATATCCTTGCCTCCTTTCTCATAGATTAGTTGACCATAGGTGCGTGGGTTTATATCTGGGCTTTCTATCTTGTTCCATTGATCTATGTTTCTGTTTTTGTGCCAGTACCATATTGTCTTGATTACTATAGCTTTGTAGTATAGTCTGAAGTCAGGGAGTCTGATTCCTCCAGCTCTGTTTTTTTTCCTCAAGACTGCTTTGGCTATTCGGGGTCTTTTGTGTCTCCATACAAATTTTAAGATTTTTTGATCTAGTTCCGTAAAAAATGCCATTGGTAATTTGATAAGGATTGCACTGAATCTGTAGATTGCTTTGGGTAGTATAGTCATTTTCACAATATTGATTCTTGCAGTCCTACAACATGGTATATCTCTCCATCTGTTTGTGTCATCTTTAATTTCTTTCATCAGTGTCTTGTAGTTCTCTGCACACAGGTCTTTTGTCTCCCTAGGTAGGTTTATTCCTAGGTATTTTATTCTTTTTGTTGCAATGGCAAATGGGAGTGTTTCCTTAATTTCTCTTTCAGATTTTTCATCATTAGTGTATAGGAATGCAAGAGATTTCTGTGCATTAATTTTGTATCCTGCAACTTTACCAAATTCATGGATTAGCTCTAGTAGTTTTCTGGTGGCATCTTTAGGATTCTCTGTGTATAGTATCATGTCATCTGCAAACAGTGACAGTTTTACTTCTTCTTTTCCAATTTGTATTCGTTTTATTTCTTTTTCTTCTCTGATTGCCATGGCTAGGACTTCCAAAACCATGTTGAATAATAGTGGTGAGAGTGGACATCCTTGTCTTGTTCCTGATCTTAGAGGAAATGCTTTCAGTTTCTCACCATTGAGAATGATGTTTGCTGTGGGTTTGTCGTATATGGCCTTTATTATGTTGAGGTAGGTTCCCTCTATACCCACTTTCTGGAGAGTTTTTATCATAAATGGGTGTTGAATTTTGTCAAAAGCTTTCTCTGCATCTATTGAGATGATCATGTGGTTTTTATTCTTCAGTTTGTTAATATGGTGTATCACATTGATTGATTTGCATATACTGAAGAATCCTTGCATCCTCGGGATAAATCCCACTTGATCATGGTGTATGATCCTTTTAATGTCCTGTTGGATTCTGTTTGCTAGTATTTTGTTGAGGATTTTTGCATCTATATTCATCAGTGATATTGGTCTGTAATTTTCTTTTTTTGTAGTGTCTTTGTCTGGTTTTGGTATCAGGGTGATGGTGGCCTCATAGAATGAGTTTGGGAGTGTTCCTTCCTCTGCAGTTTTTTGGAAGAGTTTGAGAAGGATGGGTGTTAGCTCTTCTCTAAATGTTTGATAGAATTTACTTTTGTTTGTTGGAAGATTTTTAATCACAGTTTCAATTTCATTACTTGTGATTGGTCTGTTCATATTTTCTATTTCTTCCTGGTTCAGTCTTGGAAGGTTATACCTTTCTAAGAATTTGTCCATTTCTTCCAGGTTGTCCATTTTATTGGCATAGAGTTGCCTGTAGTAGTCTCTTAGGATGCTTTATATTTCTGCGGTGTCTGTTGTAACTTCTCTTGTTTCATTTCTAATTTTATTGATTTGAGTCCTATCACACTTTTTCTTGATGAGTCTGGCTAATGGTTTATCAATTTTGTTTACCTTCTCAAAAAATCAGCTTTTAGTTTTATTGATCTTTGTTCTTGTTTTCTTTGTTTCTATTTCATTTATTTCTGCTTTGATCTTTATGATTTCTTTCCTTCTGGTAACTTTGGGTTTTGTTTGTTCTTCTTTCTCTAGTTACTTTAGGTGTAAGGTTAGATTGTTTATTTGAGATGTTTGTTGTTTCCTGAGGTAGGCTTGTATAGCTGTTAACTTCCTTCTTAGAACTGCTTTTGCTGCATCCCGTAGGTTTTGTATCATCATGTTTTCATTGTCATTTGTCTCTAGGTATTTTTTGATTTCCTCTTTGATTTCTTCAGTGATCTCTTGGTTAGTTAGTAATGTATTGTTTAGCCTCCATGTGTTTGTGTTTTTTACGTTTATTTCCCTGTAATTCGTTTCTAATCTCATAGCATTGTGGTTAGAAAAGATGCTTGATATGATTTCAGTTTTCTTAAATTTACTGAGGCTTGATTTGTGACCCAAGATGTGATCTATCCTGGAGGATGTTCTGTGCGCACTTGAGGAGAAAGTGTAATCTGGTCTTTCTGGATGGAAAGTCCTGTAAATATCAATTAAATCTCTCTGGTCTATTGTGTTATTTAAAGCTTCTGTTTCCTTATTTATTTTCATTTTGGATGATCTGTCCATTGGTGTAAGTGAGGTGTTAAAGTCCCCCACTATGATTGTGTTACTGTCAGTTTCCTCTTTTATAGCTGTTAGCAGTTGCCTTATGTATTGAGGTCCTCCTATGTTGGGTGCATATATATTTATAATTGTTATATCTTCTTCTTGGATTGATCCCTTGATCATTATATAGTGTCCTTCCTTGTCTCTTGTAACATTCTTTATTTTAAAGTCTATTTTATCTGATACGAGTACTGCTACTCCAGCTTTCTTTTGATTTCCATTTGCATGGAATATCTTTTTCCATCCCCTCACTTTCCATCTGTATGTGTCCTTAGGTCTGACGTGGGTCTCTTGTAGACAACATATATATGGGTCTTGTTTTTGTATCTATTCGGCAAGCCTGTGTCTTTTGGTTGGAGCATTTAATCCATTCACGTTTAAGGTAATTATCAATATGTATGTTCCTATGACCATTTTCTTTATTGTTTTGGGTTTGTTGCTGTAGGTCCTTTTCCTCTTTTGTGTTTCCCACTTAGAGAAGTTTCTTTAGCATTTGTTGTAGAGCTGGTTTGGTGGTGCTGAATTCTCTTAGCTTTTGCTTGTCTGTAAAGCTTTTGATTTCTCCATCGAATCTGAATGAGATCCTTGCCAGGTTGAGTAATCTTGGTTGTAGGTTCTTCCCTTTCATCACTTTAAGTATATCCTGCCACTCCCTTTTGGCTTGTAGAGTTTCTGCTGAGAAATCAGCTGTTAACCTTATGGGAGTTCCCTTGTATGTTATTTGTCGTTTTTCTCTTGCTGCTTTCAATAATTTTTCTTTGTCTTTAATTTTTGCCAATTTGATTACCATGTGTCTCGGCATGTTTCTCCTTGGATTTATCCTGTATGGGTCTCTCTGAGCCTCCTGCACTTGCGTGGCTATTTCCTTACCCATGTTAGGGAAGTTTTCGACTATAGTCTCTTCAGATATTTTCTCGGGTCCTTTCTCTCTCTCTTCTCCTTCTTGGACCCCTATAATTTGAATGTTGTTGCGTTTAATGTTGTCCCAGAGGTCTCTTAGGCTGTCTTCATTTCTTTTCATTCTTTTTTCTTTAGTCTGTTCCGCAGCCATGAATTCCACCATTCTGTCTTCCAGGTCACGTATCCGTTCTTCTGCCTCAGTTATTCTGCTATTGATTCCTTCTAGTGTAGTTTTCATTTCAGTTATTGTATTGTTCATCTCTGTTTGTTTGTTCTTTAATTCTTCTAGGTCTTTGTTAAACATTTCTTGCATCTTCTCAATCTTCTCCTCCATTCTTTTTCCGAGGTCCTGGATCATCTTCACTATCATTATTCTGAATTCTTTTTCTGGAAGGTGCCTATCTCCACTTCATTTAGTTGTTTTTCTGGGGTTTTATCTTGTTCCTTCATTTGGTACATAGCCCTCTGCCTTTTCATCTTGTCTCTGTTTCTGTGAATGTGGTTTTTGTTCCACAGGCTGCAGGATTGTAGTTCTTCTTGCTTCTGCTGTCTGCCTTCTGGTGGATGAGGCTATCTAAGAGGCTTGTGTAAGTTTCCTGTTGGGAGGGACTGGTGGTGCAGTAGAGCTGGCTGTTGCTCTGGTGGGCAGAGCTCAGTAAAACTTTAATCTGCTTGTCTGCTGATGGGTGGGGCTGGGTTCCCTCCCTGTTGGTTGTTTGGCCTGAGGCAACCCAACACTGGAGCTTACCTGGGCTCTTTGGTGGGGCTAATGGCAGACTCTGGGAGGTCTCACGCCAAGGAGTACTTCCCAGAACTTCTGATGCCAGTGTCCTTGTCCCCACGTTGAGCCACAGCCTTCCCGCGCTTCTGCAGGAGACCCTCCAACACTAGCAGGCAGGTCTGGTTCAGGCTCCGCTGGGGTCACTGCTCCTTCCCCTGTGTCCCGATGTGCACACTACTTTGTGTGTGCCCTCCAAGAGTGGAGTCTCTGTTTCCCTCAGTCCTGTCGAAGTCCTGCAATCAAATCCCACTAGCCTTTAAAGTTTGATTCTCTAGAAATTCCTCCTACTGTTGCTGGACCCCCAGGTTGGGAAGCGTGACTTGGGGCTCAGATCCTTCACTCCAGTGGGTGGACTTCTGTGGTATAAGTGTTCTGCAGTCTGTGAGTCACCCACCCAGCAGTTATGGGATTTGATTTTACTGTGATTGCATCCCTCCTACCGTCTCATTGTGGCTTCTCCTTTGTCTTTGGATGTGGGGTATCTTTTTTGGTGAGTTCCAGTGTTTTCCTATCGATGATTGTCCAGCAGGTAGTTGTGATTCTTGTGCTCTCACAAGAGGGAGTGAGAGCACGTCCTTCTACTCCAGCATCTTGGTTCAGGGCCTGCCCTGTGATTTGTCTGAGAGGGGCTGAGAAGCTAAGGGGAGGCCAAAATGATATATTTTTATTGGGTGAACTTTGGTAGCTTGTGCTTTTTGAGGAATTACGCCATTTAATCTGAGTTGTCAAATTTATGTATATAGAGTTTTTCTTAGTATGCCTTATTATCCTCATAATGTCTGTGGACTTTGTAGTGATATCCCCCTTTTTATTCCTGATTTTGGTAATTTGGGTCATCTTGTTCTTTATTTTTTGCTTGTTTTCTGGAAATTTGTGAGCGTATTGATTTTTACAGAGAACCAGCTTTTTGTTTCATGAGTTTTCTCTATTTTTCTCTTTTTGATTTCATTGATTTCTGCTCTTTATGTCTTTCTTCTTGCTTGCTCTGTGTTCATTTTGCTCCTCATTTTCTAGTTTCTTGTGGTGGTAGCTTAGAGTTTTGAGATTTTTACTCTAAGGTAACTGTTAAGTGTTTTGTATTTTCTTCAGCATTGCTTTAGGTATACATTTTGATAAATTGTCTTTTCATTTTTTAAAAAATGAATTAATTTTTGGCTGCGTTGGGTCTTCGTTGCTGCGTGGGGGATTTCTCTAGTTGTGGCGAGCGGGGTCTACTTTTTGTTTTGGTGCATGGGCTTCTCATTGCGGTGGCTTCTCTTTGTTGCAGAGCACGGGCTCTGGGTGTGAGACCTTCAGTAGTTGTGGCATGCAGGCTCAGTAGTTGCTCCACGGCATGTGGGATCTTCCCAGACTAAGGCTCGAACCTGTGTCCCCTGCATTGGCAGGTGGATTCTTAACAACTGCGCCATCTGGGAAGTCCCTGTCCTTTCATTTTTATTCAGTTATATTTATTTTTTATTTCCCTCAAGACTTCCTCTTTGACTCGTGTTATTTAGAAAAGTGTTTGGAGATTTTCCTATTATCTTTCTGATACTGATTTCTAGTTTGATTCCATTGTTGTCAGAGAATATACTCTGTATCATGAAATTCTTTTAAATTTGTTGGGATTTGTTTTATGGCCCAGGATATAGTCTATCTTAATGAATGTTCCATGGGTACTTGAAAAGAATGCGTATTCTGATGTTGAATGGCATGTTCTACAAATGTTGATTAGATCCTGCTGGTGGTTAGTGGTAAGTTTTTTTGTATCCTTAATGATTTTCTGTCTGGTAGTTTTATCAGTTGCTGAGAGAGAGGTGTTAAAGCCTCTAACTATAGTTGTGGATTTGTCTATTTTTATCTGTTCTATCAGTTTTTGCTTCATATGTTTTACAGCTCTGTTGTTTGGTGCATACACATTTAGGATTGTTATGTCTTCTTGATGGATTGACTGTTTTATCATAACTTTATGATCGTTTCTGATGCTGGCGATTTTCTTTCACTGAAATCTACTTTATCTGATATTAATATAGTCACTACTGCTTTCTTTTGATTAAGATTTGTAGGCCATATCCTTTCCTAACCTTTTATTTTCAACCTACCTATATCGTTATTTTGAAGTGAATTTCTTGTAGACGGCATAGAGTTGGATTGCTTCTTAAAAGTCCATTCTGCCAATCTCTGTCCTTTAATTGGTATATTTAATTTGATTGGGTTCAGATTCTTGAATCTTCAGGTTTATTCCTTTTGCAAATTTGGTAAATTTTTAGTTTTTATTTCTTTGAATATTTTTTCATCCCCACATTTTTCTCCTTTCTTTCTAGGATTCCAATGACACAAATGTTAGACCTTTTATAACCATGTTACAGGTCCCTGAGGCTCTGTTTATTTTTTTCAGCCTATTTTTTTTCTCTGTTATTCAGACTGTGTAATATTTGTTGACATATCTTTAGGCTCAGTGATTCTTTCCTCTGTCATCTACCTCTGCTATTAAGTCCATCCAATGAGTTATTTTATTTTATTTATTCCTCAAGTCCTGAGGTCCCTAGCCAGTCTGCCTTCTTCTTTCCATCTTTCAGAATCTTCTTATGTTTGTTTTATAATTACATCCAGGGCTTTTAGCTGTCCTTAGTGGGAGGGTTAGGGAGAAATGTGTGCACTGTATCTTGACTGGAACTAGAAGTCTCTGTGTTGAAGTATTTAAAATAAGTTCAGACATGATAAAAAAAAGATAAGTCATTTTCATAACAAATAAGTTTCTGCAGAGAGATCGTTGAGGCAATGCACTGTGGGGGAATGGTTGGTGGAGATGTGCCCGGAAGATGTGGTGAGCCTTGGATCTTGTTCTTGTTTGTCTCCATTCCTGGCCTTGGAGGTATCTCAGCTACTGTGATGGCTGACAAGTCTAAGGGATGCTTTGGGAGGGAAAGGTATGGAAAACCTCCCTTTTCCTGTGTGTTTCTCCTTTACTCTCATACTACTACCACACTTACAGTACTTCTGACACCAGCTGTGTGCATGGTTTCCCCACACCAAGCAGTTCTGCAAAACAGTTGGGTGTCCTACAGTTTAACTCAATTCTGACACTACCTGGAGATAGCATCAGATCCCACAGGTTAAGGGCTGAACGCCACAAGACTGCTCCCCCTACCTCCCTTAAGATGCCAACTGCAAGTCCAGTTTGTTACCTGTGTTTCTGACCAACTGGTTTTAAATTGGAGCTTCCCACCACCCCTTCCTCGGGTTCAATTAATTTGCTAGAGCAGCTCACAGAACTCAGGAAAATAGTTAACTTACTGTTTACTGGTTTATTATAAAAGGATATAATAAAGCATACAGATGATCATCCAAATGGAAGAAATGCATAGGGCAGGGTATGTGGGAAGGGGCATGGAGTTTTCATGCCCTCTCCAAGAGCATCACTCTCCCAGTACCTCTATGTGTTCACCAATCCGGAAGCTCTCTGAACCCTGTCCTTTTGGGATTTTTATGGAGGCTTCCTCATGTAGGCAGGATCGATTATTAACTTCATTTCTAGGCCTTCTCCCTTCTCTGGACAATGGGGAGTGGGGCTGAAAATTCCAAGCTTCTAATCCCGGCCTGGTCTTTCTGGTGACCAACCCGCATCCAGTAGCCCACTGAAAGTCACCTTATTAGAACAAAAGACACTGCTGTTACTCAGGAAATTCCAGGGGATTTAGAAGCTTTGTGTCAGGAACCAGGGTCAAAGACCAAATATTCAAACAAAAGGTGTTCCTAGTGCTCTTATCACAGGAAATTACAAGGTTTCAGAAGTTCTGTGCTAGGCACCATGGGCAGTCAACAATATACATTTTCTATTATTTCACAGGGAGGTCTCTCTTTGAGAGCTTGGGCAGCCAGCTAATGGGCGAAGGGGACAGATTGAAAAGATACATGGGAGAATCCTTCCACATACTCTGATTGCTCACTTTCCTGGTCTTTCATGCAGTGTGTAAAATTCAAGGAGAGAAATGGTATGTGGGATTATGAAAAGCTCCCCTCCTCCCCCCTGGATGGATGGCAAAAATGTCCGTTTTTCCTTTCTCTCTCGTATTATTCTTATCTTTCTTAATTGGCCTTCTGCCCTGGAGACCTTCAACATTTTGGGATTCCATCTGGAGTTGCAGTTTGCTAGTATTTGCCCACCACAGAGACGTTACATGTTAATGAGTTTTCTTGAATGTGTGAAGCCTTCCTAAGAAGAAAGCAAATTCTCTGAGCGTGAGAGCCATTTTAGGGGCCATGGCTTCCAAAGGACTGGGGATCATTTTTTTTCTCCATGTTACTGTGACTTAGTCTTTTTGGTGTTCTGGATGAGTGACACTAATGAGATGCATGATTCATTAGCATAGTTTGTAGCTGGGAAATCTTATGAGCTTGTATAACTTGCTGTCTAGCCATCCCATTCTATTACTTTTTTTTTTTTTTTTTTTTTTTGGTCATGACCCCTAACTTATTTAGCAGTTTTATTAATTGTTTATAGCTCATTTCTCCACATACCTTATAGAAAATATAGTTAGTGTTTTTCCAGTTTGAGAGATATAGAGACTATAATATAGTTTTTGTGCCTTTGATTTCATACCAGAATTTAATATTTCTTTAAAAAAATTGATTCTTTGTTAGCTTTAGGAAGAAAGAAAGGGAGAAATATGGAACTGACAAAGTATGGAGAGAGAATCTATATATGTCTGATCACGTATATTGCACATATCTTGAATAATCTGGAGCAACTTCTAGAAAGCAGGGAGGTAGAGGTATAGCCCGAGGATGTTACTGAGTTTGGGTTGGCAATTGGGTTGAAGAGATTCAAAGAATCCACCCACATTAATTAGGTCCCCTTGATGAATTCAGTCATTTTGAGAGGTTTTCTCTTTCCTTCTTGTGCAGAACACCTCCCACCCCCATTATACCCTGGACCTATTTGCAAGGCTTAGATCCTTAGGGCCAGTTAAGAGACTGGATGGTACATGTTAAACAGTACTGTTGTTACCGAGTCCAAGCTTGCTCTGCTTGCCACACGACAGGCCAATAAATCGGGAGACGAGGCGTTGAGGCAAGGAATAGCGACTTTATTCGGAAAGTCGGCAGACTGAGAAGATGGTGGACTAGGGTCCCCAAAAAACCATCTTACGGGGTCTGGATGACAGTTTCTTTTATAGAACAGAAGGGGAGGAGGTGAGGAAGTACAGTAAAAAGGCCATTTATCTTGTAAAATAGGATGGGATGTTCTGCAGCCATTCACAGGTGGGCAGGGTCAGAATGTCTCTCTGTGAGCTGAACAAAAACCTTTTAGTTTAACAGGCAGAGGGGCAGGGTTCCTTGTGGCAGGCCATTATGTACGCTTACAGCCATAGACAGTGATTATAATAACAAAAGCAGTGAAAAGCAAAGGTTAAAATAAAAGAAGCAGATCCAGCATGGAGTCAGAATTGGCTCTTCCCTTTTGCCCTGTTTGTGCTAGTCCTGTTGATGGTGTCCCCACCCTTGTGAGCATCTTCTTTACCTGGGCAGGATGGTAAAGACGTTTAAGCAGAGACTTGTTATTTACAGAAAAAAAAAGTTTTGTTAGTGAAAATATTTTATCTTTGAGGAAATGTTGGGGAAAGAGTGTTGTCTCTGGAAATTGTGAGCAGTAAAATAATTTAGTTCAAATTATTTTAGAAATAGCAAAGCATCTGTTGAAAGATAAAGAAAACTCTTCCAATAATTGCTAAATGAATCATTAGCCTGAGTTCATCCAGAGAGCAGTGCTGCTTCTGTGCAAAATCCCTGCAAATTAGTCATCTTTTTTTTCTTTCCCCTTTGGAGAATTATAGACCATTAAGGTGAGCTTGCTGCCTTTGAATGTGTAGGGAAACATTTCTGGATTCAAGTATCTTATAAAGGTTTTCTCTATTCATAGATAAGTTTTGCTCAGTGTGTTTGGGAATTAGGTATGGTCTCAAAGTAAATAATATGCACAAGTGCTGTTTAGGAAATAGATATGCAAAAGTGTTTAGTGTTTCTGTTGTATTGCTTTTTTTGTTGCAAAATGTTGGATATGAGGTAAGGAAAACAGTAAATATATACAGCTCTCCTTCTTTTCCCTATTCAAGGAGAAAATAGCTATGGTAATGAAAAATATAGACCAGTGGGTAAGGTAGATAATTTTCTATTTGGTTTTGAAATCCATAAATTGGTGCACTTATGAATGTGAAACACTCACTGCCTTCATTATCCAGTTCTAGAACACTCCTTGGAGTGATCTACCTGGTGTTTTTTTCTCCATTTATTTTTCTCCACCGAATAATGTTCTTCAAAGTGAATTATTTTCATAATGCTTCTATAATACAGCTAGAGCTGTACTGCAGTCAGAAGAAAAATCCTTTCCAAAGTATGTTGATCAAGGCTCCATTACAGACAACAGAATCCACCACAGTCAGTTTAAGCAGAAAGGACTTTATTGCAGGGATTTAAGGAGATTTCAGAATAGTCGAAAGGACTATAGGGATGGGCACTAAGTAAGGTTCCTGGAGCAATTCCCAGAGCCACCCTGTAAAACCGTGGCTGCTGCCCAGCCCCTGGCTGGAGAACGCAGTGCTATGGTGCACTAGCAAAAGCTGCCACACCAGGAAGCTACAGCACCTCTGGACTGACTGGACCCTGGAGCCTCCACCGTGGCTGCTGCAGAATAACAAGAGCCTCTGCCACCATCCTTTCAGAAGTCTCAAAGCCCATACATTTTTATGTTCGTTCTTTCACCTTCAAGTCTGCGTGTGTGTGTTTTTTCATCAGAAGCTAGGTCCAAAGGGAACATGCTAGCTACAGGGAATTCTGGGAAATGTAGTTTTTTGCCTTCTAACCTCTAATGTATAGGAAGTCAAGCTAGAAGTGGTCGGAGGAGTGTTGATTGAGGCAATTGGCAGTATCAGCCACGCAGAGCAGATATTTTATTTTGAGAAGAAGGTTAAGACGGTTGCTTTCCCAAGGCATTTTAGATGTTTCAGCTTTTCTGAATGCAGATGTTCCCCTTTTGTTAATCATGGATTCACTCCTTTCCAGTCCAGTTTCTAGAACCTGTCTGCTTTCCTTTCTTTTGACTGAGTTTGAGGGAATCTTGAGCAGGTCGCCTCTCTACCTCTATCTGTCTCCATATCTATGAGTATCTCTATCTGTTTCAGGATATACAGCTTGAAAACTCTCAGATTTATGTTTCTGGGGCTATCAGAATAAAATAGAGTGTGTTGTTTGTTTTTTTGTTTGTATATTTACTTAAACACACACATAGTACTTAATAAGTACTAGGCACTATTCCAAGTGTTTTCCATATTTTAATTTATTTAAGTCTTATAATTAAATCATGAAATAGACCCTCTATTATGACAGTACTCTATTTTGTCCATCTCTTTAGAGCAAGTAATTGATATAACCAGAGGGTGGGCCTTGAGTTGGTGAAGATAATCTGCAGAGCACATCATGCACTAGAAATATTCCATGAGTTTCTGTTCTCTAACTGTGATTATAAAGACATTCAAGGATAGGTGCCAGGTTCTCCACTTTTTGTGTCTCTTATTCCCTTTTCCCGGTAGACTGTGCTTACACTAGGTTCTTAAAAATGATTGGGGGGGGGCTTCCCTGGTGGCGCAGTGGTTGAGAGTCTGCCTGCCAATGCAGGGGACACGGATTCGTGCCATGGTCTGGGAAGATCCCACATGCCGGGGAGCAACTGGGCCCGTGAACCACAATTACTGAGCCTGCACGTCTGGAGCCTGTGCTCCGCAACAAGAGAGGCCGCGACAGTGAGAGGCCCGCGCACCGCGATGAAGAGTGGCCCCCGCTTGCCACAACTAGAGAAAGCCCTCGCACAGAAACGAAGACCCAACACAGCCATAAAAATAAATAAAATAAATAAATTTTAAAATGATTTGACCCATATGTCATTCAGTTTATTCAACAAGCGTTTATTGAGTGTCTAGTATGTGTTGGTTTCTTGGAGGATACAATGCTGAATGTACATGTAGTCCCTTTTGGGGCGGGGGGAGAGGTCACAGTTTAGTGGAGAGGCAGCTCAGTAACCTACAGTTAAAGTACAATGTGGTAAATTGCCATGATATGGGTAACCATCGTACATTGAGGGAGCATAGACAAGGAACAATCTGTCTGGACTCTAAATGGATAGATTAGGTAAAGCTTCCTGGGAGAGGGCTTGCCTGACCTGAGGCCTGAAAGATAGGTCATCATCCTGATATTTGAGGGACCGATTTCTCCAAGTAAAGGGAGCAAAGGGTGGGAAGTTTCGGCCATATGAACACAGCACATTCGGGTGGTCAGCACGGCCATGTTGCAGAACTGGGGAGAAAAGTTGGGTAGGATGATGAAGGCTGGGCAGAGCCAGATAGGAAGAGCTGAATGCATCTTGCTGAGAATGTTTCTCTGGTATGCTAAGGGGGAAACCTGAAGAATATTAAGTGAGAGAGTGACTTGATCAGGTGTGGTCTTAAAAATATTACTTTGGTGCTGTGAAGAGGGAACAGAATGGGGGGAACAAGACCAATTGTGCAGAGAATAATCCCCACCTTTGAAGTACGTCCAGCGCAGAGTACTGGGAGGAAAAAGATGTGCAGTAGCTCCGAGTTTTTCCTGGATAACCAAGGGTAATGGGTGTGCTGCGGCTGAGGCTTCTGTGGCCTTCGTAGAATCTGCTTCATCTGTAGATGTAGACTTCAGAGCTGATAGTAAATTACCTAAAAATGCCATCCATATGTGTAATAAGACAATGTTCCTGACCTACTCTCACTAGGAGATAAGTGGTGGGTCTAGGAGAAATGGTAATCCCTTAGAAGAGGGGCCTGCAAACCAGAGCCTTTGTACCAAATTTGGCCCTCCACCTGTTTTTGTGGGTACAGTTTTTTTGGAGCACAGCTGCTCCCATTTGTTTATGTCTTACTATGACTGCCTTTGGGCTACACCATCAGAGTTGAGTAGTTGCCACAGAGACTCTATAGCTCACAAAGCTGAAAATATTTACCATCCAGCCCTTTATTAAAGTTTGCTAGCCCTTGTTTCAGTGTGATTATTTTGATAGCAATAAGCAGGATGGATTTGGAGGGATGAGTTCAATTTTAGAGGCATTAACATTTTTTAACTTTAGACTTTGCACTTCACCAATCAATCCCTTTAGCTTTTATGATTACTTTAAACTCTAATTATATAAATGCCATTTGCAGCAACATGGATGGACCTAGAGGTTATCATACTATGTGAAGTAAGTCAGACAAAGACAAATATCATATGATATCATTTATATGTGGAATCTAAAATATGACACAAATGAACTTATCTCCAAGACAGAAACAGACTCACAGACATAAAGAACAGACTTGTGGTTGCCAGAGAGGTGGGAGGGATGGATGGACTGGGAGTTTCGGATTAGCAGATGCAAACTATTACGTATACAATGGATAAACAACAAGGTCTACTGTATAGCACAGGGAACTACATTCAATATCCTGTGATAATCCATAATGGGAAAGAATATGAAAACGAATGTATGTATATATAATACATATATGTATAACTGAGTCACTTTGCTGTACGGCAGAAATTAACATTGTAAATCAACTATACTTCAATAAAATAAATTTTAAAACATTCTAATTACGTAAAGGAGGACTGACCAGCCTGAGGTCACATAAGGGTAGGTGACAGAACTGAGACTCAAGCCTGGGTCTCCTGAACGTGAGCACAAGTCCAGTCTCTGCCACACACAGCAGACCACTGGCTCCATCAGCCACTTCGAGAATAAGGTCACTTTCCCTGCATTGTGATAGATGCAAATTCGAGGTGAGAATAGTATCTCTGGGAAACAGGCCTTCCTCTGAGGCCATCCATTACAATCACTTTCCTCTGTGTTCTTGGTGTCCTTTACTAGGAGGGATGTTAAAGCCCACGATCTCCTCATTAGTGATGTTAATTCCCTCTGTTAACTCTGTGGGAATCAACACCCTTGCTCCCTTCAAGGCCCCGGAAGAGTGTAGAAATGAAGGTCAGATTTAACTCTATTGAGTCAATGGAAGTAGCTGAACATTCCAGTTAGGCTGCAGCTCTTCCTGAACCCTGAGGAATTGAATTTTACAATTCTAAGGTCCTGAACCCTCCTTCTGGTGGGTACTGAGCCAAGACTGTCTGCACCCGGGAGATTTCTATCACGTTCTTTCAGTTCCTGATCGCGTTTATGGATGGTAATAAATTTGCTGGTCAGAGCAGATTTCATCATTAAGTAAATAGCCATTTTAGCCTTTGTATCGATCTTAACAAAAAAATAATTCTTTCATACAAACCGAAAGAATTATTGAATTTAAAAAATTCAGATGCAAAATCCTGCAGACTGACAGGATTAACTTTTCAGGGAGCACTTTATGTAATAAGATATATCCCAAAGCCAGTTTTTACCCCGTTATTTCCAGCAACTGCTGACGTTTGCCCCCAGGATGAAATTGGAATGTTAAAACAGCAGATTCCTCAAGTGTCTGCCCGAGGAGGTAAGCAGGCTCAGAGCAGGAAGAGGCCTTGTTGAAAGAGCTGAGTTCTCTGTGATGCTAGTAAAACTCCCTGTGGGCAGAGGGTTAGTTTTTTTGGCCTTAAAAACTCAAACTTGGAATGTAAAATGGTGTAGCCACTGTGGAAAACAGTTTGCACGTTGCTCAAAACATTACACATAGAATCATGATATGACCCAACAGTACTACTCCTAGGTATAGACCTAAAAGAATTGAAAATGGGTATTTTAACAAACACTTGTACACAGATATTTATAGCATTAGTCACAGTAGACAAAAGGGGGAAACAGCTGAAATATCCATTAATGGATGAATAGATAAACAAAATGTGGTATATCCCTATAATGGGATGTGATTCAGCCATAACAAAGAACGGCGTACTCGTACGTGTTACAATGTGGATCAACCTTAGCAACATTATGCTGAGTAAAAGAAGCCAAGTCACACATCGCAAGACTCCATTTATATGAAATACCCAGCGTAGCTAAATCCATAGAGATAGAAAGCAGGTTCATGATTGTCAGAGCCTGGGGGAGGAGGGTGGAATGGGGAGTGACCAATTAATGGATACAGAGCTTCCTTTTGGGGTGACGGAAATGTTTGGAACTAGATAGAGGTGGTGGTTACACAACACTGGAAGTGTAGATGCCACTGAGTTGAATTTAATGTGATTAATTCTATGCTATGTGACTTTACCTTAAACCAACAGCAGCAAAACAACAAATCCCCCCAACTCAAGCTTTTTCAGAATCCCTAAGTTGTGGAGTTTCAGTTCTGTTAAATCCTGGCAAATAATCTTCTAATAATATTTGAGTTAAAGTTTCAGCTACTGGTAAGAGCAGTGATCTACTGGAAAGTAGGCAAGGTCTTGGGAGAGTCTGGGTTAAAAAACTGGTGGTGGACTTGGTGTAACTGATTTTATCTGTGGGATGACTTTCTCAGCCTCCCTTGGGGTGTCTTGGTAGGTGGCTTGGGGTTGTACTTGGTACCGGGTGCTTTAACAACATTTGAGTCCAGTGGCCTGGCCATATTAGCCATGGGATTGTTATCTTCAGCCAGTGTTAATTCAACATGGTCTGAGGAATGCAGGAAAAAAGCAGAGATGGAGAGTTTTGGCCATCCCCCTGTGATAACACTGCAGGACTCCAGCTAAGGGGCCAGGAGTGAGGGTGCTGTCATCTGGTGAGCTTCAGGGCTGATGGGAATTCATGGCTAGAATAAGGAAAAATTTACTCAGTGGTGAGTTGGCAACATAAGATCTTCACTTGCCAGGAGTTTTTTCTTTTAACTTTCTGCCCTTGAAGTACTAGATGATTTTGAAAGAGATTTGAACCACCAGATATGAGTACACATGTTTAAAAAAAAAAAAAAGGTCATTTGGCAACATTAGGAAATCATTTAAAATTCAAAATACTAAAAAGTAAACCTTTAGCACACCCATGTTCATAACAGCATTATTCACAACAGCCAAGAAGTGGAAGCAACCCAAATGTCCATTGACAGATGAATGGATAAATAAAATGTGGGGTATCCATACAGTGGTGGAATATTATTCAGCTTCAAAAAGGAGGGAATTCTGCAGTATGCTGCAGCATGGATGAACCTTGAGGACATTGTGTCAAGTGGAACAAGCCAGACACAAAAGGACAAATGCTGTATGATTCCACTTACATGAGGTACCCAGAGTAGTCAAATGCATAGAGACAGAAGTAGAATGGTGGTTGTCAGGGGTGAGGGTGAGGTATGAACGGGGAGTTACCGTCTAATGGGTACAGAATTTCAGTTTTACAAAACAAAGAGTTCTGGAGGTGGATGGTGGTGATGGTTGTATCACAGCGTGAATGTACTTAATGCCACTAAGCTGCACACTTAAAAATGGTTAAGATGGTAAATTGTATGTTACATATATTTTACTACATGAGGCACAGACTTTGCAGCCTGAGGACCTGGGGTTTTAAAGTCAAGCTCTGGCATATATTAGCTGTGGGACCTTGGATGTGATATTTAACCTTTCTGAGGATAGTTTTCTTTTTCTTATCTTGCTATAGGCAGAATCATAGCACATAGTCAGTCTGTATGCTGTAGTTTCTTCCCAATCTGGGGAAGAGGCTGGATGACTGGGGAACTTTCTGGAACAGAGCAGGCTGACAGTGTGGATGTGGAACTTGGAGGCCTGGGTTGGTGCCATGGGAGTGTGAGGGGGGATCTCTCCCCTCTACCCTCCGAATCATGGGCACTCAGTCAGGACGCTGTTTGTAGGCAGGTTACTAGCTGTTCTCTTAGTACTTCTTTCCTTTAGTATTTTTTCCTTTAGGAAAAAAATAACTTTTTTTCCACCCTTTGAAAGCAATCTGCCCTTCATCTTACGTACAGGAAGGCTCAGGGCCAGATAGTTAAGTGACTCGTCCAAGTTTACACAGGGGGAGAAATGTGATGAGAACTTAGGTCACCTGATTTCACTTCCCCACCATTTTAAAGGCCTACTGATTGTTGGGTAATCATGATAGAAATTTGTGGTTAAGTCAAGGTTTTTGCTCTCAGGAACTTACTATTTTTTCCCTCTAGAGAGAAAATACATGAAATAGCCAGAATGAAAAGTGCTATAATAAATATGCTATAGTAAAATGTGCTATCATAAAAGTGCTAGAATTGAGTTGTGAATTGACAGAGAAAGGGATGCAGTGAGGTCCACCTGGAAGGGTGGAGAAGGCTTCACACCGGAGCTGACATGTCTGTGGATACGGGGCATTAAGGAGGCATCCCCGGGGTTGGAAACGGTTTGGTCGGATAGTGGGGTGTGTGTATGTGTCTGGGAGTGGTGGGGGAATCCAGGTAGAGCGTCAGCACAAGTAGAAACATCTTGGAAAAGGGCTTCTTCCTCTTTGGTATCAGACAGGACTGGGTTTGAAACCCAGCTCTGCCGCCTCTAGTTTTGTCTGCTCTGACCTCCAGTTAACTCATCTGTAACATGGATTAAAAAAAGGGAAAGGTCTCAATTGTATCTCTAGTATATGTAGATGAATGACACCACTGTTACCTGTCTTGCTTTACAGTGGTTTCCAGAGTCCGGGGTGTTAGTGTTGGTACCCTGACCTCCTCCAGGGTGAGGAATTCTACATTTCCCCCCACCCCGGCCCCGTACCTAGTGTAGAACTCTGCTCTCTATGGGACAAGAGGCCCAGATCCTTTTCCTTGTTAAGAGTAGGAGAAACAATGTTTCACCAGGAAGTTAGAGTCACTATTTAAGAGACCCAGAATCATCATGTCCTTAGAGTTCTCTGTTCTTGCCTCATTGCACACTGAAAGCCTCAGAATGAATAACCATGCTTAACTCACTCAGTTTATTAAATTCTCACATCTCGGCGCTCAGAGCTTTCCATGGTGAGCAGGATGATGGTCGCTCTGTTTGTGAATATTAGGTGGTCAGCTTTAGTGTGTCCCTGCCCGGGAATGGCGTGGGGTGGCGTGAGCTGTTAAGGGTTCTCTGGGCTTATGAACAATGTAGGGAATCATGATGGATGATGTCAATCTCTACTACTTGAAATGCGGTCCCCAGGCCAGCAGCATGGCATCCCCTGAGAGCTTTGATGAAAGACATAATCCCAGGCCCTATCTCAGACTTCTTGGATCAGAATCTGCATTTTAGCAAAATCTGTAGGTGATTTGTGTGTCCACTGAGGTTTGAGAAGCGCTGATGTAGAAGATTGGATGTGAGTCTTGGAGTTCAGCCTCGCCTTTCTCCACGGGGGAGCCTTCCTGGTTCTGTCCAGCTAGAATTTATCCCCGGTTTATATTTGACTTCCTTACAGAACCAAAGAAGAGGCTTCTAATTGACTAAGAATTACAGGATCGAGAAAGGAAATGGGGAGGGAACAGAACATGAAAAAGTTGTTCTTGATTTGAGACTTTAAGATTTACCTTGAGGGCTTCCCTGGTGGCGCAGTGGTTGAGAATCTGCCTGCCAATGCAGGGGACACGGGTTCGAGCCCTGGTCTGGGAAGATCCCACATGACACGGAGCAGCTAGGCCCGTGAGCCACAACTACTGAGCCTGCGCGTCTGGAGCCTGTGCTCCACAAGAGAGGCCACGATAGTGAGAGGCCCGCGCACCGCGATGAACAGTGGTCCCCACTTGCCACAACTGGAGAAAGCCCTCACACAGAAACGAAGACCCAACACAGCCAAGAATGAATAAATAAATAAATAAATAAATAAATGTACTATTAAAAAAAAAAAAAGATTTACCTTGAAATGAGTGAGCTCAGGGTCTATAAGGCTTTTGCTTATGAAATCAGGCAAGTCAACATTTTTCTTCCCCAAATCAGTAACTGCTACTTATTGGCCATCTTCTATTCATTAATTCAGCTTTTCTGTCTGGTTATTTCCTTTAGGTAAATATTTTAAATGGAGAAGAATAAACATAAGAAGAATGTTTTTATTTCCTTTAAATGGCCCTTTACTGAAATAATTAGTGATGAGAGACTGTGTAGTTTTGTTGATGGGATTTTAAAAAAAAATTTATTTATTTAACTTATTTATATTTGGCTGCGTTGAGTCTTCATTGCTGTGCGCGGGCTTTCTCTAGTTGCGGCGGGCAGGGACTCCGCTTCGTTGAGGTGCACGGGCTTCTCATTGCGGTGGCTTCTCTTGTTGCAGAGCACAGGCTCTAGGTGCGTGGGCTTCAGTAGTTGTGGCACGTGGGCTCAGTAGTTGTGGCTCATGGGGTCTAGAGCGCAGGCTCAGTAGTTGTGGCGCACAGGCTTAGTTGCTCCGCGGCATGTGGGATCTTCCCGGACCAGGGCTCGAACCTGTGTCCCCTGCATTGGCAGGCAGATTCTTAACCACTGCGCCACCAGGGAAGCCCTGTTGATGGGATTTTACCAGCACAGGGTTTTCAGTAGTTCTGGGCCTTAGGATGAAGCATAAAGATTTTTTTGGTTTCTTGAATGTTATGAGATATTATTTCATTTTTCCCCCCTAGAAATTAAACTTGGAAAAGTTTTGAAACATAGGTATAAGTCTGAGGTGATGAATTCTAATGTAATTTTGAATGTTCAATAACATTATTTATATTTAAAAAGCTAAAATGTTGGGATTTTTATTTTGAAGGGGGTAAAAAAATTCAATCTTGGTTTTTAGTGTCTGCATCCATGTTACAAAGTGGCATTTTACTAGCATGGCCTCATCACATGACCTTTGCGCCTTTAATCAGCTGAGTGACTCTCCACTAATTTGACATTTTTAAGATGGGGAAGTGAGCTCTGGAACAGGGATGAAGCCAGGTTAACGATTTGAGCTCTCTGCTCTGCTGCTGCCTGGGTGTGCAGCGTGGGCACGTCCTGGGCTCTGATGTAGTCAGTCTTTAAATGGAAGGAATTGGACCAGATCTATGATTTTCATGGGATGGGGACTCGATGAGCAGGTTGTGTGTGTTTCAGGATCTTGGTTGTGGGGAAAACGTGTTGTTTGAGAAGCACAGTACTGCTGTCTTTCTTTATTTGGAAAACAGAAAAACTTTTTTTTTTTTTAACAAGAGGCAACATGTAAAGCATGATACAATCTTAGCTGGCTAATACAGGATGGAAAGCACATGGGACTAGCAGTTAGTGGCAAGTAACAATTTTTAGTGAGTACTGTGTGCCGGGTACTGTTTTAAAATTTTGATATGCATGTATTTTCAGTTAAACCTCACAAATTCCTAGAAAATCAGTCCTGTTATCATATGAGCAGACAGCAGAAAGGTGAAGTATCTCACTCAAGGTCATCACAGCCAGTATGTAGGTAGATCTGGGATCCAAACCCAAGATGAATCGGCAGCCTTAGCTGCTACATTTGCTACCTCTACATCCATAGTCTGATATGAATCAAGATCACTTCAATCTATATTTTACCTTCTGAAAAAAAGAGTTTTGTAATATGTGTAACTTGTATGAAATTGCCCCTCAATCCTCAGGTGCAAAAAAAAAAAAGAAAAAAATAATAGAAAAAAATCCTATTTTCCTTTAAACCCAATTAAAAATTTGACTCAAAGTTTCACTTGTAGAGACTGATGAGATGTTCAGTATCGATAGATCAATAGTCAGCGGGGGATTCCTTTGTCCCCCACACGATTTGGCTAGAAAATTCTGAGGGCCTCAAATCTGCACTCCATCCTGGTGGTGCCGAGATGCTCATGGGCCAAGCCCGCATTATCCGTTTGAGAGTGGCCAATCACTGTGCTTATTCCCTCCATGCTCAGCTTGGCTGCCATGATCTCCCCAGGGCTCCTGAGGCCGAAGCTTTTAGGTGTGAGCCCCCAGGTGTCCACGGGTCCAATCTTGCCAGAGGTTTTCACCTGCCCCTGTCAGGGAGCCATATAGACACAGAGCCTGGTACAGACGCAGACAAAGGGCACTGATGGACATAGCTTCCCAAGGTGAAGGGAAGTATATCTTTCATTCTTTCCTTGTAATCTTATAGGGAATTAGTTAATTTCTCTATCAAATTATCCTCCTGCCTGTAAGTGACAGCAAGATTTAACATGACTGACCTTACACGATTTTATTAGTGTCCAGTGTACATTTCTCTTGCTGGTGAAAGCATCTAGGTGATGAAACTGAGATATGCTAAGTTGTTATTTGTACTATCTATGTGATGCTGGGTAAATGAACTGAATTCTTTAAGTCTCTGTTTCATATTTTATAATGTGGGGTCAATAATAGTTTCTATCCCATAGAGGGTCCAGAGGTTGGGGGATCAGCTTTAACAAAGACACTCAATGGGGGAATGGCAATGAAACCAGCTAAGCTGGAGGGGAGGGTATAAGTAGGTGCGGTGTGTGGTGGGGTAGATGCTGGAAATGTTGTGTCAATGCCGTTTTATAGCATTTGGACTCACATTGGCCTTCTTCTTGCAATTGTTTTATTAACTGGTGTTTGTGTTCTGCCTCAAACACGTACCAAGATCCCTCTGATGAACTGCTGTTTTGGCCAATTTAGGACCCAACTGACTTTGAGTGGAGCTTCTGGATGGAGTGGGGCAAGCAGCGGCTGGTGTGGCTTCTCCTTGGCCACATGGGTGTGTCTCAAGTAGCCAACCTGCTTGCAAGGAAGGTACGGTTATGTGCATCATTTCCGTTTAAGCTTCTTTCTCCTTTGCTTTTTGTGAAGAAAGAGACCTGAGCTAGGAAATCAGGAGACATGGATATTAAGCCTTGGAAGACTGGAAAAGATGAGAAAGAATTGTTACTGGTCAATAAGATAGATTATCAGATAAAAAGATAAAAATAAAAGATAAAGATAAGATAAATTGTTAATGATGTTGATAAGATAAAAATTTCATACATGCTTATCCTGTGCTTACTTCCTCCAACTCGTTTTTCAAACCAATGAATATGAAGGTTTTAGAGTAAAACTAACTTCAGATGGTATTCTTTAAGACCATTCTTAATCACATGATCTTATAAAAACCACCTGTTGAGAATCTATGTGATTTCAGTTCAGAAGAAAGAGAATGATTTCATTAAGAAGTGGGAATGATTTTCACGTCAAGTAATTTATGCTACAGTAGCTGTTGTAGATCAGAATCCTAGTATTTTGCTCTTTCCTTGGCCTGGTTTCGAGAACAAGAGATTCTTCCAAGCAGATGTTAGAAAAGTGCTTTTGCAAGAGGTGGGATTGAGAACCTCTTTATATTGTAGCTAATACGGGGCCTGAGATAGTGCCAGGAGGATCTTTCTCTAGTGTAGGGGCCAGGCTTTGTCCAGCATCCTCTCATATATGCATATTGCCTCTGTGGTTTCCTAATCTAAAAAAAAAATGAGTCTGTGCTTGGAAATCTACCCAGTAAAAACAAAGCACAGCCAAAAATGGACTTGGAAGTCAACCCAGGAGAAATGTTTGATTCTTAGAGGTTCACGGAGGTGAAGAAACAAGGTACAGAAGAAGCAGGAGCCTCTGGGCTCGAGAGACCTGGACGTGAACTGAGAAAGCAGTGCCATGTGCTTAGAGATGTCACCGGACTTGGGCTACTTTTCAGCTCTTTCCTAAAAATCGGTACTTTCTGGGCCTGCTTCTCATCCTGGAATACAGAAAATCCCAGTAGCACACCAACTTTCTTTGTTTTAAATATGATAATGATTACTTTTTTGTAGTCAAGTGGTTTCCATCTTCTAAAGTAGCAAAAGATTAAAAATTTTAGATGATGTCAGATCTGAATATATTTTAAAATTTCATACAACTTTCTTTTTTTCAGTTTTATTGAGATATAATTGACATATGGCACTGTGTAAGTTAGGTATACAGCATAATGACTTAACATACACATATTGTGAAATGATTACCACAGTAAGCTTAGTTAATATCCACTGTCTAATATAGATACAAAGAAAAAATGAGAAAAAAGAAAAGAATGTGTTTTCCTTGTCATGAGAACTTTTAGGATCTATTCTATTCTCTTAGCGGCTTTCAAATATACCATACAGCAGTGTTAACCATAGTCATCATGTTGTACATTATATTCTTAGTACTTATTTTTCTTATAACTGGAAGTTTGTACCTTTTGATCACCTTCTTTCAATTTTATATAACCTTCTGAGCAAACCTAATAATAAGTAATCCATTTTTTTTGTATTCCTAAACTAGTTATGAATATATCCACCTCAGCCTTCATTAATGTGTTTCTTTTCTTCCACAAATTTGTTTGGTATGTGCTAAGACATCAGTCTTTCTAGAAATTTAACATTTTTGTTTCTAACACAAAGCTTCTCTGCCCCTAGGTAAATGACTTACTGCCCCTAGGTCTTAGTTTTCCCATCTGTAAAATAAATAGCTTAATACTTGTGTTTTCTGTCTCTGTGGGGGGGAAGATGAACTATTTTGAGGAGTATCTGTGAAATTCAGCCAGTCTCACTACTGCTGCTGTGGGAAAGGGTCAGCTGTCATGGAGTGGAAGAGTGCTGGGTGATGGATTAGTTCCTGGGCTTTCTCACTTGTTAGCTTTCTGACCTTAGAAAGGCTTTTCACCACTGAATCTTAATTTATCATTTTCTGTAAAGTAGGGTTGATGAGATAGTATTATTCTTTTTCTTTTCCTCCTTTTAAAACATGGTGGGCTTCTCACTATTCACAATAGCCAAAACATGGAAGCAACCTAAATGTCCATCGACAGATGAATGGATAAAGAAGATGTGGCACATATATACTGTGGAATACTACTCAGCCATAAAAAAAAGAAATAATGTCATTTGCAGCAACATGAATGGACCTAGAGATTATCATACTAAGTGAAGTAGGTCAGAAAGACAAATACCATATGCTATCACTTATATGTGGAATCTAAAATATGACACAAATGAACTTATCTATGAAACAGAAACAGACTCACAGACATAGAGAACAGACTTGTGGTTCCAAGGGGGAGAGGGGTGGGGGAGGGATGGATTGGGAGTTTGGGATTAGCAGATGCAAACTATTATATGTAGAATGGATAAACAACAAAGTTCTAACTATATTCAGTATCCTGTGATAAACCATAATGGAAAAGAATATGAAAAATAATGTATATATATGTATAACTGAATCAATTTGCTGTACAGCAGGAATTAACACAACATTATAAATCAACTGTACTTCAGTAAAATAAATTTTAAAAATATGGTGGGCTTCATTTGTTAGAAATTTCACTAAAAAGTAAGGATGAAACATGGAAAAGGTAGGACAAAGAGAAAGCACCAAAGAAATGGCAGAAATAAATGCAAATATATCAGTAGTCACAATCAGTGTGAATGGACCCAATCCACCCCCCAACCCCAGAAAAGGATTGTCAGACTGGATAAAAGTAAAACAGAAAAAAAGGAAAATAAACAAAGAAGTAAAACAGCATCCACAGGGGTGCTTCCTAGCAAGATATACTTAAAATGGAAAGACGCAAGGACACAGAGTGTTTGAAAGTGAAAGGATGGAAAAAGGTGTTCCAGCAAATATAAGACTCGTCTTTGTCCCGTCCACCTAGATACTAGTGCAGTTTCATTAACAGCTGGCAAAGAACATTATTTGTGACAAAGAGGGTTCTTGTTTAATGATAAAAAGTTCATTTCATTAGGAAGATACTATAATTCTAAGTTTGTTTATTTTGCTTCCAAATATAGGAAGCAAAAGTTGATCAATACCATAAAGATAAATAGATATATCTGTGATTTTAGGGAGAGATTTTAACATAATTTTATCACTAATTGGTATATCAGATAGAAGAAAACAAATAATACAATTAATAAGCTTGATATACGAAACATAAATGGGGACTTTCCTGGCGGTCCAGTGGCTGGGACTCCACGCTCCCAAAGTGGGGGGCCTGGGTTCGATCCCTGGTCAGGGAACTAGATGCCACATGCCTCAACTAAGACCTGGCACAGCCAAATAAATAAATTAATTAATTAAAAGGTAGTTTATAAGCGGGCTATAAAGGATCTTAAATACTATAGTTTGGGAAGCAGGAATCCACTGAAGGTTTAAAAAAAAAAAAAATGAAACGTAAATGATTACATCTAACAACTGGAGAATTCACATCCTCTTAAAGAACACAGAATATTTATAAAAACTGACCACATCTTAACCATAAAGTGATTTTCAATGAATTTCAAAGGCTGTGTTTTAAATAGGTTACCTTCTCTAATCCCAGTGTAATTAAGTTGTAAACCAGTAACACGATGACCTGAAAACTCTAATTCATTTAGAAATTAAAAAAGAAAGCAAACTTTAAAATAACAATAGGTAAAAAAGAGATCATACTGGAAATTAGCAAATAGTTAGAAATGAATGAAAAATATATTACATATCAATACTTGTAGGGTGCTAGTTGGATAATTTTAAGTTTATGTAAGTGCATAACGTTACATGCTCCTATTAAAAGAAAAGCTGAAAGTTAATGAGCTAAGCATACAACTTAAGAAATTAGGAAAGAACAGAAAAAAGCAACAAAAAAGAAAAAGGAAGGAAAGAACAAAAATAAGAGTAGACATTAATGAAACAATCAGCGGCAAGATTGGTCAAGAAAAAACTGCACAAATAACCAATATTAGCTGTGGACAAGAGGATGAAAAAATATAGTAAGAGGATATTTTGCACAACTTTATGACAATAATTTTGAAAACTTTGGCAAAGCAGACATTTCTAGAAAATATAACTTACCAAAACTGACTCATGAAGAAATAGAAAGACTGCATAGTACTATAACCATGAAAAGAAGTTGAATAAGTAGTTAAAAATCTATTTGTAAAGAAAACAATAGTCTAACACACCACTTCTTCCAAACATTCAAAGCACAAATTATTTAAATCTTTTCCAGGCTTTTTCAGAAAATAGAAAAAGAGGAAACATTCATTTTATGAAGAAGAGAGCATAAAATTAATACCAAAATCAGAGTATGTGCCCTACCAGATACTATGACTTAATAAAGATATAATAATTAGGACATTGTTGTATTGGCACCAGGATAGATAAATAGACCAATGTAACAGAATAGAGTTTAGAAAATACTTGTACATAGATGGAAACTTGATTTTGACAGATGTGGCATTTCAGATCTGCATGGAAAAGATAAACTGTTCAATAAACAGTGCTGACACAATTGTTTAGTCATATTAAAAAGAAATGAATACTTAACCTCATACCATTCATAACCATTTTCAAGGTGAATTAAGTCCTTAAAATAGGATTTCCATGGTGGCGCAGTGGTTAAGAATCCGCCTGCCAGTGCAGGGGACAGAGGTTCGATCCCTGGTCCAAGAAGATCCCACATGAAGCAGAGCAGCGAAGCCCGAGAGTCACAACTACTGAGCTTTTGTGCCACAACTACTGAAGCCCGTGCGCCTAGAGCCCACGCTTCGTAACAAGAGAAGCCCACGCACCACAGCGAAGAGTTGCCCCCACTCGCCACAGCTAGAGAAATCCTGCGCGCAGCAATGAAGACCCAATGCAGCCAGAAAAAAAAAAGGACTTAAAAAAAAAAAAGAGTATGAAATTTTTCGAAAGCATGATGTAGGAGGAGAATACTTCTTGACGGTAGGGTAGAGAAAGATTTCTTAATTAAGACACAAAAAGTATAACTTGTAGAGGAAAAAATTGATAAGTTTAACCACATTAAAACCAAGAACTTATCAATGTATAATAATCAGTGTATACATCTTTGTATGTATCCAGAAACACAGTGAAGAAAGTGAAAAGGCAAGTCACTAATTGAGAAGTTATTTGCAACCTGACAGAGGTTTGGTATTTGGAATATATAAAGAAATTTCAAAAGGAAAAAACAAGTCACCCGATAGAAAAAGGGCTCAATATGGGAAAAGGAATTTGCAGAAGAGGAAACACAAATGTGTTCAACTTTATTAGTAGTCAAGAAAGTGTACCTTAAAACTACAAGATACCATTTCATACTTTCAGTTTGGCAAAGATAAAAAAACAAAAATCCCCTGATGATATCAAGTACTGGCCACCTGAACTCATACAGAGAGGTTGTGAGTATGTGTTGGTATGGCTTCTTTGTATTACATTACCTAGTGAAGTCAAAGAGGTGCAAATTCCACAGCTACCGGTGCTAACCCGGACATGGTCCCTGCAGAAGCTCTTCTCTGCCAATCAGGGGACATGAGCCAGGACGTTCATTGCAGCAATGGGATTGTAGTAACAAAGAGCCAGAAGCAATCCAAATATTCATTATGGGGAAATGGATGAATTGTAATGAATTTATTCCATGGAAAGGAATGAATTATAATTGTAATTGTCAACGTGGCTGAATTTCTGGATCACGACATTGAGCTAATAAGGCAAGTTGCAGAGGAATCTATCAGATATGATCCTATGCACGTAGAGCTGTACAGACTAAATGATACATTCACGTGTATGATCACAAAGATGAGATAGCCATGAAAATAAATTCAGGATAGTGGTCACATCTGGTTGGGGAGATAGAATCAGGGGGGAGAGGGACTCCCCTGGTGGCACAGAGGTTAAGAATCCTCCTGCCAATGCAGGGAACATGGGTTCAATCCCTGGTCCAGGAAGATCCCACATGCCATGGAGCAACTAAGCCTGTGCACCACAACTGCTGAAGCCCGCATGCTTTAGGGCCTGTGTGCCGCAACTACTGAGCCCACGTGCTGCAGCTACTGAAGCCTGTGTACCTAGAGCCCATGCTTCGCAGTAAGAGACGCCACCGCAATGAGAAGCCCGCGCACTGCAACGAAGAGTAGCCCCCGCTCGCCACAACTAGAGAAAGCCCGCTCGCCACAACTAGAGAAAGCCCGCGCGCAACAACGAAGACCCAACGCAGCCAAAAAAAAGCTGAAAAAAGAATCAGAGGAGAGATAACCAGGGCCCTTTTTTGGTTTGATTATGTATTTATTTATTTTTATTGAGGTATAATTGACATTTTTAAAATTGAGATGCATTTGACATATGCTCAGGGGCCCTTTAAAGCACTAATAGCTTTATCTTTCTTAAGCTGGTGCTGGGTATGCAGGTGTTATTTCATTATTCTTTATACCTTATAAACTTTATAAATATTCCTTTCCCTGTGTTTGATATGTGATGTATTTTTAACTGAACATGTGGAAGAATGGTGTGGCAGGGAGAAGGAAAGATGACGCTGCCCTGGGCACACTGAGTTTTCGTCCCCTGCCTTCCTCACCGTTTTGCCACGTGCATCAGGCCCAACATGGCCCCATCTGATTGGTCTCCTTTGCTTCCCACTCTTTGTCTTGCTACCTCTTGTTTGCTTCCTGTAGATCAGTGTTTCTCTAGCTTTCTTTTTTTTTTTTTCATTATTTCTCCCCCAGGAGCATTTTTAGCTGTTTTTCCCCAATTGTCACTTCCTCTTTATGACATTTTAATACCACAGATGTACTGTCTGTTTATGTACTGTGTACCTGCCTGTGCTTTATGCATAGAGGAAGGTTTTCTTGTCTGCAAGAACCAATTCCCCCCCTTCCCTTGGAGTAGATACAGCTCCAGTAGACAGTGCAAGATGTAGATTCACCCTCTGCTCGTGAGCGGATATTCCTCCCTCTTTCCAAATTTCCTCCGTTTTCAGCTCCTATTTTGCACCTACCACCATCAGAAATCTACCTAGGATAGGATATAGAGGTTCCTCGGGTTAATTTGCTTGTAACTTTGAGTTGTCTCTTCCTGTTAGGAGTCCACATTCAGGGTGGCTAAGAGCTCCTGGCTGAAACCCGGCTTTGTCGCTTTTTAGTGATGCAGTCTTAAGCCAGTTAATTAACATCTTGAAGCCTTTCTCCTCATTTGCACAACAGGGACGGTACCGCTTGCTTCCTGGGGTAGTGGTGAGAGTCCGATGGTTTTCAAGGTTGTGCTGGCATACGATGACAGCCAAGTAAGAGGCGGCTGCTGCTGGGGTCCGCTGGCCTTTGCTGTGCGCCGTGACTGCGGTCTGTGTGTGCTCCTGGGAGCAGTTCCCTCTGTGGTGTTCAAAAAGGAGGCGACTGTCAGAAATGCTGAAACCCCAGAGGGCAGAGGCTGTCTGTCCAGCCATACCTACCTTCCTCTCCTGCATGTCTTTCTCTGACCCTGTTTCAAGCTTGAGCTGGGCTGTGGGAGAAAGGATGGGGAGACACAGTCCCTCCCCCAGGAGCTGAGTGAGAAGTGACAGAGGAAACCAAGTCCTGGGAGGAGTGGGCCACATCTGCCTGGGGGTGTCAGGGAAGGCCCCCGAGGAGGTGGCTTGCGAGCTGTGCCTTGAAGGGACTGGAATCATCTGCTTATTTCAGCTTCCTGCATCTCATTACCAGGCATGGGTGGATAGGTGGACTTGTCTTTTTATCTGCAGAGCACATCTTATCCAAACTCAGTAGGAGGTTTTGTTTGCATTTTTCTTGGAATGTGGCAGAGTTCGCACTGAGCCGTGTGTGTGTGTGTGTGTGTGTGTGTGGTCTTCCATCTCTTTGTGACCACAGGTTTGATTTGTGCAACAGCTGGTGGGCAGGGTTCTGGTCGGGCTGGGGCACAGTGTGCTCTTTGAGTCCGCTTGGTCCTTATGTAAGCATGAACCACAACTTTGGCCCCATTAGTTCCATGCTTTCACCACCTGGACTGAGTGTTCCAGATGGCCTTAATTTGGGTGGATGTTTTTGATACTTATTCAGGGTGGAAGATTTGGGTTGCAGTTGTCTGTTGTTTCCCCATGCTCGGGGGCATCATGAACTGTGGACGATGCTGTGCAGAGGGTTAGGCGTTATCACTTCTTGCGGTTACAACCCTTGGACCCTGAAGGATGCTTCCCGCCTTCATCTACTATCTGATCCCGTCTCTGCCTTTGTGGCCCTACCTCCTCCCAGAGAGAGGCAAAGAAGAGTTTATTTTCAAAAGTGGGATTTTCTTTTTCTTCCTTTTTTTTTTTTTTTTTTTTTGCCATGACAAGTAATAAAACTTTCCACTAAGCTCCTCGGCCAAGGTTAAACACCTTTTCTCTGGGTAGGGCTCTCTCTGGGATTTGGCAAGACTACATCGCGGGCAGTGCCCTGGGAGGGAGCGGAGGCTGAGTAACGGCTCTGAGATTTGGCTCCGGGTTTGTTACGATTGGAACGTATGTGGGGTGTGTCAGACAGTGGCCTCCTTTCTTGAACACCGTCACCACCTGAGATGTTGCGTCCCCTGCCCTTAGAACCAAAAATACCCCTGTGCAAACTTTCTGAGAAGGCTGACCGCGCGGGGGGCCGAGGCTGGGTGCTGCTGCTGACCGCAGGGTGCGTTCTCACCTGACCTCTGACTGGCAGCACCTGCGCTACTAGCGCTGGGCCCCGGCTGGCTGAGCTCATTGGCCGCAGGCTGAAAAGCGTGGTCCCATGGCGCTGGCTGAGACAAGTAAACTAACCTCTGGAAGGCCGTGGTGAACAGGCGCTCCCTTCCAGCGTTATTATTGAAACCACACACCTGATAGGAATCTCATGCATTAATGGTTTTCCTGGAATCAGACTCTTCCACCTCCATCACTGCATCTCTAAGGAGGGATGAAATTGGCTTTATTTGGGCCCACTGGCCTTTACTCCCAGGAAAAGGAGGCTAGAATGCTGTTGTGTGGACTCTGGGATGGTTTTGGTTATTTTCCCTTTCTGTTTGTGTGGTGATACACACACACACACACACACACACACACACACATATATATTTTGTTTTTCAGTAGCAGCTGCAGTTGATTATGTAGTATGTAATAAACTATGCCCCCCCACTGAGTGGTTTCTGGGCAGATGTACAAAAAGAATTAATACACAGCAAAGTCTGGTCCAGTTGCCAGCAGGAGTCTTCACCAAGCCTTTGCACTTTGGTTCCTCCCTACAGAGGTGAGCTAATGAGGGGAACCACTCAGGCACATCATGTTATCACTCAGCATCCACAGCACAGAACAAGCTGAAGCAGAAGGGAAGAAGAGATGGTGTGAGGGGGGCATGGCCAGCCAGCTCTTCCTGTGGCTGGGTCCTGGCTCCCTATGAGGAAGATTTGAAGAATATAGATTTGCAAAAGAAAAGGCCACAAGTCCATGGTCATTTCTCAGGGGTGCTGATTTCAGCCTTTGAAACACGCCAGCTGAATTTGTTGATCTCTCGGAAGCCTTCCCTGGGGTGACAGGAATCAGGTTCTATCAAAGAGTCTGCTTTCAAAGGTTGGTGCCTGTACCCTATCAGTTGTGCACTATTTGAGGCTTCCCCCAACACAAGATTGTAAGAGATCCCTGTGAGTGAAAACAGGCAGTAGGCAGTGAGATGTGAAATAACACCTTTTTATCCTATCTGCATTGGCAAAGCAGTCTGTTCATAAGGGGTTAGGTGTACAAGCAGAGACTTTGGAAATCAGTAGGTTTTCACATTAGTGACTAAAAAGCCCAAAATGTTGGTGCTGATTTCTTGTTCTTAGTCATAACTGCCAGGTTAAATCCCAATACCTGGGGAAGCGTATCCATCTATCCATCCACCCATCCATCCCCCCATCTATCCATCCAACTATTCTAACCATTCATTTATCCAGTGTTTATGAAACACTTGCTATATGCTAGGTACCATGTAAGATGCTTACATTATTGTATTATGAACAAGACAGGATATTAATTTGTTAAGGGAGCCTATCAAAAAGAGGGACAGTTATGCCCTGTTTTGAGAAGTGGTTCAGTATAAACACAAGGAACAATGGGAGCAGAGGGCAAGTCTGCCTACCCCATTCAGTCTGGCCTAATTCCATCTGAAAGGCCATAGTATTTAGTCTGGCTTTATCTCAACTGCCACGAAAACAGAGTACAGTTTCTTTCTTATTGTTTGTTAAACTTTTAAAAGTTTCTCCTCTTCCCCTGCCTTCCTTTTTGTCTCCTATCAGGAACTGAAGAACCTGGAATAAAGAGAGTTAAGGGGGTCAGGATAGTTCTGATGGGCTGGCATCTTGTGCCCCAGCGAAGTTCACTCAGTCCATCTTACTGATGCAAGGTTCAGGTTGCTCACACTTTGATACTCTTTAAAAGAGCGTGATAAATGCAAGTTAAAGCCACAGTGGGATACCCCTGTCCAACTACCAGAGTTGATCAGGTAAAAAATAGTAACAACACCAAATGCTGGTGAGGATGCAGCATTTGGATCCCTTGTATGTTGCTGGTGGAAATGTAAAATGGCCCCTCTGGGAAACTGTTGGGCAGTTTTTATAGAGCTCTAAACATGCAACTACCATGCAGCCCAGCAAGCTCACTCTTGGGCATTTATCCTAGAGAAATGAAAACATATTTACATAAAAACCTGTACACGTATGTTCATTTCAGTTTTATTCATAATAGCCCCAAGCTGGAAAACAGCCCAGATGTCCTTCAACAGGTGAATGGTTAAAGAAACTGTGGTCCATCCACACCATGGAAACTACACAGCAATAAAAAGGGGGCAGTCCTTTGATACCTGTCACAACTTGGGTGGATTTCAGGGAATTATGCTGAGTGAAAAAAAGCCAGTCCTGGGACTTCCCTGGTGGCGCAGTGGTTAAGAATCCGCCTGCCAGTGCAGGGGACACGGGTTTGAGCCCTGGTCCGGGAAGATCCCACATGCCGCGGAGCAACTAAGCCCGTGCGCCACAACTACTGAGCCTGAGCTCTAGAGCCCGTGAGCCACAACTACTGAGCCCGTGCGCCTAGAGCCCGTGCTCCGCAACAAAAGAAGCCACCGCAATGAGAAGCCCACGCACTGCGACGAAGAGTAGCCCCCGCTCGCCACAACTAGAGAAAGCCTGCACCCAGCAACGAAAACCCAACACAGCCAAAAAATAAAAAACAAGGAAATTTATTAAAAAAAAAAAAAAGCCAGTCCTAAAGGTTACATACTGTATGACTTTTGAAATGACAAAATTTTAGAAACGGAGAGGATATTAGTGGTTTCCAGGGATTAAGGATGTGGGGTAAAGGAAGCAGGAAAAAGGTGGGTGTGGTTATAAAAGGGCAATGCAAGAGATGCTTGGGGTGATGGAGCTGTTCAGTATCTTTACTGTGGTGGACACTGAACCTATATGTGATAAAGCGTTTTATGTGATAAAACCGTATAGAACTAAAACACACATGCACACACACGAGTACAGGTAAAACTGGGGAAACCTGAATGTCTGTGGATTGTTGCAATGTCACCATCCTGGTTGTGATATATTCTGGTTTTGCAAAATGTTACCATAGGGGGAAATTGGGTAAAGTGTCCATGGGATCTCTCTGTGTTATTTCTTATAACTGCAGGTGAATCTACAACTGTCTCAATAAAAATCTCAATTAAAAAAAAAGCATCATATAAAAGTAATACTTGATTAGAATTTGAATCTCTAAATTAGAAACATCACAGCCCAACATTAAATTAAGATTGTTTTATGTGTACATGTTACTTGATCAACATGACTCTTTGTGCCTCATTTCAAGTGAACAGCAGTTTCCAATCATAATCGTCATTTGAACCTCTTAAATGAATTGGGCTATTCTGACTTTTAGGCAGATCTTTAATCAATTAATTAAAATTAATTAATTAAAATTAACTAATTGATTTTAATTAATTAATTATATTGGCTGCGCTGCCCGGCTTGTGGGATCTTAGTTCCCCGACCAGGGATTGAACCCAGGCTCTCAGCAGTGAAAGCACGGAGTCCTAACCACTGGACTGCCAGGGAATTCCCTAGGCAGATTTTTAAATCTTGAACTTGACATAGATTATGTCTGTGACCAAAACTGTGCGTATCTGCCCAGATTGCCCTGAGAACTTGCAGAAAAAGTTTTTAAAGCCCTTCTAGTGATGAATCAGAAGTATTGTTTTGGAATAAAACATAACACACTTTCTTTTTTGGTTTTGAAAAGTTAAAAGATTCCTGGCATATTTGATGTCAGAGGCTCAATATCTGATATTTAAGCATTTTTGCTAAAGAGGTGGACACAAGTTTGATAAATTAAATACATAAGCACTTTTGGAGTAGAAATAGGTGGGACAGGGCTGTCTTTAGGCCTTTGCATATGAAAATGGTCTTTGAAACACTTGGGCAAAGCCCTCCTCCTCCTCAGAGCAGCAGACCTTCTATGCTGCTGCCTGCACTGCTAGGCAGTGTCACATTTCTACTTCTCGCCCTCTCTGCCCTGCTTCTTGCTGGTCTAGGCGTGTGTGTGTGTGTGTGTGTGTGTGTGTGTGTGTGTGTGTGTGTGTGTGTGTGGTAGGGGGGGATAGCGGTTGGAGGAGGTGTGCCCTAAGGGCTGCATTGATAGTGGGGGACTGTTCCTCTGATGCCAGTCAGAGAACAAGGCATGGAAGACTAATCATGCTGTATCAGCATCTTAGTGGTGTTTTCAAGGATGGGATTCCAATTGCATTCACTTTATAGAATGAAAAAAATCAATATGTTAGTCGGGTTCTAATTTATGTTTTAAAATAGGTGATTATTTTTTGCACTGTTCACATCTTTCCCTTTTTATCACCTGCTCGCTGTGAATGTGTATAGCGGAGTTGTCTTTGCCCATTGGGGAGGATTAGTGGGTAATAGAAGGGATGGCAGAGAATATGAGGTTCACGTGGGTGCATTTTCTGTGATGTCTTAGAGAAAATTAGACGTTGTCTGCCTGTACTCTTTGGCAGGAGGAAGATGGTGAGGGATGAGAGTATAGGACAACCTTGTGTGCCCCCATGGTATCATTTGTGAGCACAGGTAAATTCATCAGAGAATCTCTGGAGCAGATGGGGTTTGCACAGCACTATTAAGTAGTTCCTGAAGGTTCCTCCAACTTTTTCAAGTTGAAGCAGCTTAAGTCTGTGGTTAAGTTCCCAAATGAATCCCAACAAACAGGCTTTTTCCAAGTGGATCAAATAGCACTCAATAAAAATGTAGCTGTGTATGTGTATATGTATGTAGCCATGCACACATGGAAAAAGATTCCAAGTGGTAAATGCTGTAGATCAAGTTGAAAAAGACACCCCTTCCCTTTTTTCGTTCATAAGAACTACTTCTTAAAATAGTCTCTGGTGACCTTGTTCCTTATAATTGAACTCTGTCCAGAGGTGAGTGCTTGGGGGAAAGTTTGAAGCAAATTTATGTGGCTGTTAAATGTGGGTAGTAGGATGGAAAAATAGTAAAAATGAACTGCAGATTTCTCTGATTTTCTTGGAACTTCAAAGTGGCTGACCTAGTCCCTCATTTAAAATGTTCTCTCTTAGGCTGGAGTATAAGTTTGGTAAGGAATTGTACTAAGACAGTATTTTGGGAGAGTTAGCACTGAAGGATGGGGTTTACAGTGTGCAGTCCACATCTGTCTTTCCCTTAAAGAAGTCTTGTTTTCACAGGAAGACCTAATTTCAAGCAGCCCCTACTTTTCAACTCAGTGTATTCCTGGAAATCCTATTTTTGAATGCTCACCAAAAAGCCACATCATATTTTCCTATAGGAATAATAACTAGTATTTGCCTTGTCCTTCCTGTGTATGCAGACACCGTTGTAAGCATTTTACATGCATTAACTTACTTAATCCTCACGACAACCTCATTAAGTAGATACTGTTATTATCCTAATTTTATATCTGAGAAAACCGAGGCACAGAGAGATTAAGTAAGTTGCCGAGGGTCACACAGCTAGTTAATGGGGATACCAGGATTTATTTAGGCAGTTGAACTTCAAAGCTTGAGTAATTACACCACTAAGATATGTTGCCTCTCAAACAATGTTAAAACATTATTGTGGTTTTTTAAGTAAGGATTTACCGGCCAGATATGACCAAGAGTATATTGTAAAAGCAAAGACATGTTAATTTATCTGTTTAGTTATTCAGTGTCAATAACTATAAAACTTGATAATGAAATAGAAAAATTCTCTCCTAAAATGGGAATAAATGTATTAATTGGATTGACTATGCAAAGGCCTCAATATCACTGAAAGCAGGTAAGCTATACTTTTTCTGTGACACAAACTTGACTGTAAATAATATGCTAATGAAATAAAAATGTAATTAGAGATTTACTTGTAAGTCTCTGGTTTAAACTTTAGAAAGCCTTTTGTGGTTTGGATGGTCCAGTTTTCTCAGTAAGACTCCCGAGAAATGTGCACCAATATTTTATCTTGCCTTCGTTTGGCAGAATAGTGTACGCAGGGGCTAGTGTGCCAGGTTGGCAGCTTTTCCAACTGTCTTCAGGCTACCATAATGTCTGCTGAAAGTCAGCCATAAATCTTATTGTTGTGGGATCCAGTGGTCTGGGTGGTTTTGGCTGAAGGCAGGAAAGTGGCTCCTTTCTCTGGGTGGATCTGGTGGAGTTCTGGGGACCTGGAGGTAGGCAGCCATCACTCTGGGGTTAATGTGGAAAGTCCCTCTGAATCCTCTTTGTCTGTGTTACACTAAATCCCCAGGCCAGTGAGAACAGTTTGGTTAACGGGTCACAAGACATTACCCTCTTTTATGTAGAACCTTCAATAGCAATGCCTGTTAACTTACCCTTCTCTTTTTTCTTCCTTCCCCCCTGTTCCCCCCCACCCCCCATGTCTTTCTCACTGGGTCCCTCCCTGTCTGCAGCACAAACCCTGGATCCTCACAGCCTATGGGATGTGGGCCTGCTGGTGTGTGCTGGGGACCCAAGGCACAGCCATGGTTCTTATTCACACCACCATCTCCTTCTGTGTTGCCCAGTTCCGGTCGCTGTTCCTGTCATGGCTGTGTTCTCTCTTCCTGCTCTCTACACTGAGGCTTCAAGATGTGGAGGAAGTTAAGGTAAGAGTCTCCGTTTTACCACAGGGAAGGAGAAGGCCCCTTTGGCAATGCCTTTATCCAGGTAGATGCCTTTGTTTTCAGACAAGAGTCAATTGAAGAACTGTGGTGGTGCTCCCTCTAGTGGCCACAGGGGGTCGATGCATGTGAACCCTGGTGTTGCATTCTGCAGTCTTTTTTATCTGACTATGTCTTAGTCCTTGGAGGTTGCCCAGCGCTGACCTTGTACCTTTTCTCCCAGTTTGGGCAGGCATGGATGGTGCCAGATGTCACAAGAACAAAGGGGGAAAAAAAGCAATAATCCCCTATGCATTTAATAAAACAGTCATCTGTAGAGTGCTGCACGGTTTATAGGGAACTCTCACACTCCTTATCTCATCAGAAGCCCACGATAGTCCCTGAACAGATAAGGCAGGTATTTTCCTTGCACAGAACATCTTGGGAAGCTTTTGATATTCTTTCTTTAGTCATGTGGAACTGGGCTTCCCGTGGTGTCTTTATTTTTGTTCATTCATTCGTTCACCTTTTCATTGATTTAAGTGATGGCACTTAGAATTGGTGAGCCCTGGATCTGCACAGTCATGGCAAAGAATGCGACGGGAAGGATGAGCCAGTGGTTTTCTAGTCTCTTCTATTCACTGTCTCTCCTGCTCTTGAAACTGGAGGCGGTGTTTAACCTCTGAGTCTTAATTTCATCATTTGGAAAATGGAGGTAATAGCTGCTCTGCCTTCCTCATGGAGTTGTTCTAAGGATCCAACAAGATAATACGTGTTAAGCAATTTTGTAAAAATGGTAGCATTTTGAAAATTCAAGAATTCTTGCTGTTGTTAGGCTACCTTAATTTTTCTTCACTCTTACCAATGGACTGGAGCGAATACTTCAAGCACTTGTCTCAAAACGTGGACTTAAGAGAAAAAGTAGGGTATCATAGCGTCTCTCTCCTAACAAAGATACGTAACTTCCCAGAATGATTAAACTAGGTGATCACTTAAATAAGTGTGCTTAAAAATAGATTTGCGATAAAAATAAAAACAAATTCACACCTAACTTTTGGGGGACCTGGCAAATGTTCAAAGACGGTCTCCAGTTGTAATTATCCTTTAATTGGTGACTGTTAGCATCAGTTATGGGTGTTGGTGGTAAATAAGTATTCCATTTGTTATGTAAGCTGGTGGTGTGAAAAATATTGCTGAAGGGGAGAGAGCAAATGACCAGAAACTAGTTGCCCTGGGTTTCCATACTTTCACACATGCAGTTTTCTTGGTTTTTCTTGGTGGCTGCTGAAGTCCTGGACGTGGAATAGAAACTCTGTTCGGTACTTAGTTTTTCAGTGTAAAGCCTTAAAAGACCCTCATGGATCAAGTGAACAACTCTTTCCTTTGTCCCAATTTTATTTCTTGTATCTATTTCCATAACCTGTTTTCTCATTAAAAAAGCAATACATATGTATTATAGAAAATATGGAAAATATAGAAAAATATAAGGATTATAAAATGATCCATAATTTTATTCCCCCAATATTAAGATTTTACCACATTTGCTCTTAGTCTTTTGTTCCATACCTAATTTTGTACGTGCTTGTTATTATTTCATGCTGTGTTGTAATTATACTTTTACATACCTATCTCCGGTATGAGAATTTAGGTACACTGAGGGCAGGGACTATTTCTTTTGACGATGTTTCTCTAAAACTTATTTGGAAAATAGTCTTCAACTACATGTGGAGCCAAATTAATGATAGAAGAACAGAAGGAAAGATACGCTGAACACATAAATCCCACGTGACATTTCCAGATACACCCCATTTTATTGCACTTTGCGGATATTACATTTTTTTTAACAAATTGAAGGTTTGTGGCAACCCTGTGTTGTCAGATGATCAACAGCATTGTTTCTTTTTTTCAGCGATAAAGTATTTTTAAATTAAGGTATGTTCTTTGTCTTTTTAGACATAATGCTGTTGCACAGTTTAATAGACTACAGTATAGCATAAACATAACTTTTATGTGCACTGGGAAAGCAAAAATATTGTGTGACTCATTTTATTGCAGTGTTCGCTTTAATGCGGTGGTCTGGAACTGAACCTGCAGTACCCTGAGGTCTGCCTGTATAAGTCTCTCTTTGTCTTTAGAGTTGTTGAAGGAGCTGTTAGAGTACCCACTGGATGTAGCTGATCTCCATGCTGTCCGCTGGTGTATCTGACAGATGCATATCTGGGAAAACCTTCACTCTGTGTTGCATCAGGCTTAATGCGAAGCTTCTGGCTGATGTTAGGGACACCCTCCTGCCCGTTGCTCATTAATTGCTTGTTCTGATGATCGATGATGTTTACCTGCTGTTCAGTGCTTCTCGACTCCCTGGACGGGACAGCTGCTCTGCCCGTGGAAGAGATCTCCTTCCTGGGAGACTGGATGACGTCCCTCCTTGACACTCAAGGTTGTTGTCTCCTTGTGACTTTGCAGAGAGGGTGGTACCAGACGGAAAATGAGTACTACTTGCTGCAGTTCACACTGACCGTTCGCTGCCTGTACTACACCAGCTTCAGCCTGGAGCTCTGCTGGCAGCAGCCGCCGGCTGAGCGCACATTCTGCTTCTTTCCCTGGATGGTGGCCTATGTCTTCTACTACCCAGTCTTCCACAACGGGCCCATCCTCAGCTTCCCGGAGTTCATCGCACAGGTGAGAGCCTTTCGGGGATTGGATGGGTGTTTCTGCAGATGATGCTTCTGTCTTTGCTGCTGTGGTCATCCGTGAGTCTTTTCATACAGGGGCGCCCACAAGTTTAGAACACACATTATTGTCATGATTTCTGATCATAAATGAAATACTTCGGGGAAATAAGCCTTCAAAATAAAGGTCAGCATATCTCTTGTGCATGTTGGTTGTAGGAGCTCCCACCTGGATTCTCTGTGGACTGTGGCAGCCAGAAATAATAACTGGGCACAGCCAGGAACTTGGGGGTAGGCATCCCCTGCAGGGCAGTCCCAGAGAAAGAAAACTGGCTTCTCATGGTATTACTTGCAAAGTGGAAGGAGAAACTGGCTGAGCTCTTAGCTGGCAAATAATAGGTGCCCTTTTATTTTCACAAACTGCTTCTGAAATAGCTCTGCCGTGGCCTGGGAATTGTTCAGGGCGATCTGGATGGGATGACAGAGTGGAGTTGAAGAGGGTTTGAAAGCAATGGTGTGTTTTCGGGTCTGGGTGCCTGTTTCTGCCCAGGATCTCGCCTGCCTACTTCTGGACAGCAGCCTTGTCTGGACAGCGGCCTTGTCTGAAGCTCATGGGAAGCCACCTTCGTCATTGCCACCTCACTTTTCCTCCTAGTTCGGATTTTTTTCCTCATTCCACAGCTAGCCTCGTGGAACACGTGTACTAAGTTAATTCACCTAAAGTGTGAGTAATCAATTGATGATCCCTAAAAACAGTGTTTCTCAAAGGACATTCCTGCCTCCCTCCCCCCAACAAAACAGTCCCCATGGAGGTGAGAACAATAACACGTATGCACACACAGTGCACACATGAGCAAGCACACACACGTACACATGTGCACACACACTGGGGCCTGGACACGTAGTTCGAAGAGCAGGGCCAGCAGCAGTGTTTGACATTTCCGGAGGGCAACCCGAAAGGTGCCCCCTGCACAAATAGGAGGGTTCTTAGAAATCCCTTATTTTGTCTTAAAAATTTCACTGAGTTACACATTGTACTCAGAAGTATATTTCTGCATTATAATAATAACTTAATGTTTAAAAATTGCCAGTTAAATCATTGAATGTTTTCCCCTCTGCAAATCTTTAAGTGAAATTGATATTCTGGGCAGATGTATGTTTAGTATGTGGTTTCTCATACCTCAGTTTGGGTTACCTAAGATCGTTCTTTTGCCATGAAGGAATTTAAAATCTGTGTTTGAAAATCATGGTTAAAATTGTTGTGTAAAAGAAAGAGGTGGTTTAGTGATGACAGCTGATCTTCTAACTCAGAGATTCTCAAAGTGTGGTCCCTGGACCAGCAGCTACAGTATCACCTGGGAAGTTATCAGAAATGCACATTCTCAGGCCCCACCCCAGACCTAATGAATCAGGAACCGGGGGGCAGGGCCCAGCAGCGTGGTCCTGATGCTGTTAGAGGTAGAGAACCACTATCCGAAGTTCTTAGAAGAGCAGGGGGTGGGGTGAGGGTGGGGTAGATCCAAGGTAGGGTGGGTTCAGGTCCTCCGAATTTTGTCTTCTTTACAACCTCCTTGCCACTGTAAGTTTTTAATTCTAACATTGCAGTCAATAACTTTTGGACTAAACATCCACAAGCACACCCCCACCCCTCTCTTGAAGGCAGATAATTCTCAGAGAAACATAGACTAAACCCATTAAGAGGAAACAAATTGGGACTTCCCTGGTGGCGCAGTGGTTAAGAATCCGCCTGCCAGTGCAGGGGACACGAGTTCGAGCCCTGGTCCAGGAAGATCCCACATGCCGTGGAGCAACTAAGCCCGTGTGCCACGACTACTGAGCCTGCGCTCTAGAGCCCGCGAGCCGCAACTACTGAGCCCGTGTACTGCAGCTACTGAAGCCCACGTGCCTAGAGCCCGTGCTCCGCAACAAGAGAAGCCTCCTCAATGAGAAGCCTGTGCACCGCAACGAAGAGTAGCCCCCGCTCGCCGCAACTAGAGGAAGCCAGCGTGCAGCAGCGAAGACCCAATGCAGCCAAAAATTAAATAAATAAATTTGTATATATAAAAAAAGAGGAAACACATTATTTTCCTAACTGCCTCTTATCCATTAAGGAGCTTAGCCCTATGGGATCTGTACTTCGTTGTTAGGCAAATCATCATTCTTCTTAGTTCCCGTCTGTCGTCTCCTTTCTGATTGTACCCTGTAGGGTCTTGAGGGAATATGAGAAGCGTGTCTCAGGGTCCTGAATATGTTACACAGAGGCGAGCTTTGAGATTGTCGCTCACCTAAATCCTTAGCCAAAGGCTCTTGTTCTCGAGTTTCAGCCTGGGGAAATGAAGGGGTTTCTCCCTGTAGGGAGTCAGGTCTGGAGACTGCAGGTAGCATCTATGTCCCCTCTCTCTGTTTCTTTTACCCCTTTCAAAATGGTAGCAATTGCCGAAAGCAGGGAACTCAAATAGGCAAGTTGAAACCTTTCTCTATGGTCTGAGAAGATTCATAGAAAAGTCAGTCTAGAAAAGGCGAAATGTTTAATAAGCTACAGGACAATAAAAACAAGCCAGGTGGTTTCTGCTGTTGCTGGGGGTGTCTATGGGGCAGTTAACCTCCTATGAGAAAAATGGGTCTAAAAGGAGAGCAGTTAAACTAGGGAGCTAATCTAGTAGTGAAAGGGCTCCTTCAGAGAAGCCGGGAGGGGGCAGAAGAAAGCCAACTGGAAGAGCTTGTAAGTAAGGTTTTCTCTGAACGAGTGCTTGTGTGAATGAATAAATGTAATAGGAAATGGTAGTATTGAAATTTTGGCTCTTAGCTTCTCAGGTCAACGCTCACAAACTCTAAAGAGCAGGCAGAGACTTGCCACCAGGGGGCGGCAGAGCCTCACCGTGGAGACGAACCCAGCTGGGCAAACCACAGTCCATAAATTTACGGTACTAGGTCCACCCTGGAGAATGTTCTCTTTCACCCAGTTTGTTTTTTTTTTTAGTGTGTAAATTTGCATATCCAAGATGAGGCAAGTATAGAAGAGGTGCCTCTGTAACGTATGGCATGTGAAATTTGTACACATCAATCATGAACAGGGGAAAATGTGCCTGTCAACGGGCCTCAGTGCCTTAACTTGAAGGCCATCTCTGATGGCATTTGGAGTTTCAGGAATATGGGCCCCGTTTATTTTTCTCCCAGGGTTCTATGGATCTCAGATACGGAGCCGGGGGTGAGGTCGGGGGACAGGGTCGGGGAGGTCTAGGGAAAGGCAGGAAATGCTGTTTATTTGCTGAGCTTGGAGCCTGGGGCCACCACATCTTAACTCTGAGCAGGTTGAATCATGCAGTGAGGGAGGAGCTGATATGGGGGAGGACGGTGAGCCTGGGTGTGGGAGGACCAGGGGGCTTTTCCTGGCTGAGGGCTGTCCTCCTGCCCCGAGGGGAAGAGCCAGCGCTCAAATAGGGAGCTAGGTTGGTGGTTAAGAGCAAAGACTCTTGTGCCCAATCCTGTTGTTACAGGGTTTGAATCGCTGCTCTGCTTTGGCGAGAGCTTTTGGTGACTCACCTTACTTGTGACTCAGTTTCCTTATCAATGAAATGGGAAAAGTAATAATACCTCCCTCGTAGGGTTGTTATAAGGATTAAATGATTTTGTATAGATAGTGGAGCTTGACATCTAACACTATGAGGTGTTAACTATTACTATTATTGTTGTTATTGTTATCCAAAAGCGGGGGCATTTCTGGGGTAAGCTGTTGAAGGAGGGCATTGAAAGGATGTGACCACCGGTTGACCCGCAGTCTGGACCTGGGCAGTTGGAAGCTCCTCACCCCTCCCCTGCCCTTGGAATATACGTTCTGCCTGCCATTCCCACACTAGGAGCCATTTCAGGGACATAGCCTTGACCTTGAAAGAGGAAGGTGTTGTTGAGACCGTCTGGACTGACTATGTGACTAAACCCAGGTAAGGCCTCTATTTAAACTTTAAAATTCTGGCCGGTGGATGCAGAGATCTACTTGCCTTTCAGCGCCCAAGACAAGGCTCATCTGTAAGCTCCCTTGCTTATTAAACCTGCCACCTGCCAATCCGGAAAGGTCTGGCTGTTTCTTTGGTCTCTCCTTGCCCCCTGTGTACAAGGGGCCAGTTTCAGATTTCACCCAGGGAAGCTCCCGAGGGTGAGAACTAACATAAGTTTATGCCAGAACCGAGGCCCTGGGTGTCCAGGCTGATAGGTGAGGGCAGCAGCAGGGGCCATTCTGGGCCGGATTCTGGGCAGGGACCATCCTTGATCTTAGAGGAGGCCAGCGGAAGACAGATGCAGGCAGTGGCTGCAGGTGCAGGGGTGGGCCCAGCCCCTGACGGACCAGGGCTGGCAGTCAGTGTCCCAGAGAAACCACTCGGGGTATGGGGTGGGCTCTGGTTCTAGGGCGCATCTGGAACGATGCCAACTGTGAGAAGTAACCCTAACCGAGCACTTACTCCTAACCAGGCTTTCCATGTTCTGATGCCTTTCATCCTGGCAACAACCCCAGGGGAGAGGCCCTGTCGTTACTCCCACTTCACAGATGGTAACACAGAGGCAAGGACAGGCTAACGCAATGCGCGTTGGGGTGGGAGGGACAAAGACCAGACAGAGCCTTGTTGCCAGCTCGGTGAGCCTCACAGCAGTTAGAGGGAGGAAGCAGTGTGGCCTCGTGGACGTGCGGGTCTGGAGGCTCAAGCTGGCCAGACCAGGTCCCAGTCCTGTGGCAGCTACACCGACTGCAGGCCCCACTTGCTGTTCTGCCAGAGACCACCCGGTACTACTGGCCTTGGTCTGGATGCTGGGGAGGGGCAGTGAGGGTCTGATTAGGGAATGATTTCCTGGGACTAGGGGTACGGTCTATGACCCTGGGCTGGAGAGAAGCTCCCGCGTTACAAAGGAACAAGACTCGGGCTACAGTGCCCTTGACCCAAGTGTGGAGGTTGGAGCAGAGGTAACTCAGTTGAACAGTTGCCTCTGGGGAAGGCTTCTGTTTGGTGCTCTCCAACATGGGTATTATTCGTATGTGAAAGAAAGAACCTTTCATCTTTGAGAACTGTCATCTTTAATCATTAGAATATCTTTGAAGGGCTTCGATATTCCTTTTTATGCAATTTGCATGAAATGAGGTTTTAAAATATAACGTGTTTTAAAATGCACTTCGCAGATGAGTTGGTGTGTATTTTTTAGGGGAGCCTTAACTAAAAATTCCCGTTGACGGCAGTTGCCAGTGGTCTTAAGATTGGCACTCCCCTCAGTTTGAAATATCTCAAGTGAAACGCTTTGCATGCAGAGGTTGAATAGTGAGCAACTCTGCTCATTAGGTGAGCTGTGTATGGTGTGTCTTTTCCTCCTGCTGAATTGACAAGGGGCAAATATAAATGGGCTGTAATAACAGTACAACTCTGCAGAAAGACTAATAACCATGTTTTTAAGTAAAAGCAAAGAGAATGAAAAATCGGATTGTTTTCCTTCTGCTCTGTTTACTTGTGCAGTTAAGGAATAGACGTTTCTCTTACTCTGAATGGGGAGGTATCCAGCGTCAAAAAGGGAGGATTGCAGAGAAAAGCCCAGCCCTTCTGGTCCAGTGGTGACACATAAGTATGCCTTGTTAAACCTGGAGAGCAAGTTTGGCCCTGGGGAAAGTAGGAAAGTCATTACTGGGAAGCCAGTCAGTCACAAAATGCACCTCATGTTTCTTCTTAATTACAGATACTCGTGTCATTTTAGACTGTGCATTGTTTGGGGAAGGAAAGGAGGGCCTCTGGACTGACCTTGAAATGTGGTGGCCTGGAGCTGGAGGTGATTGGACAGACTTATTTTCCTGATTGCCTGGCGTGGCTGTTTGTTCTGATCTCACAGTGGCTTCCCTCCCGTCTAGATGCTTCTCTCCCTGGGACGGGGCTGCACACCCAGTGATGCTCCAAGGCCTCGGGTGCAGGTCTGGTCTTCAGGGGACCTGAGCTTGGGGTTAGGCAACTGCTCAGGGTCCTGCAGGCCATGTGCATAGTTGCTTATTTGGGAACACTGGAGACAGTTGTGCAAAGATTGTCTTTTGTCAACACTGCTTTTGAGGTCGTTATCACATTCAGTCAGGGAATCTGCTTTCCTCCAAGAGTCTGGCACCAAGAAAGGCCCCTTCTGTTGGTCTGGAATGGTTTTAGGTGCCTCTTCATGTCTTAGCTTCCCCTGTTGCCTTGGTGTGAACTGTTTTAGCCTCCATAGTCTGATGGACACTGTATTCGTAATTGTTTCTTCATTTGCTGATGGTCATTTGGTCAAAATGAGTTTGCTTTAGAGAGCTGGAAAAGGGTTGAGAATGGACAAAGGGCAACTCAGCGTGTAACTAAGAAAGTCTCCAAGTGAGGTGGGAAGGTAAGGAGAAATAAAGATGGGTAGCACAAAAGAGAGAGAGGCTTGCTTGCTCATAGAGAGGATGGTGGGCTCCCCTGGGGAGGTCCTGAGACTTGGCATTTTTTACAAGAAGGCTGCAGAAACAGAGGGCTTGCCTCTCTAACAGAGAGGACCAAAGTCTTCATAATATTGTAAAATTACATTACTTTTTGCCCTGATTGCAAAAATAATAATTGTTAAAAAATAACTTAAGAATCTTACCATCCAAAGATTACCATCACTGCTGCCATTTTGGTGTCTGTCTCTCCAGTCTGTCTTTATGTACATTTATATCAAAAAATAGTTTTCATGGCTACGTAAGATTGAGGCGCACTCATGCATTTAACCAAGCCCCAAGCCCCTACTGTTGGAAGTTTGGGTTATTTCCTTTTTCTTCTCAATTATATAATGCAGACACGAGGGATCGGACAGGTAGGGCGTCTCTCACTGAGGATTTCGCCATCCACTGGCTTGTCGATGCTCTGCTCCAGACTTTGTACATGTACGCTTGACGTAAGGATTCATATGAAAACCACCCTCAGTTATGCCTAGAGAGGGAAAGGGGTCTGCATTGGGTTGCTGTGCTGCGGCTATAATTGCAGTGAGCTGCGGTCCCTGCAGGACTGCAAATTCCCCTGTGCCCTACCTTCCTTCCTGGATAACCTTCCCAGCTAGCGCTTCCCCTGTCAAACTTGGCTGGGTGGATCCTTCAAAGCAGTTACTTCTGTTTCCTAATAAATATCTTTCTGAGGTGACCTGAAGAAAATGAAAGGAAATTCCTGTTAATGTGATCAGCTTACATTAAAAAAATTTAAACCAACAGCTTTCCTGGGCGTAGCTAACCAAGCAGATGGCAAAAGGGGGAAAGCCATTTATGCAGCTTATTGCAATTTCACTGCGCCAGCCAGAATTTCTCGGTCTGGTTTCTTGCTGTAAGAGGACCGTTTGAGACCGTGGTAGAATAGATGCTCAAGAATGGAATAGAAATTAATTCCTTGGAGTGTAGATAGCCCATCACCTCTAAGGGCAGTGCCTGCCGCCCCTCCTGGCTGCCGTGGGACCCACTGCACCTTGATGGTTAGAGGAGAGGAGAAGTTAAAGAAGCGTGTCAGGATCACCTTCCCCTAGGGATGGGCCTCTCTTGTTCATGTAGTGTCTGGAGCCCTAATTGTCAAGCCCTTGCTGAACAAAGTCCGTATCCTCTGCCAGCTAATGTGTGCAGATACAACTTCATAATTAAGGCGGTCACTTCACCTCTGCATTTCCAGGCAGCCTTCAGTCTAATAAAATCGTGTCAGTGTAAGATCTGGAAAACTTATACGTGCTCTCTTGTTTTTCTGTGTTTGTCTAGGATACATCAGGAACTGCCCTCCATCCTGGGTTTTGGCAGGGCTGCTGCTGGGGTGAAGGGATGCAGAACCCCTTCTTGGTTCTCGGCACTGGGCTAGCTTGTGGCCTCCACCCTATTCTTGCTCTTGGACAGAGTTTTCTAGTTTGGACATGACTCAAAAAAATTTTTTTTATTGAAATATAGTTGATTTACAATGTTCTGTTAGTTTCAGTTGTACAGCAAAGTGATTCAGTTACCTATCTATCTATTCTTTTTTTAGATTCTTTTCCATTATAGGTTATTACAAGATATTGAACATCTTGTAATATATTACTGTGCTCTACAGTAAGTCCTTGTTGGTTATCTGTCTTATATACAGTAGTTTGTATCTGTTAATCCCAAACTCCCAATTTATCCCTACCCCCTTTTCCCTTTGGTCACCATAAGTTTGCTTTCTATGTCTGTGGGTCTATTTCTGTTTTGTAAATAAGTTCATTTGTCTCATAATTTTTAGATTCCACATATATGTGATATCATATGGTATTTGTCGGGCATGGTTTTTTTACCCGAGAACGCCGAGTGTTCCCAAGGCAAACTAAACCAGCCCTCCCTTAGAAGATACAGCGAAGATGAAAATTTATAAAAACGTTGTCTAGGGGACTCTGAAAGCTTTTAAAAATGGAGGTGCCATCTAATGACTTCTTCTGTTTCTACTTTAGATGCAGCAGCAGGAGCAGGGCTCGCCGAAGGCCAGCTTTTCCATCCTTGCCCTGGGGCTGGGCCGCCTGCTCTCCTGTTGGTGGCTGGCGGAGCTGATGATTCATCTTATGTACATGCACGCCATCTACAGCAGCACCTCCCTGCTGAGGGCCGTCTCATGTTGGACCTTAGGTAATGTTGGAGATCACTGGCGGTAGAACAAGCATCGAGACAGGTAGCTTCACGGCGAAGCTGGACCGGGGGCAGACAGGGGTGTAGTCGCCTTGAGCAAACCCTCCTTTTTTTCACCTTGTTCCTCTTGTGGCCGAGATGACGCATGTGTGAGGTGGTTGACAGAGGGGAGGGTCAGGCTTGCTGGTCTTGGAACCAAGGATGGTAGCAATCCCTCTTCCTAATGGAATCCTGCGTAGTTCAGCTGGGTCCGCGTCTTCCTGGTGTGGCCAGCATTGCACTTGACAGGAAAAGGCAAGAGATGCTGGGTGCAGCCTCTTAGTCCCTGCTAAGAGGTAAGGCTTTATGACCGAGTTCTGCAGTAATCCTTGTTGTTTTCCTGTATGATATAAAGCAAAGAGTATGAGCTTTAGAGTCAGACAGATACAGGTTTTTTGTTTTTTTTTTAATTGAAGTGTAGTTGATTTACAATGTTGTGTTAGTTTCAGGTGTACAGCAAGTGATTCAGTTATACATACATATATGTGTATATATATACACACACACACACGTACATATGTGTGTGTGTGTATATATATATATATATATATATATATATATATATATATATTTTCTTTTTCAGATTCTTTTCCCTTATAGGTTATTACAAAATATTGAGTATAGTTCCCCGTGCTATACAGTAGGTCCTTGTTGGTTATCTATTTTATGTATAGTAGTGTGTATCTGTTAATCCCAAACTCCTAATTTATCCCTCCCCACCCCAACCCGCTTTCCCCTTTGGTAACCATAAGTTTGTTTTCTATGTCTGTGGGTCTATTTCTGTCTTGTAAATAAGTTCATTCATATCATTTTTTTAGATTCCACATATAAGTGGTAGCATATGATATTTGTCTTTCTCTGTTTGGCTTACTTCACGTAGTATGATAAAACCTAGGTCCATCCGTGTTGGTGTGAATGGCATTATTTCATTCTTTTTTATGGCTGAGTAATATTCTGTTGTATATATGTACCACATCTTCTTTATCCATTCACAGCCAGATATAGGCTTGAACCTCGGCTCCACCAGTCGCTAGTGGGCAATCTTTGGCAGCTTGCTACAACTGTCTGCATGTTCACCTGTCAAATGAGCAGACTCATATTTGCAGGGTTGTTTGGAGGATTAAGTGAAACCATGAAGGTGAAGGGGTTACCTCGTAAAATGTCTGGTAGATAGAATTAATGGTGTGTTCTTATGTAGGCCCCTCTGTTGGCCCCTTTTTCTTGTCTACCCATTTCTTTCTGTCTGCAAGTAGGTGGGCTGCAGGTCTCATTTCCTTAGCAGGACACAGTCTCCAGTATAAGACTTTTCTGTGGAGATGCCATCGTTCTTTATTCCTCTGGCCGAAACAGCAGAGAACGTGCTCCTTTCTGAACGAAATCTTCTCATTTCTTTGCACTCCTTTCAAGAACTGAAATTCAGCCCCGTGGTCTGACCTCCAGCCTGTGGCTCCAATGGGAAATGTGTGATCTTCCGGCCAGATTAAGCTGCTCCCTGCCAAGGGCAAGAGTAATAGCCTGACTCCTTATCTGTTTGGTGATTTATAGATTTTTTAAAAAAAAATCTTGATTGCCCTTGTTATCACACATGCTTAATCAGAATGTTTTCAAGGAAGATGCCTTTTAGGATTGGAAAAATGCTGAGTTGTTTTAATGACAGTCTCTTCTTCCCAGACAAAATCTTTTTTCGTAGTTGGAGGTAACTAATAATCTAAGGCTTTAATGACACACTTAGGCAAACAAAATAGGATTAAGTGATGGCTTATGCTAAATCAGATCCCAGTTGTACTACATCCAAATTAAGAGATTGTATCCGTTTGGGTGATTTTAACTATGAAAACTGGAAAGCAAAACTGAAAATGGGGCTTAAACAAAAAGGAAAAGTTATCTCAGACAGCTATTACTCCTAAGGTCAGCACTAAGGGTGGTAAATCCAGTGACAAAGAAAAGTCATTAGGGGTCCATTTGGGTACCAACCACTCAGCTGAAGAACTAACCAGAATCCTACAAGCCCTTTGTTTGCACCCATAACCCCATCACCTCCTTTCACCCCCTCCACAAAGATAACCTGACTTTTGGGTTTATCATTCCCTTTTTATAAAATCTTTTTTAAAAAAAAAATAGACTTTATTTTTAGAGCGATTTTGGATTTATAGCAAAACTGAGAGCAAAGTACAGAGATTTCCCATATATCCCCTGCCCCACACGTACACAGCCTCCACCAGTATCAACGTTCCCACCAGTGTGGTACATTTGTTACAATTGATAAACCTACAATGACACGTCATTATCACCCGAAGTCCCTCTTTATATTAGCATTTACTCAGTGTTGTACAGTCTGTGGGTTTTGACAGATGTGTAATGACGTGTATCCACTCCTATAATATGAGACAGAGTAGTTTCACAGCCCTAAAAATTCTCTGTGCTCTATTCATCCCTCTCTCCCCTTTAATCCCTGGCAACCACTGATCTTTTTACCATCTCCATAGTTTTACATTTTCCAGAATGTTGTCGTATAGTTGGAATCATACGGTATGTAGCTTTTTCAGATTGACATCTTTCATTTAGTGATATGCGCATCTAAGGTTCCTCCATGTCTTTTTATGGTTTTATAGATCATTTGTTTTTAGTGCCGAATAATATTACATTGTCTGGATGTTCCACAGTTCATTTATCTGTTTGCCTACTGAAGTACATCTCAGTTGATTCTAAGTTTTGCAATTATGAATAAATTTGCTATAGATATCCACGTGCAGAGTTTTATGTGGCCATAAGTTTTCAACTCCTTTGAATAAATACCAGGGAGTGATTATATGGTAAGAACATGTTTATTTTTGTAAGAAACTGCCAAACTGACATTTTTCAAGCTGGCTTTTTTTTTTTTTTTTTCTTACCTGCAAGTTATGAGTGCCTGCTAGTCCACATACTTGCCACTATAACAGTACTTTATCAGGTGTGTCTTTCGCAAATATTTTCTCCCAGTCTGTGGCTTATCTTCTCTTTCTCTTGACAGTGTCTTTAAATGAGCAAAAGTTTTTAATTTTAATGAAATCCAGCTTATCAATTATTTCTTTCATGGATCGTGCATTTGGTGTTGTATCTAAAAAATCCACCATCCCCAATGTCACCTGGGTTTTCTCCTGTGTCATCTTCTAAGAGTTTTAGAGTTGTGTGTTTTATGTTTAGGTCTGTGATCTACTTCGAGTTAATTTTTGTGAAAGGTATAAGAAATTAGACATGAATTTCTTCCAGCACCATTTGTTAAAAAGACTGTCTTTGCTCCGTTATGTTGCCTTTGCTCCTTTGTCAAAGATTGGTCGACTTTATTTATATTTATGAGTCTATTTCTTGGCTCTCTGTTTTGTGCCATTGATCTTTTTGTTTATTCTTTCACCAGTGTCACACTGTCTTGATTAATGTAGCTTTAAAGTAAGTCTTGAAGTCAGATAGTGGCAGGCCTCTGACTTTCTTCTTCTTTTCCAATGTTGCGCTGGTTATTCTGGGTCTTTTGCCTCTCCATGTAAACTTTAGAATCAGTTTGTCGATATCCACTAAATAACTTGCTAGGATTTTGATTTGGATTGCATTGAGTCTATAGATAGAGTATGGAAGAATTGATATCTTGTTATCTTGAGTCTTTCTATCCATGAACATGGCTGGCTCCCCATTTATTTAGTTCTTATTTCTTTCATCAGACTTTTTTAGTTTTCCTCATATATAACTTGCACATATTTTGTTATATTTATATTTATACCTGAATTTTTTTGAGGGGGTACTAATGTAAATGATACTGTGTTTTTAGTTTCAAATTCCACTTGTTTATTGCTGGTAAATAGAAAAGTGATTGACTTTACTATATTAACCTTATTTTGTACAACCTTGCTACAATCTCTTATTCCAGGAGATTTTTTTGTTATTGTTGTTTCTTTGGGATTTTCTACATAGACAATCATGTCATCTGCAAGGAAAAGTAATTTTTTCCTTCCCAAAGTATGTTTTTTGTTTCATTTTCTTCTTTTATTGAATTAGCTAAGACTTCCAGTATGATATTGAAAAGGAGTGGTGAGAGGGGACGTCCTTGCCTTTTTTCCTGTTTAATCTCCAAGTATTTTGAGATTTCTTAGCTATCTATTGTTGATTTCTAATTTAATTCCATTATTATCCATTATTATCTGAGAGCAGACATTGTATGATTTCTGTTCTCTTAAATTTATTTTGGTGTGTTATATGGTCCAGAATGTGGTCTGTCTTGGAGAATGTTCCATGTGAGCTTGAGAAGACTGTGTGTTCTGTTGTTGGATAAAATAGCCTATAGATGTCAATTATATCCACTTGACTGATGGTGCTGTTGAGTTCAACCATGTCCTTACTGATTTTCTGCCTGATAGATCTGTCCATTTCTGTTAGAGGGGTGGTGAAATCTCTAATTACAATAGTTGGATTCATCTGTTTCCCCTTGCTTTTCTATCAGTTTTTGCCTCACATATTTTGACCCTCTGTTGTTATGCACATACATACTATATATTATATTAATATGTCTTTTTAGAGAAGTGACCCCTTTATCATTATGTAATGCCTCTTTTTATTTCTGATAATTTTCCTTGCTTGGAGGTCTGATGTGTCTGAAATATATCTACTCCAGCTTTGATTAGTCTTAGTATGGTATATCTTTCTCTATGCCTTTACTTTTAACTTAACTGTATCTTTATATTTAAAGTGGGTTTCTTTTAGACAATATATGGTTGGGTCCTATTTTTTGATCCACTCTGATAATCTCTGTCTTTTAATGGATGTATTTAGACCATTGATGTTTAAAGTGATTATTGATATGATTGGCTTATTATCTGTCATGTTTGTTACTCTTTTCTATTCATCGCCCTTGATTTTTGTTCCTATTTTTATGTTTCATTCTTTGCCTTTTTTGTTTTTAATTAAACATTTTATATCATTCCATTTTCTTTATTTTCTTAGCATATCAAGTATACTTCTTTTTTAACTTTCTTAGTAGTTGCCGTAAAATTTGCAGTATACGTTTACAACTACTCCAAATCTATTTTCAGATAACACAATATCACTTAACAGGTACTGCAAGTACCTTAAAATATTCCTGATTGTTCCTTATAATAAAATATTCCTAATTCCTCCCTCCTGTCGTTCGTGTCATTACTGTCGTTCATTTTACTTATATGTAAACTGTAGTGGTAAATACATTGTTGCTTTTATTATTTTGAACAAACTGTTATTTGTTAGATCAAGAATAGAAAAGAATTAGCAAAGGTTTTATTTTACCTTCATTTATTAGCTCTTCCCTTCTTTATATAGATCCAAGTTTCTAACCTATATCATTTTCCTTCTCTCTGAAGAATTTCTTTTAACATTTCCTGCAAGTCAAGTCTACTGGAAACAAATTCCACCATTTTTGTTTGTCTGAGGAAGGCTTTATTTGTCATTCACTTTTGAAAGATAGTTTCACAGGACCACAGTGTTCTAGGTGGTTGTTTTTTCTCCTGTCAGTACTTTAAATGTTTTCTTCTACTCTCTTTGCTTGCACGTTTCTAGGAGAAGCGGGAGGTAATTCTTATCTTTGTTCCTCTACAGGTTAGATGTTTCCCACCTCCACCACCTTGCTTCTTTCAGTGTTTTTTCTTCGTCTTTGGTTTTCTGAAGTTTGAATATGATACGCATAGGTGCAGTTTTGGGGGCATTTATCCTGCTTGGTGTTCCCTGAGCTCCTGGATCTTTGGTTTGGTGTCTCATGTTAATTTGGGGAAATTCTTAGTCATTACTGCTTCAAATATTGCTTCTGTTCTTCTCCTTCTGGTATTCCCATTACATTTATGTTACATCTTTTTTAATTGTCCCACAGTTCTTGGGTACTCCATTCTGTGTTTTATTTCCTTCAGTCTTTTTTCTATTTGCTTTTCATGTTTAGAAGTTTTTATTGACAAATCCTCAAGCTCAGAGGTTTTTTCCTCAGCTGTATGCAGTCTACTGATAAGCTCTTCAAAGGCTTTCTTCATTTCTGTTCAGTGTTTTTGAGTTCTAGCATTTCTTTGATTCTTAGCATTTCCATCTCTCTGCTTACATTATTCTTGCATGTTGTCTACCTTTTCCGTTAAAACTCTTCATATATTAATAATAGTTGTTTTAAATTCCCAATTCGATAATTCCTACATCCCTGCCATATCTAGGTCTGGTTCTGCTGCTTTGTCTGTGTTTTGGTTTGTTTGTTTGTTTGTTTTTTGCCTTTTAGTATGCTTTGTAATGTATTTTGGAAAGGTGGACGTGATGTGCTGAGTAAAAAGAACTTTAGTATATAAGGTGTTGGGAGAGGGGAAGTGTTCTTTAGTTCTGTGATTAGGTCTCAGGCTTTCAGTGAGTCTATGCCCCTGTGATGTAAACTTCACAAATGAGTCTCAGGTTTTTTTCCCCCTATCCTCTTTGGTAGTATAGGATGACTAAGGGGTACTGGAGTTGGGTATTTTTTCCATTCATGTGGAAGGCTATAGCAGACTAGAGTTGGGAATTTTCCTTCCCCCAAGTTGGTAAAGCTCTGATAAAATCCCAGTAGGTTAGGCTCTGGTAAAATAGTTTGTCTTAACAAGGAGGGCAGTCCTTGTTAAGAAGAACATATGGACAGGGCTGAGGGGGAGGGGTTGGACTGCAGCATAAATAAAGGTCCTGCTTGGTATGGGTTACTCTGCTGTACTCAGAGAACTGTGAGTTGTAAGGAGAGCTGGACGCAGAGTCTAAGGTATAGTGAGAGATTCTGCCAGAAAGACATGAAGGGTTTTTATTAGGAAGAGCTTCTGGACCATGCTAAGGAGGATTTGTTCTACCTTTTAGGTGATAGGGACCCATGGACGTATTTATATACTTTAAGTAATTTAAATACCCAAAGAGTGAAAACCACAAAGTATTTAAGGGGAGAGGAAACAGGATTAGATTTGGGGTTTAGAAATATTCTGCTTGCAGTGTAGAATATGAATCAGAGTGGAGTAAAACTAGAAATAGGAAAATCTGATAGAAAAAGGTCCATGTCTTTATTCAACAAATATTAAAGAGCCAGACCATGCTTTACATGATGGAACATTAGACTAAGTCAGGAGCAAGGTGATGATGACTTGAGTGAAGCAGGGAGGTTGGAGAAGAAGGGAGTGATGAGAAGGATGGAGGCACAGTCAATAGGCTCTGCTCACCAATGAGACAGGGAAGTTGAGAGAGGGAAGATCTAGGGAATCTTCTGGTTTAGAGTTTAGGTGATGATTGACACTTCCATTCACCAAGAGCAGGGAACATAGGAGGACTGGGGGCAGGTTTTAGGGAAGAATAAAGGGTCCAGTTTTTGACAAGTTATGCCGAAAACTGAACATCCAGGTGGAGACATCTCTGCTACAGTTAGATGGCACTGGAGCTCAGGAGAGGGATTGGGAATGCAGACAGACATTTGAAAGCCATCACATATATGTGATAGTTGAGTCCATGGGAGTGAAGGGATTTCCTAGAAAAATGTGTGGAGTGAGAATAAAGGAGGGCCAACTATAGAACTTGAAGGAATGCCAACATTTCAGAGGCAGGCAGAAAAGGAAGAGCCAGCAACAAGTGAGAAGGAATATTAATAAATGAAGGAGGAAGCAGATGGTTTTGTGAAGGTTTTGATAAGAAAGGGAGGCTCAATTTATCAGAAGTTGAAGAGAGGCCAAGGAAGAGGGGACTGAAGAGAGTGTTTCATTCTGAAAGTCATTGTTGACTTTGGCCACGTTTGACTTTTTTTGTTGTTGACTTGGTCATTTTTAAGCAATATAAACCAGGGTAGTAGAATAATCAGAAGTGAGAAAATAGAGGCAGTAGCTAACATGCTGCTTTAATGGTGTTAAATGATAATGCCTGTTGTGTTCTGTCTCCCTGTCAAGGAAGCTCAGATGGCCTGGCCGGCTTCTCACTTTCTTGTGGCAGACCTGCCACCCCTGTGTCTCTCCTCGGGGTTTCCCTTCCTCCTGGCTGCCATGGGATTGGAGTAGAGCCTGACAAGCATCCCCTTTCTTTACAGTGCACAGGATTTCCCCAGCCTCGGGGTTTGGGGGCTAATCCCTCTTGGGACGTTCAGAGAGATAAAGAAAATAAGCATCAGGGAGTATAAGGCTTACAAAGGCCCTTGGGCCCTGGTCTGCAATTTCTGATTTCCTTCTGATATAGTAAAGAAATACTTTTATTTTTTTATTCTGTTAGGCTTTTATTCTCTCGATGAAAGGGTTCTCTCTTCTTCTGTGATGGCCTTTTTTCCCCACCCTAAAGTTGCAGTTGAGTGTGAGGCAGCAGCGCAGGCAGAATAAAAGGTGCCTCTTTGTCTTACTTGCAAGAAGATATACAACTGGGTTTTCATCTCCAAGGATCTCAGGACTGAGTAACGTTCTACTCTGCCCAGAGATGACTCCCTCTGAGCACCACTAAGTAGGGTGAAAGCTGCTTTAGAGAAGGAACTATGCCACTACCTTTGGTGTCTTTCCCCCTCAGCGCTCACTAAAGAACAGTGCACTGCACAGGTGCTTAATGAATACTCACGTACACGTTCAGGTGAATAAAATAAATCTTATAGGAATTCTGCCTAGTGAATGTGAGTGATCAGGCATTCAAACCAGTGATCAATTCAAGATTCTGAATAAGGTGCCAAAGGGAAATCATCCAAAAAGTGATGAGTGCAGATTCAAATGATGATGGTGGAGTAGGAGGGCACAGAGCTCACCTCCCTCCATGAAAACGTCAAAAATACATCTACATGCAGAGCAATTCCCACTGAAAACTAACTGGAGACTGGCAGAAAGACTCTTGCAAAACCAAGGCTGTAAGAAAGATCCACATGGAGTTGGGTAGGAAGGGAATGGAAGCGATTAGGTTTGGGACCTGTGCCCCTGGGAGGGGACTCAGAAGAGGTGGGGGGTTACAGAGGTGGAGGTCCTCCCTTGGAAGTGAGAGGTTTGAGCCACATGTTGGGTGTCCCAGTCCTGGGGTCCAACACCAGGAAGACGAGTCTCCTTAGCTGGTTAGAAAGCCAGTGGGACTACCAAGAGGACTGTAAGAAACCTAGACTCCACTCAGGAAGAGCATGTACACACTTGCTTACTCCTGGGAACAAGGCGGAGAAAGTAGATTGAAACTGCATGGGACTCTGGCTGGTTTTCTGTGACCACCCTCGCATGCACCCCAGCCTGCACTGAGTGTCCACTCTGGCCCCACTTGCTTCGTGATGCAGCTCCACACTAGGGTGAGGGCTGTTGCAGCTGAGCGGAGTGCTTAGTTGTGACGATAGAGCCTGCTTGGACCTGGAATGACATCTGAACAGTGTGGGGACAGCCGTACTGGTCCTTATGGAGGCAGCGCATCAGAAGTGGTCTTGGACTCTAGGGCCAGGGCTGCCACAGCCTGAGCCCTGACCCATGCTGAGTGCCTGCTCCAGCCCCTGCTCCAGGCCCTCTTGCTCCAGCACTGCTCTGCTCTGGGGCAAGGGTGCCAGTGCTAGGAGTGGGGAGAGCACACACTTAAAGGGAATGGAACCATCTTGGACCCAACCCTCAGAGCTTCTGCTCCAGCAGCTTGGGGCCCACCCCTGCCCCTCGTAGGGTGGTGGTGGCCACTGAGCAGAGGAGAAGCCCCAGCTCACACCTGGCTCTGTCCCTATCTGCTCCATCTCCGGCCCCACCTCCCACCAAGGTGATAACTGCCAGCACACCCTGGGGAAAGACATGACTCCTGCTCACATCAGATCCAGCTCTCCCACTGTCAGATCCAGGCACTGGGCACATGCAGACTGTATAGGGAGACTCCCACACAAGAGCACACCTTCAAGACTGGGATAGGTAACTATTTCACCTAATTTCATACAGACAGAGAAAGTTAAGCAAAATGAGAAGAGAGAAGAATTTATTTCAATTGTAAAAACAAGAGAAAACCCCTGAAAAAACAACTAATGAAACAAAAATAAATAATTTACCCGATAAAGAATTCAAAGCATTAATAAAAAGAATGTTAACTGATATAGGGAAAAGAATAGATGAATACAGTGAGAATTTTAACAAGGAACTAGAAAATATAAAAAAGAACCAGTCAGAACTGAAGAATACAATAACTGAAATGAGAAACACATTAGAAGGAATTAATAGCAGACCAGGTGATACAGAAGAACACACAAGTGATCTGGAAGATAGAATAATGGAAATCACCCAATCAGAACAGCAAAAAGAAAAACAAATTTAAAAAAATGAGAACGGTTTAAGGGACCTCTTGAACAACATCAAGTGCACCAATGGCAAAAGTTAAAGAGAGAATTCTAAAGGCAGCAAGAGAAGAACAAAGAGTCATATACAGGGGAACCCCCATAATGTTGTCAGCTGAGTTTTCTGCAGAAACTTGCAGGCTGGAAGGGAGTGACATGATATATTTAAAATGCTGAAAGGAAAAAACCTGCAACATAGGGTAATCTACCCAGCAAGATTATCATTTAGAATGGAAGAAGAAATAAAGAACTTCTCAGATAAAGCAAAAACTAAAAGTTCATCAATACTAAACCTACCCTAAAAGAAATGTTAAAGCATCTTATCTAAATGGAAAAGAAAAGGCTATAACAAGGATCAGTAGATAAGGGGAAAATCCCACTATATAGTAAAGGCAAATATATGTTAAGGGCTGAGGATCAACTACTTAAATAAGCTAGTACAAAGATTAAAAGACAAAAAATTTTAAAATCAACTATAACCACAATAAATAGTAAAGGGATAAACATGAAGATGTAAAACATGACATCAAAAACACAAAATTTGGGGGAGGGGAGTAACAAAAGTAGATCTTTTAGAACGTATTTGAACTTAAATGACTACCAGTTTAAAACAAGTAGATACAGTTATAGGTCAACATTTATGAACACCATGGTAACCACAAATCAAAAACCTACAATAGATAACAAAAACTAGAGAAAGGAACACAAGCATACCATGAAAGAAAATCATCAAATCACAAGGAAAGAAACTAAAAGAAGAACAGAGAAGGACTACAAAAACAACCAGAAAACAGGTAATAAAATGGCAATAAGTACATACCTATCAGTAATCACTTTAAATGTCAGTTTCTAATCAAAAGATATATGGTGGCTGATTGGATAAAAAAACAAGACCCATTTATATGCTACTTACAAGAGACTCACTTCATATCTAAAGATACACACAGATTAAAGTGAGGGGATGGCAAAAGATATTTCATGCAAAAAGAAATGACAAGAAAGTGGGGGTAGCTATGCTCATATCAGACAAAATAGATTTAAAACAAAGTTTGTAACAAAAGACAAAGAAGGGCATTCTATAATGATAAAGGTATCAATATAAGAAGAGTATATAACACTCCTTATCATATATGTACCCAATAAGGAGCATCTAAATATATAAAGCAAATATTAACAGACATAAAGGGAGAAATTTACAATAATCATTGATAGCAGGGGACTTTAACACCCCACTGACATCTATGGACAGATCACCCAGAAAGAAAATCGGTAAGGAAACATTGGCCTTAAATGACATATTAGATCAGTTGGACTTAATAGATATCTACAGGACATTCCATCCCAAAACAGAAGAAACACATTCTTTTCAAGTGTACATGGAACATTCTCTAAGATAGACCACATTCTAGGTCACAAAACATGTCTCAACAAATTTAAGAGGATAGAAATTATATCAAGCATTTTTTTCTGACCACAATGGTATGAAACTATAATTGAAATCAATTATAGGAAGAAAAATGGGAAAAACACAAACACATGAAACTAAAAAACTAATGGGTCAGTGAAGAAATCAAAGAGGAAATCAGAAAATACCTCAAGACAAATGAAAATGGAAACACAACTTTCCAAAACCTATGGAATGCAGCAAAAATAATTTTAAGAGGGATGTGTACAGAGATACAGGCCTACCTCAAGAAGTAAGAAAAATCTCAAATACCCTAACCTACCTTCTAACAAATTAGAAAAAGAACAATGAAAAATGCCCAAAGTCAGCAGGAAAGAGGAAAAATTAAAGATAGAAAGGAAATAAATAAAATAGAGACTGAAAACTGTTAGAAAAGATCGATGAAACCAAGAGCTAGTTTTTTAAAAAGATAAACAAAATTGATAAACCTTTTGTCAGGCTTATCAAGAAGAAAAGAGAGAAGACCAAAATTTAAAAAATAAAAATGAAAGGAGAAATAACAACTGTACCACAAAAAATTATAAGAGAATACTATGAACCATTATTTGGCAAGAAATTGGACAACCTAGAAGAGATGGACAACTTTCTAGACACATACACCTTCTACAGCTGAATCAGGAAGAAATAGACAATCTGAACAGACTGATGACTAGTAATTAAACTGAATCTGTAATAAAAAAAACTCCCAGCAAACTGAAGTCCAGGACCAGACAACTTCACAGTGGAATTCTACCAAACATATAAAGAAGAGCTTAGTACCTGTCTTTCTCAAACTATTCCAAAAAATTGAAGGGGTAGGGGACACTCCCAAATACATTTGGTGATCCCACCATTACCCTGATACAAAAACCAGACAAGGACAATACAAAACAGGAAAATTACAGGCTAATATCTTTGATGAACATAGATGCAAAAATCCTCAACAACATATTAGTAAACTGAATCCAACAATATATAAAAAGGATCATACACCATGATCAAGTGGAATTTATTCCAGGAATGGAAGGATGGTTCAACATATGCAAATCAAACAATGTGATACACCACACTAACAAAAGGAAGGATAAAGATTACATGATCATCTCAAAAGATGCAGAAAAAGCATTTGACAAAATTCAACACCCATTCATGATGAAAACTCTCATCAAAGTGTTATAGAGGGAACATAACTATCTCAACATAATAAAGGCCATTTATGACTAACCTGCTGCTAACATCATACTGAATAGTGAAAAGTTAAAAGCTTTTCCTCTAAAATCAGGAAGAAAGCAAGGATGCACACTCTCGCCACTTCTATTTAACATAGTGTTGGAAGTCCTAGCCACAACAATCAGGCAAGGAAAAGAAACAAGAGGCATCCAAATTGGAAGGGAAGAAGTAAAACTGTCACTATTTGCAGATGATGTGATGCTACATGTAGAAAACCCACCACAAAACTATTAGAATTAATAAATGAATTCAGTGAAGTTGCAGGATACAGATTAAATACAGAAGTCTATTATAGCTTTTTATACATACCATATACAAAAATAAACTCAAAGTGGATTAAAGACCTAACTGTAAGACCAGAAATCATAAAACTCCTAGAAGAGAACATGGGTGGAACAATCTTTGATGTAAACTGTAGCAATATTTTTTTGGATCTTAAGGGTAAGGCAAAAGAAACAAAAGCAAAAGTAAACAATTGGGACCTAATTAAACTTAAAAGCTTTTGCACAGCAAAGGAAACTATCAACAAAACAAATAGACAATCTATTGAATGGAATAAAATATTTGCAAATGATATGACTGATAAGGGGTAAATGTCCAAAATTTATAAACAGTTTGTACAACTCAGTACATAAAAAACTTGTTTAAAAAGTGAGCAGAAGGCCTGAATAGACAGATAGCCAACAGCACATGAAAAGATGCTCAAAATTGTTAATCATCAGAAAAATGCAAATCAAAATCACAATGAGACATTACCTCACACCAGTCAGAATGGCTATCATTAAAAAGTCTACAAATAACAAATGCTGGAGAGGGTGTGGAGAAAAGGGAACCCCGTACACTGTTGGTGGGAATGTAAATTGGTGCAGTCACTATGAAAACAGTATGGAGGTTCCTAAAAAACTAGAGCTAGAACTACCATATGATCCAACAATTCCACTCCTGGGCATATATCTGAAGAAAATGAAAACACTAATTCGAAAAGATACATGCACCCCAGTGTTCATAGCCGCACTATTCACAGTAGCCAAGATATGGAAACAATCTAAATTCCATCAGCTGGTGAATGAATAAAGAAGATGTGATATATATATACATAAAATGGAATATTAACCATAAAAGAATGAAATTTTGTCATTTGCAACAACATGGTTGGACCTAGAGGGTATTATGCTTTAGTGAAGTAAGTTAGGCAGAGAAAGAGAAATAATCTGTTATCACTTACTTGTGGAATCTGAAAAATAAAATGAATGGATGTAAGCACATAAAAACAGATGCACAGTTACAGAGAACAAACTAGTGGTTATCAGTTTGGAGAGGGAAGGGGGGAGGGCAAGATAGTGGTAGGGAATTAAGAGACACAAACTACTATGTATAAAATAAGTAAGCAACAAAGATATATTGTACAAGCACAGGGAAATATAACCATTACTTTATAATAACCTTAAATGGAGTATAATCTATGAAATTATTGGATCACCATGTTGTATACCTGAAAGTAATATAATATTGTAAATCAGCTATACTTCAATTAAAAAAAAGTGATGACTGCAAAGTTAACAGGAATAGGGGTGTAAATAGAGCTTGTTTACTATGGGATTCATTTGGTTTGGTTAATCCAACAATGAAGATATTCACAAACTCTGTGGAAGGTATTAAATCCTCTCCTGGTGGAGATGGAAAAAGCACTGGTGGCTGGCTTGGCCATCAGAGCTCAAGTGCGCCTCACTAATTAAGAGGACTTTAGGAACTCCATGACAACAGGTGACATTTGCTTTTCTTTCATTCCCTTTCATACTCCCCTAGAGATGTCAAAATAAAATTTTCTTCCCATGTATTTTATCTCTTCTCAGCGAGATGTTGGTTTCTTTTCCCTTCTACTTCAATTTCCAGTGAGGCTTAGAGCTGCTATAATCAGATTCTCAGGTGGAGACCAGACTCTAGGAAGATCTGCTACATGAGCAAAGAGTGGACAGAGCTTTAGGGGCTATGGGTGGTGTCCATGTCAGGGTTGTGCATGCCCTCATGGGGCTACCTCTGCCCCCTGTGGAGCTGTGGGGCTGTTCCAGCACCTCCATTAGACATATCTTACTGGAAGGATAGAACTTTAGAAAACATCAACATTTAAGAGACAGGTAGAAAAGGAGGATCCAGTGACAAATGAGAAGGAGTGTTAATAAATGAAGAAGAAAGCAAATGGTTTTGTGAAGGTTTCAAGAAGAAAGTGTGCTCCATTGATCAGAATTTGAAGAGAGGTCAAGTAAGAGGGGACTTGAAGGGATTCTGTTTCATTTGGCAGTTAAGAAGTCACTGTTCTCTTTGATCATTTTGGAGGAGTATAAGCCAGGGTTGTAGAATAAGGCGGCAGTGAGAACATAGAAGCAGTTTGAGGGTAACTTTTAATGTGTCTGTTGAGACCAACTAAAAGCAATCAGAAGGGCAGACACAAGTGGGAACAGTGATAGTAATTGTACCTTTCTGAAGGCCAAGAGGAGGATGAATTCTGTCAAAACGCAGGAATTTACAGGAAGAGGATGCTGACCAGCTCCTCTTCATGTGTGTTGAGTTCAAACAAGATTTAAGTTAAAGCAAGGAGACCTTGTTAGATATGGTCCTCAAGTGCTTTGCCACAGACTGACCTTCTTCAAGAAGATACACAGCTATCCCTCACAGGGCGGGAAACATTCACTTCCTTCCCCAGAGAGGGACAACCCATCAGCAACTGCCTCCAAGTCCAAGTCCAGGCTCTCAGTGGGGTGCCCGTGTCTCCTTGAGTTCCATCGTAATTATAACATTCTATAACTGTGGGCTCAGTTGTAGAGTTCACCACCAACAACACACTTTACGTTAAATAGTAGGGGAATGGACTAGGAGTGAAGAGGAATATTAGTTAAAATTTATATGTGAATACAGTGCACAGCAAATAAGAAAAATGGTAAATGTTATAGAGCTAATTCTAATCAGAGGACTTATGACTTTTGTTCTCTACTTTCCATTCCATGTTCTCTTTGCCTTCAATCAGTACCTTTGTTGTTTGGGGTTCTTTGCCCAGTGGTGTGATCGAAATCTCCATTCCTGAGGGCTCTAAGCCCTAGGTGCTTCTATGTATGTTTGGCTGCTGTAGTCTTCCATTAACTAACCAGTAGAAACCGCAATACTGAGAAGCACCCTACAAGTTCCCTCTGTATTCCTTCCTGCCTCCAATGTGTAGGGGTAACTCTGTTTCCCCTTGACAGGGAGGATTAATTTACGCAGCTAACACCATTACCCCTCTTTGCTTGTTCACCTAGATCCATGAGGAGCCCCAAATGGCTACATATTTTAATAGTAGCTTTTGATTCGATGGAATCATTGTGTATTCCCAGATGGAAGCGTTTCCTTGCTGGGTGGTTAAGCCTCCAGACAAGTAGATCAGAGTTGCAGGGATGGGAAGCAGCTATTTTAGGAGTGGATTAATAGGTATAATAGGCATAATAGTGGATTAATAGGTATAATTAATCCACTTCTACTTCTTGGATACCGACTCTACTTATTTAAGCTATGAGTAAAAGCATATGTAGTTTGCTGGTTCAGAACACTTTCTACATCCCGTGAGACGGCACCTCAACATCATAGGCAAGGACAGCATCTCAGCGTCATCAGTGTCTTTCCTCTGGTGCCATACTGGAACTATTGACAGACTATTCTATAAGGTCAGCTGCTTCTGGGTGATGGCATAAGACCAGTGAATCCCATGGATGTAGCTCATTGTCTCACTCCATGTGATGCAGTCAGAAGCTGTGTTAGGTCTGATAACATGGCAGTGAATAAGACAGTCAATAAGTCCATGGATGGCAGTACTGGAATGAGCATTGTGGAAAGCAGTTTCACATCCAGAATAAGAATAATTCTCTGGCCCCTCCAGGATGGAAGAGGTTGAGTGTAATCAACCTGACACCAGAGTATGGAGGCTGGAAAGTTAGGTGCTCAGCAGCAGTGATAGGTTAATTTTGGGGAGGGGCAGTCCGTATTGTTGATCCCATGCAAAGCCTTCATTGCTGCCACTGTGGCCACTTTGGTCGTGGAACCCTTGAAAATCATTAGAATGGCTGTGGAAAGAGGCTGGTTGGTATGTACAGGGCACATCACCTTGTTGTTGAGAGCAGTAGGGCCCTTTGGTTGAGTATTTACATGAGTTACAATCTTCTCATTGGCTTCATTCTAAGGTGTTCACTTACACATCTCTTCTTCAAAATCTCCTTATCAACACTTCAAGCTTACCATAGACAGCCATCAGTGAACAGAGCTCATTTTTTCCCTCCTTTATCAAATCCTCATGGGGCCTTAGGTGTGGCATGAGAGAAAGATGGCAATTAGCAGGAGTCAACATACTGGGAAGGTGAGGTCCCTTTTCCTGCAACATATTTGTGACTTCAAGATCCTCTCTCTTTGTGTGTGTGTGTGTGTGTGCGTGTATGAATATATATGTATGTGTATATATGTGTGTGTATCCATTGATGATGGAGTGCTACCAGGCATGCCTGATTTTATGGCAAGGTGGATCAGATAACTCCCAGTGGATAAAAGACAACTCTGGTAGCATGGTCTTCTGGTATCCTGTGGTTAGGCATAGTTCATCTAGTAAATGATGAGTCAAAGCAGCATGCCCAACTATGTATATATTGCTTCCAAAGTCCCAAGAGGCTTACCAACAGTTGTACCTCTTTATTAGGACTAGTAGCACAAGGTGAATCTACTTGTCCTTTACTTGGATCTCAAGGTCCCCCACAGAAATTTCTCTAAGGTAACTCAACCCTATATTCTCTTTCATTTCTGGTTTGCTTATATCTTACATCTGGTATACCTGGAACTTCTAGGTTTATAGGTCTTATTAGCATGATCCTATTAAAGTACCAAATCAACTTCAGGTCTTCCGTGAGGGAAGAGACAAACTTGTTTCCTACAGATGAATTAGGGACACAGAACTGGAGAGGTAATATTACCCCTCAGGCAACACTGTAGAGGTGTCCTTTTGTCCTAACCAAGTTAAACTGTTCTACTTTTGATACTTTTTCTTATTAGGAAAGAGAAAAAATTTCCAGGTTAAGAGCTGAAAATCAGATGCCGGGGGCTGTGTGAATTTGCCCCAACATATTACAGCTGGAAGAGCACCTTCTAAATCTGTAATTGGAGTCCCTAACGGTATTAAATATACAGTAATGCATAGTCATTCTCTAAGGCTCATCTATCTCCTATACTTGAGAGATTGGCAAGTTAAATGACAATGTGATTAGAATCATTTTACCTACATCTTTTGGGTCTTTGGATGTTAGTCTTTTATCTCTGTAATTTCACCAGAGATGCCATGTTGCTCTTGAGTTACTATTTTGATAGGGAGAGTGTGCCTGTATCTTTACTTCCTAATAATAGACTTTAATTCGTAGACCTGGGAGCAAGGGTAGGGATTCTTCTAGTTCTTTCCTCAGGAACTCAGAAGATAACTACAGATGGATTTCGGGTCCCACTGGGGCTACTGTGAAACAAAGTCAGGTCCAAAGTCCATTTGCCACTTGCCCCCATTTGTTCCTACTCTGATTCATGGACCAGAATAGCATTTGGGGTTCCTACATATTAGTGTTAGCTTAGGGACAGTGTTCAAAGACCCCCAAATTCTGGATATTTTACTTTCTCTGCAAGCACAGTCATCCCAGGAAATGACCTCGTCTCTTTAGGGAGTGCTAGGAAGAAGAGATGAGTCATACTGTGTACTTGTGATATTGTTGTAGAATTTTTTCCCTCATAGTAACTTGGCCTCCCTTTCATTCAAGGGACTCTAGGTCTATGAATTGACTCAGGTCTTGGATTAGGTTGAAGAGCTATAACTGTCATGGTGGCTTAGGTCTGGTCTCTGTTCATTAAGACTTGATTTTTTCCCCTGGCTATTCATATAATAATAACGGTAGTGGTAATAATGATATCTAACATTTATTGAGCACTTACTCTGTGCCAGACATTTCCTTAAAACCTTTACATATATCGACATATATAATCTTCACAGCAGTCCTATGAGTAGGTAGTAGGTCTATACCTATATTACAGGTGGGGAAACAGACACAGAGAAATTTAGTAAGTGAAGAAGTTTGTCCAAAGTAAGTGATGAGAATCCCCATTGATTTAAGGTCCAGGGACCTCATGGTCAGTTACCCTTCACCAGAGATGCCTGTGGGTCAGAGCATTGTGACTACCAAGCTGGCCACATGCCTTACTGTCATAATTATGCTCACTTTGCCTTGAGGGTAAGGCACTGCTATTGAGTCTTTATCACTTAACATGGTCTCTGCATTGAAAGGTGGGATCTCATTTTCCCTAAACAGCCTCCCCAGCCCACAGAGAATGGCCTTGGCAACGCATTTCAGAGATGTTCCTGCTCTCCTCACTACTGTATAATCTCAAAGTCTTAGTGAAGGGAGTATCTTCTGGGCTCTCCTGGGGACATAGTTAGGGGTGGGTTAGCAGGTCACACGTGATAAATCTACCCGAACACTCTTATCTTCTGAAATGATTCTATTACTTCCTTTATGATTTCCTAAAGAATTTCTGGCATGTCAGTCCCATAAGTATGGGCAATTGTGGTGGCTGGGTTTCTAAACTCTCAAATGATTAGCACCATTCCCAGCTGCTACAGCTGACATATGGAATCCCGAGTTGCTGGTAAGTGCACTCATACTGATAATTCCACCCAATGTAGCGTTTGTTCTTTTCTCCTCCATCTAGAATCCTCAGAATCCATTTCCACAATTTTTGTCAGTATAAGATGACAAACTCTTGCCGTTCTTTTGGAGTGAAAGCCTTGAAGTAGGCTCCCTGGGTCATGCTGGGGTCCATCCTAGCTGGTAAAGAGTGGTAGGCAGAAGGGACGAGGAAAATGGGCTTCACTGGCACAGGAATTCCCTCAAGTGACTTCACTAAAGGAGTCTTCAGTCAAGGCCAGATCAGCCTTATCTCACAGGGGAAGAAGGACTGCTTCTACTGGCAAGGGATGCTCACTAAGGCTTGGGGGTTCAGGGTATTCTGGGTATTCTTCCTCTGTAGTTCTTAGGGGTCCCACTCTTTAAAGATTGGTGCCTGATGTTTGCATTAAAGGCACGGGTGAGAATTCAGTTAATGTTGTAATTCGATAAACCTAAGGATCAAACTTTTGGGTTGCTTTTGGCACTCTCAGACCTATGACTGCAGGAAATGAGATTTTTTTTTTAAAGCAGAGTAATAAAAGGTCCCTGGATTTCAATCCGTTGCTTGAGCTGAGAATTTAGGAATGTGAGCCTGCCATCCTCTTCTTACTCTCCTGTTAAAGCTCTCCATGGCTGTTGGAAGCAAGCAGCCCACACCATATTTCCTGGCTTTCACCAAGGGTGTGATGTCTATAGCTACTCTGGTATCAGTTTCTTAATCGGTCAGTTTCTTCCTTGGACGTAGCAAAAACCAGCTCTGGGTGATTCATGCAGAAAATCAAATGCATTAAAAGGAAAATGGGTAGTTCATAGAATCACAGGAAGGGCTGGAGAGCTGAATTCAGGGCATGCAGCCAGGAATCAAACCCCAAACTATGCCACAGAACTGATCTGTGAGGGTACCATTGCCCTCATCACAGCCACTGCTGGGCTACAAGCCCATACTGTCAACACCACCACTGGACGCTGGGTGCCACCATTAATGTCACTGCCCTCAGAGTGTCCCTGTCTGATTGGCAGAGCCTAAGTAAAGTGCAAGGGAATCTGGGGAAGCACGTGTCTGACATGGTCTACTTTTATAGTAGGAGGAAGACTGCACCAACTACAAAGGCTTGTAAGATGGGGAATTCCCTGAACACAAGAGGGTAGATGCTAGGCAGCCAAAAGTCATTATAAATGTTCACTGTATCATTTGAAACAAACAAACTTGACCACTAATTCCTTACATAGTCACCATTCTGTCTCTTTTTTCCCCCAGCACAACAGCAATAAGCTATTGCTTACATTTGCACTCTAGAAGATGATAATTTAATTTTTTATACCCCACCACCACTATACAAATGCATACTTCCCACCCTCCCATCCTTCCCATATAGTTATTTTCAATTCTGGTTAGATCAGGTAATGCTTTCATTACATGACAATCTGAATTAGGTATTTACCATCATTATTTTTCTTTTAGTGAATAGTTTTTCAGCTTCCCTGAAGTTAATAATTTTTGTTTGTTTGTTTGCTTTTCTATATATTCATCATTAATCTATTCCCACATTCTCCCCCAGCTACATACATGTCCTTTGAAGGTATTCACAGAGATTGGGTATATATGAATTTTATCTTTAAGCCTTTTCTGGAGTCTTCTGTCCTGTCGCCATCTGGGTTTGTTGATTTCCAGGCCTGCTGCATAACTGTTGTCCAGGGAAATTCCTTTCTCCATTTTCCTGGGGATTCCTTTTGCTGCTTTTGTGCGTGGGAGCCCTGTTTCCTGGAATACACTTGTTCTTTGAGTTTCTCCCTCATTTAGACAAAGTATATCCTCCAGTATCTTTCTGAGAAAGGAGGTAGGGAAGGTCAATTTTTGATAGTCTACATATCTAAAATGTTTTTATTCTGCCCTCTTCATGCTCTATAAGGTGGCAAGGTATAGAATTCAGAGTTGGAAATCATTTTTCCTCACCAGAGTTTTGAGAACATTGCCCCATTATTTTCTGGCTTGTGGTGCTACAGTTGAGTCTGACGTCATTCATTTTCTGGATCTTGTGTATGAAATTCGACTTTTTTGAGCCTCCTTTCTGGGAGCTTTTAAGGTCTTCTTTTTGTCCAGAATGTTCTAAAATTTCATAACGATATGTCCTGGTTTGGGACTATTTTCATCCATTGAACTGGATAGTCAGAGGCCCTTTCAAAAAAGGGAGCTGATTTTCTTTAATTCTGGCTAATATTCTTGAATTATTTTGCCAATGCTTTCCTTACCTCCATATTTTAATTTTAATTTTTTAGTTCTCTCTCTTTGATGCCTTTCATTCAGTTGTTGGACCTCCTGGACAGGGCCTCTTATTTTCTAATACTTTTTCCTTTATTTTTTTCACCTTTTTTTTTTTTTTTTTCTCTGTTTTGTGGGATATTTTTTTCAACTGTTTCTAATCTGTCTATTTAATATATTTTTTAAAAGTTTTGGCTTTCACAGTTTTAATTTTCATGAGTTCCTTTTGTTCTTCAAATGTTGGTATTCCCTAGCCTTCTGTTTTCATGGATCATGGTATCTTTTCTTATTTCACTGGTGATGTTACTTATGTCTTTGGGTGGGGGGTTCTTCTCTTCGCATTGCTCCTTTTTCCAGGTTCCTATTTTCTCCTTTGTTTTGTTGGTCTGTCTTTCATGTTAATAAATGACTGGTGACGCTTGGCCCTTTACTTTTGAGAGTGAGGCTCTTAAAGGTAGGAGCAGAGTTTCTTTTTTGCTGACTGTTGTATCCCCAGTTAGGTTGCACATAACGGAAGCCTGACTGTAGTAGCACAATCACATAGGCATTTATTTTTCTCACAGAACAAGAAATGGAAGGATGAGCAGGTCAGTGCTGGTGTAGCTGCTCTAGGGAGTTACAAGTGACCTGGGCTCCTTCCAGCTCTCTGTAGCTTGTGGTCTCAAGGTGGCCTCACTTAGGCATTATAAGAAGGAAAATGTAGGAAGACAGAAAGGTTAAAGATGAGTTTCAAATCATGCTCTACCTTTTGTTGGAAAAAGTCATTTTCCCAAAAGCCCGATGGAATGGAAAATTGCTTATTATATTCTCATGGGACAGATATGGATCATGGCCACTCCTAGGTGCTAAGCATCCTGGGAAGGTGATTATTTTTAAGAGGGCACATTGCTACTTGAGCAAAGTCAAGATTCTATTAGGAAGAAAGGGCAAATGGATATTGGATAGGCGAGTGGCAGTGTCTTCCACACCAAGCACAATATCTGGCACATCAATATCTGTTGAATGGACAAATGAAGAATGAGACAAATCTACAGAGCACAGACACGTATGTGCCAAGAAACCGAGACATTTAAAAGTAGACATGTGGGGTTAATTGTGAGATAATTAAGAATTCTGTGTGTTTTTGCAACTATAAATAAAAATAAGAGTGGATTCTCTTGGAAAATGCCGTAACTGTAGAAAAATAGGGCCAGTTTTGTCCCTTAGGTCAGAAGTCAAGTAATCTGGCATTGCTAGGATGCACAGTTCTGCCCCAGGAACTAAAATGGGAGAACTGTTGGTTTTCTCTGAGCTAAGAGCCTGTCTTTCTATGACTTTCTCGTTCTCACTTTTCCAAATCCTCATTTCCCAATTATGTTCTTTCTTGCCCAGTCTCCACTCTCAGACCTAACTTCTCCATGATGATATGGTCTATTGCTTTCTCATAAGTTGGAGTGTGTGTGTGTGTGTGTGTGTGTGTGTGTGTGTGTGTATGTGTGTGTGCATGCGTGTTGTATTTGTATGAATGTGTACACATATGTGCTATTTGAGTATTTCATACCTGTATGCTGGTTCTAGTGCATCTAAATATTTTGAGCAGACCCATGAGAAGCTAAGAACATCTTCTGTATGTCCTGAATGTGGTGCCATGTGAACTGGGTGTCTACCTGAGGCTTTCTGTTGGGGACAAGAGAGATGACAGTAAAGATCCTGGTGTTAGGAAAAGATCTCCTCTCACGCTGTGAGGCTATTTCTTTGTGGCATCTCCCTTTGCTCGAGGCTGCACTTTCTTTTAGGCCCCAGACTTTTGAGAAAAAGGGAAGAAAAAGACTTTTGAGTGCCTACTGAAAAATGGAGGCCAGATGTTCATTGTCAAGCTTTTTTTTGGGGGGGGGACTTATCTGATAGATACCATAGACACCACCTGAGAATTCTTCCCCAGCAGCAAATGCTTCTGTGCACGTATTTGTCAGATGTTGATACCTCTGAAGCCAGAGCAAGAGATGCAAAGATTAGAGTACCTTGCTCTGCTATTATGCAGCCTGGAGGATAGGCAGATCGAACCACTCAAATCAACAGGCCCCTAGAATAAGTCGTCTGAGACCACTATCACTTCTAGCCTTTGTAGTTATACTTGCCTCTCTAATTATCCCATCTCCTGTGTTATTCTCTTTAGATTCTTGGTCATTCTTCCTAGCCAAGAGTTCTATGTGGTTAAAGCCTGAACTTGAGCTGATATCCCTAAGGGAAAAATGATTAGATTAGGTGTGTTAACATTTCTTATCCACTGCACTGTTTGATTTGTGGGAAGTGAGACCTTACTTCTGGATATTTTTGTATAGTTAAAATTCAGTAAGAAAATGTACTTGGCCTTCAGAAGCGTGGATGATGAATTATTTCCTTCCAGCATTTCTTAGTAGGATCTCAGGCTCGCTCAGTGTCCTAACAAATAACTTAAAAAAAAATCAAGACATGGGACTTCCCTGGTGGCACAGTGTTTAAGAATCCACCTGCCAGTGCAGGGGACACGGGTTCGAGCCCTGGTCTGGGAGGATCCCACATGCCGCGGAGCAGTGAAGCCCGTGCGCCACAACTACTGAGCCTGTGCTCTAGGGCCCATGAGCCACAACTACTGAGCCTGCGTGCCACAACTACTGAAGCCTGTGTGCCTAGAGCCCGAGCTCTGCAACAAGAGAAGCCACCGCAATGAGAAGCCCGTGCACCGCAACAAAGAGTAGCCCCCGCTCGCCACAACTAGAGAAAGCCCGCGTGCAGCAACAAAGACCCAACGCAGCCAAAAATAAAAATAAATAAATAAATAAATAAATTTATACTAAAAAAAAAAATCGAGACACAAGATCCTATCATGCTAACAAATCTCTTTCCTTGTCTGTAGACCTGTGAACGAGAACATAAATGCCATTTGCTCCTGTGCTCATTACCCTTGAGTTTATCTCCAGCCACCTTACTGTAAGTTCTGTTGCAAAAGTATGGACATTGGAATCTTAGGGATGGAAACTAGAAATTTCATAGAGCTTCAGTTCAAGACCTTCTTATAGCATCCATGGATAAAGGTATAGTTCCAGGGCTGTTTGCCAGGAGTGCAGGCTAGAAAGATGGATTGGACTAATAAAGCCAGTCCCAGATTATTGTCCAAGACAGGAGAATAGAAGCTAGAGATAGAAAGTCCAGTAAGATTTGAGATGGGTGACCAGGGTCATGAGAGCTAGGAGGCTGTCCTGAATTGCTGGAATGGAACTCTGCAGGTGAAGATTTGGTTTTAGAAGCAATCCTGACTAAACCAGATGATGAATTTAAAGCTAGGGTTACAAGGCAGGTTAAAAGTTATCAAACTGGGACTACATAGAAATTATAAATACCCAGAATTCCTCAGGTATCTACCTGTAGGGGGTTCAGGGGGTTCCATGGCTGATCAAGGAAGAAGACATGAGCACGAAGTGGCAGTAGCACACGTAAGCTTTATTTGGGTGATGCTTTGACAGGTTGCGTTCAGGGGAAGTCCCTCACAGTATGAGTCCCTCCAGAGGCTATATAGTGTGGGTCCCCACTCAGAAGGGGAGGAGGGCAAGGGAACTCCCTGGGGAGAGTGGAATCAGAGAGGAGAGGGTGTCTAGGTGACGTCGCTCAGCACCATGGTTTGGAGTCTTTGAGTCAGAGAGCGCCAAAGGGGAACAGTGGTGTGGGTCTTTGTAGCCCTGAGGTTTGTCTTGTCTATGGCTAGTAGATGTTGGGCACAGTTTCACAGGGTATGCAAAGCAGGCAGGTTCTAGGTGGCAAAAAAGTCTGCTTATTTGGTCTGTGTTTTAAAAAACTGGATGTATAAAAATTTGAGTTTGGCACTAGTGGGGTTTTGAACTAATGGGTCTCAGCCTGATATGAAGAAATAAACAGTTTAGGAGCCAGTACACAGAAGCCAGTTTTGGCTCATTTATGTAACACTGTCTCCTCTCAAAGTGCTACCTATCAGTGCATTGGTCTTTTGCATAGGTCTAGCTTAGGAGACAGACAGAAAGCAGGTCACAACCCACCTTGGGTCAGAGAGTCTGGCCAGGAGGTGGAGCCTTGTGGCAAAGACACTGACAGGTAAAGAACTGTGCTGTACTCATTCACAAATGAACTAATTGATTCACACCTTTTTTGGTTAGGTAACAAGGATGTAAAGGTGAACAGGCAAGTTCAGCCTCTGTCCTGGCATAATGCGTGGTTTAAAGAGTTGTTTAAAAAAAAAACAAAATAAAGGAAAAACAAAAAAAGCAATAACAATGCAGGGAAATAGGTCCTGTGATCGTGGGAGTCCAAGGTGCTGTGCAAGTGTCAAGAAGTACGTAGCTCAGTCTAGGGGAGCCTGGAAAGGCTTCTCAGAGGAAGTGATGTCTGAGAGGAAACCTGAAGGATGATTAGGAATTAAGCAGATAATAGGTAGAGGAGGGAACGAAGATTGGGGGAAGGATGCTCTAGGCAGAGGCACCAGCACATCCAAAAGTCCAAAGAGGAAACATCTAAGGGCATGTTTGGGGAAAAGAGAGAAGTTCAGCATGGTTAGAAGCTCCTGTGATATGTACGTGTGTGTGTTTTGGTGGAAAGCAAGTTTGAAGTGAAGGCAGGCAGACAAGAGGTGATGGAAAGTTTCAAGATCTATGATAATGAACATAAAAGCAAATTGGGGACATTCATGAGGTGGAATTGACTGGCATTACTAAACAGCTGGTGGTGGGTGTGAGGGAGAGAGGGCGGAGTCAGGGATGAAGGCTGGGATTCTGCCTTGGAAACCTGGCAGGTGAGGTGCCGTCAGCCTTTTAACCCACACGTTCTGAGACTCTACCCAGACATTCTTGCAACTAAACATGTCTTCCCAACTCTCCTGTGACAGGTTGATTATTGCAAGCAACCACTATCAACTTCTCTGGAGGTGGCACACTGCATGAATGCACGTGTTGGTTTTTTAAAGACATGCCTGAGATTAAACTAGCCATTGCCTGAGTATGTAGAGAATTTCTGAAAACTGAGTGCAGGACACTTATTTTTCTTTTGTTCTGGTTCTAAGATTTCTCTGCATTTAAGGTTGGTTGTGAGCTCTCAGTTACTCCAGTGCTTCTGAATTCTGGCTGAGTCTAAGGGGTGACTGGGTACAGTTGGTTAATCACAGGCAGTAGAACAGCTTCCTTTCTGTCTTTTGGCTTCAGACATTCTTATCCTTTGTTCTTTGACTCTTTTTGAAAATTTCAGGTCAATTTCATAAATTTTGTTAGGTGCTCTGAAGGGTTACAGAAAGACACAATGTCTGTCATCTATGAATATGCAATGTTTTGGAAGAGCCAAACAGGTGGATATTCTGGTAATGCTCCTGTTTTTCTGTAATCTTAAGGGTAAAATAGTTAATGTTTTAACTTTTATTATAGGTAACCAGACTGGAGTCCATTTGAGAAATGTGTTTGTTAAATGTTTTGGTTAATATCCATTAATGATCAGCAGACATAGATCGTGACCTCCATGTGACTGTGTCTCTCTTTCATCATTGTTTGCCTGGTGTAGAAAAAGTGCTCCGTACATATTTGTCAAAAGGATCAACAGGTGAACAAATGGATTCCTTTGTTGACTCTTCTGTTGTCAGCCATATGTTTTCTTTGTTTTTTAGTTGATTTTTCTTTAAGACATTAATGACGCAGTGAAATAATGTATGGTGATGGTTCAATGCTAAAATAAGGGATTTTTCTTATTCATATGGCTTTTGTTGAATACTTACAAAAATCGCTCTGTGTGTGTTATGTGTTTTATTGGTTATAAAAAAAATCCTGCCAAACTAAGAGCACCTAATGGGACAAGGTGAATAAAGACACTTTTAATTAAGGACATAAGTGTCCTTGAGGCAACCCAAGGCATCCATTGCTGGTGATCTGCAGATGGTGTTGATTTGAGCAGCAGTGTGAGTACAAGTCAAAAAAGTGTTATATTTTGTTCTGACGCAGAGTGTAGAGGGTGTCTGGGGGGAAGCAAACCAAACAGAGAGCGTGTTGAGAGATAGAGTGACCCGACTGACATGGTTTGCCAGAGACTGTCCTGGATTTGGCACTGAGAGTTTTATCCTGGGAAACTCCCCAGTCCTGGGCAAACTGGGATGATTGGTTCCCCTATATGAGAACTCAGAGCCGAATATAGAGCAGATGAAGGGGTGCTTTTGCATGATCAAGTAAATGCATGTTTAAAAAAGAAGTGCTGTAAAGAATGGCTTCCCCAAGAGGCCCATAGAGGAGGCACCCAAACTGGTTTTACAGAGTCCAGATTTGTGCAGTGACAGTTACTGTAAAATGGAATTGTTTGAGAAGATCCCCTGGCCTCCAGGTACATTGGGCCATCTGTTTCCCATGGTCCAGGGATTTCTTTGGAAGTGAAATATTTGGGAGATATTGAACTCTGAAGTTTTAGAGCCAAATTAGACCTCACAGATTGTCTAACATTTATTCTGCAGATTAGGAATGGAGGCTCAGAGAAGCTCAGTGGCCTTTCCAGGGTCACGGTTGGTTGGTGGCCAAGCATAGGTGGGAGCCAAGTGTGTCCATTTCCAGGCCCCTGTTCTTTCTGTGGCCTTCACTCCCTCTCATCTGGTCCCGTTGCATTACCGGGTGCGTGAGTGTTGCCAGTCAGGGCTGATGTGGGCGTCTTCCTGTGAAAGAGGTAAGAATGCAAACCATTGATGTCTCTGCCTGGGTGATGCGGATGGATGGTAAGGAATGAGGACGAGGAAGGGGACTGTAGTCAAGTTTTGCCAAGTGTAGTGTCGATTTCAGACCACAGCAGCTTGTTGTTGCATGGCCTGAGAATCTAAGAGTTGCCACTGAGGCCTCCTGGGGGTTACTAGGCAATCTCAAGCCTGCTGGGCCCTCCGCAGGCAGGGAGCTCGGTGGTAGTTTTCACAGAGCTGCAGGCCCAAAGGTCTTTCGAAAAGAGACCTTGTGCCCTTCTCTGGTTGATCTTTCTCTGCACCCTCCTGATGCCAAACTCTTAACCCAAATGAGTTTCTAACAGTCACATGCTCTCCGGCGAGTGTACTAGCAGTTCAGAGAGTTAAAACTGCGAAAGTCTTCCCAGCCGCCCTCTACTTTCCCCATTGCCCTTTTGTTTCTTGTCCAGATTATTTACAAAGATTTGTGTGTTCCCCTGTTTACCTTCCAACTTTTTAACTGAATATATTCTGAATTTTTCCTTATGTGTTGAAAGAGTCTTTTAGATTCTAATTCCCTTAGAGTATGATTTTTACTAGTTTTATCACGTTCCTTCCTATGACTTGGCTGTAACTGAGTTGACGGATTCTCTGTTGTTGACCACTGTTTAAAATTTTGCCCTGTTGTAAATAAACTTTCAGCGAGCATACTTGTGTAAGCCTTTTTGAGCTCATCCCTCATGACGTCCTGAGGGTGATTTCCTAGGTCAAAGGCTACTGTTTGTTGCCAAACCAGTCTTTGGAAAGAAAGATAGGGCCGTTTTTCTTTCCCCGTGTCAGCAGTGTTTAAGAGTGGGTGTGGAGGGCAGTGATTTTTTATGCAATGAACTTCTATGTAGAAGGCATGTATCCTCCCTACCTTACCCTCTTCCTTACCCCTCACCGCTCCTCCCCCCCCATTCTCTCTCTCTTTCTCTCCCCGCCATTCTCTTTTCTTGACTCTCCTTCCCTGCTCGCCTCTTGGGGTGTTTTTGAACATCTCTTTGCTATGGGACAGCTATAGGTTTTATCTCAGAGTTGCGGAGAAAGCAGTTGTCAGGCTGCCATCTGAGCAGTGAGCTGTGGCAAAGCAGGATGGCCTTGAGCCTGAGGGAGACACTGCTTTCTGGGTGGGTGAGGGGAGGAGTCAGGCAGGTCCCCCCCCCCCGTGCCCCCCCCCCACCGTGTTTCTGAACTGAGCTCTTCTAGAAGGCAGTCAGTGCCTCCTGGGAGCCTCGCTGGGCCTCCTGGGAGCCTCGCTGGGCTTTCTGGAGCGCAGAGGCCATGAATCCACCACTTCTAAGTATGGGTTTTCATAGACAGGATTCCCAATGAAAATAATCAACAAACAACCTATAATAGGAACAGAAAAGAGTTTTATTTGAGCCACACTGAGGACCATAGCCCAGAAGACAGCTTCCCAGATTACTCTGAGAAACTGCTCCAGAGAAGCATGGTTTTCAACACAGTTTTATATCTTGTCAGAACAAAGAACGTCAAATAAGTCAGGGATACATTTCTTCAAGGTTTCAAAAAAACCCCAAACCAAAAACCAACAGATCAACACCTACACAGTGAGTCAGCATGGCTTTGGTACCTGGAAAGGGAGTCTTATCATTGAAGGAGTACCAGCACGGGCATCCCAGGAAGGGAGGCATTTCATCTTTATTTTTAACATGACATTCTTTACTTCTGGTCAGTGTGCCCATTTCTTTAATTGCACAGATGTGCAATGTGTGTTTGATAAGCCATGAACAGGCTATTTTACTTAGCATGAAATTCAAGTATAAGCCAGAATGGCTTCCCCAGACCTCAGTCTATGAAAATTTCTTTTATCAGGACACACCTTTCTCCTTCTCCCCAGATAACTCTGTTCTGAGTTTTTCAAATACCTCTTACTTGTTTATGGAAAGCATTGTAAGTTCATCAAAGACTTGAACCGTTGTGCCGTAGGAATAGTGAGCTGATTGAGACTTTGGAATTGAGGTGTAAAACCTATTCTAGAATGCTGTGACTTCTTTGAAAAGTGGCACATTTCCGTAGTAGCGTGATGGCTTTCCATTGTGCTTTGAATAAAATCTGACTGATCCTCCTTAACGAAAGGCCATGTGGTTTGACTCCCACCCACCTCCTGACTAGCCTTTTACCACCCCGTTTGCCCTCTGTTCCCCAGCGCACTGGACTTCTTGTTCTTTTTCAGACGTAGCCAGTATGGGCCCATCTCAGGGGACCACGCTGTGGTCTTAGCTGTCCCTTCCGGTTAGAATGCTCTTCCCCTTCATCATTGTATGTCTTCTTGGAATTTCCACCTCAGCTTAAATGTCCTTTCCCAGAGAAGCTTTCCCTGGTGACCCAAACGGAAATAGCCAATCAGCATTTGACATCCCCGACTTTTATTCTCTGCACAGGGCTTATCACCATCTGAATCTTTCCTTGTTTGTCTCTCACCACTGAATATATGTTCCATGGAATAGGAACCTTATTTAAATTCATCATCCTTTACCTATATGAGAAAAGAATCTGAAAAAGAATGAAAATATGTATGTGTATAACTGAATTACTTTGCCATACACCTGAAACTAACATAACATTGTAAATCAACTGTTCTCCAATAAAAGTTTTAAGAAAAGTAAAGTAGAAATCTTAGATCAAAAAACCCAAAAAGGATCCATCCACGTTGTAGCATGAAAAAAAAAAAAAATTCATCATCCTGGTGTTCCTAAGTGCCTAGAACAATAGGTAGCTGCTAACTGACAGTCCATAACTAGTTGTTATATAGGAGTAGGTCAGTCGGTCAGGCAGAGTTCCTTTATGTTTACTGTTAAGAGCTGGCTTCCTCAGTAGACTCACCTGGGATTCAACGATGTAAGTTGTAGTCTTAACCCTATATTCACTAATTCTGCAACCTTGGAAAAACCACTTACCATCTCTGAATCTCAGTGTCTTTATCTGTAAAATAAGAATCATAATATTTACCCAAAGAGCCCCAAAGGGTGCTTGAGAGGACTAGCTGCAATAAGGGATGTAGAAACTCTGTGTAAACTTCTAATCATTCAACAAATGGAAATTATCATTACCTGTTTATTGGAAGTCCATGGAACTACCGTGGTGCCTCCAAAAGCTTGGAAATAGGGACAGTACAGCCCGTTGCAGACAGCCGACTATGGTATCGGTGCACAGTGGAGCAGAGACACGGATCTCGGTCAGCACTGGACTGGTGGAAGCTTCACCGGAGGCTTCATCGTCCCCATGAAAACATCCTGCCAACCAGAAAGGGAGGTGGATTGGCCAGAACTGGACAGGGAAACATCTCAAAGGCAAGGCCTGATAATTCCCATTCAAGCATTGACGGGAGAAGGATAGATACGCTGTTCCAGAGATTTGCGTTGTTGTGTCCAGTGGCAGAATATTCCAGTTGTGGGGCAGACGACCCCATCTCTCAGAGCCGGATGCCTTTAAAAGTTCGTGTTCTCTGGCCAGTGCCCTGGCCCTGATTTCCTCCTCGCTAAGCAATTCTCGTGAGTGCATGATTTGATTTCCAGTGTGCCTGACCTAGAGAGAAAAGTGGTTCTTGTAGGAAAATATGAGGCCTGGGTTACCTTGGAGGCGATGATTCTCACTCTAAATTGGTACATTGGTGTTTATGTATTAGAGATCTGTCTCCGTGAGCTTGGTGAATGTGCATCTGCCCCTAGACACAGATCTGCCCTCAGCGTGCTGACAGATCGGGGACCAGGGGGTAGTCAGCTGGCTGGGGTGACCTTATCAGTGTACAGCTGCCTTATTCAGGGGTTCCCACTCGATATCACAGCCTTACAGTTGCAGTGTGATCATGGTTTAATTTGATGCTCTATCTAGCTGGAGATGCGTGAATGTGGTAATGGATTTTGTGTGTGTGTGGTTATCAGCACCACTGGTTCGGGGGGGGGGACATACCAGAAAGGGCCAGGAGGTGGCAGTAAAAGCTAGGCAGTCATCTGAGCAATTCCAATTAGACAACATTTTATTAACCTCATTTCAGCCTCTCCTGGGCAGTTTTCAAAGTTTTGAAGTGGGAGTAAGGTGGTGGTACTGCTGCTGGACCAGAGAGAGGTGGTCTACCATAGTGGCCATTCTCATCCCAGTTATCACAATATCCCTGAGTCTTACCACTCTAGGTTCTTTTTATGAAATTCCGTAAAATAATAATAAAAAATCTTAATATACTCTGATTTTCAGATTTTTTGTGGAACATGTTTTTATATACAGGCTGTCGATCAGATTTCACTGGATTTTAGCTGTGAGCGTCTCCCAGCCCCTTAATTTCTAGATAACGTGAACTTGACTTCTTGTTCAAGTCATTGAACTGACTGTCATTGGACTGAGCAGAGCCCAGTGCTTTTCTGAGACTCAGTTCGTGGCCTCCTCTGTCTCTCATCTCTTGCTTTTGTGGAGTTTGTTCTGTTTAGGGATCTTGTGCTGTCCCCACTGGGCATTGCCCTCATTATCACATGGTACTTGGTTCTTTTTCTTGACTACTACGTACACACACACACACGAACTGAAATCTGTTCGGGTAAAGCCTTTGTGTGTGTTAGAGGACTTTAGTAAAGGTTTGGCAGATAGCCACGCTAACGACTTGCAATAGACAACTGGAGCTCCCTGGCTCCTCCGCCACGTCGGAACTCAGGCTCAGGTCCCGGCTATGCTGCTCCATCCTCTTCTCTGTCCTCCTCCTCTTTCTGCCCTTCTCCTCTCGGGAACAAAACCATCCCCCGTTTCCTTATAGAGGTTTCTAAAATAAAACAGGGCTTCCCTGATGGCGCAGTGGTTAAGAATCCGCCTGCCAATGCAGGGGACACGGGTCCGAGCCCTGGTCCGGGAAGATCCCACATGCTGCGGAGAAACTAAGCCTGTGCGCCACAACTACTGAGCCCGCATGCCACAACTACTGAAACCCGTGTGCCTAGAGCTCAAGCTCTGCAACAAGAGAAGCCACTGCAATGAGAAGCCCGCGCACCGCAATGAAGAGTAGCCTCCGCTCGCCGCGACTAGAGAAAGCCTGCGCAGCAACGAAGACACAACACAGCCTAAAATAAAATAAAATAAAACAAAACAGATCATCTTACTTTCCTGATTGGTTTCTCAGGCCTTTTACTGTAAAGTTGTGCTTCTTAACTGACAGATGACCCTTTCTGATCATGCCTCTCGTGTCACTGAAGCTGCAGTACCATTCCCGCAAATGATTTTCCTTTTGGCATATTGAACCGGTTTTTTAAAAAAATTATTTTATTTAAGTATAGTTGATTTGCAATGTTGTGTTTATCTCTGCTGTACAGCAAAGTGATTTGATTTTACATAGATACATTCTTTTTAATATTCTTTTCCATATTGTTTATCACAGGATATTGAATATAGTTCCCTGGGCTATACAGTAGGACCTTGTTGTTTATCCATCCTATATATAACAGCTTGCATCTGCTAACCCCAAACTCCCAATCCTTCCCTCCCCCACCCTTAGCAACCACGAGTCTGTTCTCTATGTCTGTGAGTCTGTTTCTATTTTGTAGATAGGTTCGTTTGTTGGACCGTTTCATATCCTCATGCTTTGTACACGTCATTGCTTGAGGTTTCCTTTGTCTAACTCCTCCCTCAAAACATCTCACTTCTGGGCTACTTCCCCCATTGCTCAGGTTCCGGTGATGCCTCCCTTCACCCCCAACGACTGTGATGAATTACTTTTGGTTAGGAGAGCAAAGTTGAGTGTCCTCGTCCTGAATTGTCACCAACTTTGCAATACTGGGCATATTAAGGGAGTTGAGATGGGCTCAATGATTGTGAAGTGTTATTTAAGTGCTAAGCTTCCTCAGATCTAGCTGTGGTCAATGAAAAATTGATGGTCGTTTCATTCAAATCAATTCAACAAGGTTTCATTAAGCCTCCAGAAGGGAGTCACTCATTCTCCAGACCTTCATTAGGCGCATGTTGGATGCCAAATACTGTGTGGGGACCGGAGGTACGGAGATGAAGTGGAGGTGTCCAGGGGTGATTCCATCTACAGTTTTGGAATTCAAGAGAAATATCAGTGTTAGCGATATGTGTTTGGGTTTCATAGCGAATGGGTGGCCATTAAAGCTGTGGGAGCAGATGATACCAGTTGGGGAAAATGCAGTCCACATAGATCGCTGGGGTGTTGGGCACAGCCTGCTTTTCAGACATTTCTCTTCCTGTGAAAGGAAAGGTGCCCAGAGTGTAACTTCCGTTTTCTGAAAGATTAAAAGAAATCATTGTATATCTTTTATCACTGGTACATTTTAAATCATTTTCATGTACCTTAAGGACTATCACAATAGCAGAGAGAACATATTGTGATGAAACTATAGGTTAAATAAACACACAGATAAAATCTATAAACTTTTTTTTTCCTGAAATTCCAGCAGACTTACCAATTACCTGATGATTTACCCTTTGAGGGGAGCTTTGATACCTGCAGTGACTCCTTACACTATGGAATAGAATGGTGTTAAGTTTTTTTAATTTTTATTTTTATTTTCTTATACAGCAGGTTCTTATTAGTCATCAGTTTTATACACATCAGTGTATACATGTCAATCCCAATCTCCCAATTCAGCACACCCCCACCCCCACCCCCCCGCCGCTTTCCCCCCTTGGTGTCCATACGTTTGTTCTCTATATCTGGGTCTCTATTTCTGCCCTGCAAACCGGTTCATCTGTACCATTTTTCTAGGTTCCACATATATGCATTAATATACGACATCTGTTTTTCTCTTTCTGACTTACTTCACTCTGTATGATAGGCTCTAGGTCCATTCACATCTCAACAAATGACCCAATTTCGTTCCTTTTTATGGCTGAGTAATATTCCATTGTATATATGTACCACATCTTCTTTATCCATTTGTCTGTCGATGGGCATTTAGGTTGCTTCCATGACCTGGCTATTATAAATAATGCTGCAATGAACAATGGGGTGCATGTGTCTTTTTGAATTCTGGTTTTCTCTGGGTATATGCCCAGTAGTGGGATTGCTGGGTCATATGGTAATTCTATTTTTAGTTTTTTAAGGAACCTCCATACTGTTCTCCATAGTGGCTGTATCAATTTACATTCCCACCAACAGTGCAAGAGGGGTCCCTTTTCTCCACACCCACTCCAGCATTTGTTGTTTGTAGATTTTCTGATGAAGCCCATTCTAACTGGTGTGAGGTGATAGCTCATTGTAGTTTTGATTTGCATTTCTCTAATAATTAGTGATGTTGAGCAGCTTTTCATGTGCTTCTTGGCCATCTGTATGTCGTCTTTGGAGAAATGTCTATTTAGATCTTCTGCCCATTTTTGGATTGGGTTGTTTGTTTTTTTAATATTGAGCTGCATGAGCTGTTTCTATATTTTGGAGATTAATCCTTTGTCCGTTGATTCATTTGCAAATATTTTCTCCCATTCTGAGGGCTGTCCTTTCGTCTTGTTTTTAGTTTCCTTTGCTGTGCAAAAGCTTTTAGGTTTCATTAGGTCCCATTTGTTTATTTTTGTTTTTATTTCCATTACTCTAGGAGGTGGATCGAAGAAGATCTTGCTGTGATTTATGTCAAAGAGTGTTCTTCCTATGTTTTCCTCTAAGAGTTTTATAGTGCCCTGGTCTAACATTTAGGTCTCCAATCCATCTTGAGTTTATTTTTGTTTATGGTGTTAGGGAGTGTTCTAATTTCATTCTTATACATGTAGCTGTCCAGTTTGCCCAGCACCACTTATTGAAGAGACTGTCTTTTCTCCATTGTATATCCTTGCCTCTTTTGTCATAGATTAGTTGACCATAGGTGTGTGGGTTTATCTCTGGGCTTTCTATCCTGTTCCATTGAGCTATATTTCTGTTTTTGTGCCAGTACCATATTGTCTTGATTACTGTAGCTTTGTAGTATAGTCTGAAGTCAGGGAGTCTGATTCCTCCAGCTCCATTTTTTCCCCTCAAGACCACTTTGGCTATTCGGGGTCTTTTGTGTCTCCATACAAATTTTAAGATTTTTTTGTTCTAGTTCTGTAAAAAATGCCATTGGTAATTTGATAGGGATTGCATTGAATCTGTAGATTGCTTTGGGTTGTATAGTCATTTTCACAGTATTGATTCTTCCAATCCAAGAATGTGGTATATCTCTCCATTTACGTGTATCATCTTTAATTTCTTTCATCAGTGTCTTATAGTTTTCTGCATAAAGGTCTTTTGTCTCCCTAGGTAAGTTTATTCCTAGGTATTTTATTCTTTTTGTTGCAATGGTAAGTGGGAGTGTTTCCTTAATTTCTCTTTCAGATTTTCCATCATTAGTGTATAAGAATGCAAGAGATTTCTGTGCATTAATTTTGTATCCTGCAACTTTACCAAATTCATTGATTAGCTTTAGTAGTTTTCTGGTGGCATCTTTAGGTTTCTCTATGTATAGTGTCATGTCATCTGCAAACAGTGACAGTTTGACTTCTTCTTTTCCAATTTGTATTCCTTTTATTTCTTTTTCTTCTCTGATTGCTGTGGCTAGGATTTCCAAAACTGTGTTGAATAATAGTGGTGAGAGTGGACATCCTTGTCTTGTTCCTGATCTTAGAGGAAATGCTTTCAGTTTTTCACCATTGAGAATGATATTTGCTGTGGGTTTGTCGTATATGGCCTTTATTATGTTGAGGTAGGTTCCCTCTATGCCCACTTTCTGGAGAGTTTTTATCATAAACGGGTGTTGAATTTTGTCAAAAGCTTTTTCTGCATCTACTGAGATCATCATACGGTTTTTCTTCTTCAGTTTGTTAATATGGTGTATCACATTGATTGATTTGTGTATATTGAAGAATCCTTGCATCCCTGGGATAAATCCCACTTGATCATGGTGTATGATCCTTTTAATGTGTTGTTGGATTCTGTTTGCTAGTATTTTGTTGAGGATTTTTGCATCTATATTCATGAGTTATATTGGTGTGTAATTTTCTTTTTTTGTAGTATCTTTGTCTAGTTTTGGTATCAGGGTGATGGTGGCCTCATAGAATGATTTTGGGAGTGTTCCTTCCTCTGCAATTTTTTGGAAGAGTTTGAGAAGGATGGGTGTTAGCTCTTCTCTAAATGTTTGATAGAATTCACCTCTGAAGCCATCTGGTCCTGGACTTTTGTTTGTTGGAAGATTTTTAATCACAGTTTCAATTTCATTACTTGTGATTTGTCTGTTCATATTTTCTATTTCTTCCTGGTTCAGTCTTGGGCGGTTATACCTTTCTAAGAATTTGTCCATTTCTTCCAGGTTGTCCATTTTATTGGCATAGAGTTGCTTATAGTAGTCTCTTAAGATGCTTTGTATTTCTGCGGTGTCTGTTGTAACTTCTCCTTTTTCATTTCTAATTTTATTGATTTGAGTCCTCTCCCTCTTTTTCTTGATGAGTCTGGCTAATGGTTTAGTAAATTTGTTTATCTTCTCAAAGAACCAGCTTTTAGAAATGCAAATGAGATCCTTGCCGGGTAGAGTTATCTTGGTTGTACCTTCTTCCCTTTCATCAGTTTAAGTATATCATGCCACTCCCTTCTGGCTTGTAGAGTTTCTGCTGAGAAATCAGCTGTTAACCTTATGGGAATTCCCTTGTATGTTATTTGTCGTTTTTCCCTTGCTGCTTTCAATAATTTTTTTTTGTCTTTAATTTTTGCCAATTTGATTACTATGTGTCTCGGCGTGTTTCCCCCTGGGTTTATCCTGTATGGGACTCTCTGCGCTTCCTGCACTTGGGTGGCTATTTCCTTTCCCATGTTAGGGAAGTTGTCGACTATAATCTCTTCAAATATTTTCTCGGGTCCTTTCTCTCTCTTTTGTCCTTCTTGGACCCCTGTAATGTGAATGTTGTTGTGTTTAATGTTATCCCAGAGGGCTCCTAGGCTGTCTTCATTTCTTTTCATTCTTTTTTCTTTATTCTGTTCCTCAGCAGTGAATTCCACCATTCTGTCTTCCAGGTTATTTATCCGTTCTTCTGCCTCAGTTATTCTGCTATTGATTCCTTCTAGTGTAGTTTTCATTTCAGTTATTGTATTGTTCATCTCTGTTTGTTTGTTCTTTAATTGTTCTAGGTGTTTGTTAAACATTTCTTACATCTTCTCAATCTTTGCCTCCATTCTTTTTCCGAGGTCCTGGATCATCTTCACTATTATTATTCTGAATTCTTTTTCTGGAAGGTTGCCTATCTCCACTTCATTGAGTTGTTTTTCTGGGGTTTTATCTTGTTCCTTCATCTGGTACATAGCCCTCTGCCTTTTTATCTTGTCTCACTTTCTGTGAATATGGTTTTTGTCCCACAGGCTGCGGGATTGTAGTTCTTCTTGCTTCTGCTGTCTGCCCTCTGGTGGATGAGGCTATCTAAGACGCTTGTGGAAGTTTCCTGATGGGAGGGACTGGTGGTGGGTAGAGCTGGCTGTTCCTCTGGTGGGCAGAGCTCAGTTAGACTTTAATCTGCTTGTCTGCCAATGGGTGGGGCTGCGTTCCCTCCCTGTTGGTTGTTTGGCCTGAGGCGACCCAACAGTGGAGCCTACCTGGCTCTTTGTTGGGGCTGATGGCAGACTGTGGGAGGGCTCACGCCAAGGAGTGCTTCCCAGAACTTCTGCCGTCAGTGTCCTTGTCCTCATGGTGAGACACAGCCACCCCTGCCTCTGCAGGAGACCCTCCAACAGTAGCAGGTAGGTCTGGTTCAGTCTCCTATGGGGTCACTGCTCCTTCCTCTGTGTCCCGATGAGCACACTACTTTGTGTGTGCCCTCCAAGAGTGGAGTCTGTGTTTCCCTAGTCCTGTCGAAGTCCTGCAATCAAATCCCGCTAGCCTTCAAAGTCTGATTCTCCAGGAGTTCCTCCTCCCGTTGCCAGACCTGCAGGTTGGGAAGCCTGATGTGGGGCTCAGAACCTTCACTCCAGTGGGTGGACTTCTGTGGTATAAGTATTCTCCAGTTTGTGAGTCACCCACCCAGCAGTTATGGGGTTTGATTTTATTGTGATTGCGCCCTTCCTACCATCTCATTGTGGCTTCTCCTTTGTCCTTGGATGTGGGGTATTTGTTTTGGTGAGTTCCAGTGTCTTCCTGTTGATGATTGTTCAGCAGTTAGTTGTGATTCCAGTGCTCTCACAATAGGGAGTAAGGGCACGTCCTTCTACTCTGCTACCTTGAACCAAATCCTCTATTTCTGTTTTGTATATAGATTCATTTGTATCATTTTTTAAACTTCCACATATAAGTGATATTTTATGATATTTGTCTTCCTCTGTCTGACTTACTTCACTTAATATGATAATCTCTAGATCCATCCATGTTGCTGCAAATGACATTATTTCATTCTTTTTTATGGTTGAGTAATATTCCATTGTATATATACACCATATCTTCTTTATCTGTTCGTCTGTTGATGGATGCTTAGGTTGCTTGGCTGTTGTAAATAGAGTAGCACGACTTTTTGCGGACGTATTTATTTTAGCAGAACTCTTTGCATAGAAATTTGTGGCTTCCTTTCTCTAATGGAGGGTATCAGATTGGGCCCAGGAGACCACTGATCTTCCCTCTCAAGGTAGCAGAATATTGTTTCTTCACAATTAAGTTGCTGTTATCAAAATTATAGCAATCTTTAGCTAAGAAGATTAAAGGTCAGTCCTGTGGCTCAGATTTTCCTTTGAAATTCCCTGCATGTTCCCTTTTTTGGTAACTCGGCTATGAGTGTCAGAATGAGTCTGAAACATTACCTTTCAAATTCTGTCATAGAACCAACAGAGTGAGCAAGAGAGGTGTCTCTTTTCTGTATATGAAAATCAGAAAATATGAATGAACAGCAGCAGAAAGGTAACCTTACTTTCCCCAGGAAAATTGCTGTTTACACCTTGATGGATGTTTTTAAACATGGGGAAAGGGAATAGGGTGTGGATCTTCTAACTCAGAATTTCTCAAACTTGACTGAACATAACTTCCCAGGACTTGTTCTGCATTCAGATTTCAGGGCTCTGACCCAAATCTACTGAACCAGAATCTATCAAGGAGAGGCCTGGTAATCTCTGTGATTACCTGTTATCCTAGGTGATTCTTAGGACCAAATAAACTTGAGAAACGTGGTTATTGATGAAGATCACAGTGGGGCATCTTCCTATATGGAGACATGCTTCTTCCTGGGCTGCCAGTTCCCAGTGATTCAGGGACTGATAAGCAGGTTCATTATTCCGCCTCATGTCATTCTCTCCCTTCTCCTTCCTGTAATTGGCCTCTCCATTTTACCGTTTTCAGACTTTCTGTGCTCACAGTGTGAGAAGGAGGTGGAATTGTGCTGGTATTAGTCCATTTTGCTCACTATCCCCTGCAGATGTGTTTGGTTGGTGGATAAAGAGGAAGTTGAATATTTCTGGCTAAAATTCAGCGTTCTGGTGGGGGCTCTTAATGCCTCCCATTTTAAAAGTTCATACTTTGGAAAAATAAAAGCGTAAGCATATAATTAACCCCCATATATTCATCACCCAGGTTCAACAATTATCAACTCATGGGCATTTTTTCTTTCATCTGTACTCTCTCCGATACTACTGTTTGGAAGCAAATCCCAGGTGTCTTATCACTATACACAAACATTTCAGTAGTATCTCTAGAAGATAATAACTCTCATTTTCTTTTCTTTCATTCTTTTTAAAAAAGACTTTATTTTTTTTACAGCAGTTTCAGGTTCACAGCAAAATTGAGAGGAAGGTACAGAGATTTCCTATATATCTCCTGTTCCCCCTGCCTGCCCACTGTAAATATCCCCTATCAGAGAGGGTACATCAGCTAAAATTGATGAACCTACATTGATACATCATTATCACCCAAAGTCCATAGTTTACAATAGGGGTTCACTCTTGGTGTTGTACATTCTAGGGCTTTGGACAAATGTACGATGACATGTATCTTCATTTTCTTTTGAACATCAGAATCTTATAAGAAGACAAAATATGGCATCCTGAAACTATACCTGAATTTGAGTTTAGGAGTTTAAGATTAAGGAGGGCAAAGACAGTAATTTATGGCTTTTCTTTAAAAGACCTCAAAAAGATCACATTTCTTGAGTTCATTATTGAATAGTGTTTCACCATGGTAAATCCAGGTATATGAGGTTATGGGGATAAAAGAGAGCTTTGGCAAGGGATTTGAGAGTGATTGAAGGGGTGAGGTGGTGAAAATAATTGCAAATGAGTTGTTCTTACCTCATAGGTAAAGATATAATGAAGCTCTGCGGAATGTGCATTAGAGTCTTTTAAAATCTTAACTGTTCACTGGTTGGACTTCAGAGCCCCATCTCCTAAATACATGTAGTTTTGTAACTCATTGTTTAAGCACTAGCTGTTGTTGAAATAATGTCTGCGCACCTACCTAAATGCTAATGAAATGCTAACGAAGCCATCCATTGGCTTTTTCTCCTTCTACACATCACAGTGAGGGAAGAGGGATCAGTCGTTTGACATCTGATGTCTGTCTTGAAAACTAGGGACACAAACATATGTCAGATAGCGTAAGAGTCTCTTTGTTTTTTCACCCTTTGGAGGCATTAAATATGCCAAGGTTTGTTAAGATACAACAGAAAAATATTAATTTTTATAAATTCTCTCCTTGGATTAGAATCCTGAGGTTATTTTAAATTAATACAGTGTGAACCCGTAGCTATATTGGGATTTACTACTGTGGGACTTGACTGTTCAATTACAGGTGCTCTGTGTGGTGTGAGGATAATTTCATGGTGCAAGATTGCAGAATAGGAGAGATGTCTGCTCCATGCGGGGTCATAAAGGGTAGCAAGTTGCACCACAGTTATTTAAAACACTAACTATCCCTTGCCCTCCCTTTCCCTCCGCAGTATCCCTCAGAATACTGTGATCTTTGTTGATCCCTACCTAACCCATTATTGTGCTCATGTAGCTTAGCGTACAGCTAACTTTAGATAACATAAAATAGGCGTATTTTTCTTTTAAGCAAAGTTGATATATGGAAATCTAAATTTGTTGGATACTTTGGGGAGGCAATTATTTGCTTCCTAAAGGGATTTTGTGGTTTCTTGAGGATTTGCAATAGAATACTTTAATTAGTAGTTAATTTCCAATTCTTTTTGCACATAGATTTTACAGACCACTTCTGGGCAAAATGAGTTACACTGAAGCATCAAAATTCAAACAATAATCAACACCTGGTCTCTACCTGCAGATTTGCTTTTTAGAGTTTTCGGGTCACTCAACCCCGTGTAAATCTCCCTCCTTTTCCCACATAATTTCATTAAGTCTTACGAGGCTGTGTGTGTAGTATTACTTTGCTTCTGCTGCGTGGGTTCTTCTTCCCTCACAGTTTTTGGATGGGGAAGGGCCTTTGCAGACTTATATAAACTCTTAATTCAGCATGTCTATTCTGTTACATGACAATAGTCATTTTTTAAAAAGATTTAAAATTTATTTTACCATTTAAAAATGCTTCTGGAACACTTTGATTTTACTTTAAGATATATTTTGTGATGTATTTAATATTTTTATTGGAAAATTATAATTTGATGTTAAGTGTGATTTATTGTGGCTTATAGCCTTTTCCCTAAAGATGTTAACAATTTATAATTAAAGAGGATGGGAAAATAAGATTTAATATTCTACCCAGATAACTTTTTTTCCCCCTAGCAACATACCTTTTCTTTGAAGAGAGGCGTTTTGGTGCTTTAAACTCTAACAAGAAGAAAGTTTTGAAAACTAGATTTTGCATTAACTAGTATGCCCAAAGATTAAGCATTTTGGAAGGTAAACTCTCTTAGTTTCTGAGTTAATAACTACTTATTTTGATGCTATGAGGATCAGAATTCTCAAATCTGTGACTCCAGAGCTGCTCACCACAGCACATTTGTTTTTTGCACATCTTTACTTACTGTGTGCTCCTTGAGGCTGGCTTCCTGAGGATCTTTAGAGCTCGGTCCCTGGCTGTTTTATTCTGCTTGGAATACCTCCTTCAACTCCCTTTAGCAGCTCCCTTGTTGTCCTGTCATCTGGTCTACCTCACATAGACTCTGTTCCGAGTCTGGTCTCAGAGTTGTATGTGAATCTAGTAAATGTGGTGACTTGGAAGCAGCAGATCCAGATTCAAGTCCTGACTCTGCTACTTTAGTGTGTGATCTTAAGCAAGTTTTGTAACCTTTTTTTGTGCCCAGGTTCCTGTCTATAAAATGTGGGTCGTAATAATACCCATGCCCACAGAGGGGTATGTTGTGAGAATTAAAAATGATGATGCATACTGCTCGGTGTATATAGAGAGCAAGTGCTTAATAATCAGTAGCTGCTGCTATTATGCCAGAATGTATTCTCAGAAACTAGTTTGTTGGTAAACTTGTCCTGGCAGTGAGACTATATTTTATACACACACACACACACACACACACACACACTCTTGAGATATTTAAAAAGTCATTAAAAATATAGTGAATATGTGTTTATCCATCACTTAGTTTAAAAAGTAAAGTATTACCAACATAGTTGAAGCCCCCGTGCAGACCCCTCCTGATTGCCTTTCCCTTCCTCCTTCTAAATGGTAACCACTATCCCGAGTTCAGTGATTGTTGCTCTCATGTGTTTCTTTACACTTTCACTACGTATGTGACTATTGTTTTAAATGGCTGTTGGTAACTAATAGGGCACGTGGAAAATGAACTAGAGTTGTTTGAGGAGCCTCATGTAAAGGATGTGGTGGGTCCCACCCTCACAGTCGTAGGGAGAGAAGAAAGGGCAGAGCTCTGACTTACGCCCTGTCAGGAGAGCCCAGGCCTTGGTGTCCCCTTGCTTGGCTGCTGCCCCGCCCCTCGCTGGAATGGGGACCCACCTGAGGACTACAGCCTGGCCTCTCTGTCCTCTGCTGTACGTCACTTAGAAAGAAATTGTGTGGCCAGAAAGTTACATCTCCAGGATCACTCTTGAACAACTTGAGTGTGTTCTTGTTTCATTTGTCATCCACCCTCTTGGCTCACATCTAGTTTGGGGGTTTGGGCACTTTGATTACCATTCCTCTAGCCTCTCCAACTCATTGCCTTTTTTTTTTTTTTTTTTTGACTCCTCCCAGCTCCTTGGTTTGGCATTACTTGCACTGAATACTCAGTATTTGCATTTCTAAGAAGCAGCCTTCTCTGAACTGCTCATGGGGGAGATGCAGCCTGGGTGCTGGGACCACCGTCCCTCCTTTTTGAGCCCTGGAGGGTCAACTGCTGGGCATGGGTGACCTAGTCATCTACATGTACAGCCAGTTGTTTAGAGCATATTATTACTATAGTATGAGCAGGGAATCTTGTGATACAAACCATGCCCTGGTAGATAAATGACAGGTATTCACGTTAGTTAGAGATTCAGCTCAGGATGATGTAGTGGATGAGTCTGAACTCATTACTGGGTTCCAGCTGGTTTCTCCTTCAGTGGGTCAGTTATCCTGTTGAGCCCAGAAGGTGAGACACTGTCTCCTACCTGGTGGAGCTGCAGGTTCAACTTCTAAATCCTTAGGTTTAGGTTGAAACTACAGAATTTGCTGTAGTTACTTATTGAATTTCTTTTATCTCCTTGGCCTCGGCAGGCTGGACAAGGTTCATGAGCTCCGTCGGCGGCATGTCTCACCAGCATGCCGTTCTTTCCTTCCTGACTTCAGTGCTTGCTCTTCTGGAGCCCCTGGTAGCAATTCCTCAGTTTTATTATCTCATGCCCTTCCCCCATCAATCACGTTTACTGACTTTGTTTTCTCGGCACCGATCCATCTTCTCCTCCTGACAAAGAGTGTTATATAATCACTGCAAGGCAATAGCTACCTCTTCTTTAGTGTCTCAATGGGAACCTGTGAAATCATGGTAATTCTGACCACTGGTGTTGACCTTCCCAAGACGTGAGCTCCCCTTCCTCCTAATACCCCCAGCGAGAAGGGAAGAATTGCCAGTTCTATCATGGCACTACTTCTATTTAGGTTGTGGTTCCTGATCTGTATTCTTAATGACTAATCTTTATACTTCTAGTACTTACCCTGATCTTATGTAGGAAAGGTTCTTTTTTTTTTATTATTGTGGTAAGAATACTTAACATGAGATCTATGCTCTTACCACATTTTTAAGTGTAAACTACGGTATTGTTCACTGTAGGCCTGAAAATTCTTATAAAGAACTTTATGTGTGAGGAAACTTTTATAAAATATCTAGGCTTCCTAATCCGAACAGACAATCACAGAATGGTTCACAAAATCTAGAATAGGTTAGATGTAGGCAAGATGAAGGTGACTGGAGTCATTTGCTTGGAGCAGAAAAGGTCCAGGGTTGAGGTCAGGGTATGGACTGAGGCAGGAGCCTAGGACAGGCTGGAGATGGGAGTATAGTGGTGGGTCAGGGTGGCACAAGCTGGTGAGGACAGATACGACAGTATGATAGTGCAGAGACAGCATGCCTCCTGAAGCGGAGTGAAGCTGGAGCCAGTGCCTTTCACTGACTGTTGGCATCACAAGAACAGGGCTCAGGCATGCAAAGATGGCAGCTCTGCAGCAGGCCAGCAGAGCCGAGGGACGTCTCTCTTCAATCCTCGGCAAACTGTGGCATAAGACGTGACTTGACCCATTCTCTGGTTAGTGAAGGCTTTTCACTAGAGGGAGAGGTCATTGATTTTGGAAACAAGAGACCTGGGTTTTAAGATCCAGTGTTGATGACCCCTGAGACTCGAGGAGGTCATAATTCTTACAAATGTTTGTTTTTTTAAATCTGACAATGGGAGTAATACTTACGACCCAGGGTTGAATAAAAAATAGCAGTGGGTTAATATACATGAAAGTACATTTATTTTTTTCAGTGCATTTCTTCATTCAGCAAATACCCATTGGTCATATCCATGCTGTGTCAGACACTGCTTGGGGCTAAGGGGATGGAGGTAGAGAGGACAGCTGTGGCCCCTGCCCCATAGAGCTCACAGTGACTGGACTTCACAGAAAGCTGTCCCACGTTATGTACTTGCAAGGAAGCATGTGACTGTTTTGGCTGGAGCTTTTGGGAAGACTTTGTGAAATAATGGCCTTAGGTGGGGCCTTAAAGAAGGATACAGTTTCAGCAGACAAAATGGAGAGGGGAAGACCTTTAGGCAGAGGAATGAGTGAGCAAAGAGAGAGTGAAGGGTGCGATTCGGTAAAATGAGTAGTTTCAGGGAGGAAAAGTGAGTTGGGCCTGACTCACTTTCCCCTTCACACCTACCCATCCCCCCCCCACCAGCCAATATGAAATTCTTCAGCTACTTGTTTGAGGACCAGAGTTGAGAGGAGGGGGAAAGCCAAATGGGAGCCCATCACCAGCTGCTTTAGATCAGTTCAAATTATGGTGAGGTCATGTCAAATGCAGAGAGAGTATGGAGGGCTGGGTAGGTAGGGATGTCAATGGAGGAAGGGCTGAACTCAAGGGAACCCCAACATTTGGGGTTTTTTCTCAGTCCCCATTCTCCTAGAACTCTTTGTAGAATTAATCTCCTCCTGTCTCGAAAGTCTGCTCTGTTTCTGGTTTTGAGGGAGAGAAAGCCTCATTCTCTTTGGACAAGTTGAGTTTGAGGCCCTTCCAGTTGGAGGTGGCCCACAGGTGGTAGAATTCACTGCACATTCAGTCACTTGGAGGCAATAGCAAGCATAGACCTAGGTCTTCTGTTTCTGTCTCCCTTTCCCAGCTTTGTTCTTGATGCTGGGAGGTCCCAGACCCGCAGAGGATTCTTTTATCTGGTGGCAGGTCTGAACTTCAGTAGTGACTTAGTCCTCAGAATAGAAGATTAAGATTTTAGAATATCAGTATACTTCCCAGAAAAACCCTGATACAAATAGTTTTCATACTACAGGGTGAATTATCAATTTAGTTACTTTTCAAGGAAACATTTATTAAGCTTTAATTATAGGTCAGATATTAGGTGCTGGGAATACAAGAGGCATAAGATAGAATTCCTGATCTTGAAAAGCTTGTGGTCTCGCAGGATGGGTACAACTATGGTCTGGTGTGATAATCACAGCACAAACCGTAGAACAAAGTATGATGACAGCCTGGAGAGAGCCAGGGGGCTGCATAGCTCACCCCTTACCTTCACGTGTTTGCTCAAATATCCTCTTTTCAATGAGGACCACCCTGACTCCCCTTTTAAAAAATAGCAGCACCTGCCACCTCTGCATTCTGAGTTCCCTCACCCTGCTCAACAATTTTTATTTCTTTTTCCATTGCATTTATCACCCTCTGTCCCAGTTGGCTGTTGCTGAAAAACAAACCATCCCCAAACTTAGTTGAAAACAGTGATTTCCTCTCTCTCACTGTTCCGTTGGTTGACAGGAGTTGGTTGGGTAGTTCTTGCTTGGGGTCTGTCCTGTGGTTGCTGCCAGATATCAGCTCGTGCTGCAGGCATCTGAAGGTTCTACTGGGTAGGACATCGAAGGTGGCTTCTCACACGGTTGGCAATTGAGGCTGACTTGGCTGGGAGCTCAGCGGGCGCTGTCCTCTAGCGCATCTTCATGTGGCCTCTCTACGTGGCTCAGGCATCTCGCAGCCTGGCAGCTGGATCCAAGAGTGAGCGTTCCAAAGGGCAGGAAGCAGAAGATGCCAGGCCAATGACAGGCTACACTTGGAATTGGAACAGCATCACTTTTTCTGAATCTCTTGGTCCTAGGATCTGCCCAGATTTACTTTTGATGGGGGGAGTGGCAAGATTACATTACAGAAGGGCATGTGGGATGGAAGATATCATTGCAGCCACTGTTGGGGAATATGTTCTGCCATACTTCCTTAGTATCCCTATAGAATTTATTTATTTTTATGTCTGTTTTTTGTTGAGTCCTGTTAGGATGTAAGCCCCATGAAGGCAGGAATGTCCACTGATGTATACCAAGCATCTACACCATACTAGGCACATAATAATTACAACGAATAGTTTAATAGTTTAATAGTTTTAAGTTTAATAGTTTTAAGTTTCTGTCACTTTTAACACACTGTATACTCTATAAAGCAGGGATCTCATGTCTTTATTCAACACTGTATGGCTCAGTATCTGGTAAGCAGTCGGTGCTCAATATTTATATACTGAATTAATGCAGAATAAGTTATTGATTCCGCTTGAAGCATAGGGAAGTTAAGAAGAGGCCATATTGGAATTGGGGCCTGAAGGATAAATGGGATTTTGCCAGGAAACGGTGGGATAGGGCATAAAGGCAGAAGAAAACACCAAGTGCCAAGGGGAGAGATAAATGGAACTGTAATGAAACTGACCTGTGAGCTCCCTGAAGCCTGGGTCCCCACCTGGTCTGACCACTAGTCTACTTCCCATAGCAACTAACTAGTGATTCAGTGGTCAGGTGCTTGGGACATGCTTGTTGAATGAATGAGTGTAACGTATGAACTCATCTATGACTTTTTTGGGAGGAAAGTGTTGGGTTAGGTAAAAACCAATCATAACTCCTGCTAGTAAGAAGATCTTTTAAATATAATCCTGGCAAAAATGTTTTAAAGTATTAAAAAAATAGCTAAATTTTGTATTTTTAAATATAATGAAAGTGAGTTCAATTTATGTATGTCAAATAACTTTCAATCAGAGTAGAGTCACTTGTATTCTTTTTTTTGAATTTTTATTGGAATATAGTTGATTTACAGTGTTGTATTAGTTTCTGCTGTACAGCAAAGTGAATCAGTTATACATATACATACATCCACTCTTTTTTAGATTCTTTTCCCATATGGGTCGTTACAGATTATTGAGTAGAGTTCCCTGTGCTATACAGTAGGTCCGTCTTAGTTATCTATTTTATATATGTCAATCCCAATCTCCCAATTTATTCCTCCTCCTCCCTTTCCCCCCTGGTAACCATAAGTTTGTTTGTTTTACATCTGTGGCTCTATTTCTGTTTTGTAAATAAGTACATTTGTACCATTTTTTAGATTCCACATATAAGTGATATCATATGATATTTGCCTTTCTTATGTTGCCTTCCAGCATATCATATTCCTAGTGGGAGATTGTTAATCCTTAGGGTTAACCCTGAAACTTTGGGCCAAATCTTAAAAGGGAAAGACTAATCTTCAGGTCAAGGGGAAAGAAGAATGAGCCATGCGTCTTTCGTAGGGATGATGGAAATCAACAGCAAGAGAGCAGAATTGTTAAGCTCATGGGTATAAACACACTTTTTTTTTCAGAAAGACTAAACAATACAGAAATCACAATTATAATGTTTCAACAACCACTATGCATCATTTCTTCTTCTATAAGCTTATGAACCAGTTACTAAAATGTCAAGGAAAAAGTTAAGCCTTTTGTATCTTAATCCATAAAAGAATACTCAATATCAGGTAAATGGGGCACTTGTTGCATACTGATAAATATGTGGCTTCTTGTGCTTTCCATCCATATTGGGGGAAAAAAATCCCCAATTATGTTATCTTCAATTAGATCTAGCCACAGAGTTCTATTAAATACCTGTACAAAATCAACCCTTTCCTTAGCCTAGTTCCATATGAAAGTACTAACAAATGGTGACAGTTGTATGCAAATGGTGATTCATAAAAATGTAGATTCAGTTATGGATTTTAATTCATATGCCTCATATATAACAGCTGTACAAAAATAATGTCAAATTAAAGGCAGCATTGGAGACAAGGAGCAGCCTGTTCTCCCTGATCTGGTACCCGTTACCAAGGGAAAGAAATCTCTGATGCTTCATCTGTAAAAGAGCTCTGGGCGGCCTTGACCATCCATGTACAGTCTTCCATAGGTCCTTTGATACCTTCAGTTCTTCAGGCTGATCATTGTCAGCTCTGGAAGCTTTGTGCCTTTTAATTAGTCATTCTTACTTATGTCCTGCCTTTTAGTAGCTCTGGGACTTTTCTGACTAGAGCCTGGTGGTTCATTTTGAAATATTTTATAGTCTCCCTCACTGCCATCTCAGCCAATGGAACTGGTTTCTCCACCATTCAGGGTAGTCCTGTGCCCCCCAGCAAATGCTTTTAAGATGGTATTGTTAGCATATATATCCCTCTTCTTGATGAATTTGTATATACACACCCACACGCACATATATATGTATTCACATGCACACACATCAGCTTTTTTCTTGTCTCTTATCAGATACATCCAAGAAGGCTACCATTATATACCAGCCCTTCCAACAGATATGACTGTAGTCTGGTTTCCAAAAAGAACCTGTTTGACCACTCCTGAGTGGGACTGAGACATGGTGATTCCTGGGGTTTTCTCCTTGTAGGACATATGGCTGTTGAATTGGAACCACTGTTTGCCTTTGCCCAAATTGTATATTCAGAAAATGGCTTATGTGTTTCTTCTGGCACAGAGTTACTATTTATAGACACATATTCCATGGTAGTGATATTCTTTCAAGGATCCTCGTGTAACACCAAGAGGACCAGATAGTAATATCTTCTGCTGGTACTTCTTTAAGGCTTAGTTATTTCCTTCAGACTGTCCCACAGATAAGCTGGTCAGTGGCATCAGCCTGCCCTGCATTATTTCCCTGCACGCTGGGGAAGGTGAGTTTGGAGGTTGGACAGCACGTGGCCACTGGCCATCTACTCCAGGGTTTCCTCGTGCACTTTGCCCTTGGCCTTCTCCTTATGGGCACTGCTCTGGCAGACTCGCTTCACCTCCTCACCCCGCTGCTGAGGCCAGCAGTTTGCCCAGGTTTGTGGGGCCCCGTAGACCTATAGCCCAGATCCCCCGTCCTCCTCTCAGGGTGAAGAGGTTGGAAGCAACTGGCCCAGAAGCCCACAGGGGTGTGTCAATCAGGAGAGCATCCTGAGCTCCAGCTGGAGACATGCGTCACCCTCAGAGGCGGAGGCCTGTGACGCCAGAGTATGTGTCTCGGCCTCAGAACTCACCCTGCGCCCACACCCTGCATTCCTTTTGCTCCAGAAAGACACAATTGTGGCCAAGAAGCTGCTGATTCTTACAGCTTGGGGGCCTTATTTTTTTTTTTTAATAGCTTTATTGTGATAGAATTCACATATTATGCAATCCATCCATTTAAAGTGTACAACTCAATGGCTTTTACTATATCACAGATATGTGCAAATATCACCACCACCAATTTTAGAACATTTTCATCACCTCAGAAAAAACCCCTACCATTTAGCCACCACCCCGCATAATCTTGCTCTCCAGCCCCTCAGTGCTAAGGAACTAGTAATCAACTTTCTGTCTCTATTTCTGTTTTTGTTTCCCTCTTCTGGACTTTTCATTTGAATGGAATCATATAATATGTGGCCTTTTGTGGCTCACTTCACTTAGCATGTTGTTTTCAAGATTCATGTTGCAGCATGTATCAGTACTTCATTTCTTTCTTTTTTTTTTTAAATTTATTAATTAATTTATTTTTGGCTGCATTGGGTCTTCATTACTGCACACGGCCTTTCTCTGTTTGCAGCGAGTGGGGGCTACTCTTTGTTGCTGTGCACAGGCTTCTCATTGCAGTGGCTTCTCTTGTCGCAGAGCACGGGCTCTAGGTGCATGGGCTTCGGTAGTTGCAGCACGCGGGCTCAGTAGGTATGGCTCACGGGCTCTAGAGCTCAGGCTCAGTTGTTGTGGCGCACGGGCTTAGTTGCTCCAGGGCATGTGGGATCTTCCTGGACTAGGGCTCGAACCCATGTCCTCTGCATTGGCAGGCGGATTATTAACCACTGTGCCACCAGGGAAGCCCTTCATTTCTTTTTATGGCTGAATAATTTTCTACCATATGGCTATACTATGTTTTATTTATCCATTCATCTGTCAATGGGCATTTGGGTTATTTCCAACTTTTGGCTCTTGTGACTAATGCTGCTATGAACATTCGGGTACAGGTTTCTATGTGGACACCTGTTTTCATTTCTCTTGGGTATATACCCAAGGGTGGAATTGCTGGGTCATATGGTAACTGTATGTTTAATCATTTAGGAACTGCCAAATGTTTTCTAAAGTGGCCGCATCAGGACTTCCCTGGCGGTCCAGTGGTTAAGACTCTACGCTTCCACTGCAGGGTGCATGGGTTTGATCCCTGGTCGGGGAACTAAGATCCCCCATGCTGTGTGGCATGGCCAAAAAAAAAAGTGGCCACATCATTTTACATTCCTACCAACAGTGTATGATGGTTCCAGTTTCTCCACATCTTTGCCCCCTTGTTGATCTGACTTTATGCTTCTAACCATCCTAGTGGGTGTGAACTCATGTGAGGTTTTGAAAGGATTTGGGAAGGATTTTTCCTTTCTAATAGTTTTTAATGCCATATATATTTACATATCTATATGTTTTTAAAGTGTGCCCTTTTCTAGCATTTGTAAAAGCATGGCTGCTAAGAGGTCCTGTTGCCTGTCACAATAATAAAGGAGATTTCAATATTTGTTAATCCCCAAATATCATTGCCCAGAACCGACATGGGAGACTTGTTAAATGTGTGAGTTGCGGGGAGGGGCGGGGAGTGGTCGGAGAAGCGGGAGCAGGTAGTGTGTTTCTGGAGCCTTGCATCTTTCCCAGGAGACTGCTCCACTTCTCGTCGCTGTGTCTAACGGGTCCCTCTGTCTTTCAGGAGGACTGGCGTTGGCCCAAGTGCTCTTCTTCTATGTGAAGTACTTGGTGCTCTTTGGGGTCCCAGCTCTGCTCATGCGCCTGGATGGACTCACGCCGCCGCCCCTCCCTCGCTGTGTGAGCACCATGTTCAGTTTCACGGGGATGTGGAGGTCAGTGGCTTGGTTTATTAAGGCCCTTCAGGGACATCCAGTGGGAGGACCCATGGCTTGGCCGGCTTCAGAGCGCCTGGGCCACCACCCTTTCTCTGCCCTTCACTCGAGCCGCGTTTGGCACTGCGGTTTTTTTAATCTAACAGGATGACAATTCATGTTGTCTGAACCTCAAAAATATTGTCAGGCTTCGAAAATTGTGAATAAGAAAGTTTCTCACCAAGTTTGTGTACAGATACACGAAGGGTTATGTCTGAAGCGGTTTTTTACTAACTTGGGACATGACATATATATATATATATATATATATATATATATATATATATATATATATATATATATATACACTTTTAAAAAATTAATTAATTAATTAATTTATTTTTGGCTGTGTTGGGTCTTTGTTGCTGCGCTTGGGCTTTCTCTAGTTGCAGTGAGCGGGGGCTACTCTTCGTTGCGGTGCGCGGGCCTCTCACTGCAGTGGCCTCTCCCGCTGCGGAGCACGGGCTCCAGGCTCGCAGGCCTCAGTAGCTGTGGCTCGCGGGCTCCAGAGCACAGGCCCAGCAGTCGTGGTGCACGGGCCTAGTTGCTCCGCGGCACGTGGGATCTTCCCAGACCAGGGCTCAAACTCGCGTCCTCTGCACTGGCAGGCAGACTCATAACCACTGCGCCACCAGGGAAGCCCCCATGATGTATATTGTGATGATTTTATCGCTGTCTGTTTTTCTTGAAAATAACATCTTTGTATGTGGGACTGTAGATTAAAAAAATAGACTTAGGTTAATAGCACAGGCCAGGGCATTTACTAGCTCTCAGATCCAGGGCAACTTACTAAATCTAAGTTTCAGTTTTCTTATCTCTTACATGGTAATAATAATGATAATGATAATAATAATACTCATCTCTAAAAGCTGTTTTGAAGATTAAATAAGCTAATATGTACATTGAAAGCATCTGGCACATAGTAGGTGTTTAGCTTTCATCCTTATTTATTTATTTATTTATTTATTCATTTATTTATTGGCTGTGTTGGGTCTTCATTGCTGCACGAGGGCTTTCTCTAGTTGCAGCGGGCAGGGGCTACTCTTCGTTGCAGTGCGTGGGCTTCTCATTGCGGTGGTTTCTCTTGTTGCGGAGCACGGGCTCTAAGTGTGCGGGCTTCAGTAGTTGCAGCATGTGGGCTCAGTGGTTGTGGAGCATGGGCTCTAGGTTGCACGGGTTTCAGTAGCTGTGACTCGTGGGCTCTAGAGCGCAGGCTCAGTAGTTGTGGCGCATGGGCTTAGTTGCTCCGCGGCATGTGGGATCTTCCCGGACCCGGGATCGAACCTGTGTCCCCTGCACTGGCAGGCAGATTCTTAAGCACTGCGCCACCAGGGAAGTCCCTATCCTTATATTATTCCTACACTCATGCACTTGGCTACACAGGTGCTTCTTCCGAGTTTTCTTAGTCTTCTTGATTTTGCCCCATAAACATATAGTTGCCCTAGAGTCTTTGTTCTAAAAGATCCCTCAGCTCCCCCTGCCATTTCTGATTGTTGTTCTCCAGATGGGCTTGCTTGCCACTGTGTTTTATTATCACTTCCAGTGTGGAACAAGTGGCAGGCTGGCTTTTGAACTTGGAAAGCTAATGTAAGAACCTCAGGCTGGGGACTTGCACGTCTGTGGGAGGCAATGTCTACTTAAACTGTGCTCTTTAGAAGCCTCCATTTGCTTCACCCGAGTCCTGGCCCTGCTCAGAAAATCCATCCTGGCTCATCCAGTCTTATATTTTGTCTCTGAGCTCAGTGAATATTGTTATATCTAATGCTGCTCTTGGAAAGGGGGTAGACAGCATGCAACAAACATCCTGGTTTTCCATAGTAATTTATTGTGGAGGCTGAATTGATGTAAGCCTCTTGTACACATTTTATTTTTGGTCCAGTTTGCTTCTTGGGATTAGAAATGTCATGTGATTATTGTAAGGAGTGTTAAGTAATTGCTTTGATTTGTCTTTAATTATTTCATCAAATATCATAGGTTGCCCGGCTTTAATGGCAAGTTTAGGAAAGGGGCTCCCTCTCTAGCTAGGGGGCCAGGAAGTGGTTCTGTTTGAAAGGTGAGCCTGGTTGGAAGGCCCTGTTCACTTTTGACCTGCTCATAAAAGTAATTTACTGAATAGACGGGTTGGGACCTAGCATGGCTTGGGGGGACATGTGATGAATGCCTTGTGGGCACCCAGCACGGTTCCTCTGCCTCCTTGGTGTGAATGCTTGCTCTCATGCATTTCTTGGGAAGCACATTCTCCTAAAGGGCTTCTCCACTGTTGGCTGGGATAATTAAAAAAAACCTTGACTCTTGGCAGGCATGCTGGCTCCAGGCGAGTGAATTAATTATTTTATTTTTTGTCCAGGATCCTCTGTTGTAGACAAACCACTGAGGTGGAGAGAGTATGTCTGCCAAGACCTTTGTCATTCTTGTTTGGAACCAGACTCAAATAGTGTAGACCCCAGCTTGTTGAAACCCTCCCTCCTCCCTCTCAGTTACTGTGCGGGCAAGAGAGTAATAATGAAAAGTTACCCTGAGGGGGGGCTCTGGGGTGACTGCTTGGAGTGATGTGATTCTAAAGCACGGTGCTCACAAGAACGTGGGATGAAGCAGCAGACATGGTCTTTCCTGGGGGTGACCTAAACTTGTATCCTGGCTTCCTTTAGCAGGCATGGGTGTAGATCTGCCCCTTCATGTTTGTTTCAGTTTCTTGAAGGGTTTTCTGGTTTGCCAGTTATATGTAGAAACACTTGGGCCTTCATTCTTTGTACAATAACTGTTCCACATTAAGTAGATGAATTTAGGAAGGGAGATGAACTCTTTTTGAGCAATTCGGTGCCCAATTTAAGGTTCAGAAGAAGTAGTTTTTTAAGTGAAAAAAATAAAAATAAAAATTGTAGATTCTCCTTTGCACTATTTTTTTTAAAGGAATTCCTTTATTATTTATTTATTTATTTATTTATTTATTTATTTATTTATTTTTGGCTGTGTTGGGTCTTCGTGTCTGTGCGAGGGCTTTCTCTAGTTGTGGCGAGCGGGGGCCACTCTTCATCGCGGTGCGTGGGCCTCTCACTATTGCGGCCTCTCTTGTTGTGGAGCGCAAGCTCCAGACGCGCAGGCTCAGTAGCTGTGGCTCGTGGGCCTAGTTGCTCCACGGCATGTGGGATCTTCCCAGACCAGGGCTCGAACCTGTGTCCCCTGCATTGGCAGGCAGATTCTCAACCACTGCGCCACCAGGGAAGCCCCCTCCTTTGCACTATTTATGATGTTCCTCCACCCTTAGTTTACCATGCTCATAGTCAGGATCTGGTCGCATAACCCTGCCGTGGTCCTGGTCCCCATTCTCTTAACTTTTCTCCATAAGAAGGCATGCCAAAGGAAACTAAAATTTCCAATCTGTAGTTTCTATTTATATCCAATATTTCTGGGCCATCATTGAGGCATTGCTGTAGACAGGGCATTGCTCCCCCTTCTTGGGTTAAGGTTCGAGAAGAATTGAGCCATGAGCAGATGTGAAAGCTGGTGATGCAGATCGTTCTGCTGGGCTGTGGCAGCCACTCATACAGTGACACAAAGGACAAGGTGGATGGGAACTGGAGGGAAGAGATTTAAAAACAGTTTCCGGAGATTGTTTAATGGCTGCCTGAGCTTCTAGAAAATCCACACTGAATGAGGTTTACAGCTGAGGGTGAGAGATGGATTTTTAGCCTCCTATTTGAAAGGAGCCTTACACACCTGAACGCTGTGATGACTGATTGCACCATCTTTCAGTCCACTTAGCAGTGAGAGAAGACTTGAAGCCGGCAGCTCACCGTATCAGAGGAATCTGAGCTCTACATCACAGAAGAGATGAAACTGGCCATCAGCAGAGAGATAATGTTCCCTGACAGGATAGTTCAAATTGATCATGAAAAATTGCTATTCGCCCAGATGGCCCAAACGTAAAAGTTAGGACCTGATGTGTTTATTATTTTTTTTTCCTACTAGCTCTTCTGTTTCGTGTAATTCTTGCTCAGATATTTGCAGGCAGAACAAACCCCTAAGGAGTGTGTGTATTCCCGCTTGTGTGATTTTTCTGTGGCTGTACAGAGATGAGAAATTGAGAATTTTCTGCTTAATTTGGGGGGTTTCAGGTTTTAATTTAGGTAGGCTGAGATCTGTAATGAGCATCTTTTTCCAGGAGTCATTAAAGATGACATTGCGTGTCCGAGGTTCCAAATTAGAAATCTGATCATGTTCTTCTGATTTGATTTCTAGCTATGGAAGCAAAGTGATAGAATTTCCCATGGTGGCTGGTGAGTTATGGGTCAGTTTCAATTATCTCAGGAATCTCGCACAGCTTGCCCTCTGCGTTTCTTGAATTATGATGCTCTCAGGTCTTCACAGGCAAATTCATGCATCACTGCTTATCCCAGAGGGATCTGGGTGCTGTTGGTGGCTACTAGACCTTAACGTATGGAGACATCTTTGGGCTGGGGATGGGAGGAATCCGAGCCCCCTTTTTCAGTGGGGCATTGACTGCATGAACTGTTAGGTCAATAGAAGAATTTAGGTCCCCAGATGGAGAGTTGGTCCAGGCCTGCGGTAGATGATAAAAACCAGCTACACAAACTGCCGGCTTTGTATGAGTCCTGCCTTTGAATCACGTTTAACCTCAAGTTGCAGGGCAGGATGGCAAGCATGGAGTTTGTGAAATACACACCGTATCTACCAGCATTGTTGGGGGGAAAGCAGGGAAATTATGAACATAAAGGAGAAAAGATGCTTATTAACAGGTGCTGTTAATAAGAGTTCACTTGTTTTTTGGAGGCAAAGTAGTAACTAAGAGTTTGCTACGCCACATACTAGCTGTGTGATTTGGGCAAATAATTAAAAGTCTCTGGGTCAATCTTTTTGTTTCTAAAATGGAGATAATAATAGCCCTTGCCTCCTAGTGGTGACATGAGGGTTGATTGAGCCTGGGGTATAGTCGTTCCTCAGGAAGTGGTAGCTTCTTACTTTTTTGCACTTGAAAATCTAACAAAGCCAGAGGTGACTGAGAGATGGGCCGGGTTGGGGAAGCAGTGGGCAGTGTTGAGACTGGCTGAGGAGAGGCTCTTGTCCAGCTCTGAGCCTGAGATGTGACAATTCAGAGATACAGACTGTGGTGGAAAAGAGACGGGCTCTGCCCTCAGGAGGGGGCTTGATCAGGTTACTTTTACCTCAGTTTCCTCATCTGTTAAATGAAAGACAGACTCTTGTCACTAGATGATGTCTATGGTCCCTTGCAGTTCTACCATTATATTAGCCCCAGCCCCATTGGATGGAGATGACCACCAGTATCCTGGTGCTAAAATACTCCCACCCCTCCCCCACCTGTGCAATTGGGCAGGTATTTAATTTCCTTATGCCTGTGTCTTCTGAGGTATCAAAATGGGGCGAATCATAGTGTTTGCCTCACTGGGGAGGTGCGAGGGTTAAGTGAGACCATGTACTGAAGCAGTGAACACAGGCAGGCACACTGTAGACATCAACACATTAGCTATTAATCAGAATTGCAGACAGGAGAGTAAAGGCTGCACTGTTTGTTTTTTAATTTCTCAGAAATGAAAGGCCTGATCGGGTGGCTGGTTGAGGAGGTGGAAAGTGGGGATGGAGGGCGATATGTGGGAGGGGTGGATTTCAAAATGGAAGCATGGGGGTCCCCGAAATCTAGACCATCGCGACCTCCCCCTCACACCTGCGGGAATTCTTTTTGCAAATAGTTTCCAGCTGCTGGCCATTCGTATTACCTCACATTTTGGATACCTCTCTTAGTCTACCCTTCTCTCTTCTGATTCCCATCCCAACAGACTCAGAAAACCTATTTTCTTTCTTCTTCCATTCATATTTCAAAAATCCCCATACCTTTTCCTCCAAACACAGACTTCTGTAAATCAAAGCAGAAATGGGATGTCAAGCTGAGGCAGATTTTGTGAGCCATCATTATGTTTTGCTTCCTGGATTTATTTTTACTTCAGAGACAGTTGCTCTGCTCCTCTCTCCATTTCTCCCTGTGTGGAGAGTGTTTTCAGTTCACATATCACTGAGCGAACCCTCAAACTTTTTAGAGTACGAAGCGCTTTGATGCAGGAAGCACCAGGGCATCTTCAAACAGAAGGCTTTCGTTGGTCACCAGTCACCAGAGACCGACTGCCTGCATTTGAATCCTGGCTCTGTTCCTTATTACCCAGTGACCCCCTCTGTGCCTTAGTTTCCTCCTCTGGAAAATGGGGATATTATAATACTCACCTCTGGGAACTAAGACCCTGTACTTGTCACGCAGCAGCCTTGCTCCACAGTAGTTGTCTCTGTACTTGTTCATATCCCAGCAGACTATAAGCTCTTTGAGGGCAATGATCAGATCTTGTTTTGTTCAGTGCTGTGTCCCCAGCACCCTCTCTGGTGCCCAGCATGTAGTGGGCACTCAGGAAATATGTGCTGAATGGGTGAATAGTCACTCTTCTCTGTAATTTTGGATACTAGGTCTGAAGAGCCAGATTTTTCAAATAGTCTGATCTGGCGGCTGAGCAGTTGCTCTGTGTCACTGGCACTGACATGTCCTTGCTTAGGTACACACACCGTGACCACTGTCAATACCCCACCCTCTCTATCTCCCTGTTTTTCTTGTTAAATGTGTGTACATGGCTTGTCAAAATATTGTGTCTGCTTGCAGTTTTCCTGAGAATGAATCTGCCTTGTGAGGAATGAGGGATGTACGCCTTTCTCACTTAATTACTATCATTATTTTATCTGACATTGTGCCACGTCCTTGATACCAGGTGAGGGAGAACGTTGCAAACTTACAGGAAGAAAAGAGATTCCATTCAGACTTTGATGTGAGAGAGGAGTTTGACAACTGTTTCTCTTTGGAGATAGGATTTTTCCAAGGGAGGGGCTACAATGGAAGATGGAGAACACGGAACAGGACTTGGAGGGAAGTGCTTTGAAAACACGTCCTCACAGCGAATACAGTTGACCCCTGAGCAGCTCAGGGGTTGGGGCGCCGACCCTCCTGACAGTTGGAAATCCACGTATAATTTATGGTCGGTCCTCTGTATCCATGGTTCCGTGGTTCCGCATCCTTGGATGCAATCAGCCTCGGACCAAATAGTACTGTAGTATTTACTATTGAAAGAAATCCGAGTATAAGTGGACCCACACAGTTCAAACCCGTGTTGTTCAAGGGTCAACAGTTATGGCAGGAGTAATAATAATAATAGAGGCAGTGGCAGCAAACAGTGCATACATGATGCCAGGCACATTTCTAAACACTTTTATAGATTTAATTTATTTAATCCTCACAAAACTCCTACGGTGTAGGTTCTGTTATCCCCACTTTACAAATGATGAAACTGATGGAATCACACACCTTAAATCCTTAAATCACACTGCTAGTTAGTGGTGGAGCTGGGATTTGAACCCAGGCACATGGCTGTAGCATCTGTGCTCATAATCACTGCCTTTCACTGTCTCCAGTGAAATGGAGCTGAAGTGGATTCCTCCTCCAGGGTCTGGAATGTAAGGCTTGTGTGACAGGCTCTGGAACTTAGGGGTACTGAGAATGACGGTGGCTTTTGTACTGACTCCCTAGAAAGGGAGATGGTTCGGGGGTGAGGGGAGGGGGCAGTCGGGCAGTGGGTCGGCCTCTATGTACCAAAGGGATGAGGAGACAGGGAGCTGCCATTTAACCCTGAGTAGCTGACCAAGGGAATGGTGTGGGGTCCACGGGGTTTCTGTTCTTACGTTACATCCCTTATGTTACAAATGGCAATCCAGAAACGGCTGCCTCAGTGGAAGGGGGAAGGGGGCTTCACCTGGTGCCCACATAAAAACTGGACTTTGTTTCTCCTGCCAGTGTCTCCTCCTCCTGTGTCCCCTGGCACGTGGCCACCTTGAAGGCTGTCCTCCTCCTCCTGCTCTGTTTCTTTGTCTTACATCAGGCTGGGTCAGACCTTCTTTGTCAACAAGGATGGAGAATTGTCCCACATCTGCCAGCCGGTAACCTTATGGGCACTTAGCACTGTCTTGTTTCTAATTCACGCCCTCCCTTTAGCAAACCCGTGTTGCTTTTTGCCCCACCTCTGTTCTGAGGATTAAATTCACAGTGCAACCTGCTGTTTCTCTGAAATGTTTGTAGGCATTTTGATGTATCAGTTTTACGTTCGTATGCGGTCAGGTCTCTTCTTATTTTCCTGTGTAGTTTCTGCCTTTGGTGATAATCTGAGGAAGTCCATTTGACATTTACTAACTTTTATATAAGGCAAGAATCCTTCATTTGGGGATCCGTAAGCTACTGAAAGAGTTTTTCTGTAGATTCTCAGAAACCCGCTCTCCATAGTCTCTGCATCACCTAGCACTGGGCCTGGCACATAGTAGGCCCTCAACAAACAGATATTTCCCAAGTAAAGAAAGATGATTCTCCACGCCTCCCACTCCTTTAAGAGATTAAAGGGAAATTGGCTTATATGTGAAGTATGGGTCAAACTTAATTATTCCCAGTGGCTAACCTGCCATCCTGTCCCACTTATGGTGCATTTATACAATGCCACCTGCTTCCATATAATCTGTTTCCTATGTTGTACCAGAGGCTCTTTCTGGGCCCCCCCCCCCCTACAGCGTGCATTCTAGGTTCTGTGTTTCTTTCAAATGTGAATGTTTCTATCTTTTCTGTATTGAACGACTTACCATTAGAATCCAAGAGGGAATTTGTGTTTCTTTGTTGGGTCTGGTGCAAAAAAGAGCAGGGGGTGAGTAAAGAAAACAACTCTTTTATTCCTCCTCATTAAAGGCCCCAAACCAGCAAACCAGCCAGCCACCATCACCATCACCACCACCACCACCACCACCACCACCACCACCACCACAACAACAACAAAAAAAGAAAAATTTAAAGGACTTTCATTATTTCAGGGACAACAGACTAGGGAGAGGCTGTCCTCTTTTCCGCAGTGGGTGAGAAGGAGGGAAACCCTCATCGTGGACAAACAGTGGTGTTTGTGCAGAAGCAAAGGATAAGGGTCAAATTTGGAGCCTCCTGAGGGAAAGAAAGGGGCTGAGTAGGTGTCACCTGGGATGGGAAAATTATGCCCCCCCGGGGTTCTGAGTAACTGAACCTCAGATTCTCCTCCTTGGACCCCCTGGAGCTTTCCATCCATTGCTTCTCCTCTCTGTCCTCTCTCCCTGTTTTACATGATATAATGTCTCCTGCCTGGGCCTGGGCTTGGGAGGAGTAGGACCAGCTTGATTACTTATCAGTCGAGGGGAAGGCAGGCAGGCCCTTGCTTCTTTGCTTTGAGTGAAGATTGCTCCTGGCATCCCAGGTTGCCCCCCTGAGTGCATGTTCCCTTGGAAAATTGGTCTAAACCGTGGTCAGATTCCACATTACTATTACCAGTGGACTGAGGAGTAGGCCTCAGATGATAGTATGTATTAGAATCATCTGCAAGGCTTGTTAAATGGCAGAATAGGAGTCCATGTCTAGATTCTGTTTGAGTAGTTTGGAGTAGGGCCCAGTAATCTGAATTTTGTCAAGCAACTAAAGTATCTGTGGTCCATGGACCACACTTTAAGAAACATTTGCTACCATCACCCTTAGCCTTAGGAAGGAGAACAGATTCCTGCAGAGCCTTTCCTGATCTGGCCCCAGCTACTGTCTTTCATTCTCTTTATTCTGAGCACTTGCCATGTGGTAGTCTAATGGGGAAGAGGGATACGAATTCAAAGACTAATAGAATTGCACTGAGACAGATGATGTGAAGGGGAGATCCACAGTGCTCTTAGAACCTGTGTAGAGGGATTTGTTCTCGTCATAGAAAGCTCCTCTGCTGAGATATGGATTGACCTGAGGTCTGAAAGTTGAGTAGGAGGGGAAAGAGTTTTCCAGGAGGAGGAAATGGCATGTCCAAAGGTCCTCTGGTAGGAGAATGTGGCAGTTCTCTGGCCCGAAGAAGGCCACTGTGTGGTGTGCAGAGAGCACATGTTTGGGGGGTCGAGATGAGATTGCATACAGGTGGGGTCTCTGACCAAAGATGACCTTGTAGGCCCAGGGAGGAATTTAGTCTTCAAACAAGGACTGAGATTTTAGGACTTCAGCACTTTCAGCCTGGGTGGACAGGTTTGAGCCTGTAAAGCAGATAAAAAAAGGATTGGCTAGAGAAGGCCAACTTCTCTTGGTAAATAAAAAGGAACAACTAGGGAGCATATTTTACCAAGAAGAACAAAGAGTGTTTTGAGAAAGGAGGAAGCAGTTACCAGAGCCCAGTGCTTCTGAGAGGTTGAGGGTGATGAAGCCTTTTGGGGTTTGTCAACTGGAGGTTATTACTAACCTTATCAAGAGAGCTTGCTTCAGTGGAGCAAAGGGGCTGGGGGCTGGATGTGAGGGGTTGCAGTGTGAGAGGGGAGGGAGCCCTTATCTCCTTACAGTCCCTCCCTCAATTCGATGTTCTGGCTCTATCGGACTTTTTGTTGTCCTCCAAGGCCATCAGCTGTCTCTTCACTGAGAGCCTTTGCCCATTCGGCTCCTCCTCCACCCATTCTCTGTTCCCTCCTACTTCTGCATCTTCTGCTCTTACCTCACACTGCATCTTTTCTGGGATACCTGGTTCTCTAAGGTTGAATTAGGTACCCTTCTGCTGTGCTTCCATGATACTCTCTGTACTTTCACTATGACCATGGTTTGTACACATGGGCATTATAATCACTTGTCAACTTGCCCGTCTCTTTCGGTTGGGCTGTGAGCTCCTCAAGGCAGGGCCAGCACTGTGCTCCTATCATATCACATACGCCTTTTGCAGTTAGGAGGCATTCAGTAAATGTTTGTGGAACGAACAGTGAATGAATGAATGAGCGTATAATTCAGTTATGGCTAGAGTGATGTCTGTGGTAGGATCATTATCATGTATACCCCTATCATATATAACATATTGTTACTGACTATATGACAATATACCATTGTTATATAGCGGGTAATACGCGTGCTCTTAGCCATTCAGGACTCTTCTTTGTAGAGGTGAAACATACCGTGGTTCCCTCTTTCCTAATACTACTTCCATTCACTTAACACGTAACTATTGAGTATATCCCATGTGCTAAGAAGAACAGAGGGAAATAAAGAAATGTGAATTTTGTTTGCCCTCTGAGGACACGTGCTTAAATATCAAATACATGGCAGAATATGACAAGGCTTAAAGACTAATTTAGGCAGTGAGTGTATGTGGAGTACAGGGGCAACGGAGATTACGTGCAGCTGGGCTTATCAAGCAAGATGTTCTGAATGAGTTGGCATTAAGAGGAGGGCTCAGGTCCGTCCACCTAGAGTCTGTCATACAGAGTGAAGTCAGAAAGAGAAAAACAAATACCATATGCTAATACATATATACGGAATCTAAAAAAAAAGGTTCTGAGGAACCTAGGGGCAGGACAGGAATAAAGACTCAGACGTAGAGAATGGACTTGAGGACATGGGGAGGGGGAAGGGGAAGCTGGGACGAAGTGAGAGAGTGGCATGGACATATGTACACTACCAAGTGTAAAATAGATAGCTAGTGGGAAGCAGCCACATAGCACAGGGAGATCAGCTCAGTGCTTTGTGACCACCTAGAGGGGTGGGATAGGGAGGGTGGGAGGGAGGGAGACGCAAGAGGGAGGGGATATGGGGATATACGTATATGTATAGCTGATTCACTTTGTTATACAGCAGAAACTAACACATTGTAAAGCAATTATACTCCAATAAAGGTGTTTTAAAAAAAATAAAGAGGAGGGCTCATTTCTTCATTTATCATCATGTCTCCCATGAACCAGGCTCTGTTAGGTTTTGGCTGTACAAAAGTGTATGTGATAAAGTCCCAAAACTCTTGGAGGGTTGGGAAAGGAGTGGAGCAAGAGGGCTGAGCAAGTGATCACATGTGCCAGGTACTGGGCTGGTCATTTTCATATTCTTCACGTCATGGAGTGTAGTTCATGTGTTATCACCCTAATATACCAAATAAATGTAATCTCTCTATTTCAGACAGTTTATCCACTCTTCCTCATTACGATATCTGGGTATGGGTTTGGAAAGGGGCATTTCAGTTTTAAAAGCCAGTCAGTAAATGTTGAGTGCCTATGTGGGAGATGCTGTTTTAGGCTCATGACGTAAAGTAGTGAGAAAAAAAGCAGAACATCCTGCCCCTTATGGAACTTCCATAATAATAATAGGAGGAAGATAATAAGCAAAATAAGTAAACTAGGTAGTGTGTTAGAAATTCATAACTGTAGAGAAAGATAAGCCAGGTGAAGGGGATGGGGAGTGGCAGGGGTTGCAGTGTGAAATGTGGTGGACGAGGAAGCTTCACTGAGGAGGCGCCATCTGAGCAGAGCCTTGGACGAAATGAGGGAGCGGCCACATTGGTGGCTGAACAGAGCGTTCCCAGCAGAACGTACATGGAGGACAGAGCGTGCGCCTCGGTGTGGAAGGCGTGGCAGGGCTGCCAGTGCGGTGGGGCAGAATGAGCAAGAGTAAATGTAGAGGCAAATGGGTGGCCAAGAGAACAGGGGGCCATTTTAAGGGCTTTGGATTTTACGTTTGCTTTATGAATCTTAAGCTCTGCTACTGCGTGCGCAATCATTTGGGAGTATTATACTTTCTTGATGAAGGAACCATTTTATCATTTTATAATGATCCTCTTTATTGTTAATATTTCTTGTTCTGAGGTTTATTTTGTCTAATATTAATATAGTGAATCCAGCTTTTTTTTTTTTTTGATGTGTTTTCACGGCATATCTTATTCCATCCTTTTACTTTTAACCTTGTGTGTTTTTAAAATTAAAATAAGTTTTTTTGTAGACAGCATAGAGTTGAGTTTTACTTTTTTATCCAAACTGACAGTCTCTGCCACTGGGACATTTAGATCATTTAGAATTAATGTAATTATTGGTGTGGCTGCATTTAAATCTACCATCTTGATAATTGTTTTCTGTTTATCCCATTTGTTATTTGTTCTTTTTTTATGCCTTCGTATCTACCCATCTGTCTGTCTGTCTGTCTATCTATCTATCATGGTAACATACACAATTTAATATAAAATTTACTTTTTTTGTAGTATGAGGAGCTCACATTTATTGAAGGTTTACTCCATGTCACTATATAGAGCTATGTATTGTTCAAAGGTTATATCAATGCCCACAATATATCTCTGAAGAAGAGTTTATTTCCCTAATGAACAAGTAAGTAATTTGGAGTTTATAAAGTTTATCACCTAAGATCACTATACTAATGTGAACTTGAATGCATATCAGGTCAATAGCATCATCTGAGCTCTTATCAGTACTTTCCTTTTCTGTGATATTATGATGCCCTTCAGTTACTGAAGTATCTACATTTTTTCCCTTAACGAGATAGGAAAATTTACCGTTTTAATCATTTTATTTTATTTTATTTTGGCTGTGCTGTGCAGCATGTGGGATCTTAATTCCCTGACCAGGGATCAAACCCATGCCCCCCTGCATTGGAAGTGCAGAGTCTTAACTACTGGACCGCCAGGGAAGTCCCTTAACCATTTTACAGTGTACAGTTCAGTGGCATTAAGTACATTCATATTATTCCATGATCATCACCACCATCCATCTGTGCAACTTTTTCATCTTCCCAAACACAAACTCCAGACCCACTAAACGATAACTCTCCTCCCCCAGCCCATTTCTGGTACTATTAATTTCTTTGTATAAATCCAAATATTCCATTTGGTATTATATTTCTTTCTGCCTGAAGAACTTCCATAGCCTTCTGGTCTGCTGGCAATGAATTATATAAACTTTTATTTCTTTTTTGGGGGAAAATGTTCTTATTTTGTCTTCATTTTGGAAAGATATTTTTACTGGATATGGAATTTTATGTTGACAGTTATTTTTTTCTTTCAGTGTCTTAAAGATGTCTTTCCATTATCTGCTGGCTTGCATAGTTTCTGACAAGAAGTCTCATATAATTCCTCTGTATGTTATGTTTCTTTTTTTTCCCTCTGGCTGACTTCAAGATTTTCCCTTTATCTTTGGTTTCAGCAGTTTGACTGTGATGTGCTTAGGTATAGTTTTCTTTGTTTTCTGCCTGGAGTTCTCTGAGCTTGGATCTATGGTTTATTTTCTTTCATTAATTTTGAAAAAGTCTTGGCATTATCTCTTCAAATATTTCTTTCCTACCATTTTCTCTTTTCCTGCTGGCATTCCAATTGGACTGTCTGGTATTATCCCACAATTCTTTGATGCTTGGTTTGTCTTTTTGCCTCCCAATTCTTTTTTTTTTTTTTTTCCTTTCTGTGTTTTGGTTTGGATACTTTCTACTGGCTTATCTTTAAGTTCCTTGCTCCTTTCTTCTGTTGTGTCCAGTCTGCTTCTTCATATCCCTACCTAAAGTAGTAAAGGAAGATGAGGATTGACACTGGAGTTGCCCCTATGGAGGTCACTGGTGACCTTGACAGAAGCAGTTTTAGTGAAGTGGTAGGGGCAGAAGCCCCATTAAAGTGGACTCAAAGGAGAATGCAGATCTTATCTGAGCCCCAGGAACCTGTGCAGAGTCTAATGCAAAGAAGCTGGTGAAGCTGGCCCAGCCTTCCTCTCTTCCTGACTTGGCCTCATCCCAGTTCTTTTCACTAGGCAGACCCCTTTGAGTCTCGGCCAGGCCCTGGCAAGCCTGTGCACTACACTTTGCAGTGTACTCACCTTGCCATTCATCACAGGTGTCCCTAAACCAGGTTTATTGGCTCTCATCTTACTCCCTCCATGTGGAACTTCTGAATCTCTTTTGCCATAAGGTTGCTAAAGGAGGCTCAGCAAGCTACGCTCTCTCCTTCACTCTGCCTAACTATATATCTTCCAATATGCCCACTCTTTGTTGTAGAGAGCATCCTGAAAGGTGGTCTATCAGAGTTCCAACCAGAAAGGAAAGCCGGAGTCTCTCTGCTTGGGTTTTTATCTCCATCTGTATAATGGACTTCCCTTTTAGCATGTCATGGGGTGGGCTGATGGGAAGAGGAGCCGGGACAGGTTTCTGAATTCTTCCCTCCTCTTTCATCCCTTCCTCCCCTTCCCAGAGTTCACTGAGTCACAAGGGGCAGGTTTTCTATCTTCTCTTCTGACATATTCTTCTCCTCTAGGGCAGAGAGCCTTGTGGCCCAGGTATTATAGGTAGAAGGGGGTACTCTTTATTAATATGGTGAAAAATAAGATCCAATTCAGTTAGACTCGGTGCTAAATTTGTGAGCATTTGCACAACCCGGAAGTAGGGATTGCTGAGAACAAAATACATTGTTTTAGTTTTAAAAAGTCCCCTGTTAGAATTAACTTATTTTTTCTTGTAGTAGTATTGTTGGATAAGGATTTAAATATCATCATCACCATGTAAGAACTAGAGATGTAAGTAATGTTTCCAGAGTCACATAGGTAGTACATTCTAATTGCATTAAAATCTAAATCCTAATCCTCTTAATAAGAAAGGTTTAGATGCATAATGCATTTGCTTGTAGATGAGTATGTGAAAATTCATACCTTCACTAGCACCACAGGTAAATAGGTTTCCTTTTCCCGTTATACCAAGAAGAAGTGCAAAAATATTTGATGTCATCCACCTTGTGAGTCCTGAGATTTCAGACTACTTTAGCTCCAGACATGTTACCTGCCATCTTTATTCAATCCACCTGACTATAGTAGGCATTCAAAGATTTTTCTCTTGGTGTGCTAATAAAATTCTCTGATATTGTCCAACTACTTACCTAATGAACAAGATGAATACTGTCTCCTCCTGAGTACTGTAAGCTATAGATAACCTGCAGGGTAAAGTTAAGACTAATTCTCTAATAATATTTCATTGTTAAGCATGACATACAAACCTGGCTCCAACCTACCATTTCATATGCTTCTCACTCACCTTATAAGACAACGGGGCAGAACTGGTCGCTGTTCCTCAGTCGAGCCCATCCAGTTCTCTCACAAACCTTCATGACCTTGGTGCTGATGTGCTAGTACTGCAGGGCTCGCTGTCATGCTTCTCCTTCTATCAGGCAAGATACCGCTTAGTCTTCAAGTCAGTCCCAGCTTCAGTGTCTGTCAAGCTGTGCTCAACCCTCCAGCAGAGGGATTGCTCTCTCCTCTTTACTCCATGGTACCGTGTACGTTCATGTATTTTATTTAATATGTATACGTGCTCTTGCAGTCGTTGTGTCTAGCTCACTGAGCTTTTGGAGGCCAGGGACTACCATACCTTACTTATTTTGTCTTTTTGGTATTTAATACAGCCAATGTCTGTATTTAGCAAGAGCCATGCTATCCCAAGTACTGTCTGAGGAATAGCCTCTTCTGGGAGCTTGTTAGAAATGCAGAATATTGGGTCCCACCCAAGACCTACTGAGTCAGAATCTGCTTTTTAACAAGATCTCCTAGGAACATTGTGTGCACATTAAAACTTAAGAGGCACTGGGCTGGGCTAGAGGGCTCCTAAGGACTCCTCGTCGCTGACATGCCATGACCGTAGACTACCTGGAGGATGGCCTTGGGTGACTCTAAGTATCTGTGAATGTTCAGTATCTTACATTCACATGGGCCACAGGGACTGGGCCCCGGAAGAACTCCGGCAGGAGCTTTTGCTGGTGTTCTCAGGGGAGGGGACCACAGAGGGACTAAAGAGATGGGGGGGAGGGCGAACTCAATCAGCCCCAAGGTAAGGAGGGGCCTTGGGGGTAGCTCTTGATGCGGAGATAAGGAATCAGTCAAGCCACCCAAGCAAGATGGAGGCCACTGACCTACAGTCACAAAAACTTAGGAACAGTGAGCCGCCCCTATTTGTTGTCCAGGATGCGTTTGTCCTCCAGCTTGTTTTTCCTTCACGTGGACTTCTCCCTTTCTCTGCCCTCTTCCCTCAGTTCTCCTAGAATTGTTCCTCTTGTGTAAGAAGCCCACGGGTGAGGGAATGTGCCATCCAGGAAGGAAAGTCTGACCTCTCTCTCCTGGGAGCTGACTGTGTAGCTCCCTTCTTTGGATTTTGGAGGGCTTCCTTCCTGCTTCCCATTGCAGGGAGGGGCATGGCTTTCCCTATGAGACTATTTACACAGGAGATCTGGCCCACCAGACTTCTGGAAAGCAATGCCTGTGGACATGACCTTACTGTTAAAGTCGAGATGATAGATACAAGTAGTCATTATGTTTGTGGGAAATGTTGCTAGCAGCAGTGTATAGAGGATTTGCTAAGAAGTTAATTAAAATATACATCGTGGGTATCCTACAGGTGCCAACAGGTGCCAACTGTGTTGTGAACAGTGAGTGAGTTAGCAGCAGTCAGACGAGGTTGCTGGCTTCATTATTACAGTTGAGGTTCTTCCACTGTGGGTGGGAAGCAGGGTTGTTATCAGGGGGACAGAAAAATGGACTCAGAGGCTTGGTGGTGACGTAGCCCAAATCCCATTATGATACACTGTCATCCTAATGTTATCGAATGGGGGTCCCGCTGATCGCCGCTTGCAAAATCATGACTCACAAATGGTAGAAAGGAAAGTTGCCTTTAATCAGAATGCCAGCAATCTGGGGAGATGGTAGACTCAGTGTCCCCCAGAAACAACCTCTGAAGATTCTGCTCAGCCATGAAAGCATTTAAATAGCAACAGGGAAGTAATTTCGATTAAGCACTGAGATGGGGGTCAGAGTCGACACCACCCGCCAATGTGTGCAGGCTTGTCGACTCCTCATGATCTTCCTCTAGATGCTCTCTCGTTCACACGGTTTGTTCACGGCTTGTTCCTGAGATTACTGAAGGGGAAGCTAGGGAGGCGATCTGGTCATCTGTTAATTACTTATTCTTTGTTTCCACTTCTTTGATCTATGGAAAGAACGGACAAGTTAGGCAAGGTATTGTGTGATTAAAATATTTGAAAGCTGTGCTTGGGCTGGAAATGAGTAGAGCGTGCAGGTGCCTGGTTTGAAAGTTAGTTACAGTATAGCTTTGCTAAAGTGGCAAGAGAAGGGGCTTCCTGCTGAGGGCGGTTTCCTGTAAAGAGCTGCTTACAATAACATAAATCTGCATACAAAGATATTACTTGCCTAGCTGGCAACTGACTTAATTGGTAGCAGTAATTGTCAAAGCAATATATTTCCCAGACTACTTATATTTTTGTTACAGCTGGGATTAGGTACCCTTCTTGCAGTCTGTGGTTTTACTGCAAAAACTGAGCGCCAAAATTTTAGATTCCCTAGGATTTCTCAAGTGAGTTTCTACAACAGGGTGAGATGTGGTATATTTGAGACAGAGTGTGTTTTCTCCTAATAGTTGTATGGTCACTCAGTTTCATGAGGTTGGTCCATAAAGAAATCCGAGGGACTGGTTTTGTATGTTAGGTTTTCTGTGTTTCATTTCTGATTTGACAGCAGATTTAATTTCCTAAAGGTTGCTAGCAAGATCGTCTGCCAGAATTTTGTGTTTGACTCAGAATCATGAGCAACTACCATGTGGTCTGTGCACTTTACTTTCTGAAGGTCATTGGTCCCTCAAGTCCTATCAATAAAGCCAAGAAACTGTGCCATCACCTCTTGTGGGTTTGAGTGGGAGACCTCGGCTTGAATGACCTGAGGGATTTGACTGTGGTCCTTGAGTCCTTGGCATGGCAAAAGGGGAGGGTTAGGGCTACCTCTTGTAATCTGGGAAAATCCTTAGTAACCTGAGGTCCAGGTCTCCTGACTGAGGAGTCAGAGGAGAGGGGAGGGTATGAGGTGAGGTGGGGAAAGCGATTGTCTCCCTCTCTATAAAAGCTCTTCCCTGATGGAGCCTGGGCTACAGGGATTTAGTGCTATGTCAGCACAATGTAGAGAGGTACAGGAGCTGCCCTCCCGAACTCCACACAGGCTGTTCTTGTGAGTTTCTCAAACATGCTGCTCCTCCAAACACAGATGGATACTTGAACTGCTGGCAGCAGGGAATGTGCCTTGATGTTTTTCTGGTATCGAGAATAGTTGTCCAAAGCCCCTCCCTCCATAATGAGAGAAGGGCATTTGTGAGAGGATTAGCAGGATGGGGCGGTCTGTCTGCAAAGCCACTTGGACTGTGTGGGGTTAAATTCATGGCTGATGGCTCAGTGCTCGGACCACTGGTGGAGGTGCCCAGCAGCAGGGGCAGCAAAAAATCTGTCTGCTTTTCCAAGGCAAGTTTCATCAGCATCTCACTGAGCAGAGTGTCCCTGTTGCATGGGCTTATTTCCAAATTATTCTGCAACTTCATATTTGATTCTCAAATATTAAAATTATTGATTTTATTATTATCTTCCACTTACAAACTATTTAAATAAATTGTAAATGCCGTCTTAATGGATTATAACCAAAAGTCCAAATTCTCTTTGTTCAGTAAGTATTTATTGAGCACCTACTATGTGCCAGTCACCAATTTATGCATACAGAGCTGAGTAGGGGAGTCTCTGCCCTCAGGGAATTAAATGCCAACAAGTAGTGTATACCAAGACAGGCATGACCATCCTTGAGCCTGTAAAGTACTTCAGCATTTAAAAATACTTCCACATCTGTTGTCTCATTTGTGGGTTCAGTGGGTTAGTCAGAGAAGGTCTTATTTTTATTATTCCCATTTTATTGACAAGGAAAATAAAAGCCATAGAGGTTAAATGATTTTCCCAAAGAGGTAAGTAGTAAGAGCTGGGACCACACCATGTCCTTTCTCAATAACATGTCTTCATTTACTTAATGTTAGCTTTTAAAAAAATGTATTTTAGCAATAATTAGGTTTAAACTGTTATGTCTTTAAGGTACAAATATCATAGAGTTAATGGACACCATGAAAAATAAATTGATTTACACTAATTCCCTGAAAATATATAAAATAATTTGTTTCGTTTGGATAACAGTATGTGACCATTGACATAAAGTTGTTGAGAAAGTACAACAATTTTTATATCAATTTGTTTAAAAAGCATTTAAAGAATTACATAGTACAGAGAATAGGGTGGAGCTTTGGAGTCTGACAGACCCGACATCACATTCTTTCCTTAGTAGGTCTGTGACCTTGATTAAGTTTCTTTAACCTCTCTAAGTTTTAGTTTCTCCACCTGTTAATGGGCTAATGCTGCGTACGTGCTGGGGTGGAAATGAGGGTTTAATCTTTCTTTATAAATTAAATAAGGTTCATGTTCTGGTTGTTACTGAATCATGCAGGCATTAAAGATGTATGTGGTTGGGGTGAGCTGACTTAAAATATAAGCTGCACAGCATATCAGAATTCACTTGGGGCAGGATGGGTTGCGGTCACCCTACAGGTGTGCTGACAGCGAGCGAATGAGGATTGGGAGAGGCGTAGCCTGTGTGGTTCAGACTCCACGGGCAGAACACAAGCTGAGTTGTCAGAGTCGAGCCCCAAGTCAAAAGTTGCCCGGGCAGACACTCTGACCTGCAGCTGTTGATTGGTGAGACAGTCCTTCTTACCTGGGCACCTCTGGAGCTTATTCCAGGGGAACCAACGTCAGCAATTTATTTATCAAGGATTATTAATAATTCCTTTTAGCGGTTCTGCGTTGACCATATAGAGACCTAGGAATGGGTGCTCCTGGCGCCCCCGTTCCCCTCCATTTGGAGCTCACTGGATTCTGTGTCCCGGGTGATCTGCACCTTCCCAGCGTACACCACCTTTAGAAACCTCCTAACTGTCCACCTGGTTCAGCTTCAGAGCCTGCGGGCAGACTTTTTCTGTCCCATCTGGCCTCCACTGCCGTTAGTCCCAGCTGACCCTGAGCTGTTTTCTCTCACCTTCCTCTGATAAACCCTATCCAGCCCAGAATCGCCACCGTATTCCTTGTTTCCCTGGATGCCCTCGTGTGTGACTTACCCTTCAGGAACCTACTTGTCCAGACCCCTGCTTCAGGGGAGGTTCTGACTCTCCGTTGATTTGTGTGTTCGTTTATTGATCCAACAAATATTTTCTGAGTGCCTATTATACCAAAAACTGTACTAGGTGCTAGGGACAGAGTAGTGAACAAAACAAGTGAAAGCATGCCCTCTCACAGAGTTTACTTTCCAGCTGGTGAGACAGATAATAATCAACATAATAAATAAGTAATATGGCATGTTAGGACATAATAAATGCTGTGGCAAAACTCGAGCCAGGTAAGGGAGATCTGGAGTTCCAAGGGAAGCATTGCAATATTCAGTCAATAAAGGTTCGGCGAACACTGCATCAGCGAATACTGAGCCATCGCTCCTGGGGAGATACAGGATTAGGTTCCTGTGAGTCTCTGGTTGCAACATTTTTGTCAGCCGGTCAATATGTAACATTGTTTTAATGTATGTTTCTGTTTAAGAGCACTTATTTAATATATATTGTTGATTCATTAGCCTTGAGCTCATGGCCAACAGCACTATAACTCATGCCTGAGTGAGGTTGTCTAACATACATGTTTTCTCTGTAAGGGACATCACAGCCTTCTTGTGCTTAGGAACAGTAGACAGAACTTCAGCAGTATTCTTGGGGGCCATTTTAAACAGTGAAATCACCAAAAAAAAAAAAAAAAAAGCACGAAAGTACAAAACACATGGTACCAGACAGACTATGAAAAGGACACTTGTTTACAGTCTGAGAGCTGAAACAAGAAGGCAGAGTGCTGCCTCATTCCGTCTTGGCCAGGCACATGGCTGTTGGGCGGTTCACATTTTTTTCTGCTCTGAGCTTGTCTGTGAATGACTGCAAAAGTACCTCAAGTATTGATTTGGGGTTACAAATAAATTTTAGTGAGTAGGCAAATTCGCAGATACAGAATCAGAGAATAATGAGGACTGACTGTAAACGGGGTGATCAGGGTAGGCCTCACTGAGAAGGTGACATTTGGTGAAGACTTGGAGGAGACGATGTGAATCACACGGATACCCGGAGAAGGGTTCCAGGAAGAGGGTGCAGCCAGCGCAGAGGCCCCGGGCTGCAAACGTGCCCGAAGTGCTCAAGGAGGAGCAAGGAGGCCAGGGCAGCTGCAATGGAGTGCGGAGTGATCAGAGGAGATGGGAGTGGGGGGGATGGCAGGTCACGTAGGGCTTTGTAAGCCGTTGTGCATTTTATCGCAGTTAGAAGATTTACTAGATAGAGTTCTCCAGAGAAACGGAACCAGTAATCAATGCAGTTGACCCTCGAACAACGTGGGTTTGTATTGCGCAGGTACACTTAAATAGGTGGATTTTCTTCAGTAGTAAATACTACAGTACTACACGATCTGCAGTTGGCTGAGTTAGTGGGTACAGAGGGGCCGTATATACAGAGGGACAACTGTAAGTTATACCTGGATTTTTGACTGTGTGGTGAGTTGGTGCCCCTAACCCCCATGTTGTTCAAGGGTTGCCTGTGTATCTATACGTATGTGTGTATATATACATATGTATGTATACATATGTGTATGTATATGTGCACGTATATATATGTATACGTGTGTGTAAATGTGTATATATATAATTATGCACATACACATATAAATAAAATATATGTGTGTGTGTATGTATATGTGTCAGGTAGGGCTTTGTAAACTATTGTGCATTTTATCCGAGTTAGATAGTTTACTATTTAGGGTTCTCCAGAGAAACAGAACCAATAATATATGCAGTTGACCCTTGAACAACATAGGTTTGAACTGTGCAGGTCTGTTTATACATGGATGGTTTTCTATAGCAAATACTAAAGTACTACACGATCCAGTCAGTTGAATCTGTGGATACGGAGGGCCGACTCTTAAGTGATACATGGATTTTCGACTGCACAGAGGGTTGATGGAGCCCCTAACCCCAACAGTGTTCAAGGGTCAACTGTATATATGAGGAGATTTTTTATAGGAACTGACTCATGTAACTATGGAGGCTGAGAAGTCCCACTATCTGCCATCTGCAAGCTGGAGACCCAGGAAAGCTGGTGGTATAATTTAGTCTGGGTCCAAAGGCCCTGAGTCCAGGGGAGCCGATAGTGTAAGTCCCAGTCCAAAGGCTCGAGGATCCGGGGCTGATGGTATACATCCTGTTCTGAGTAAGAGGGTCTGGGAATCAGTAGTGTCTATGTCCGAGGGCAGGAAAAGATGGATGTCCCCGCTCTAGCAGAGAGCGCATTCCCCCTTCCTCTGCCGCTTTGTTCTATTCAGGACCTCCATGGATTGGGCGATGCCCACCCACGCTGGTGAGGGTGGATCTTCTTTACTCAGTTTACTGATTCCAATTGCTAATCTCTTCTGGAAACACCCTCACGAGCACACCCAGAAATAATGTTTCACCAACTATCTGGGCGTCCCTTAGCCCAGTCAAGTCAACACATAAAATGAACCATCACAGATGGGCAGACATGGAAAGGATTTGAGCTGGAAGTGACACTGTACTGTGTTATGAGACCAGGCCTTAGGGGTAAGGGCAAGAGCGGTGAGCAGTTAAGAGGGTGTTGTAGTAACCCAGAGCCAGGCCTTGACGTTGTGATGCTCACGGCTTACGAGAACTTTCCAGCCCCTCCTCTGCCCCTGAACCACTCTCAGGTTAAAAAAGGGAGCACAGCCTCAGGAGGAACTAAAAGAGAGCTGAACCACAGGCTTGCTGTACCCAGTGCTACTGGTGCCTGTCTGAAGATGTGCTCCAGCTTGAAATTGAACTAATTGAAGCTTTAGTTTCTATAAAGCAATTTGGCAATCTGCATTCTTAGTCTTGCACATTCAAATTAAATACAGGACGCCAAGTAATTAGATAGAAAAATACTCCATTGTTTTTCTTAATGAATGGTACGGATGTATCCTTACTGTTTTGACTTTCCTTTTCACAACCACAATCACATCCCTTGAGAACCACATCTCATTCACCTTGACAGGGAAGGGGAACGTGGCCAGACAGATTGCCTGCGTGAAGATATTTGTACCCAGAGTAGAGTGTAGAAATAATTCACGTCACGTTGCTGCACGGCTCAAATGAATACAGAAAAGACTTTGGGTAATGCATTATTAAAGGCACGCACGGCAGAGCTGCCTTGTGTACAATTTAAGTGTGAACTTACTAGCATTTCAGGTTGATGCCTCTTTTAGATTTAATTCGATTTCAGGCTTCAGTCGGTTTATTAAATGAATTTCTCACTGCTTAAAAGGTGTAATGTGCCCACGACGGTAGCTTTTCATCACTCTCTCCTCATTTCCTCACGCTCTCAAGCAGATCTCGGCTTCCCGTCTTGGATTCAAAGCCAGGGGTTATTTTCCAAAGATACTGTGTTGTATTGTGTAGCCACTTTTGTGCTTCTAGACGCTGGGGCCGTGGCATGGGCTGTTTTTGACCCACATTGTCTGATGTGAATGCACCTCTTGTAGATTTACCGCCAGTAAATTTAACTAATGCACAAATAATAGCACTGTTTTCTGTTTCCATGGCTCTTTGTCACTGTGAATCTTTCTACTGTTACTTTGGCACCGAGTCCACAGACCTTTACTTCTGTGGGAAGTAAAAGTAATGGTGGGAAATTAAAAGTAATGAATCAAACCATATTAGTGATTCTCAAGATGAGCTGGAGAGCTAGATTGTGAAATGCAGTAATTTATACTGATTGTATAAATTTGTTTAGAAGAGTACAGTGAATGCTTCTTGGAGCCTCTGGTGGATCCTAACCCCATTGTTGGTGTTGCCTGCTTGCATGAAATTAAGTCACCTGTGATTGCCTCATCTGTGAAGTGGGGCTCCTGATATCTTCTCATCCTAAGGCAGGGAGAGGTCTGCTTGATTTCTAATGGTTCCTTCCAGCTTTAGGTTGTGTTTGTGTGGGGTGGGGGGGCAAGGGGAAGTGGTGTGAAAAATAGATAAGCTTCCGATTGTGTTCAATAACCATGATCTAGATAAATAATTCTATAGTACAAAGTTGAAGGAGTGATGTATTTTAGATTTCTAACTGAACTAGGACCTCAGCTCCCAGAAGAAAGTTGTTTGTATTACATGTACTGTATATCTGCAAATGTATTGCATTTTGAAAGTTCAGTTGGAAAGGGGATTAAGACATAGCAACCAAAGTAAGATAACAGAAGTATAAATCCACCTTTTTCTATAGTATAAATCTATTTCTATAGTATAAAGATAAATCCATTTTTTACCACAAAGCAAAAGCTGGGTTCAGAATGCTGTGAATTCACAATTCAGAAAAAAAAAAAAAATGAGTTAAGAAGCAAAGCCCAGAGGCAAAATGGGATTGTGGCTGACTGGAAGGCTCATCTTCGAAGAGAGGGCTAACTTTATTTATTTTTGCAAGATTCAGTGTGGGCTAGGTTATGTAAGAGGTCTGTGAATGTAAAAAACCCCAACAACTTCTGATTTTCCACCCATTCATTATTCATATAGGAATGATAAACCCTATTATAAATTCCACGCCTGATGTCTTTCAGAGGAGAGAGTGGAAAGTTCTGGGCTGCCATGGAGCTGTGGTTGTAGGGTTTCCTCACACCTGGAAGATTTCCACAGCCCTTCTGTCTTTTATGACATTGAAGAGTATAGTTCCCCCTTATTTATTTATTTATTTTTCTAAAGCTGAAATCTTGAGTGTTACATCTATTTTTTTTTTTAAACTTTGGGTTTATTAATTAATTAATTAATTTATTTATTTATTTATTCTGTAGAGTCTATGGATGAACTTAGTGAATTTAGCTGGGGCTGAGGAACAGTAAGTCATTTAATGTAGAGGTTCTTTTTTTTTTTTATTTTTGGCTGTGTTGGGTCTTCGTTTCTGTGCAAGGGCTTTCTCTAGTTGCGGCAAGTGGGGGCCACTCTTCATCGCGGTGCGCGGGCCTCTCATTATCGCGGCGTCTCTTGTTGCGGAACACAGGCTCCAGACGCGCAGGCTCAGTAATTGTGGCTCACGGGCCTAGTTGCTCCGCGGCATGTGGGATCTTCCCAGACCAGGGCTCGAACCCGTGTCCCCTGCATTGGCAGGCAGATTCTCAACCACTGCGCCACCAGGGAAGCCTGGTTCCCCCTTATTTAATAGAACATTCCCCATTTTGGGTTTGTCTGCTGTTTTCTTGTGAGTAGATTTAGATTGTGTCCTTTTTAAAAAATTTATTTATTCATTCATTCATTCATTTATTTATTTATTTTTAGCTGTGTTGCGTGTTCGTTGCTGCACGTGGGCTTTCTCTAGTTGCAGCCAGCGGGGGCTACTCTTCGTTGCAGTGTGCGGGCTTCTCATTGTGGTGGCTTCTCTTGTTGCGGAGCATGGGCTCTAGGTGCGTGGGCTTCAGTAGTTGTGGCACGTGGGCTCAGTAGTTGTGGCTCGTGGGTTCTAGAGCGCAGGCTCAGTAGTTGTGGCGCATGGGCTTAGTTGCTCCGCGGCATGTGGGATCTTCCCGGACCAGGGCTCGAACCCGTGTCTCCTGCATTGGCAGGCGGATTCCCAACCACTGCAATACCAGGGAAGTCCTGATTGTGTCCTATTTAGGGCATCACATCTGGAGGCAGATCATGAGCAACAATCTCATTGGTGATGTTAGTTTTCACCATCCTGGAAGCGAATACTGAACACTGCAGTAGATAAGGATTTATCTACCGTACAGTTAGTACTACTTTTTTGGCCTTGTAACTCATAAGCATTCTGTAGGAGACACTTTAGTATGATACAAATATTCTGCTCTTCTTCAAGACGTTCCCCCCAGGTTTAGCATTATGGGTGATCGTTGCCTGAGCCAGTCTCCACTGTGGTGATTGCAAAATGATGATTTTCCAACTTTGGCGCTTACCAGTTGCCACTTGGTGTTCTATTGTAAACAGCAGCCTCTCCCCCATTTGTTTAACTCACTATTATCTGTGTAGTTGCACCACTTACTATTTTCCAGAGGTTTATAATTTATTACTGCACTTCATTTTTTAGTGCTCACATTGTCCCAGTCTTATCCGGTGGGGCCCCCATCAACCTGCCTTGGACATGCTCAAATGGTATTTGGGAAGGATACTTATATGTGCAAACCTCTGCCCTGCCAATAACCTTTCTCTCCTCTGGTCCCAGAAGTGTCTACAAATAAGTCCAGGGTCATGGCTATGTGCAGAGTACTAGTAAGATGTGGTTTTTGGGGTCTCTTTGCTCATTATTGGACCCAAACTTGAACTTCAGTGTCTTGCCTCATGTCAAGTGACTCAAGAAGAACAAGAGAGAGAAGAGGGTATGTGAGACTGTGAGTGAGGAAGGAGAAAGAACAAAGAGGCCAGACCTCCCCCAGTGTAAGAGGGGGCCCAGGACGTAGATGGGAATGAGAATAAGGAACACACCTGTGTGCTTGACTTTTAACACAGGAACTCCTCCCTCTAGTACATGTGGCACAGTTAGAGTTCCAGAATATGATCACTCGGAGGATGGTCCTTCTCTGTGGGTTCAGGTCAGGCTCTGTAGACTTGTTCATCAGGCATATCCGCTCAGAGCTATGGCCTCATCCCTGTGTTCACAGATGCTTAAGAACAGGGGCTATTTAATTGCCTCCTTGGGGGCTCCCAGCAGAACTGACATGTGGACCTCTTCCACCAGCAACTCTTCATGTCCCAGGGCCACTTGGACCATGGGATCAAAGACTGCGTGTCCTATGTTGTCTTGTGTTTCCAGAGGGCATCTAATAAGCTGTCATATTGGGCCTCAGTTTCCTTTAATGCTAAAAGAGGGACTAGAATTAGGGTCTTTAAAATCCTCCTCAGCTTTAAAATTCTCTAATTCTGAAAGTTGAGGTAGGGATTTTATGTGCTTGAATTGATACTCTCACATATTTGTCCGTACCCATCAACCCTACAGATTCTGCTCTTGGGTCAAGCAAAACAGGCACTTTGCATAGGTTACTTTCTTTAATAATTTCTTATCCTCCAAGTTATCTCTAGTGATAGAAGTATAATCAGGATATTAATTAATACTTTTGCTAGCTATAACGTAGAGATGCATAGACACAAAGTATTCTCGAAGGAAGGGAGGTGAATTTCTGTAACAGTCTGTGAAAGGGCACATTTCTGAATTCCTCCTGAGACTACATTTTAAGTTAACGCTTACCTATGATGAAGCCACTCCAGTCAGCTTCTCATTTCTTCTTCGCTCATTCTGAAGGATTGTTCTGGCGATGCTGAAAGTGCTATTCACGTTGTTAATAACTAGAGCTTTTGTCTAGAGATTGGGTGCTCTTCTAGGTACTCTGACCGTCTGCAGCTCTGTGTCCGCATCTGCTAGGTGATGGTAGAACTGGCTGAGGGTGTGAACATTTAAGGGGACAGTCAGAGTCGTCATGGAGACCTTCAGCGCAGGGAAGGAACAGTGGTTCCCATACGTCACACCAGCTTCTGAGGTGGTTAATTATAGCGGCTTTCTCCCAGTACTTTTTCTGTAGTTTTTGTACTTCGAAAGTTAGGGGGTTCTGCAAACTCAAGAGTCAGGAGCATCCAGCTCAGGAGTCAGTGTCATCTAAGAGCAAGCCTCTTGGTTCTCTTCTTATTGGCTTCGGTGACAGGCAGGCAAGTGTCCCCTCCTCCATGTCATTAAATCCTGCGCAGGCTGCTGGCCTAAAGGAAAGCTTGATCTGCTGTTTATACTGTGGCTTTGAAAGCCTCATCAGCTCCTTTTAAAAAGGAGGGAACAATCTGCCTCTGAGGAAGGTAAAAAGGAGGGATAATAAAGTCCCCAGTCCTTCTCAACCTAAAGCCATGTAATTATTTTAAATCGTTTTCATTGTCTACGCTTCCTACCTATGATGTGATTTTTCAGGTTTCACTCCTGAGAAATCGAGATCTTGGGGCAGAGGGTGGGAGAAGACAGAAGAGAATGGGGGCTGCCATGCATCTGTTTGACTGTGGAAGAGCTTGAGAGTCAGCCAGATGGCAACGCAGCAGGTGTGGACGGAGGGAGGGGCTCAGGACCACGGGTGAGAGCACAGGGGCGTTGCAGAACTGGGAGGGTATGGTAATGGCTAGGAATGCCTAGGATTAGTTAAGACTTAAAAATAAGGGAAAGCTACCAAGAAGGCTTTTTAGCAATGGAAGAGGATAAACACGGTTTCCTGCAGAGCCACACAACAGCTATTTGAGTTTCTTCCCGGACTTCAAAGAGAATGATCTTCGGGGCATCCAGCTGAAAGATGAAGATCAAGAGTGTTCTGAAGGAAGGTTCACGGTGGTCGCTGCAGAGCACCGTCCTCCTGCACATTTGTTTTGACGACCGGGAAAGATGGGTATATTTCATTGTGATGAGACATGAGAGTTGAATAGTGACACCTTGGAAAAGAGGTCCAGAGTTGCTGGAGAACTTGACAGTTCAGGGCAGTAGTTCATAGTACAGAGGGACACCTATAAAAGTCACCTGGCTCTTCCTTTCTTTCTTCTGGCCTTCCCCCAAACTTTTGTATCACACATTCCCTTATCTCCTTCAGGTCTTGACTCAGGGGTCACCTTCAACATGAGACTCACCCTGACCATCTCCACCCATCTTCCTTTCCCCCCTCTACTCTTTCTGCTTGCTCCAGCGCTCACCATCCCCTGACACACTATACGATCTACTTACCTGTAATGCGTGTTGATTATTGTTTCTCTCTCCCTGTTGGAACAGAGCTCCATGTTTGTGTTGTTCACTGATGTATTCCAAGAGACAGAACGATGCCTGGCACCTAGTAGGTGTTCCGTTATTATTTGTTCAATGGTTGAATGAAATGACTAAGATAGAAAACCTTCACAGATAGCCCAGAAGCCAAATAGGGTCCTGGAGGAATCCCATTATCAAGTTTGGTGTAAGAGGAAAAGGGAATTTCCATAACAAAAGGTGAACAACAGAAGACTCACCCTTCCCTCCCCCACCCCTCTTTCCCCCTTGGCAACCACAAGTCTGTTCCTTATGAGCCCATTTTAGAAACAACAGTAACTTGACAAAAGTCCACAATGCATCTGAAGCACACCATTTTGAGACCTGGTAACCAGCCAAGAGGCCCCTGAATCAGCCGAGGTTTGGCATCTGAGCTTGGCTCCCTGATGTCTGATAAGGGAGCTGGACTCCGGGCTCATAGGCTGCCAGACCTTCAAGTTACATTGGGCCTCAATGAAGTGATGGGCCAACCAATGTTTTAGAAGAAGGGGAGGCAAAGAGACTTGTTAAATTATTTATGACGTTAAATAAAGCCCTTGATTGAAAGTGGAAAGAGATGGGAGAGGGTCAGTGATTTCTTTATGTGCTGCTAAATCCTCTGTGACCCTAGTCCATGCTGGTGCAAGCCTGGTGCAGGCACCTTGGGCTGATCTCAGCAGGACCACCACCATCTCTCAGAACTGGCCTCCCCACCTCCTCCGTTCCCTCACTGGGGCCAGGGTGGGATCTTTGTAGAAGGCGAATCTCTGGCCAGTCATTCCTTTGCTTGAATCTGTTTAATGGCTGCCTAGTGCCCTTAGGATAAACTGCAAACTCTGAGGTGCAAGCTTGTTGAGAGAGGCAGGGTGAAGGCCCAGCTCGCCACTGTGGGCGTGGAGCCACACCTGCCAGGATAGGATTTGCCTGTGCCGCTTCCCAGCTGAGAACCCTTAGGCAAACTATTTACCTTTCTGGGCTTCTGCTGCCTCAACTGTAAAACAGATGATAGTAATAATAGAATCCTTTAGGGTTGTTGTGAGGATTAAATGAGTTCTAACACATGCCAAACACCCAACAAACATTCACTATTATGATGATTGCTACCTAAGGCAACTTCATGTGCCCAAAGCACAGTGAAGGCCAAACAAACCGAAACGGTGGAGTTTGGAGCAGAGAAAGGTTTATTGCAGGGCCATGCAAGGATACAGGTGGCTCATGCCCAAAAAACCCCCCAGCTCCCCTAAGGGGTTCAGCAAAGCATTTTTAAAGGCCAGGTGGACGGGGGTGGGTCGCAGGGTATGTGATCAGCTTGTGCACAATTCTCTGATGGTGAGGTAATAGGGCCATGTCACAGGGGTTAACATTTTCAATCCTGAGGCTCCAGGAGGCCTGAGGGCTGTGTGCTTATGGTCATCAGGTAGTTAACATCTTACATTTGGTGGGGTTTTCACATCTGTACAACAACTCAGGAAATGTGCATCAGATACTGTTATCTAGGTACTTCAGAGAGGAGCGAAAGCAGAGGATATGAGGGGAGGGGGCTGTCCCTGGAAGGCCCCATAGGGTCCTGCTTGGTTACATGATTATTTATATTTTGCTCTCATTTTGCTTCTGCCCCTCAGTCGTATCAACTGTTTGCAATACCTTCCCCACCTCCATTCACCTAATGGGACATATTTCCTCTGGTCTCTATTTCTATAAGCCGCTTCCTTTGATTGGAATGTCACCACACACACACACACACACACACACACACACACAGACACGCATGCACACACGCACTCTTACACATCTATGTACATCCTCTCCATTCGCCTACTATGTCCTCTGGCTAACTCTTCAACCTCCAAAGCTCAGCTCAGTCAAGTCTCCTTTACTCTGATTGGCCTACCCACATGTCATTGTCTGCATCTTCTAGGCTCCCACTTCTCCAGTTCTTGCTTTAATCCTACCACTTATCACACGGTAGAATGACGGCCTGTTCACCTGTAGGTCTTTCCTCACTGCTTTAGCCTTGTGAAAGAGGGATCATATCTTGGTCATTTCTGTATACTCACTATCTATGCACTGTGTGCTTGTGATCTTGGAGAGACAGCACAGAGTGGTGGCTTGAAGCAAGATCTTCGTTCCCTGGCCAGCAATTGAACCTGGGTATCCTGGGTGAAAAATCAGGAATGCTAACTGCTAATCCACCAGGGGCTAGGGGCTAGAAGCTAGAGGCAAAGTTTCCCTGGATCTTGCCCCGGCTCTTGCCCCATGTGAAAAATGAATTTCTCGAGGAGGCAAAAAACTGTAAAAACAGGTACAAAGCTTATTATTAGAGACACAGCACAACATGTGGGAGAGCACACAGAGAAACAGTTTGTTTAGTTAAGACAGAGGCAAGGCAGAAATACACACTGGGAGAGAAAGGGTGTGTGCGTCCTCCCTAATGAGGAGTAGCGCAGTAAAGGGGTAGTTAAATCATTTATGTAGGGCGGTTCTTCCCGGTCTTTGTTTACTTTTGGCCAGTTATCTTCTTTTCCCACACCTGACCTGTCCTAGGACCCTCCCGTATATGTGTGCACATCTTTTTGCCAAGATGGAGTCCAGCGCAGAGGCCTATGGGGAGGTTGACACCACCTATAATAGGGTGGCGCCCCCTCCCTTTTTGACCCCCAAGGAACTTTTCTGCACATTTGTAGTTGGGGAGGTCTCCTTAACCTCAGGAGTGGGCATCTTATCTCCTTACTCCAGCAGAGCTCAGCTCCTCCCATTAACTTTGTCCTTGGAGTGTCCAGGGAAAACAAAGCTCTAATTTTACTCCACTTGACAAACACCAGCTGTTGGATATGCTAAGTTTGAAACTTCTTTTAGACATCCAACTAGAGATGTTTAAAAAACACAGGGAGATGTGTGGGTCTGGAGGATAAGAGAGAGGTCTGGGTCGGAAATACCAATTAGGGAGTTTTTGTCATACAGATAGCATTTAAAATTTGGATATAGGATGGCGGGACTGCCAAAACAATGAATATATGGGGACGAGAAGGGGACCGAGGACCAGTGAGCCCACGCTCTCTGACCTGACGGGTTGGAGGTCGGCAAAGGCATCTGAGAAGGAGCAGCCAGTGAGTTGTGAGGAAAACCAGGAGAGTGTGGTGTCCGGATGACTAAATGAAGGTCAGGGGAGATATTTATATGCTAGATTACAAATAATATCAATATACATCATATGTAACAGTTAAGATGAATATGTAATAAATACTTCATATAAATATATCTTTATGTAAATACAAATAGATTAGAAAGTATACGTAATGGATTACATCTGGGGGAATAACCAGGAATCAGAACACCTGGGTGTTGGGCTCAGTTCTCCTGTTCTTAGTGTTTTGACTCTAGACAATTTAAATAGCTACTTTGAGCAACATTTTTTTACTCATGGGGAAAGTGGGGATTTTAATCCTGGTCTCACTATCCGAGTTATCGTGAGAATCAGTTGAAATAATTGATATAGTTACGGTTTGTTACCACGTACTCCCTCTCTCATATCTATATTCTCTGTCTCTATCCATATACACACATGTATATATGCATGTATACTTATATGTGTATATATGCCTTTATGGGATTCCAGATATTTGGTATATTATTAATGTCTCATGAATCACTCAGGTTTATGACCTATTGGTGGGTCATAATCATTTCGGTGGGTTGCAGACAGCGTTTTGAAAAAATAGAATAGAAAGCATCACTATGAATTGCTCAGAGTAAAGGTAAGTCAGATTTCTTGAAGCTCTCTGTTTCAGTTATATACCTGTAGTAGTTATCTCTTCCTATGTAACAAATCACCCCAAAACTTAGCAGTTTAAAACAACAAGCATTTATTATTTCTGAGGGTCAGTGGCTGCCCAGCTGGATGGTTTGACTCAGGTTGAAGACAAGCTGTCCTCCAGGGCTGTGGTCATCGGGAGACTTGACTGGGCTGGAGGAACCACTTGCAGCCACGCTTGTGCCCATTGGCTGGAGGCTCAGCTCCTGGTCATGTGGGTCTTTCCTTAGGGCTACTCATGACATCGTAGCTGGCTTCCCCCAGGGCACATGATCTGAGAGAGAGAGCAAGAGAGCCTCTCCAAGACAGAAGCCACAGTCTTGTTTATAACCTCTTGTCATCACTTCTGCCATGATTCTCTTCTATTCCGTTAGTCACACAGACCAATCCTGGCACAGTGGGGACTACACAAGGGTGTGACGCCGGGAGGCAAGGGCTGTTGAGGACCACATTGGAGCCTGGCTACCACAGCCTCTCTAGATATTTGTGAATACTGGGTTGAGATATAAACTACATTTCTTCATGTGGGTCATGTGAAAAAATGTTTAAGAAACACCGTTCTACGATGTCTCATACTGTGTATCATTGGACAGAGGTGTACATTAGCTGGCAGAAGCCCATTTAAGAAGCTCCGCTCTTTTATACCCATGGTTAATTACCAGTGACTTTCAGATCATGAATATGAACACCAGTGATTTTTACAATGAAACAATACAACTGAAGTCTAAATGGGCTGTGCGGGTCTGTTTATCCTTAAATAAAATGAGCCTGTGCTTGTGTCCTTTCCTAGTCCCCCATCTGATTTCTGTAGTGCTGCATCATTTACCCGTCTGGTCATCTGCCAACACATCTGCTGTTTGTGGGTTCTCACTTCAAATCTGTGGCCACATTTTATGCCAACTGTGTGACTTGTTTCATGTATCTTGTGGAATATGATATCTGGGTTTGTCATAGTAATTATACTTTCTGCCTTTTTTTTTTTTTCTGTTTGCTTATTGGCCTGTGGGTGTGGTCTGAGTAATGAACTTGTGGGAAATTTTACCTGTAGATAAAGGGGTTTACCTGTAGATAAAGATGTAGGTTTATAATTAAACTTTTATGTTTTGTGAAGAAGGCTTATTACATACAAAACAATGTGCCCTATTTAAAGGACTCTTATAGAGTATTTATAGCTGTGACTTTTAATATAGCTTAATGTACCCTGCTGTGAAAAACAAACCTGTTTTAGCTTTCCTAGCCGATTTTTAAAAAAATTAATGCTAAGTGACTGAAAAAGAACAAATGATCTTTGAAGCACTAATAGACTCTAAGCAGGCTAGGAAGTCTCTAGTTAAACAGTTAAGAGACCAGTGGAAAGCACAACACTAAGTAAAAACATATGGCCATTGGCTTTTAACTTAAAACTGTGGGAGTTTCAAAATGGAGTAGTTTCTTAGGGGTAAAGGGAGTGCTACGAATTAATTGGAAAGCAGCTGTTTTACAAGAAGCCTTGTGGTTTGCAGTTTACTGTTTGTGCTTCAGAATGCTCATACTGCTTCTCAGCCCTGCAACCAGAGGTTTTTTCTGACTTGTTGAGATCTTGTGACTGAGGGCTTTTCTCCGTCACAAGTTGCAGGGGAGGATCAGAAGAGGACTGTTATTCTCAGCAGGTTCCCAGGGACAGAGGCCCATTTGGTTCTCAAAGAGGAGCTCTCCTAGCAATCCGGGCTTACTGTATTTTTTATTTGTGTATTAGTTGCCTCCCTAACCAGTAAACTCTTACAAGCAGACACTGTCCTCAGCACCTGCCAGTAACTGGCTCAAGGCAGGGACTAGACACCTATTTGTTGAAGGGAGGAAGAAAATTCTTTATTCTGTTGAATGGGTTTATGTTTAGAAGAACAAGGTTTGTGGTACAATATGCATGTGATGCTACTTTTTCTCAGGGTTTCTATTAAGTGTAGTAAAATTTAATTTTCCTTGAAATATGTGAACTTTAAAATGTTGACGACTATTTACAATATCATTTTTCTTTCTTGAAGTAAGATCTTTTTTTTCCTTTGAAGCCTATCTCATTTTCGGTAACATTCAATGGGAGAAGGGCTTAATTTTCATAACGCAAATGTGGCCCACTGACAGTGTGCGTGAGCAGGTCGGGGACTGCTGAGCTAAAGGACTGAAGGTCTCTTGAGGTTCAAAGCTGTGTACATCCCTGAAGGCCAGAGTCCTTGTAGACCAGGCAGCATCATCTGTCAGCTGTATGAGATGCCTTCCTCTCTATCCACGTTACTGAACCAAACTTGGGTACTCTCCCGCCATGCGCAGTAAAGCCAATCTACTGACATTGGGTTGTGGTGAAGGAAACTGCAGCGTTTATCGTGAGGCGCCAGACAAGGAGTCCTGGAAAGCTAATGCTCGAAAAGCCCAAACTCCACAATGGGTTTCAGCAAAGCATTTTTAAAGGCAAGGTGAGGGAGGGTATTTCTAGGTCATGTGATCAACTCATGTCCAATTCTCTGATTGGTTGATGGTAACAGGGCGGTGTCACAGGGGTTAACATTATCCATCTTTAGGCTCTAGTAGGCCTGGAGACTATATGCTCATGGTCATCAAGTAGTTACCTTCCATTTGGTGGGGTTTTTCTGCATCTGTAAAACAACCCAGGAAATGTGCATCAGGTACTGTTATCTAGGTACTTCAGAGAGGAGCAAAAGCAGAGGATATGAGGGAAGGGCTGTCCCTGGAAGGCCCCATAGGGTCCTGCTTGGTTACATCCAGAACACGGAACAAAGGACCACTAATGAGGTTGACGTAGGCTTGGCCCACTGACCTGGCTTTGGCATTATAACTATGAAAAACAAAAGCAAATGTCTGCATGATGGTTTCTGAAAAGTCAAGAGCTTTTGTGTGTATTAGCTCTCTGCCTTGCTGTCTCTTGATTTTTCCTTGCTGGCTGTGCTGGGCTGATCAGTCCCATGCAGTGTGTCCTGTCTGGTTTGCGTAAGACCATCTGTGTCATGCTGCTTTAAGCCTCAGGCCTTGCACCGTGATACAGCCCTGCGAAGTTCCATCCTCATCTGTGCCTCTCTGCTACCTGCTCCCCGTTCCCTATACCTGTATCTGCTGGATTGCGATGTGAGTTATTTTCCCTTTGACAAAGGTTGCTGTGTAACCTCTTCTATTTTTTTCGTCTGAATTTCAATAAAGATAATTTGATAGAAAGTTACAGAAGGAAAGATAGTCATATTCACTTTGATTAGCTGGAGCCATCTAGGTAAAAGAGATGCCTAAGGAGAGACTAAGAAATTTTGCTAGTAATTAGCATAGGAGAGGCCGCAAAGAATTGGAGACCCATTGTTTTAAAACCCTGGAACTCTGCTTACATCTTGGACAGTCAAGTAGGGAATAAATAGCAAAGGGGCATTCTTATCAAGGCTCCCATATATAATTAGTATGAAAATAAAACTGAAGAGGGAAAGGGTACTAATTAGTGAGAATTGACACTAATATCAAAATTATTTATAAAATTTATTATCAAGTATCATTTTTATATATAATGATATATAATATATATTTCATTTTTTTTGAAATTCCAATTATGATAATGAATCTTTTGTTTCAGTATAAAAAAGAGGAAGAACCTGTGTCCCTCACCCCAGTTAAACATACTTGAGTCTTATTTCTGTCTTTTCAAACCTATTGGCCTTAGATTATTAATAGTGGCAGAACCAAATGTTTGACTGTCCCAAGGAGTGAAACTAGATCATTGATGATCATGTGATGCAGTTTTTCAGACCATAATGAACAGCTTCATCAGGCACATGGCATAAGTGATCACTCATCGTAATGTTGTATCCTCAAGAGAAATGTTGTATGGTGGAACAAGATTTTAATCAGATGACTGATTGTAAATATACATGTACAGGGAAGACTTTTCAACTTTTAAGACTGTGTTAAGATTTGCTCTGTGCTAAATCCCTGTGTTTTGGTGGCATTTTGGGGATAAGTATTGACTTGTTTAATTGCCTAGTTCCCAATCCCAACCTTCTGAGGCCTGACCTACTTTGTTGAGGTTCCTGAAACACTGAGTATCTTGGGTTCAGTTTACTTTATAAACAGAAGCTGAGGCCCTTGTCTCTATATATCTTCCCTGATGGGAGAATAAAAGGCAAAGATCAGATGTTCTCATTCTCTATTTGGAGATAATTCGGTAGTCAGGTTGTCAAGGGCAACCTGGGCAGAAAGATCAGCAGGGCCGTATCAGCAATTCCATGGGGGTATGTTTTCTCTCCTTTTATCTTGTTGCTTCTGGTTGCCTTCTGGCCATCATCACTGCAAGTGCTGCCTGGGAGAGAGAAGAGTACATTTATCACCGTCTCTTATGGCTCTGGAGCCAGCTCTCCTCTTACTCAGCAATATTTTAGATTCCAGCCCATAGTGGTGTTCTGCGGGGGTCCTAGTAACTGGCTTCCAGGGGGAGGAGCCTAAGTACCATGGAATTGACATGCTGCCTAGAAGGCACTTCCCACCCCATATGGGCCAACTTCTATTTATCCTACAAACCCCAGCTAGAACATTACCTCCTCTGGGAAGCCCTTACTGCATGCCTCCCCTGCTGTTATAATGTAAATACCTGTTTCGTGAGCGGCTGGACACTGTGTTTGCTTTTTGGGGGGTTTTTTGGTTTGTCTGATTTTTTTCAAGACCCTGGCCATCCCATCAGTAGGTGCTTTAATTTTATTAATGTGAGGGGACCCCCTCTTCCATAATCCTACCTCAGCAATTAATATCCCCTATTACTATGTTTCAGGTCCCCAAACCCAGTGTAGTCTTCTTAAGAATTAAAAAAAAAACTGTCCTAGTCCAGAAATTACAAACACAATCTTTTGATAAGCATATCTCATTTGGTTTATAATATATGTCACTTTAAAAGCCCTGAAATTTTTTTTTTCCCCGTCTTGCCCCTAGGTTTTTCTGACCATTTTCTTTTTTTTTTAGATTCCATATATATGTGTTAGCATACGGTATTTGTTTTTCTCTTCCTGACTTACTTCACTCTGTATGACAGTCTCTAGGTCCATCCACGTCACTACAAATAACTCAGTTTCGTTCCTTTTTATGGCTGAGTAATATTCCATTGTATATATGTGCCACATCTTCTTTATCCATTCATCTGTTGATGGACACTTACATTGCTTCCATGTCCTAAAGCCCTGAATTTTTAATGAGGAGATCTGAGTTCAAGTTGAAGTTGGGTTCCTTATTAACTATATGATTGGAGGCAAGTCATTTAACCTTCATTCATGCATTTATTCATTCATTCACGTATTTATTGAGCCTGTGGGCCAGGCCCTGTTAGGCACCCTGCATTGGCTTCCTTAGCTAGCAAATGGGCATAATATACGAGCCCTAATTTTCCTTACAGTTTGTTAAGAACTGTTTGTGACAGTGCTTTGTAAATGTAAAGCTCTATTGAGACATTATTTATTATTATTTTAATGGACAAGGACTTGTGCATTAGCAATAGAATAGAACAAAGAAGCAGAGAATTGCTTCTTTAGTAGAATTTGTTGTAGCCACCTCAGAAAAGTGTTATGGACATATCAAAGTGCAACATCTGGGGTGGATCAGCCTTAATTCTTTTTTTTTGTTTTTTCTTCCTTGCTATCTCTACATTTTTTTTTTTTTTTAGTATTTAATATAATTAATTATTTGTTTATTTATTTTAGGCTGGGTTCAGTCTTCGTTGCGGTGCACGGGCTTCCTCATTGCGGTGGCTTCTCTTGTTGAGAAGCACGGGCTCTGGGCGTGCAGGCTCAGTAGTTGTGGCTCACGGGCTCCAGAGCACAGGCTCAGTAGTAGCAGCACATGGACTTAGTTGCTCCACGGCATGTGGGATCTTCCTAGACCAGGGCTCGAACCCGTGTGCCCTGCATTGGCAGGCGGATTCTTAACTGCTGCGCCACCAGGGAAGTCCCGCTATCTCTACATTTGAAATATAATCCTGAGAACAAGCAGCCCATTGGCTTAGCCTCGGTGGCTTTCCTATCCTCCTCAGGAAGGCAGAAACAGGAACTGACTATCTCACTAGAACTGGACACAGTGGGTGAGAGGGAGGTCCCCAGAAGGACGTCAGGCCTCCTCCAAAATAAACAGGCAAGCAAACAGAAGCAGCAAATGTCTACCACGTAACTCTTATCCATTTTTCTCTCAATGGATGACTTTGTCTCATACTCTGTTAAAAGGCCTCCCCCTACTAATTCTGCTGGCTTCTGCAAACATCCCTTGGCACAGTGGAAAATTTCCCCCCAGATAAACAAAAAAAACACCTCGTTTGTCTCATCCTTCTGAAGCTACGACCCTCCCTTCTCTCCTTTAGGACCACACTGTATACCCAACATGGGAGTTATTTATACCCACTGTCCCTGCTTCCTCTCCTTCCCATTCACTCTTCACTCTGGCCTGGCTTCCATTTCAGCCACTCAGTGAGACTGCACTGGTCCAAGCTGCCAATGACCTTTCATGTTGGCCAGTATGTCTAGTGGATATTTTTACATGAAGAAATGAAAAGCAAGATGAACTTAGATCACCGTGCACAAAAGTTAACTTCAAATAGCTTAGGGACTTAAATATAAGAGCAAAACTTAAAACTTTTAGAAGAAAACATAGGAGAAATATCTTCAAGACTGTGGGTGAGGCAAAGATGTCTTAGCCATGACACTGAAAGCATGATCCATAAAAGAAAAGTTGATAAGTTGGACTTTTAAAAATTCAAGATTTTTGCACTTCAGAAGGCAATTTTAAGAAAATAAAAAGAGAAGCTACAGACTGCGAGAATATATTTTCAAGTCACACATTGGATAAAGGACCTGTTTCTAGAATGTACATAAGCTTAGGAACTTAGCTTTCTTGTTCACTGTTGTATTCGAAGCATCTATTGCAGTGCATGACATTTGGAAGGGGCTCCATAAATATTTGTGGGATAAACGAATGAATATAAATAGCACTAATGCAGTTTGGAGAAGAGTTTTTAGGAACATAATAAAGACTGAGGAGGAGAGAAAATAATCTCGAACACTTGTAGAATGCACTTGTACCCACTGCATTTATTCCTTTTTGGCACTGTAGGTATCAGCGTCTCCATGCCACAGTGAAGGAAACTGAGACATGCAGGGATGATTTATTTTTTTGCCTGAGATCAAATAGTATTAAGTGGGAGAGCCAGAGAGCAGACCCTGAATTTCTAATTCCACATAAGGAAACACGGGACGTGGTTTCCACCGTAGTTTAGGAAAGCTCTTCACTCCCGAGCCACTTATGCCTGGCACTGTGCCTTCTCTCCTTGTCTTTCTCCAACAGTATGAGATGTCTGGATCTCTAGGCTTTGGGGTTATTTTCTCAGAATTTGCTCCCTGATAATATGATGGCAGACACACTTGTCTGATACAGTGAAGAGCTGTCATGTGAAAACCTGGCACTAGCTTTCACTATGTTTGTTTTTGAGAATTTGTCCTCCCAGGACTACAATTCTCATTTTCTACCTTCCCGTCAAACTGTATTTCACCAAACATGTTTTGGCTGCCAACTGGGATCTGACTGGCCTAAGTTCACTTTCACTTTTCCCTGTTTTCCCCACATCACTTTCTGTTCGTGACTGTGCAGGCTCTAATCTCAAATTGATAGGCAGATTAGATCCAGACTGGGCCAGACTGTGGAAAAGCATAAGAAAGTGAGGGAATGGCATGCTGCAGATGTTATACACATGACTTTTACAGGTGGCGATGGAGATGGTGTGACCTGATGCCAGTTATTATATGATGTCAACAGGAAGCCTGTTCTAAGTAACAATATTATGTCCTGAGCATTCTCAGAAAATAAAGACACTGATTGAGGCCGAGAGGAGGGCGGTATTGTGACACTTTGAATAAATTAGAACTTGGGTCTAGGGGACCTGGACTGTTAAGCCTCAGCTCTGCTGCTCGTTGTGTAGTTGTGTTTCAAATTATTTCATCTTCCTTATCCTTTCTTTCCTCATCTGTCAAGTGAGGAGGTTAGAGCCGATAAACTTTAAGGTCTTTTTCACTCTTTGAAATTAAGTTAGGTAGCCCAACCAGAACTAACCAGGGCTTCTTGAGTCTGGGTGTAAACTTTATTCTCCTAGTGATGTGATTTCTTTTTTACCTCCAGCCCTCTAAGTCAGTCTTCAGACTTCCCAGGTAGGAATGTGAGAGCTAAACTTTGTCAGCCCACTCATGGGATAAACAGGTCTGGAGATGAAAAACTGTGAGGATTGTACATTGAAGAAGGCGAGGCAAGGATTGAGATCTGAATATGGTACCTCACCAAATACTGCCCCGCATGTGTCATGCTAAGTGGCCATAACAACAGTGGTTCTAAACCAGGAGTCCCCAACCCCTGGGCCGTGGACGGCTACCGGTCTGTGGCCTGTTAGGAACCAGGCCACACAGCAGGAGGTGAGCTGCCAGCGAGCGAGCGAAGCTTCATCTGTATTTACAGCCGCTCCCCATCGCTTGCATTACTGCCTGAGCTCCGCCTCCTGTCAGATCAGCGGTGGCATTAGATTCTCATAGGAGCGTGAACCCTACTGTGAACTGCGCATGCGAGGGATCTGGGTTGCATGCTCCTTATGAGAATCTAACGCCTGATGATCTGAGGTGGAGCTGAGGCGGTGGTGCTAGCGCTGGGGAGCAGATGAAAATACAGATTTTCATTAGCAGAGAGGTTTGACTGCACAGAGACCGTAATAAATCAATTGCTTGCAGACTCGTATCAAAACCCCATCAGTGAGTGGCAAGTGAAAACAAGCTCAGGGCTCCCACTGATTCTGCATTATGGTGAGTTGTATAATTATTTCATTATATATTACAATGTAGTAATAATAGAAATAAAGTGCACAGTAAATGTAATGAGCTTGAATCATCCCGAAACCATCCCCCCACCCCATCCCCGGTCCGTGGAAAAATTGTCTTCCACGAAACTGGTCCCTGGTGCCAAAAAAGGTTGGGGACTGCTGTTCTAAACCATACCTCACTGATTATATGACATTTGCAGCTTCTGGCCACAGTTCATTGCTTTTTATTTTTTAAAACTCTAGCCCCCAACCAGCCAAGATCAGCCTGGGAGAGAGGACCAGAACCCCAAAAGGCAGGCAGCCTGGCAGAGCAGACCAGATCCTGGATCTAACTGTGGGCACTGGTCTGAGTTCTGCCACGGACATGCTGTGTTGGCCTGACCCTTCCTTTTCTCAGAGGGGGTTCTCTGTGCTCTGTGAGTAAATGTAAGTGCACACCACTCTGACAGGTGGTACGAACCTAATTTTGATGCACTGTGAGGCCCCAACAGGAACAGCAGTCAGAATCATAATAAATAAACCGTCAGGGCTGCAATGGAAGCATTAACCCAGGCACAGTCTACTAATTTGCTGATGGTTATCAGACACGAGCTACTGCTATGGAAGCAAGGCTTCATACTTAGAGATGCTTCCAGAAAGTGATTGAAACAAGGAGTTGGAAGCCTGAGGCTAGGTGGCAGCTTTAAGTTCATCCATTCTGGTTTTCTATCTGATGGTTCAATCCCCTCTAAACACCCTTTTAACCCGTGCTTGAACTCGTCTTGTGATGGGAAATTCACTGCCTTGTTAGGATATTGCAGCTTGTTCCAAATTTCCCTCTCCTCTATCAAGCTGTTACTGCTATCAGGTGATGTTCAGACAACAAAAATGTCCATGTCACATATGCACACAGGAGATTTCCCATTTTTATTTTCCTTAAGGAACCAGGAATAATATGCACAGGACCACTGCTTCTTATGTCTCCTCATAAGGATATCTTGGTTTATTGTGAGCTGGTAGCCGTGAGAGATTACTTTCTTAAAAGGTGGTCAGAATAATTGTGCTCTAGTTTGGTAGGTATCTTATTTCAGGAGAGAAGCCCCATTTCTATCTGTGGGTATTTATTTTATGTATTTACATATAGTAGTGGATGTGTTAAATAATTACTTTTGAGCATCTGCTATCTGCAGTGTACTGTGCTAAGTGCCAGAGCAGGCAGAGGCGTTGGTGCCTTATTACAACACATCAGTCACACGTTGATTTGTTACCCATCTGGGTTCTTGGACTCTTTAATCAATAGAAATTGATAAGAGCCCAGACAAGAAATTCAGGCAAGGCTTTATTGGGACTCCTGCTGCAGCGTGAGGGGGCGAAAACAAGTAACAGGTTCCCTTGCTCTCTCCCGAGGAGGGGCCAGCTGGTCCCTTAAATGGGGTTAGGGTTGGGGCGGATGGGTGGGTTGGGGGGAGGAGTGGCTTGGGTGATCTGTCCATCCCCTTGTGGTGCTCTGTGAGTGTGTGTGAGGAGGGGATCGTGCGCAGTACCCTGCTTTCGCTCCAGGCACCTCAGAAGTGGCAGTTGGGTTTTGGCCTTTTTGTATCTTGTTCATAATTTGCCCCAGCTGTGCATGCATGCATTTATTTTTAGTCCCTTATAGTTTCTTTGTATTCTGTTGCTCAAGGAGACGTTTGTCCAGGTACACGCACTGCGGCAAAGAGTCCCGGGTCCCAGGTCCCAACCTGTCTCAGATTCACCCAAGAGATACTTACTGAGAATCTGCTTGGTGGCTGCCTTTGGTTCTTGCCCTTAAGGAGTTTGCAGTTCACCAAGGGAGACAGTGTGTGACATCGATCACACTGTATTGAATTATTATTGACTTTGCCACCCCTTTACTAGGCTCTGCTCTCCTTGAAGCGGGGGGTTATGTGCCATGCTTTTAGGGCCGCCATAGCTACAGGTGAAGCTGGGTGTACACTGGTGTGTATTGGTGTGCCAGTGTGAGATGCTGGTCAGGAGCGGGGCAGGCAGGGTGAGGCTCCGGTGCCCCCAGCCCTCAGCCCCGCACTCAGCTTCAGGGCTCGTTGTGGGACACTGCTCCTCCTGCTTGCCTGCCTATGCCCTCAGCTTGGTGCTCGGCCCTCAGAGTTCCAGCCCTACTGCCGCCTTCTCCAGGGCTCAGGCCCCGCCCATGCCCTGGATTTAAGTGGCCTCCCTTCCTGGGCTGCATCGTAAGACAATTTACGTCCTTCTTTTTAATGTGGCTTGCTTCTCCCGCTGAGTTATTGGGAATGGGGCTGCCATTAAAACAACTCTTAAAAACTGGAGGAAAGGAGACTACTGTTTATTGAGTACTCGTGATGGACCAATCACTGTGCTAAGCCCCGTATCTATTTTCTCGCATAATTCGCATAACCTGCCTACGAGTAAGGGATCTCCATTTTTCCCAGTGGGGAAAAAAATTCTCTGGAGCCCAGAGAATCGACACAACTTTCCAGAGCCTGGCTGACTCTAGGACCCGAGGAGGTAGGTGGCGCCTGCAGAGCCGGTGTGCTAGAGGGAGCGAAGCTGGGGGGCTTGCCCGGAGCAGGGCAGCCACTTTGGGGGAAGCAGAGGGCAGGTGGAGGTGGAAAGGGAGCGCTGATTTAAAATCAACAGCCGTTTTCAATTAGTAATAATGAGGGGCAGTGAGAGCCTGTGCTTTTAGTGGGAGGAGCACGTAATTCGTGGCTGTCAGGGCTCAGTTTGACTCCCAGCTCTGTCCTCTCCTAGCTGTGAGCTCTGTGCCAGTTACTTAGCCTCTGCACTCTAGTTCCGTCACCGATAAATGGGGACGCCAAAACCTACCTCGCCGGCAACCATGTACGTGTGTGAGTACTGAAAAGAGTAGTTGCCACCTTCTAGATGCTAAATAAATAACAATTTCTATGAATATTATTAGGTTTTTCATTATTGCTTCAGAATCTTCTTCCCCTACCGCACCTCTACACTGAGGGTCTCTGTGATTCCTTTCATGTCTGTTTCATCCTCTGATTCCTGTAACAGAGTCTGTTGCTGCTATAATTGAAAAGACCGAAATCTTTGTTTTAATCCACACATACTTCTACCGCCCATATTGCTGTTCCGGCAGACGTACAATTGCTATCTGTCGTATGAAGGTTTTACTTATGTGGCTTTGCAACGTAGCCTTGGTTTTGGTTGAGAGGAGGGATCATTTCTGTTTCGGTTTCTTTTTTTTTTTAATCTGTGTTAAATATGATTATAGGAATTGACCTTATCCAGGTCAATGTAAAATCAGCTGAAACAAATCAGCTATCCCTGCAGGTATATCTCCCTCTAGAGCTCTGTTCAGAGCCTTATGAGTAAATGGAATTTACGCACAATACCTTGACTCTGAGTTTCCCTGAATTATATGACTATTTCAGGTAAGTGATATAATAAATGAGGTACCTCGTATTTTGGCTTTGTTTCTTTATTCTCACCTACCCTGTGTCTATAATCTATAAACAGATGCTTGAGCGCATGAAAGAATCTTGTCATTTAAAGGTATCCCACAAGGAATCCTACTTAAGATCAATAATCACCTGCTATATGTCAGGGACGGTGGGGTGCCAAGTAGGCTGAGGTGTTCCAGGGAAAGGGCTAGGGTGGACCCGGATACTAGGGACAGTCAGGGCCTGGGCAGTTGGACCGCACTCTAGGGGGAATTTCTGAGTCCACTGCTTACTGTCTGTAGGGACAGAAGTCCCTCGGGCTTTCCCCAGGCTGCTTGCTAACTGGGGAGACCAGTCCAGTGGGTGGCACATAACCACCTCCATCCAGGTGTTAGGAGTAGTGATTATGCCTGGTGGGCGGCACCATCATGACGCGGGCCACCCAGTCTTTTTACTCACGGCCAGACCCAAAGGTGAGAGAAGGACACCGGCTAAGCAGCAGAGGTTTAGGGGGAACAAGCGTGCTCATTAGGGCAACCAAGGCAGTCCCACTCATACGGACTGAGCCAGTCTGGTGGTGTCAGAGGGAGGCTGTGACTGAAGGGGTCCACTACCGCCCAGGGCCTTCTGGATGCTGGTATGACGCCCAAGCACGATGCAGGCTCACCAGCGAGTGCGTGGAACTGCCTTCTCCCTTCCCTGCTAGAGCGGACCCGGATATGGGTGGGTTGTTCTCTCCTGCGAAAAGCTCCAGCGACTGTGGGCGGGAGGAGATAGAAGAACAGAGTTGACCTTTCCCCACCCCTGTTCTTCCCTCTGGCCAGTGTGGATTCATGCTTTTAAATCATAATTTCCTTTATTTTTGAGTAAATGAACATCAGAGACAACTAGTGTTATGAAATGACTCCCCTTTTGGAAAAGTGGTGAAGTTCACTTTTCTGGCTTCTGTTTCTAGAGAGAGAGAGTTTAGGCTTGCCGAGATACTTTTGCTCTCATGAAGCAGTGGTTCTGCATCAGAATCATCTGGCGGGCTTGTTAAATCTAATTGCTGGGCCTCGTCCCCAGAATTTCTGAATCAGTGTGTGAGGGTGGGGACTGAGAATTTGCCTAGGTAATGCTGCTGTGGCTGCTCCAGGGGTCATACTTCGAGAACCACTGCCATGGAGTAATCCATGTATTCACCATGTTCCAAATGTAAATGATATATTTTTGGTCAAGTCCACCACTGCTGTGAATATCTTCTATTGATATGCTTGTCTTTGTCTCCCTTCAACAGGTATTTTGACGTTGGACTGCATGATTTCTTAGTTAGGTAAGCCAATAGTTTTTATTTTAGATATCTTTGGAATAGTGTGTCTATTATGGTATGCTGAGATGAAAATAAAATCCTTGTGAAATATCTTGATAAATAATGGCAACCATATATTTGACAAGAAAACCCCACTAGCACTGTTTTTTGTGCCTCCCAGAATCACACAAGAATATCCTTTTTAAACAATCAAAGGAATTTATTTTTAAAGGGGTTTGTATCTGAAATGATAGTTACCCAACTATTGGGCTACTGGAAAGACAAATGGAAGAGTGAAGAGAGGACTTTCCTGGTGGCGCAGTGGTTAAGAATCCGCCTGCCAATGCAGGGGACATGGGTTCGATCCCTGGTCCGGGAAGATCCCACATGCCGCGGGTAGCCCCTGCTCGCCACAGCTAGAGAAAGCCCGTGCGCAGCAACGAAGACCCAATGCTGCCAAAAATAAATAATAAAATAAATAAATAAATTTATAAAAAAAAGAAAAGTGAAGAGAGCCAGCTTGCATTCATACATTAAACAACCCTCTTGAACAATTTTCCCTCCGTTGAATTTAAGCTTTTTAAACTGAATCTACTAGTTGTCTCACAATCATGAAGATACAGTCTTGTTCATAATTGAAAGAGATCACAGATGGCAGTTTATATCCTAGTATATTGGTGATTTTTACCAGAGTTGGCTTATGGGGCATATTAATTCCAAATAGCTATTAAATCAAACAGAGGTTAAATGGAAATATACCAGAAGATTAACAGTGTTGATAATAATATGCACGATATTTTTCCTGCTATAAACTTTGCTGTACTTTTTAGATTTTTTATTATACTGAGCATGTATTTGTTATTCTAATAATGGTGGAAAATGGTCATTAAAAATACCTATCAAATATATATGTGGGGAGCAGTAATGGTTGCTGAGGGACTATAAGCTAAGATCACAAGGAAACCAGAAATCATGTAGAGTGATTTACTTTCTGCAAATATGTAGCTCTAAATGCTAATTAATTCTGAGTCCACTAATAAAGAGTATTGTAAATCACATGTGATTTCTGGGTAGATGTTATAGTAGTTCAGTCCTCCACAATGCATGGCCATCTCCCTGTGGTTAAGATGCTGTCTGAGGGGACATGTACATCTTTGGCATCACCTTGATCCTAAACCTGCAGCATTTCCTCTGTGCCAGATTGCATATGGTGGTGTTCCGAGCAAGGCCATACATACCTTGTCCTTTCTCTAGGTCTTTATGCAAGGCTGTGCATGGAAATCTTGGCCTACCCCAGACCCAAGGAATCTGGATTATCCTGGCTTTCTCCAGGATATCACACACAGAAGGCAGTGTGTAAACAGTTACCCTTGACACATCAAGGGTAAATGTATTTTAGTAGGATGGTTCAAGGGCCAGTGGTCATGGGAAAGGCAGGCATGAGAATTCTATATCTAAACCGATCAGAAAAACTGTCTGGGTGTACTTCAGGGAGTTGTTTGGATTTTTTGAGTTAATGTCTTTGGTGCTTTGTATTACTCCTGTGCTACTGTTCACATAATTGCTGTGGTAGCTGCAAGTTTGTACTTTTCTTACTTTCTCTAGTAGCTTTCTTGAGGGCAGGGAACACGCCTCAATCACCTTTCCATAATTAAACTGTATGGAATCAACCTTCAACAAACATTTGTGTATGGGAATGTAAATTGATACAGCCACTATGCAAAACAGTATGCAGGTTCCTTAAAAAACAAAAAATAGAACTACCATACGACCCAGCAATCCCACTACTGGGCATATACCCAGAGAAAACCATAATTCAAAAAGAGTCATGTACCACAATGTTCACTGCAGCTCTATTTACAATAGCCAGGACATGGAAGCAACCGAAGTGTCTATCAACAGATGAATGGATAAAGAAGATGGGGCACATATATACAATGGAATATTACTCAGCCATAAAAAGAAATGAAATTGAGTTATTTGTCATGAGGTGGATGGACCTAGAGTCTGTCATACAGAGTGGAGTAAGTCAGAAAGAGAAAAACAAATACTGTATGCTAACACATATATATGGAATCTAAAAAAAAAAAAAAAGGTCATGAAGAACCTAGGGGCAGGATGGGAATAAAGACACAGACCTACTAGAGAATGGACTTGACACGGGGAGGGGGAAGGGTAAGCTGGGACGAAGTGAGAGAGTGGCATGGACATATATACACTACCAAATGTAAAATAGCTAGCTAGTGGGAAGCAGCCGCACAGCACAGGGAGATCAGCTAGGTGCTTTGTGACCACCTAGAGGGGTGGGATAGGGAGGGTGGGAGGGAGACACAAGAAGGAAGAGATATGGGGATATATGTATATGTATAGTTGATTCACTTTGTTATAAAGCAGAAACTAACACACCATTGTAAAGCAATTATACTCCAATAAAGAGGTTAAAAAACCCAAAAAAACCCCCAACCAAACAAAAAAACAAACATTTGTGTAGAAGTGACTGAATGAGTAAATGAATGAAATGAGGCAGAAAGGACACAGAGGGTGAGGATTAAGAAGAAGCTGTTCATTTATTCAACAGATAATTATTAAGCCTACCATGTGCCACTTCCTTGGTTATATCTGGGAATACCAAGGTGAGAAAAATAGACATTTGATTTAAAGCTTTCCCTGAGCTCATCTCTTGCCAGCCTTGTGGTTTGAGCAACTTGAAGTGAGGAGGAGGGGTGGTCTGCCTCTGGGACCCCCTCCTCCCTGTCCTTCTTCTGGGCTCCAACCATGTTTCCTATGTTGGGTGGGGAGGAGGCAGAGGGAAGGGTTAAGTGCCTCTAATGTAACTGGAACAGATGCTGGGACGCCCTGGCCCTGGCAGGAGGCCCTTATGGGTGCGTGCTAGTAAGATGCTCAACTAGTCACCTTAATCGGTTGTTCTGTGAACCAAGCAGAACTGGGGCTTCTTTCTGCCCTGCTATCTTCCTGCAGTTTTCCTTTCTTTTACTCTGGTAGGGGCAGGACAAATCAATGTGCCCACTGTTATCCACTGTGGGAGTAAAAGTCTCCCCTTCTTGCAGGCATGCCCAGTCTCTGGATGAAGTCTCTTCATCCCCTCCCCCAACATACAGCAGCACTCCCCATTAAGCCAGGAACCTAGGCACTCTAAGGGGTCTCTTCCTTGGTCCTCCTACCTGCTTGGGGATAGGGTGGGGCAGGGCGTGGGGTAGGGAGCTGGTTGGGGGAGCAGTCAGTTCTCCATCTCTTAGTAATCCCATGATGGGGTGCAAACCCCTTTGTTTGCAGCTGTCTTTAGAAAATGGGTCCTTTCTGCTCCCAGTTTGGGAGTCCCTAGTCCCCTTGTGGGGACTGAACCCTGTTGATCTTTGGGCACGTTAGTGAGAACTGTTTCATCTGCACGTCGACCCTAGAAGCCAGCGGGGTTGAAGAGGGTGTGGGCACAGTGAAAGTGGGAGGTGAGGGAATGGCAACCACAACTCCTTTAAGAAGTTAAGCTGTGATAGGGAGGAAAGAAAGACATGGCAGCTGGTGGAGAAGGTGGTTTGAGTGGGGATTTTTTTTTTTTTCTTTTTAATTGGAGGAGCTCTTGTATTTAGCCACCAGAAGGTCTTAAGTGCCCTTTAGACTTAGAGAAAGTGTTTTCAGTTGGGTGGAGAGAAGCAGCACACGATTGCCAGGGGAATGAAGACGCAAAGCAGTGAATGGTGACTTAGTGGCTCCAGTGGGCAATGGCGCTTTCCTGGAAGTATACCGCTGGAAAGCACCTTAGAGGTTGGAAGAATGTGGGATCGTACTTGTGGGACCCTTCTCGTTCTGTGATGGCCAGGAGAAGAAAATATATTTCCCTTTGTAAAAGAGGAGATGTTGGAGAAATTGGCATAGTTTTTTTGTTTTTGTTTTTTTTTTAATTAACTGCATTTATTGGCTCCAGTAAACTCTTAACGTGTACTCTGGGTTGTCACGCTGTATTGAATGCTTAGTGTTTGGAAGGAAAGAAGCTGCAGCATGCCTGAAATTAATCAGCTGCATCTTTTACGTTGATGGAAGCAATGTCAGCTTCTCTGGAATGACATCAGTTTCCACAAAGGCAAGAGCCCTATCTGTGATCTCAGCCTGGGCAACTGCAGGGAGGGACATGTTTCCTTTTAAGTTGTTGGAGTGCTTCACTGAGCTATGGGGCAGGAAGGAGCTGTCACGTTTAATGAAATGTGAGCATTTTTGGTATTGGCGTTTTATGATGACTGTGGGAAAACTCAGTGTGCTCAATCCTTCTGCATCTTATAGAAACCAAAGGGAAGACTTTCAGGAAACAGTAATCACACTCACTTAAGAAATAGCCTCAGAAGAAGAGTATTGGCTGGAATTCTTAATGTGATGCTACAAAAGAAAAAGGAAAAGAGTGACCAATCTAGGAAAAGAGATTACAGAAGAAACCAGCTCTTTGATTTTAGATAACAGGATGGCTTGTTTAAATTTAGCTTAGTTAAGTTTTGGCAAGAAAGTAGAATTGACTAGTGATGTTCGGTTTGGTTCTTGCTGACCGAGGCATATTTCATTTTACCCAGAATTGTAGCCAGCCCTACCCCTTTTATGAAAGGTGTACTATAATTGCTTTGTACCTACCGCCCCTGCCCCCTTCTAAGTTCCTCAGGTCGGGGAATCGGTTTAAGTAATACAGGATGCTCTCCTGACTTTTAAAAGAAAACCTGGAGACCTTCCTCTTACATATTGTCTGAAAGATAAAATTTGTCAGTGTTTTTTTTTTTTTAAACAATTGCTCCTACGCTTATGCATGTAAAAAACAGGAAAATATTCACCTGTGTTTTCGTCTTCTTTTCTATATTGTTTATATTTAGCTATTTAATCCATTTCAAATACATATTTCAAATAAGAATCTAACTTAAAAAAAAATAGCAGGAATTCCTTGGTGGTCCAATGGTTAAGTCTAGGTGCTTTCACTGCCGTGGGCCTGGGTTCAGTCCGTGGTTGGGGAACTAAGGTCCCACAAGCCTCATGGCACAGCGAAAAAAAAGCAAAATAAATTTTCTTTACCATCACTTTCCCTTTTTATTCTAAAGTCCATGTGTGAGTGCATCAGAGCCATTACTTTTGTCCTTAGGAGACTGTTTTGATATCCTGTCAGGACAAGCAAAATTGCAGTGTGGATGCCATGGGTACTTCTTAGGCAAATAGAAAAAGGCAGTGAGCCTCAGGCATGGCCCTAAAGCTATTTGAGAAGCTCTCTGGAGTTAATACACTCATCAGAAGATAAATTCCTTTGCATAAGCAAACAGATTCTGCTTAGAGAATGTTCAGTATAGTGCAGATTCAATCCTGTACAAACGCTAACGTGTCCATGAAACAGCACAGCTGTGCCCTTTTGAAGCGTGATTTTGTTCTGGTGAGAGAGAAGGTAGAATGGGCCAGCCGCTCACTCTGTAATGTCTTTTGTTCTTCTGGAGGTTGATCCTGGGATCCCACCATGGTCTGGAGGGTCTTTGAATTGTCAGAGGACAGCACATTTCAGTGATGTGTGAATTAATGGTTCACTGAATTCTGAAATAAGCAAAACGGTTTTTGGCTTTCCCTTAGTGACAACCTATACCTACCTGACCCATTCAGAAAACCAGCCCCACAGCAGAACAGAAGCTTCATGAATCACAGGGTAGTTTTTCTCCACCTTTATTCTGAGCACCCTGAAGTTCACCACCACATTTGCTGTAGTTAACGGTGCTGATAAAGAAGTCATTTGAAATATGTCTTGGATTGTGTGATGTCCAAAATGTTCAAAAGAGTCCGCCTTGCATCTTTAAGAAGCCTAGTAATCAAAAGTGAGATTCATTTCGGGCTAAAGACGTCCTCCTGAGAAGGAGAAGGAAGAGCGCTGGGGATAAGCCTGTCTCTTTCCTGTCTCCTTAGGACAGCTGAGACCTGTTAAGGCTCTGAGCTGCTCTGGAAGCGGAGACATTAAGGAAGAATGTGGGCATTTGGTCCTGGGAGTAAGAACCAGGAAGATAATTAGCATCTGTATTCAGTCTAGTAGCTTAGAAACAACTTAAATACGTACTTGAAACCATTATGTATATTTTTATAGACAAATATAAAAGGAAGGAAGATAAAACCAATATGTATCTATTTTTCAGCACACACAGAGGTGATAACCCAGAGGCCAAATACCTGATTTGTTACATAGGATTCTGAATTTGTTATTGTGTAATTATAACACGGAAGTCAACTTTTGTTTGTCTGAGTAGGTAATTCTTTAATAGTGGTATAAAAAGTATATGAGCCGATTAAAAAGCTGCCCCCGCCTGAGGGAGCCTGAACTCTGCATTTCTGCCCCTGATTAGGCACTGCTGATCCCCTCTTAGTGGCAATGGGAGGACAGATGTGGCACTTGGGTTGGAGCCACCAAGTCCCCTTGGTCCCTGGCTACTGCAGATTCCTCTCCTTTGCAGGAACTGCAGCCTCCCAGCCTTCTTTTTAAAGCTTCCTTTCATTCCACTTGTGGAATATGAAACCAGCAGCTAATGAGCTGTGTGGTGTTCCAGTAAGTAACAAAGTGTTTTCAATAAAAAGCGAGGAACATGTGTGTGAAGAAAGCCAGATCCCAAAGCAACCCCACGGAGGCAGATCATAGGATGCAGGCAGGATGCTGAAGAGAAAGTGACTGAAACCACCGTCGCTCCCGGGCCCCGTCAGCTTCCAGATCCCGTTGAGTCTGTCTCCTCACCATCTCTCACATCACCCTTTCCTTTGTTTCTGGAGAAAAGATACGCACCTTTGTCAGCAATTTGGGCTTCTTACCTCATAGGGCTGTAGTGAGGTTTAATACTATATGCAAAACACTTAGCTCCGTGCCTGGAAACAGTGGGGATGTAGTAGGGGTTAGTTTTGTCCTTCCCCCTTCCCCACTTCACCTCTGGAATCAGGGTAACAGGGTTTGAGGCCTGGCCCCTCTCCTACCTGTGTGACTTTAGGCAGCTCACTATCCCTTTCTGAGCCCTTGATGACTTACCTGATGCTGTCTCTCCCTACTCAGAAACAGTCAGTGATTCTCTTTCCTCTGTCAAAACCAGACTAATCCCCCCCCCCCCGCCCCATGTCCTGGGTCCACCACAGTAGGTCTCAGGCTCCCTTTCCATCTCATCTCACCGTTATTCTCCTTTGGGTCACCGCCAAACGGGTCTAAATGCTGCTTTCTGTCTTTCCCCCATTCCCTGGCTTCCTTTCTTGGCTCATGTGTTCCCTGTGCATGAAGTGCCCACTCTGCCCCCATATCCAAGTCCTGCTTCTCTCAGGTCCATCTCAGATGCGGCCTTCTCCATGCTCAGCAGAAGTGTCTCCATATTGGGCCCATTGTCTTGTTTTTAACAGGCTATATGTCAATTATATCTCCATTTTTAAATAATGTAATATTTATTCCATTAAAAAAAAAAAAGAGTAGAGCAGTGGACTGAGAAAGTTCCTTTCCTTGGTGACAGAGCTGAAACCAGTATCTCTAGTCTGACTAACCCAAGGACATAGAGCGTTGGGAAGTGGCCGCCTGAGCATTTGGCACCATTAATTTAAAAAAAATGTTTAATGAATACGTTTTATTTCTCAAAAATGTAACACGACTTAGTAACCATCTCCTTTTTTCTTTTAATCCACTTATTTATGCAACCAATTAAGTTGTCTAAGCACTATTCCAGGAGCTGGGATAAAAACAATGATGAGATAGAAAATACCCCTGCCCTCCCTTGGCTTGCCTTGTGTGGGTGAAGACGGAGAAAACAAGTAAGCAAGCCCTGTAATGCCCATGATGTGATGGAGGAGCAAGGTGGGAGAGGTAGCTCCCTTCGATAGCATGGGCAGGAAGGGCCTCTTGGAGGCGGTAGGTGACCCTGGGTAAGAGATGGGTGAGCCGTAGGAGGCATCCGGGGGAGATCTGAGGCTGCGCTGTTTCAGGCAGAGGGAAGGGCAAGTGCCAAGGCCCTGAGATGGGAAGGAGCCCCTTGAGGAATGGAAGGAGGGAAGCCCGTGGGGCTGGAGGGTGTGGAGCCAGGAGCCAAGAGTCCAAAATGATTCTGGAGGACGAGGCGATGGCCAAACTGTGAAGAAGAGCAGGGTCTCTTTTAGATGCGGTAGGAGCCATTGGAGGGTTTTCAGTAGGGGTGTAACAGGGTCTGTGTCAGGCTTAGCTAGGAACTTAGTGAAATTGTGATCTTTGAACCTCAGCCATTACCATGCTGCTCTGCCGTGAGCTGGTGCTTGGTGACCCAGGCCTGTCCTTGCTGCTCAGGGAAGTTTCTTGGACAACCAGCTGCTGTGAAAGCTACTCTGTGTTGAGTAACAGTAGCCCAACTATCCTTTAATTTCCTTCTGTTTATGTTTGCTTGGTGTGTTGTAAAAGGTGTGATTATACATGTGGACATGAACCTGGAGGCAGTTAAACGATGCTGGAACCTGGCAATAGGCATTTGGAGAGCGTGGCTTGGCTCTGGGAAGTCCACCTGGGGTGGTGTTTGTAGCTTTCTCATGGAGACAGGTAACCATCTTGTCTCATGAGCTCTCGCCCCTTCACTGTGGGGTCTCTGAAGGTCCAGTTCTGAGCCCTCCGTGCTCCTGTCTCTGTGCCGCTCCCCTCGGATGTCGGCCACCCTCAGGACAAGAGGCCTCCTCGATCTAAGTACAGCACTGGTCCCCCACCTGGGGGCTGCCTGGAGGAGAGCTCCATCTGGTTCGCTCATGAGAGCTGTTGCATAATGAGTTGGTATATTCTCCCCTCATGTTCTCGGTTGGTACATTCTCAGTTTTTGTCACAGACTGCACCCCTTCCTGGCTTCCCCCGTCACAATCACTATCCAAGACAGCATTTCTCTTCCCCCAGACTCCAACACCTGGAGTGATTTGTAGTCTTCTCCTTTCCTTTGTAGAATCTTAGGATGGAAGAGCTTTGATGATTAAGCCTCACATTACAATACTTTTCAGGTCTTAGAAGATTTCTCAGATCCACTCTTGCTTCCTTCCTACTGCTACCACTTCTGAGGAAAAACTTTCCAGAATTGTTCATCTTCATGGCTGTGCTATATCGAGTTTGTTAATTAGAAAATCCAGATTAAAAAAGAAAAGAAACCCTTCACGCTCTAAGAGTCGAAATGCATAATTCACTTCCCACCATACATAGCTTCTATCAATATAGATGTTCTGGTGAATAAATGTATCCTTTAAAAAATTGAAAAGAGCCCCTGGTGAATTAATTGAGAAAATTTGCAACATAGAGACATAATTTTAAGTGCACAAAGCTCTGGGTCAGGGAGGGATGCTGCTGAGTGGGATGGGCTGTAAAATCCATGGTCCAAACCAGTATAGATGGGGTATTTATTCAGCAGGGCATTTGTTACGTGGTGGTGGTGTCGCCTTTTTTTTTTTTTTTTAATTTATTTATTTTATTTTTGGCTGCTTTAGGTCTTCATTGCTGCCCCACGGGCTTTCTCTAGCTGTGGCGAGCGGAGCCGGGCCTTCTCTTGCTACGGAGCACGGGCACACGGGCTCTAGGCACGCGGGCTTCAGTAGTTGTGGCACGCGGGCTCAGTAGTTGTGGCTCACGGACTCTAGAGCACAGGCTCAGTAGTTGTGGTGCACGGGCTTAGTTGCTCTGCGGCATGTGGGATCTTCCCAGACCAGGGCTCGAACCCGTGTCCCCTGCACTGGCAGGTGGATTCTTAACCACTGCACCACCAGGGAAGCCCGGTGCCTTTTTAAAAAATTCTTTTCCTAATTCCTGGGGATTGTTCTGACCTGTGGGGCTTCTGCACCAGGTAGAAGCCAGAAACTTGCTTTCCTTTGTCGTAAGAGTCTCCTCCCCTCTATTTAGCTTCTACTGAGAATGACATGTGGAGGGAGGGGGCCGTAGAATGCATTCTGGTGATCCTGGCCGCAGTGCCGTCCAGCATGGAGAGGCAGATATCTGGGTGGTGCCGCTCCCCTGAGCCCTGTGGCAGGCACAGTAGGGTCCCCATCAGAGCAGTGGTGGTGTGATTTGACAACAGTACCTGACTGCATAGCCTCCAAGCCTGGCTTTGAGACCCTCTCTCAGAGATGGTGCAAACTGCTGATTCTTCCTTAATCAATTCCTTTCATATTAAAACTAACCAGAGTGGGTTCTGTTATTTGCAAGTAAAATATCTGATGTAGCTACTTACCCAGTGATGTTTGGGATGTCTCGCTCAGCAGGGGGAGTACATGATCTTTACTTGGCTTTGCCCATGAGCACCATTGATTCCACATGCCAGATTTAAATAAAATTGCAATTATTTTTGCATCGGTAACAGAAGCAGCCTGTGAAATGGAAAGGGCATTGGATCAGATACAGAAGGCCATGGCTCTAGCCTGCCTTGCCGCTCTCTCGCTGCGATGATTTTGTGCAAGTCACTTCTCCTGTTGGGGCCTTAGTTTTCTTATTTGTAAAATGAGAAAATTATACCCGATGAACTCTAAGGTTCCTTCCAATCTCGGCAGCCTCTGACGAGCAGCTTTGGTGTTTTTATTATTAGAGAGCCGCTTCTGTTGTCCAGATCTGTGCTCTTTAATACAGCAGCTACTAGCCACCTGTGGCTATTTAAGTTTAAATGGTTTAAAGTCCGACAAAATTACAAATTTTGTTGTTCCTTAGTTGCACTAGCCACATTTTAAGTGCTCAGTAGCCACGTGTAGCTGCTGGCTGTCATCTTGGACAAGGCAGATAGAGAACATTTCCATCATCACAAACGTTCTCTTGGCTAACACTGTTCTACATGATAATGCCACGTGTCTACTTCCTTTGTAGAGATGCTGGGTGTGCAATTGTATTTCTGCCTGCTTAGGTGAAAGATCAACATCCATCTATTAGCCGTTCAGCTTGCCCCAAAAGGAACTCCTTATCTACTCTTCCCCCCCCCAACCTCCCCTTTGTCCCATCCCTCTCTCCCCCCATCTTAGGGATGGCTCCCCACCCATATTAACCAATGCAGAAACCTTGGGGTCGGTCTGGAAATGCCCTTCGTCGCCACCCTTCACATCCCCCATTTTGGTCCCTGAGTTCTGTCAGTTCCTCCTGTTAAGTATTAACCGAACGTGCCCTGTTTTCCTCATTTGTACTGTGGGCCCCGTAACCGAGGCCCCTCATCTTCCGCTTCCCTTCTGCTGTGAACCTCACCTTGACTTTCTTCCTCATTCCGCCTGTCCCCTCCGTCCAGCCATTGAATCGAAACACAGTTTACAGGCAAACCAACAACAGGCAGTTTTAATCAGCCATTTTCCTCCCTCCACAGCCATGCATTCGACTGCCTTTTCCAGACTTAACTCTTAGCCCCATGAGCAGCCGCAGTAACTTCTTTCTGTTCCCTGAACAAGACTCGCTCCTTCATTTTCTTCTTTCTTTTTGTGCGTGTTTGCTTCCCTCTTCCCCTATAGGCCTTCTCAGCACTGGGGCCAGAGGTCACCTCTCTTTCAGAGCCCTTGCTGGCTCCCCTGGAGGAGTTAGGTGCTCCCCCTGGGGCGCCCTGCCGTCTTGAAGGTCACGGTTGGTGGTTTGGGGTTCAGGCTCCGGTGTTGGGCTGCCTGGGTTTGAATGCCGGTTGCATCACTGTTGATTCTATGACCAACTTGACAGCTCTGTGCTTGACTTTCCTCATCTATACAATGAGTATTAGTAAAAATACCTAATTCATGGGCGTTTTTTGAGGATTAGGTGACATTGATATATTTAAAGTGCTTAAAATAGCACTCAGCATGGAGTAAGCACTTAATAATTGTTCATTGTTGTCACCATCATTATACTTCACTTGACTCCTTGTTCATCTGCTGGGGGTGATAGCAGACTGAATGGCAACACCAATTTTTTTTTTTTAAAGAGAAATCTAGGATGGTGCTTTCTCTTCAGTTTGATGATTGACATGTAAGCTCCGTGAGCTTGCCTTCTCCTCCATTTTCCTTTGAGCATCTGGCAACAGGTGGTGTGTCCACAGGATGGACGTGAACAGGTGGAGTTGGCTGTAGCCCAAACCCAAGCCGGCTCTGGCACTTACTAGCAACGTGACTTGACTAGCAAGTTTTTTCATATCACGGTTGCCGTTTCCCCATTTGTGAAATGCTGCTTTTAGGAGGAAAGTCAGGCACTTCAAAAACATGAGTTAAATCAAGCAAATCAATACCACATGGGTGAGATCAATCATTCTAAATGCAGGGATCCACTCATTTATCATCAGATCATTTTAGTATCTACTGTGGGCTAGAACACAGTAGTAAGCAAATAGAGACATGGCTCCTACTCTCATGGAGCTTAGGGTTTGGGAGCAGAGAGCTGTCTGTGGGAGATCATACATGTATGTGGACAAGTATAGTAGCCAGTAATGCCAAGAAGGAGACACATGGTCCTACAAGTGCGTAGGACACTTGACCCAGGAGTGGAACAGGAGCTTCCCGGGGGGAAGGCTCCCCAGGAGGCAATGCTGAGGTGGAGGGAAAAGTATCCTCAAAGAGCAGGGTGCATTCCAGGGGGAAGGACAGAAAGGTCCTAGTGGTTGAAGCGCAGAGTGACGGGGGCACACGGAGGCTGGGAGGTTGTCCTGGATCAGGCCATGAAAGGTCTTGAGTGCTGTTTGTTGTTGTTGTTTTTACTTTTGAACTGTATGCCCTCCTCCTCGCTCTCCTCTGCATTGATTCAAGTCCTTGGATGGTGAGAATGACTACCTTAGCCTCTGTGTGCGTCCGTGCCTCTCACCTCACCCTCCTCAAATCCACCCTCTGCTGCCACAGATGCCTCAAAAAGTAGGTTGGGTCCTGTCATCTGTTGAAATCCGCCTGAAGCTTTCTCCTCATCAGGTCATACAAGCCCTATGAAGGTCTGACCCTGCCTCAGCTCCCGCCACTTTCCCTCCTGCTGCCCTGGCATCAGCCATAGTCACGCCGAACAGTGTCGCCCTAACCGGCGATGCTCTCTTTGGCTTTTATATCCTCTCCCGAATGTTCTTCCCCTTCCCCTTTGCTTCCAGGCTGTTTCCTACTCAACCCTTCAGTCACAGGCCATCCATCACCTCTTCAGAGTTGCCTCCTTGCTCTCCAACATGTATCCACAGCCTCTTGTGATTTCTTTTTCCTCACAGCTCTTACCCCACCACATCATCGTGGCGCACTTCCTGTTTCCCCAGAGAGGCAATGAGCTCCATGAGGACCATTTGTGATGTCATTTTTGTCTGTCAACATCTCCTGAGACAGGACCGTTAACTGGGGGGGGGGGGGGGGAAGTGTTGATATGTGTTTGTTAAAATAAGCTCCACTGAATGCTGTTTGAAAGATCAAAGTCAGGCAGGGAAACAACCTAACTGTCCATCAACAGAGGAATGGATAAAGAAGATGTGGTACATTTATACAATGGAATATTACTCAGCCATAAAAAAGAATGAAATAATGCCATTTGTAGCAACAGGGATGCAACTAGAGATTATCATACTAAGTGAAGTAAGTCAGAAAGAGAAAGACAAATACCATATGATATCACTTATATGTGGAATCTGAAATATGGCACAAATGAACCTATCTGTGAAACAGAAACAGACACACATAGAGTACAGACTTGTGGTTGCCAAGGGGGAGGGGGAGTGAGGGACGGATGGACTGGGAGTTTGGGATTAGCAGAGGCAAACTATTATATATAGGATGGATAAACAACAAGGTCCTACTGTATAGCACAGGGAACTATATTCAGTATCCTGTGATAAACCATAATGGAAAAGAATATAAAAAAGAATGTACATGTGTGTATAACTGAGTCACTTTGCTGTACAGCAGAACTTAACACACCATTAACACAACTATACTTCAATAAAAAATTTTAAAAAATTAATCAAAGTCAGGCTCAGATTCTAAGCAGTAACTTGGAAATGGGTGACTAAGGAGTTTGCCGGGAAAGTGTAGCTGTAGTTAGAAATTACTTACGCACATGTATCCTAACATATCTGAAGTCCTCACTTAGACAATGGAATTGATGTACGGAAGGGAAAAATCCTTCAGTAGAAAAGGCATAGTGTAGCCTATTAATTAATGTACTAGAGTGGGAAGATCTTTATCACTAATATGTCAATAATACTAATAATACCAACACTTAAAATGATGAAAACTTTTGTATTAATTAGAGAAGATTCATTTGCATTCAGAAAACCTCTACCCAAATGAGAAGAATGTGTGACGGAACAATCAGCGAGCTGGGAGTTGGGCATACCCTGCAGTCTGTGGGAATGAGGAGTTGCTGATGTACCAGGGAGGAGGTATGATGCTGTGAGTCAGTGTAGCGATTTTCTTCTCCATCATTCGTTTTGGGGGATTGTCAAAATCCTGGTGTGCTCGTGGGAATATGTTACTCCTTTGAACATGACCTGTTAATAAGTGCAGCCTTGGAACCTTGGGGATGTTTCCAAATGTTAGTCAACATACAAGATCAAGGTCTGTTGTAATGAGGTTGATACGTGCTGTTGAGTTGGTGGACATCAGACAGAACATCGAAGCAAGTACACCTGTGAGGAAAGGGGTCGACTTGCTATGGGGGAGGAGCTTGGTAGGGCACCAGCCTAGTACCAGGAGATCAGTGTTTGCCAAGAGTTGGGTAAAATTTGCTTCCTAAGTAGAGTGGACATTTGCTCCATACTCTGGCTACTCAGTAAGTACCTTTTGAACATCCTTCTGGCTTTGGGAGATGTCTGGCCTTCTGAACTCTACCTCCTCACAGTACAAGTCAAAAAGTCACTTTCTGCGTCTCCCTGGCGGCTAGTGCCAGAATATATTACAGGCTCTGCCAGTCAGATGCATCAAAGGGGTAACTGATTCAGAAGGCAGTCAGGAGAGGCATCCCACCGAAGTGTTTCTGCAGAGGGTGGTAGTAGCATCTGCAGTAGGGCCTGCAGGGCCTGTCTGGTGAATCAGTCATCTCCCAGCCTGATTCACTGGTCCGCCCAGATGTTCTGTGACCTAATGTCCTTAAGAAATTTCTATTCTGCTTCAGTTATCTAGAGTGCATTCTGTTGTTTACAACTAAAAACTCTGAATGGTATGGGAGACTATATAAATGGACATGGCCAAGGCAGCTCTGTTCTCACAGCAACTCAGTGCTGACCAGAGACCATGGGAATCTTGAGGAAACTGGACACAATTTCATCCTTTTGGTTGTGCTGCCAATTCAAGGTGTTTCTGCTGTAATGCGAGGCATACAAACTTGAAAAATCCCAGGTTATATAAAATGGCACACAAAAAGATAACAGGACTTACGGAAAAATAGAGTTGGATAGATCACCCCAAATCTGTGAAACTCCATCCAGAACACTAAGAAAAACAATAACAATCCTAATAAGGATATCAGCTCAAGTGGAAAGTCACACTGAATTACTAGGAAATAAATATTCTAGGCAGTATCAGCCTTTACCTTAAAATGTGACAGTACCTTGATGGAAGGGGGATAGAGACTGCTGAGTTCTGAAGGCAAGGTTAGAGGGAGGTGGGGAAAAGTACTTGTAGGCTTTACACAGATTTGAGTGATGACTGAGCTGGATGGCTCTGGATCCTTGTTTTGTGATGTTCTTTTACACTGCATCTTTGAGAACTATGCTTTATGTCTGTCTGTGACAGAGCAGAGTCTGTGGCTCTACTAGGCTAATAGGAAAAAGGGGCGGGATGAATGGGTACCTGGTACAGTAATGTAATCAGCTCTGTCTGTGAGCTTTGTGTTCAGATGCTTTTACTTGGGGCTGAGTATTAACAAGCTAAGAAAAAAATACATATAAACCGACATAATTTGTGTTTTGTATGGACGTTGTTCTCCTATTTACCAATGACATATGTACTATGGTATTTAGGGAAACATGTGCTATAGTAGATGAGAGTGTATTTGAAAGTGTTCCGTAAACCTGAAAATATGGAAGACCCTTGGCCTGTAGATAAAGGGACTGTGGGATAAAGGATCCCCAGCATTATTTAAGAGGAGGAACCCCAGGAGAAGAGTCGACTGTCTTATTGCTGAAGGCAAGAGATATGGCCTGGCATAGAAGTTAGAGACACAGGCTGTGGACAGACACACCTGGATATGAATCTCTCCTCTCCCATGTGCTAGGTCTGAGCCCTGGTTTGATCATTTGTAAAATGGAGATAATAAGGATACTGCCTTAAATGTGTTAATGCATGTGAAATACTCGGGGCAGTTCCCTAAATGATGGCTACTGTTGTTGACTTCTCATCCTTCTGTCTACGATCTGATCTGCTTCAAGGGTAAGGAGAGAAAGCTCGCGTGAAGTACTTCTCACAGGGTCTAACACGTAATAGGCATTCGGTCCACATTTGTTGAATTTGGATCCAGTGAGAACTATCCACATAGACTGCAACCAGAACAGTTTCCTTTCCTCCTCCTAAGTCAGTGTGGACACTGCTTACTGGCAAGGACGGGATGATCTGTATTGAAAGGAGAGATTCAGGAGCACGTTCTGGACTGGCGGGCTGTGTGTGCATCCCGGGTGCTTGAGAGTAGTAACATAAAATCCCAAGGGAAGGTCAGACCTTCAGAACAGAGCCTGAGTAGAAAGAATTTGCCTCCAGCCTGATTTCAGTTGCAACCAGGCCATTTCAATTAAAAACACTTTAGATGCTGGAAGCCACAGCGTCTGTTTCTAATTGAAAGGTTATTTGCAGACAATATGTTTTTCATAGAGTGACATTTGTATGTGTTTATTAATACAGAGTCTATTGCAGTAAAATCCATTTTGGAAATAGAAATAGATAATTATTTTTGAACCTTTTAATCATTTTTTAAGCCAAATAGTGAACTGGAAAGCATTTAGCCGAGGAAGTGCATCTGATTACACAAGCAAATTATTCAGTTGGGATGGGATGCAAATATATACTGTCTCCTTCTGTTCTATCAGGGTAGGCAGAGGGGAGAGGTTCCTCATTTTATCTCTAGGTTCTGTGACATTTTTTACTCACATCTGATGCTTTAGAGGCCTGCGATTCTAGTCCTGGCTTTTCCATTCATTTCATGGTCTTGGGAAAGTCACTTTACGTTTCTGGACATCAGTTACTCGTCTGTAAAATACCTTATGATTTAAAAGGCCTCTTCTAGCTCTGACCATATGTAATTGTAGGATTCTGTGCCTTGGTGAAAGTGGACAAATTCCTGTGAGCACCTGAGCCATTCAAGAACTCTGGTCTCCTTGAGGTCCCAGACTGGAGTTAAAGATACTAGATTTTCTGTTTTATTCAGCACCATGCACAGAGCTCCTACTGTATGCAGAGTACATTAAGGCCAGTGAGGGGACAGAAGAGTAAGCAACTGCTTACATTTCCTGTGGTCTAGTTGCAGAAGGAAAGCAAATTTATGACATAGTCAGGAAGATTAAGACGGTTAGAAATGCCAGTGCTTAAGCTTTCCCAGTTGTTGTGGAATATGGAAGGAAGAGCGTCCTAGTGGGAAGTCTGGGGAATTGGACAAATTCCTAAGGACAATATTTATAACTGAATGATGGGACTTGGTTTTCTACTCTCTTTGCTGAGCCAAATCTATTTATTTTCTTCCTTTTTTTTTTTTTCTATTTTTTAAAATTTTGGAGTATAGTTGATTTACAATGTTGTGTTAATTTCTACTGTACAGGAAAGTGACTCAGTTACACACATATATACATTCTTCTTTTATATTCTTTTCCATTATGGTTTATCACAGGATATTGAATATAGTTCCCTGTGCTATACATTAGGAACTTGTTGTTTATCCTAGACTATTTATTTTCTTTCTATCATTTTTTTAAATATAGTTGGGTGGGTCTTCCTCCCTTCAGCTTTTTCTTGAGTGTTTGAAAAACCCATGGCATCTAGTACAGCACTTTGTTTAATATAAATGTCTTGAATGGTGGAACGGCCCCCCCGCCCATCCTCACCCTGGGGAGGACTGGGTTAGATGATCTATGCAGAAGAACTTGGTACCCTTGTAAAATATCGTTAAGGTTAATTACCAGCCCGTTGTTCTAACCCACTGGGTTGTAATCTTGTGGGGACAGGGGACTGGGTAACATGGCAGTCGGTTGCCTCTTGTTGTTTTCTGAGGTGGAAAAAATGTGCCCTGCTTTCAAGGATCTAAGAGAAACAGATATATAAAAATAATCGATGTTTCGTAGCTGATGATTCTCTGGACATCGGCTGGAATCCCTGTGGTTGGGGGAGGGAGAAGAGCAGGAGAGGGAAGCCAGTCAGCTTCGTGTACAGAAAGCTCTGTCCACACATCAGACGTCAGACCTGGACTGGCCTTTTATAACAGAAGCTACTTTGAGGGATGCTCTTGCTGATGTGTGTGAGTGTCTGTATCTCCTTATGCTGCATCTGCATGGGAAATACAGCAAAGGTTTTGGTTGATTTTTTTTTTTTTGGAGGTGGGGAGAATCCCTGTGTCTAGCATACCCACGGGTGTATTTCCAAGAGCCAAAAACAAAGACACAAAATAAACGATGTTCCAGATCAAACCGAAGTGACAACCACAGAAAACATGCAAATATGCTAAGAGCGTCGCAACCAGTAGCATTACCCCCCGCGGTTCTGAATTACAGAGCCCGAAAGAGCATCTTGGCAGTGGGCTAATTCCAGCAATTACTCAGCCAGCAGCCAGCTCCTTGACTCAGAGAGCTGCTGCAGAGAGGCCTGGAGTACTGGCGTGTTACATCCAGCCGTGCCTCACCCTGGCCATCGGAGTGCTGGTGGGTAACTGGTCTGGTTGTCTTAAAGTGGCAGAGTTTTTTAAAAATGTTTTCTTCCCTTTAACTGGGGAAAATACTTTTAGAGCTTTCGTCAGGTACTCACTGAAGCCACTGCTGTTCAGTATACAGACACCTATCTGAAGGCGCTGAGACATCTGTATAAATGTAGCCCATTCCCGCACACGGACCCACGCCATCCGCCACCCATGCAGCCCAGAGGCTCCAACTCCTGTTGGTTCACAGCTGCTGCTGCTATTCTGAGGATGAGTTTCGGAGCGTCTTTCCGGTGCTCCTTCAACACCGTTTGTCTAATTAGACAAAATGTGTCCAGTTCGCCCCAGTTTCCCACTGGGGAACCCAGCTGTCTGCTGTTTTTGTGTGTGTCTACCCCAGTCATGCTGGGTTCGGCACCACTTTACTGCTGGTGGCCTGGGGGCTTTTAGTGATTGTGTGTCTCTCCTGCACTGCATCATCTGATGGGAAGACCGAAGAGGGCAAAAGCTGTCCTTTCCCATTTCAGCTAGAGAAAGATTTGTGTATTCTAATGAACAGAAAATTAATGTAGCTGGGGCATTCAGATAAGGGATGTGGTGCTAATACAGGTGATCGGGAGAGTAGCAAAGGCCTCTGTCAAATAGTTCCCACAAGAGCTACTGTCTAAATTGGACCCTTGCTAAAATATAAAGCAGGATTTCTCAACCTTGATGCTAGTGACATTTTGGATCAGAAACATCTTTGTTGTGGAAGGATGCCCTGTCTACCATAGATGTTTAGCAACATCTCTGGCCTCTAGTCACTAAATACCAGTAGTAGCCTCAGTTGTGACAACCAAAAATGTCTCCAGACAGTGCAAAATGTCCCTGAGGGTGGGGTGGGGAGGGAAGAATTGCTCTTGGTTGAGAAACTTCTATAAAATAAAATACCATGTCTGGTTTTGAACTGTACCTAAAGAGGATGTGGAAAAGGTGGCTATAAGGGCTTCAAGTTTAAAATGATGTCTGCCTGTGGCTTCTGATACAGCCTCACTCATTTACCCATGACGATGTCTAGAAAACACTGGAAGAGATGAAAATAAATACTGGAAAGTAGGGCTGGAATTCAGCTTGTTGTCAGAATCAATGAGAAATTTCCTTTAACATGGCACACGGAGCTGGTCTGAAGAAGGAACTCGGTGGCTCCTGCATGCTGCGCTGTGCAGTGCCCTCGCCCCTCTCCTGGTATCTGTTCCACCAGTTTAGAAACATGTGGTCTGTCCCCACCAGAAAAGTGAACTGCCCTCTGCCAGTCCATAGCTGTTGTATTTTGTCCCAATACAGTTGTTGTGTTCCTCCTCCCTTCATAAGCACCTCTATTTCTGCATCAATATGGAGACTCTGATGGTAATAAATTAGGTAGGCAGGAAGTGGGCGATGTGGGATTGGACTGGCAGTGGTGCATTTCTGCTGGAGGTGAGAGTGGAGACGGAGGGGCCCTGCCAATACATCGGAAATCGTCATTTTAATGTGTCATATTGGTTGGTTGATTGGATGAGCAAGGAAATGGATTGAGGAAAGATGAGCCATATCAGAGAATACCCATTAGAAATTGGAAATGGACTGGGTGCTGACACCTCGTTATGTTCTTCATGTGCATTGCCTGAGAAGGAGCTTGGACTCTTGTTTGTTTAAGAAGACAGAGAACATTCTGAGGGTCGTCTTTCAGTCTTCTTTATGGTTTCCTTTGCTGTGTAAAAGCTATTAAGTTTCATTAGGTCCCATTTGTTTATTTTTCATTTTATTTCCATTACTGTAGGAGGTGGGTCAAAAAAGATCTTGCTGTGATTTATGTCAAAGAGTGTTCTGCCTATGTTTTCCTCTAGGAGTTTTATAGTGTCTGGCCTTATATTTAGGTCTTTAATCCATTTTGAGTTTATTTTTGTGTATGGTGTTAGGAAGTGTTCTAATTTCATTCTTTTACACGTAGCTGTCCAGTTTTCCTAGCTCCACTTATTGAAGAGGCTGTCTTTTCTCCATTGTATATTCTTGCCTCCTTTGTCAAAGACAAGATGGCCATATGTGTGTGGGATTACCTCTGGGCTTTCTGTCCTATTCCATTGATATGTTTTTGTGCCAGTACCATACTGTCTTGATTACTGTAGCTTTGTAGCATAGTCTGAAGCCTGGGAGCCTGATTCCTCCAGCTGTTTTTCTTTCTCAAGATTGCTTTGGGGCTTCCTTGGTGGCGCAGTGGTTGAGAATCTGCCTGCCAATGCAGGGGACACGGGTTCAAGCCCTGGTCTGGGAAGATCCCACATGCCGTGGAGCAATTAGGCCCGTGAGCCACAATTACTGAGCCTGTGCATCTGGAGCCTGTGCTCCGCAACAAGAGAGGCCACGATAGTGAGAGGCCCGCGCACCGCGATGAAGAGTGGCCCCCACTTGCTGCAACTAGAGAAAGCCCTCGCACAGAAACGAAGACCCAACACAGCCATAAAATAAAAATAAATAAATAAATAAATAAGCAAATATGGTTAAGAAAAATATATTTTAAAAAAATTGCTTTCACTCGTCAGGGTCTTCTGTGTTTCTATACAAATTGTAAATTTTTTTGTTCTAGTTCTGTGAAAAATGTCATTGGTAATTTGCCCTCAGAATGGGAGAAAATATTTGCAAATGAAGCAGTTTACAAAGGATTAATCTCCCAAATACACAAGCAGCTCATGCAGCTCAATATCAAAAGAGCAAACAACCCAATCCAAAAATGGGCAGAAGACCTGAATAGACATTTCACCAAAGAAGATATACAGATGGCCAAAAAACACATGAAAAGATGCTCAGCATCACTAATCATAAGAGAAATGTGAATCAAAACCATGAGGTATCACCTCACGCAGGTCAGAATGGCCATCATCAAAAAATCTGCAAACAGTAAATGCTGCAGAGGGTGTGGAGAAAAGGGAAGCCTCTTGCACTGTTGCTGGGAATGTAAATTGATACAGCCACTATGGAGAACAGTATGGAGGTTCCTTAAAAAACTAAAAATAGAACTACCATATGACCCAGCAATCCCACTACTGGGCATATACCCTGAGAAAACCATAATTCAAAAAGAGTCATGTACCCCAATGTTCATTGCAACTCTATTTACAATAGCCAGGACATGGAAGCAACCTAAGTGTCCATTGACAGATGAATGGATAAAGAAGATGTGGCACATATATACAATGGAATATTACTCAGCCATAAAAAGGAACAAAATTGAGTTATTTGTAACGAGGTGGATGGACCTAGAGTCTGCCATGCAGAGTGAAGCAAGTCAGAAAGAGAACAACAAATACCGTATGTTAACGTACATATATGGAATCTAAAAAAAACCGGTACTGATGAACCTAGTGGCAGGACAGGAATAGAGATGCAGTTGTAGAGAACGGACTTGAGGACACAGCGAGGGAAGGGGAAGCTGGGACTAAGTGAGAGAGTGGCATTGACATATATGCACTACCAAGTGTAAAATGGATGGCTAGTGGGAAGCAGCTGCATAGCACAGGGGCATCAGCTTGATGCTTTGTGACGACCTAGAGGGGTGGGATAGGGAGGATGGGAGGGAGGCTCAAGAGGGAGGGGATATGGGGATATATGTATACTTACAGCCGATTCACTTTGTTGTACAACAGAAACTAACACAACATTGTAAAGCAGTTATACTCCAATAAAGATATTTAAAAAGAACAAAATGAAAGGCAAAGGATTGTTCCCTTTATCTTTTTCAGGTGAAGAAAAATTTTGAGAAACTACAGTCATTTGAAGTCCTACTCCATTATTAAATTTTTCTTTTTTTTTAATATATGTGCCACATTTTCTTTATCCATTCATCTGTCAGTGGACACTTAGGTTGCTTCCATGTCCTGGCTATTGTAAATAGTGCTGCAGTGAACATTGGGGTACATGACTCTTTTTGAATTATGGTTTTCTCAGGGTATGTGCCCAATAGTGGGATTGCTGGGTCGTATGGTAGTTCTATTTTTAGTTTTTTAAGGAACCTCCATACTGTTCTCCATAGTGGCTGTATCAATTTACATTCCCAGCAACAGTGCAAGAGGGTTCCCTTTTCTCCACACCCCCTCCAGCATTTATTGTTTGTAGACTTTTTGATGTTGGCCATTCTGACCTACGTGAGGTGATACCTCACTGTAGTTTTGATTTGCATTTCTCTAATGATTAGTGATGTTGAGCATCCTTTCATGTGTTTGTTGGCAATCTGTATATCTTCTTTGGAGAAATTTCTATTTAGGTCTTCTGCCCATTATTGGATTGGGTTGTTTGTTCTTTTGATATTGAGCTGCATGAGCTGCTTGTATATTTTGGAGATTAATCCTATGTCAGTGGCTTCATTTGCAAATATTTTCTCCCATTCTGAGGGTTGTCTTTTCTTCTTGTTTATGGTTTCCTTTGCTGTGCAAAAGCTTTTAAGTTTCATTAGGTCCCATTTGTTTAGTTTTGACCTTATTTCCATTTCTCTAGGAGGTCGGTCAAAAAGGATCTTGCTGTGATTTATGTCATAGAGTGTTCTGCCTATGTTTTCCTCTGAGCGTTTTATAGTGTCTGGCCTTACAGGTCTTTAATCCATATTGAGTTTATTTTTGTGTATGATGTTAAGGAGTGTTCTAATTTCATTCTTTTACATGTAACTGTCCAGTTTTCCCAGCACCACTTACTGAAGAGGCAGTCTTTCCTCCATTGTATACTCTTGCCTCCTTTATCAAAGATAAGATGACCGTATGTGTATTGGTTTATCTCTGGGCTTTCTATCTTGTTCCATTGATCTATATTTCTGGTTTTTGCCAGTGCCATACTGTCTTGACTACTGTAGCTTTGTAGTATACTCTGAAGTCAAGGAGTCTGATTCCTCCAGCTCCATTTTTTTCCCTCAAGACTGCTTTGGCTATTCGGGGTCTTTTGTGTCTCCATACAAATTTTAAGATGATTTGTTCTAGTTCTGTAAAAAATGCCATTGGTAATTTGATAGGGATTGCACTGAATCTGTAGATTGCTTTGGGTAGTATAGTCATTTTCACAATGTTGATTCTTCCAATGCAAGAACATGGTATATCTCTCCATCTGTTTGTATAATCTTTAATTTCTTTCATCAGTGTCTTATAGTTTTCTGCATACAGGTCTTTTGTCTCCCTAGATAGGTTTATTCCTAGGTGTTTTATTCTTTTTGTTGCAGTGGTAAATGGGGGAGTTTCCTTAATTTATCTTTCAGATTTTTCATCATTAGTGTATAGGAATGCAAGAGATTTCTGTGCATTAATTTTGTATCCTGCTACTTGATGAAATTCATTGATTACCTATAGTAGTTTTCTGGTAGCATCTTTAGGATTCTCTACATATAGTATCATGTCATCTGCAAACAGGGACAGCTTTACTTCTTCTTTTCTGATTTGGATTCCTTTTATTTCTTTTTCTTCTCTGATTGCTGTGGCTAAAACTTCCAAAACTATGTTGAATAATTGTGGTGAGAGTGGGCAGCCTTGTCTTGTTCCTGATCTTAGTGGAAATGGTTTCAGCTTTTCACCATTGAGGACGATGTTGGCTGTGGGTTTGTCATATATGGCCTTTATTATGTTGAGGTAAGTTCCCTCTGTGCCTACTTTCTGGAGGATTTTTATCATAAATGGATGTTGAATTTTGTCGAAAGCTTTTTCTGCATGTATTGAGATGATCGTATGGTTTTTCTCCTTCGGTTTGTTAACATGGTGTGTCACCTTGATTGATTTGCGTATATTGAAGAGTCCTTGCGTTCCTGGGATAAACCCCACTTGATCATGTTGTATGATCCTTTTAATGTGCTGTTGGATTCTGTTTGCTAGTATTTTGTTGAGGAGTTTTGCATCTATGTTCATCAGTGATATTGGCCTGTAGTTTTCTTTTTTTTGTGGCATCCTTGTCTGGTTTTGGTATCAGGGTGATGGTGGCCTCATAGAATGAGTTTGGGAGTGTTCCTCCCCCTGCTATATTTTGGAAGAGTTTGAGAAGGATAGGTGTTAGCTCTTCTCTAAATGTTTGATAGAATTCGCCTGTGAAACCATCTGGTCCTGGACTTTTGTTTGTTGGAAGATTTTTAATCACAGTTTCAATTTCAGGGCTTGTGATTGGTCTGTTTATATTTTCTATTTTTTCCTGGTTCAGTCTCGGAAGGTTGTGCTTTTCTAAGAATTTTTCCATTTCTTCCAGGTTGTCCATTTTATTGGCATACAGTTGCTTGTGATAATCTCTCATGATCTGTTAATTTTATAGAAAGTAATTTTGTGGGTCCTTTTTTGAGTAATTAAATGCTGTAAGAAGTTTTAGTGGTTTTCTTTTCTTCATAGTTAGAAATAGTAATTAGAGTATCTTTTATGTTACATGGCATTTTTCCTTTCAACAGTTGTATGTATTTTGTATTCTTTGCTCTTCTCCATATAGACTTTAATCAGAATGGATTCATTTTGTGCTATAATTTGCTCTTATCCTACTTCATGAAAATGAGTTATTTCCATCTCTGAAATATAATGCTGAATGTAATATATAAAAAAGTAAAAGGCAATATAGTTTTTGTTGATAGATATCAAGTTGTTGATAGATGTGCAGTCTGAATATAATTTACTTCATCTAGGGATTTATATATATATAAAAATAATATTTAGCCATTGAAAAACAATTCCATTATAAAATAAAGGCCACATCACCCTACATCTCAGCACAAGAGCAGACCTGTAAGGTGATTTATTGTAAGAAACAGGAGAAATATTTTAAAAATTCTTTACTCAGGATGAAACAAGAAGATGGTGGTATATAAGAAATAGGAGTGGTAAGCCATACATAGAGGAGAAGAAGGGGAGAAAATGGAGTTAGGGGAAATAAGAAAGGATTATAGGAACAATAAGGATGCAAACACATAATTAAAATTCACTTGAAGGATGTAAAGATCAGAATTGACACTTTTAGAATATTGACTCATTTGTGGAAGGCCGTCTTGAGATGTTCTTCCACAATGTAGAAAAAACAGATGAATATCATGAGAGAAAGTAGTAAATATAAAATAGAATTATTGAGGTTCCTGACGATGAAACCGGAACAATGAGAGCAGAAATCATTTTAAAAAGAGAAAAGAAAACTTTTCTGGGCTTAAAAGGACTAACTGTATTACAGACAAAATACACAGAAAGGGAGCCATATGGAGGCACAGTCTGCCATAATTTTAAAATTCCTGAACGAAGGAAGAAAGTGTATAAGGATCCAAGCAGAAAACAGGGTTGCTTATAAGGAGGAAAAAGATGTCAGACGTCTGCTTGGTAACACTTCATGCCAGACACAGTGAAATGATGTAACCGAGTACTGAGAGGAGAAGACGGTAATTCGAGAAGTTTATATCCAGTAGAATTGTTTTAATGTGTGAAGTCAACAGAAGGACTGCTCTAAAGATGCTTTGAGGTGCCTGCTGTGGTCAAGCCCTCTTCTCGTAGAATCACCTTCAACCCTAAGGACCCTGAGGAGTAGGTGGGCCCTTGGGCCATGTGACTTGCCATCTCTAGCTAACCTGGTTCGACTAGGAGTGGGCATCTCTCGGAAGTAACCTGTGAGTGAGAGAGTGGCATGGACATATATACACTACCAAATGTAAAATAGATAGCCAGTGGGAAGCAACTGCATAGCACAGGGAGATCAGCTCTGTGCTTTGTGACCACCTAGAGGGGTGGGATAGGGAGGGTGGGAGGGAGGGAGATGCAAGAGGGAAGAGATATGGGAACATACGTATATGTATAACTGATTCACTTTGTTATAAAGCAGAAACTAACACACCATTGTAAAGCAATTATACTCCAATAAAGATGTTAAAAAAAAAAAAAGAGTTGGCTAATGGAGATGAGCGAGCCAATTAGATTCTTCTTCAGGGATTTTGGAGCAGAGAAAATGTTGTGGTTGGTTTGAAGACTGGAGCTGGGAAGTCACAGGGATGAGAGTATTGCTAGCACCGTGGCAAGTCAAACCATGTGCAAACTAACCTTCAGGGAGAAGCAGAAACTAGGAGGACACAGAGAAGCTGATCGTGGGAGAGACAGGAGAAGAGACCAGGGTTGGGGAAGCAGAGAGGCTGTGAAAGGAGACAGAGTTGCTACCTCAGTTCCTTTCTTGTTCCCATGAAGCCCTTTCATCTTTTGAGTTTTATCCTGTGTCCTTACAGTAAATCCTCTTGGACATGAGCAAGTGTCTCTTCCTTCCAGTCAAGAAAAGTTCTTACTACAAGGATGTTTTCAGATAATCAAGGACTTATGAAGTATGCCACCTTGGAACCTGGAATTGAAAAAGCTGCTTGAAGTAGAATAAAAATTATAAATCAAATAATAATGAAGTATGAAAAGTTTGGATTGCTCTGTGGGCCTCTCATCAGGCATAATACTCAATTTATCACTAAATTCTTGAGGACACTCGTTGCCTAGTGAGCCACCCTGATGTCTTAGCCACTCTCATGACAGAAGATGGCGGAGGGTTTGGTGCTTCTTTTCACAGTGGCACCAGGATGAAACTTAAAAGTAAAGAATGTTGTTAGGGATCATTATTCCTAATCTAGGCAATAATCCTATAATCTGACATAAAGGATCTTCCAGAGCAGCTTCTCTCTGAGGTAGCATTTATCATCAGGATTTTCAGCAAATATTTATTAAGAATTAACAGTGTGTAGGCTACTTTGTTAGCTAAAGGTTATCTGTTGATTAGAATGCTTGGTTATAAGAGAAATAATGATCTTATATGTTTATCATAGGGCATTATCTTTGTAAAAAATTAATTAAAAAAATTGAAGTATAGTTGATTTACAATGTTGTGTTAGTTTCCGGTGTACAGCAAAGTGATTCAGTTGTACATATATATATATATTCTCTTTCATATTCTTTTCCATTATGGTTTTATCATCAGGATTTTAATTGCATTTAAATATAACTACAACAATGTAGCAAACATCTACAACGTAGCCTGGGAAGAAAACTGGGAAAAAAATACCAAAATATTGACATGATTTTTTTTGATGGTGGGACAAGAAGTGATTTTCTTTTTCTTTTCTCTCTCTCTCTCTCTCTCTCTCTCTCTCTCTCTCTCATACACCACATATCCACACACATGTTTGTGTGTGTATGTTTGCTTCAGTGAGTAAATATTGATTTTTAAATGAAAAGGTAAACTTTATATTAAAACATTTGAAAAAATACTGAGCAACATTTCCAAATAAAACCGTAGTAGTGACTTACTAAGAGCCTGCTATTTGTGGGTACCATGTTCAGGCTGTTTATAAGCATTGTCTCCCCAAATGTTGTGAATCCAACAAAGAGAGGGTGGGTTATTGCCATTTTCTAGAGTAGGAAACTCATGCTCTTTGAGGTTAAAGACTTGACAAGGTCTCACAGGCAGTAATTGGCAGGTCTGGGAATTTGAATCCAGATCCCTTCCACTCCCGAGTCCTCTCTCTACCCCACTGCACTGCATCTTCTGAATAAGCCAGGGATTGAGATGGGATTTGTAAACTTGTGTCACTGCACTGGGATTAATCCCTATGAGGAGGAATAGATGTTGGGGAGAATCCAGGTTTTTGAAGGAAGGTTATTTAGAGAAACCACCAGGTATATGATATGAAACAAGTCATCCACTCTTCTCTCTTTCAAGCTTCAGTTTCTTTGTGAAACTAAGGACTTGGGTCACCCAGTCCCTTGGCATCTTGCCACTCTTATGTTCTTGGGCTTATCTAAACAAGCACGCCAAACAGAATTGGGCTCGTTTCTTTGTTGTTGCTTGCTTTTTGTTTTTGCTTTAGCAGGGATTTGAGATGGGAACGAAAAACATGGGCAAGGTGGTAAAGTACAGTAGAGTTCAGCTAGAGAGTTTTATGGTTAAAGTCCCAGAAAGCAGTAATTATTATGCAATACATAATATGGGCTGAACAATGATTTGGAAACATGTAATTACTTTTTCATCTGAGTTGTACGTTTTTTATGGAAAATTCTAATTTTTTCATTCTAACCAGAAATCATAACACATGTTCCAGTACTTTCCTTAAATGACACTAGTTACAGACATACTCACACTATAATGACTCAATTGACCTAACCATAAGTTATTATCTTAATTTCTTTCTGTTTTTGTACCTGAATACATCATGTTCCACGTGTGTATTAAAGAGAGCAATGGCTTAGGAGCCAGGAGATTGCCCCTACCTATCTATATAAAACTGGCCAAGTTACTCTACCTATCGGGCTTCAATTTTCTCATCTATAAAATGAGTTGAACTATGCCCATTCCAACACTTGCTGTAGCCTACAAACTACTTTTTCCTCACTTTTTAAAGAGTTCTTGACTCTGCTTGACTGATAAAATACACAGAAAATATGACAGTAAGAGCCAGCATTTACTGAGTACTCATTAAGTTTCAGGTACTTTCTGAGTGTTTTGTATGTGTTATTTCAGTTAAATCTCAGGACATCCTTTTGATGTTAGAGAGTACTATTATTACTCCACTTAAAGTTAGAAAGCTCAGAGAATGTCAGTAACTGTAAAAGGTTGAACAGCTGAACATTTACTCAAGTAGTTCAACTCCAGGACCTGAGTTCTTGGGCACTTTGGTAATATCAAGGCCACATGGGGGTGGTGGAAGGGCCCCTGAATAGCAGTGCATATGTGGCTGGGGGTGAAGAGCTGCAGGGGTAGGTCTGTGCCTCTGAAGATGGCTTAGGGTAATCCCTTAAAATTGGTATTTATGCAGTACCTGTGAACCCACCCTCTGAGAAAATGTACATTACCCATAAAGGTTGACTGTCCTCAAAAAGAATATCCACTTCCACGGGGAATTTTAGAGAGCTTCGATGGAATCATCTGCATCCTAGTCTGAATCAGTCAGCCCGGGGTCCACTCGGCATTCCAGGCCAGCCATGCGACTCCTTGGTGATCATCTTCTGAGTTGGCTAGGGGAGTCTGTCAGGGTTTTTTTCAGTGGTTGCCTGTAGTGCCCAAGTGTCTAAACAGGGCAACTGACCAGTTGGTGGATTCGTCTCTCTCTTCCCCCTGCTTTCTCTTCCCGCTCCCCCTTGATGTCTTCCTGGCTGTTTTCTTTGCCTCCAGCCCTACTTTTTGGGTGGCAAAGGAAGGTGAAATTCAAACTGTTTCAAGATGGACAAGATGAGAAACTTGTCACTGTTGACAGAAATGATGCCTTTGCATCCTTATAGACCTTGACTATTCCGCTTTCCCATCTGCCAACCTCTCCAACCTGGAGGTGGGAAATAAACAGATGGGGGAGACTGGCTTCCAACTGCCTAGATGTCTCTTGCTGTCCCTGAACTGTTACCCCTGGATTACCACTGTCATGGTTATCCCACTGGGGTCATTGTGTTTGAAAAACACATCTTGATTCCTCTCCAATCCAGCAAAAGCATTAGCTTCTTTTCCTGTTTCTGCTGTTTCAGTGTTAGGTTTAGGAAATTAATAAAATTCTGAAACTGTTTTTACTGCTTCAGTGTTTTGTGTAAAAGAATCAGTATTATCCTAAGTCATATATGTGTTGTAGAGATATTGCATATATGTGTGTGATTATGTATTTTCGATTGTTTTGTTCTACATTTGCAAAAGGTTTCGGGGATGTCCTCAGAGCTGGTTGCCAATAGAGGTGGGTTAATGTGACACTGTTGCTCACAGGCAAGCATCATGGAGAAAATTACATTTACTTCACTTTAATGACCAGAGTTAAGCAGAGGTTTTAATTTTCCTGTTCCAAAGCCTCTATAGAACCTCAGTCCGACTGAGAGGGGGAAGGCACATTTAGTGAGTCCATGATCAGGAAACGACAAAGGAACTTTTTAAAAAAAGCAGGTGGGTTTTGAAGGAAAAGAAATTCAGCACATTTCATAAAGGTAGGCTAACTAGAAGGATGGGGGAGAAGGTGACAGGAAGGGTTAACCTCATGAGTGGGATGGTTCTCCATGCTTTATCTGAAAAACTGAAGGGGTTGCTCACATAATCTCTCTTGACACTTCTAAACTCAGGTTTTATGAATTTTTATAATTGCATGTTTTTCCTTTTAATTTGTTGTTAGGCTCTCATCATTTCTTCATAGGACCCTTCCAATAGTCTTCTCGCTGTGTTTCATATTATCGCCTGTGTTCTTTTGCCCTTTCAGCCCAGCCTTTCCACTGCCTCATTACCTTCTCAGAACATGGATCAGAGTCTCCTTTGAAAGCTCCCCTCCCTCTGCCCACAGGGTGAGGGTCAGAGGCCTGCCAATCAGAGGCTCTCATATTGGACCCCAGGTCACCTTTCCAACCTTACTTCTCTACACCTGCTTTCCCTACCTTGCACTTAACCTCGGAGCTGAAATGGTTTTTAGTCCAGAACACATTGTTGACAGTTCTCCCCTCTGTGCCTTTGGGTTGCACATAGCCTGTGAACTGTCTGTAAGATGCAAGATCTGTCTGTTCCGTGGTCCTTGGCCCTCTCAAACACCAGTCCCTGATAAAAGGTCAGAGAAGGAAGTGGTATGCACTGCCATCCCCTCTATTCTCCCAGCACTGGTCCTGAGGCAGGATCCTCTCACGCTCTAGGCATCTCCCTGGAGAAGGGTGTAGCCACCAATGCACACAGTTTTCGTGACTTTTGACTGGGTGGGTTCCTGTCAAGTGACTTGTCAAATATCTTCATCTAGGGAAAGTCAGAAGGGTCTGATGGGGTTCCAGGGTTCATTTCTCTTACATGTGGCCCCCTCCTGGTTTATCCAAAACATATTTGTTGACTAGAACTCATGACCTTTCCCCAAGATCTGATCTCTTCAAGAGTTGTTATCTTAGTAAGCAGTGCTATTACTTCTCCTGCTACATGTACCAGACTGCAGGAGTCATGTCTGATATCTTGTCCTCACCTCCAGATCAATCCATTACCAAGTCTGTTGATTGTAAGTCCCTAATGTCTCCCAGATTTGCCCATTGCCTCCAAATCTCCATTGCTACTCTCACCTCTTGTCTGGACATCTGAAATAATTTCTTCTATGGTCAACCTCCATTCATTCCCCCAGTCCTACCACCAGTCCATTCTCCATATTGTAATGAGAATGACTTTTTTGAAACACAGTTCTGATCATGGCACCCTTTGCTTAAACACTCAGTGGTTTCCTTGCTTTGAAGATGAAGACAAAATTCTTGAACTGACCTGGAAAGAGCAAAGCGGTTGCTCTGGCCTCTCACCTTTCTTACCCCTCCAGCCTCAACTTCTAGTGTGCGTCCCTTGCTCTCTGCACTTCAGCCTCATGAGTTCTCTTTCATTCCTTGCATGCACTCTTTCCCTTCCTGCCACAGGCACTTGCACAAGTCATTCCATCTGCTTAGGATACTATCCCTCTCTCACTTGCTTCATAAACTTTCCCTTTAGAACTCAATTTAGTCATTACTTCTTCAGGAGAACCTTTTCTGATCTTCAAGTCAAATTCTCCTATTACTTCTCTCTAAATAGTATGTTCTACCTCTTTGGGGCCTCATTACCGTTTTTTATTTATTTGTTAAATGATGCAGTTGCTTTATTTCCCTGTTGGGCTGTAAGCTCCATTAAGGCAGGGATCATGTCTGGTTTTGCTCATTATTAGATCACCAATACTTAGCTCAATACCTGATACTTAATAGGTTCCTTTAAATATTTGCTGAAGGCCACGAGGAAGTATGTTTACGGTACACTTAAGTTCATGTTGTTTTCTCACTGTCGCTCCTCTTTTTCCTCCTCTTACTTAAGGTTCAGTCTAGATGCCTGATCCTAGATTATACTATCCTGGTCCTCAGCAGCCTGAATTACTCTGTAATTCAACTGATCAGTTCAGCTGACATTCTCTCAGTGTCTGCTGTGCCTGGCAAGGCACTACTCCTTGGGGATATACGGATGGAAGAGACATGGTCCCTGACAGGGTGACCTATAGCTTACCAGAATGTGGTGTGACTGAGTGCTGTGCTCAGTGATAACATAAAGTGACAGTGAAATACAGAAGAGGAAGCATCAGCTCGGCCTGGGGAAGCCAGGGGAACGCTTCAGAGACTGTGACACAGGGGCTGGACATGAAGACCTGAGTGTGATTTTGCTAAGCCTGCTGGGCGGGGGAAGAGGGCATTGTTGGAGAGGAAGCCGTGGGAGCAGAGATGGGAAGATGAATGTGTGTTTGGAGAGAACGAGGTTCAGTGTGGCTGGAGCAGAGGTGTCAGGCCCATGTGGAGGGCTGTGGTTGTTACAGACCAGGGTTATTGGCCTCCTTAATCAATAGAAATTGATGAGAGGCCAGACAGGAAATTCAGGCAAAGCTTTATTGGGGGCCCCTGCTGCAGCACAAGGAAGCGAAAATAAGCAACAGGTTCCCTTGCTCGCTTGCTTGCCGAGGGGGGGAGAGCTGGTTCTTTATATGGGGTGAGGGTAAGCGTGTGTCCACGGGTTGGGCCAGAGGGGTGGCTTAGGTTTGCCCACCCCTTTGGTGGTGGTATGTGCCGGGGACATGTGCAGTACCCTGCTTTTACTCCGACACGGTGCTTTCCCTCCCGCAGCTCTTCAGAAGTGGTAGTTGGGATTTTGGTCTCTTTGTATCTTGTTGTCCATAATTTTCCCCAGCTGTGCATGCACACAGTTATTTTTAGTCCCTTATAGTTCCTTTGTATTCTGTTGCTTGAGGAGATGTTTGTCCAGGTGCAAACACTGCAGCAAAGGGTCCCAGGTCACAGCCTGTCTCATGCTGAGAGGGGAGGCTTGAGGAACAGGCCAGGGAGCTGGGGCTTAACCCTACCCAGGCACTGTGGAGCCTCTGCATGGCTTTAAACACAGGATTAACAGGATCATGTTTATGTTTTTAAAGCGATAACCCAGTCTTAGTGTGGAGAGTATGCGGCGGCTGGTGGTGGCAAGGATGGAGGCATAGTGATAGGTAAGAATGTTGTTACAGTGATCTGCGCCCTCAATGAGAAGGACTTGAATCTTCGCCATGGAAGTGGGAGGGGGTACGATGGGATGATTTGAGAAACATCATGAAAGTGGAAGAAACAGGACTTGATAATGAATGAGTCTTGATGGGTAAGAATGAGGAGAGAGTGGAGTCAAAGATGGCTTGGGGCTTTTAGTTAGAGGGAAGTGATAGATAATGATGCTTTGAATTGAGCTGGTCAAGACTTCTCTGGACCCTTTCAGATGGTCCCAGCTGGCCTTATTGGTCTGCAGATAGCAGGGTGGGTTGAAATGTAATACAGAGAATTAAATTTAATACAGTGCAAGAAAAAAATATTTGATTCATAATCTGAGTACAGCCTGAGCAGAAATTTGAACTGGTTTTCTATGAAAAAGCAAGCTAGGGGCTTCCCTGGTGGCGCAGTGGTTGAGAATCTGCCTGCCAATGCAGGGGACATGGGTTCGAGCCCTGGTCTGGGAAGATCCCACATGCCGTGGAGCAACTGGGCCCGTGAGCCACAGCTACTGAGCCTGCGCGTCTGGAGCCTGTGCTCCACAATGGGAGAGGCCGCGATAGTGAGAGGCCCGCGCACCGCGATGAAGAGTGGCCCCCGCTCGCCGCAACTAGAGAAAGCCCTCGCACAGAAATGAAGACCCAACACAGCTAAAAATAAATAAATTTAAAAAAAAAAAAAAAAGCAAGCTACCTGACTTGTTAATAGTATTAACAGAAAATGACAGGGGCATGTGTGAGCCCATTCAGAATCTGGATCCCGGCCCCTAAGCAGTGCTCTTGCTAGCTGTGATGAGGGCACATTGGTTTTATCTGCTTATTAAGGCAGGTCCCGAAGGGCCTCTATTTGGCAATACTCCAGTAATCTAGTTACTGTTTTTATTTTCTAGACTTATCGGACCCCCATTGTGTATACAACATTGAGTTGGGAGCTGTGAGGAATACAATTGAGTGAGTTGTGAAAACCTCAGTTCTTCTAAAGCCTCTGGTGACTCAGACTCCCAAGTTTCCCCCCAGATAGCTTTATTTTGTAAATCTGCCCAAGTGCCCTGGGGACTCCAGAGCCTCCCTCAGGGACCCACTTCCCATGGCCTGTACTGAACCTGGGCTACTTGAGCAGGTGTGTCACGCCCCGCAGGTGCTGGTTCCCAAGTGTGTGTGGAGAGCTCAGCAGATTGGCTTTGAAGTGCAATGGCTTGAAAAGTCACAATATGAAACTATTCACATAAAAGGGGTATAAAACAACCTAGCGGCAAGATGGTGTTTGCATGAAACAGAGTCCAAGAAGGTTTCGGGGGAGACTGATAAGAGAGCTGCATTTGCTCTCTCATTCCATATCCCACCGTACTTACTGTCACCAGAAGTGATGGGCCGTCCTCGGGAGTCGCTGTTGTCTTATTTGAACGTTACCATCTGCTTGGTGCCCACTCATGGAACTTGGGGAAAGCTCCCACAGACACCCGGGAAAAGGTCCTGACCAGTTACTAAAGCCAAGCGAGCCACTGTGAACTCAGGCCTGATCGTGGCCTGCGTTGGTGTTCTCGAGATGGGTGCTGGGGCAGATGGGAGGAGATACAGAGCTTCTGGGGCTCTGTTTAAGGGGACGTGATGCCAGGGTTAACAGAAACAGTAGCTGCTTTGAAAGCCTGTATCCCCCGAGCCTACAACAAGGCTTAGAAAATAGTAAATCTTTTTTTTTTTTAATTTATTTTATTTTATTTGTTTTTGGCTGTGTTGGGTCTTTGTTGCTGCACGTGGGCTTTCTCTAGTTGCAGCGAGCGGGGGCTACTCTTCATTGCAGTGCATGGGCTTCTCATTGCGGTGGCTTCTCTTGTTGCAGAGCATGGGCTCTAGGCACGCGGGCTTCAGTAGTTGTGGCACACAGGCTCTAGAGCACAGGCTCAGTAGTTGTGGCGCACGGGCTTAGTTGCTCCACGGCATGTGGGATCTTCCCGGACCAGGGCTCGAACCCGTGTCCCCTGCATTGGCAGGCGGATTCTTAACCACAGCGCCACCAGGGAAGTCCTGAAAATAGTACATCTTTAATAGTTATTTGTAAGTTGAATGAATGAATGAACAAATGAATGAATGAATGAAGAACAAATGGATGAAAGGATGAATCAGGGTCCAAGCCAAGGACCCAGAGTAGGAGGCAGGGAACTCCAGTGAGAAGGTGGGTAGAAGAGGCTGGAGACAGGAGCCAGGCTGCAGCTTGGTGCCCATGCCACATCCAGGGCTCTGGTTCTCCTTGGTGCACTGGGGAGCAGGCAACAGACTGTTCTAGACCCCGCTCACCAGGGGGAAGGTATTCTGTGCTTTACCACCAGCCTCTCATTGGGCGGGGCCTCCCAGGTGGTAGATGGCAGTACAGTGGTTAAGAACATGGACTCTGGAGCCCGACTCCCAGGTTGCAGTCTTGGCTCTGCCACTTACTGCCCTGGGCATCTAGTGCTTTAGTTTGCTCTTCTGTAAAATAGGATTAATAATAGTACCTACCTCACAGGGTCATTGTGAGGGTCAAATGGCATAATACATTCAAAGTGCTAAGTTAGGTATTATCGTTGTTTTTGTTTTCATTGTTATTTTTATTATTGAAAGTAGGGTGAAGGAGGCAGGATCAGATGTCATCTCTTTTTTTTTTTTCCACCAAGGCTTAGGTTCTTAGAATGAAGGGTCAGTACTGAGCCACTGGCAGTGAGGGCATGCGTTTTGTTGTTTATATACGAAGGATGGTCTAGCAGAGTGTGGTCTTGTGTGGGCTTTGACATTCAGAGTCCCTGGTCCTCTAGGAAGTCCATGGTAAGCTGACAGGGCTCCTGAACTTGTGAAACTGTATGAAGAAGAGTGTTGAGGAGGAGAACCCAGAGCTCTGGTCAGTTCTCTGTGGCCATTTCGTGGGAAATCATCCATCCCCCTGCAGGGTCTGGCAGTTAGGAGTCCTGAGTCTTAGGTTCACCATTAACCTGGGGCAGCTGTGGGTCAGTTACACCTCATTTTTCCTCTCTTTAAATTGAGCAGTATACTACGTGCCCTGTTAGCCCTATGGCATTATGACAGCATAAAAATGAAGAAGGGAAAGGTTTGAAAAGATTAAGATATCCATAAATGCACTTTTTTATTATTATTAAATTGGATCCCACTCCTCACATTCTGCCTTTTAGAACAGCATAATGAGTCATCACCTATCCTGGGACACATGTACCACAGCCTCATTACGGCCAACGAGGAGGAAATTTACTGTCAGTCCCCACCTCCCAATTCCCAGCACAGGCCTTTGTGCTGGTTCCTGAAGTGTTTTCTTTCCTATTTCTCGTTATCTAAACGTGACTCTGCCTTCGTGCCCAGCTTATGTTTCACACTCTTCTCCAAAGCTGTTTGACTCTTCCAGCCACAAGGCGTTCTCTCTTTTCTAAAATCCAAAACTCAGCATTGACTTATGCTTCAGCTAGCTTGGGTTTCTAACCTCTTTGTAGGCGACTTGCCTATACGAGCCACGGTTATCATGTGTACGTCCAGAAGTACGTTGGAGAAATAGATCTGTCTGTACAGCAGAAAAAGCGCTCTCAGTCTTGAGATTGGAATCCGCCTTCCACAATCTGTGTGCTTGGGTGAGTTACTTCAGCTCTCTGAACCTCAGTTTTCTCGACTGTGAAATGGTGATATTAATTTCTACTTCAGGATTTCTCTGCAGCTTAAATGATGGAAAGCTCTGAGCAGAGTGACGAGCACGTGGTGGGCGTTCAGTAAATGCTGCTTCGGTTCCCTTCTCCCCTGCTGGGAACGGCTTAGTGGGGTAGGGGAGGAGAGGTGAAAAAGATATTTTTAACCCCACTGAAACCCAACATTTACTTCTCAGTGGCTTGTCTCATCTTCAGAAGTGATGATTTCTCAACAGGAATGAGGACATCTTCTGAAGACTGACACCGGCCGGATGCACACATCTTGTGGTGCCAAGAATCTTGACATTACAAGGCAAGACTGAGAACTGTTTCAAATTACAGGAGTCCAAAGAGACAGCACAACTAAATGCAACATATGATTCGGGACTGGGTCATTTTGCTAGAAAGGACGTTATTGGGGCAATTGGCAAAATTTGAATGGAGTCTGAGGATTAGATCACAGTTGTGAGACAACATTAATTTTCTCATTTGGAGGGCTGTATTGTGGTTTTGTAGGAGAATGACATTGTTCCTAAGAAAGACACACTAAAGTATTTGGGGGTCGTGGTGATGGGACATCGTGCCCACAATTTATTCTCAAATGCTTCAAGGAATATAAGGTTCTTTGTACCGTGGAAAAAAAAAAAAAAAGAATTCTGACATTAGCCAGAGTGTGGGTTTCAGCAGCGATGTCCTGACTCTTCACAAGTCTTGGGTTCCTTGTATGGTGTGACACATACTCCACTGCACAAATTTAGGTGCCTGCAGAGGTTCTTAGTGCTGCCCTACCACAACCCCCAGTGGAAGTGCCATCCATGGGACAAGATCCAGAACCCTTGCCCTCCCCCAACCCTATCCCACGACCAGCTGGAAGGAGGGCACCCAGCCCTCCTTGCCCCCATTCTGATGATCCTGCACCATTTTAGAGACAGCTCAGATTTAGTAATTCTTCTGAAAATTCTAACCCTGCTACAAGATTGGTAGTTTGTTTTTCTAATTGTGTTTCTGAGTAATCCCCGAGGAGAGGCAGCTGGGCAGTTGGCTTCCAGGACCAGCCACCAGTGACTTCAAAGTGATGAATGCTTTCCCCCTTCATTATCACAAGGAATGACTTAATCAAAATGCCAGGAATCCTCTCGGTTATAAGAAATTTATTGGAATGATTCTTTTTTAATCTCAAGTCACAAAACCATTTTAAACTTTAAATGTCATAGCAACATTATGAACGATTTATGGGGGGGGGAAAACAAATTGGTTTATTGTCTCCCAGACTGCTCTGGTAACCAAGGTACTTTGGAGAAGCTTTTACCTTTGTAAATAGGCGTGCAAGCTTTGCAGAATGGCTGAGCTCCTGAAGGTTTTGTAATGTTGACGTTTTGGAAAGGGAAGCTAGTTTTTTAATTCACTCTCAAGGCCATCTCAGTTATGCCTGAGCTCTGATTTTCTGCAAAGAGGCGAAACTAGACTCTGATAGGGAAACAGGCTGTCCTTATTGACAGTCGACTACAATGTGAAGAGTTCAGTTTCCTTTCTTTCTGCTTCAAAATCCATGACCAGCAGTTAAAAAATAAATAAAAGGTTTGCAGTGACATTGTTCCCTCAGCGTTATTGATTGCCTTGAGAGCAGCTTTCCCCCCATTTGTATTCCTCATGACAGCGGTAACATTTTGTTTCTGTGGATAAACAGGGTTGTGAAGAATGAAGAGGGTCCACAGGGAAGCAGGTGGCGGGAATTAAGTTTCGAGAGAACTCCTCCAGGCATTAGGATTTTCCGTATAGATTCCTCCAGACGTCTCATAACTTTGAGTGCTTTGGGAGAAAGTTTCATCTTTTGACAAATAATTAGTGCTTTACTTGTTTAAAATGTAAGTTATTTATGCATCAGACTTATCTCCTTCAGAGATGTCTTCCCCAAAAACCTCTGCCTGTGCCCTGTACCTGGCTGAGGTAGTGGGTTATCTGGGAAAGAGACTCCAAGGTGGAGATTTGAGTGCAGATTCTTGGTTTTTCCCCTTTGGGTTTTTAAAAACTTTTATCGAAGTATAGTTGATTTACAATGTTGTGTTAATTTCTTCTGGACAGCAGAGCACCTCAGCTCTCTCTGTCTCTCCATATGTGTGTGTGTGTGTATATATATTCTTTTTCATATTCTTTTCCATTATGGTTTGTCACAGGATGGATAAACAACAAGGTCCTACTGTATAGCACAGGGAACTATATTCAGTATCCTGAGTGCAGATTCTCTTCTGGGAAGTGCTCTTTGGACAAACGCCTTTGAGGGAGTGTGGAAAGCGGGTTTAAGCAAAGGGAAGATTAAACTGCTGTCATTCACAAAGAGGCCTCCCTTAGTGAGCCCCACAGGTAGCTCTGAAGCTGGGATGCTCTTCACAGTTGAGACAGAGAGGCTAGACCTTTACAGCTCTCTCCCTCTTTTTTTTTTTTTTTTTTTTATCCATTTTGAGTTTATTTTTGTGTATGGTGTTAGGGAGTATTCTAATTTCATTCTTTTACATGTAGCTATCCAGTTTTCCCAGCACCACTTATTGAAGAGACTGTCTTTTCTCCATTGTATATCCTTGCCTCCTTTGTCATAGATTAGTTGACCATAGGTGCGTGGGTTAACCTCTGGGCTTTCTATCTTGTTCCATTGATCTATGTTTCTGTTTTTGTGCCAGTACCCTATTGTCTTGATTACTGTAGCTTTGTACTACAGTCTGAAGTCAGGGAGTCTGATTCCTCCAGCTCTGTTTTCTTCCCTCAAGACTGCTTTTGCTATTCGGGGTCTTTTGTGTCTCCATACAAATTTTAAGATTTCTGTTCTAGTTCTTTTAAAAATGCCATTGGTAATTAGAGGGATTGCATTGAATCGGTAGATTGCTTTGGGTAGTATAGTCATTTTCACAATGTTGATTCTTCCAATCCAAGAACATGGTATATCTCTCCATCTGTTTGTATCATCTTTAATTTCTTTCATCAGTGTCTTATAGTTTTCTGCATACAGGTCTTTTGTCTCCCTAGGTAGGTTTATTCCTAGGTATTTTATTCTTTTTGTTGCAATGGTAAATGGGAGTGTTTCCATAATTTCTCTTTCAGATTTTTCATCATTAGTGTATAGGAATGCAAGAGATTTCTGTGCATTAACTTTGTATCCTGCAACTTTACCATATTCATTAATTAGCTCTAGCAGTTTTCTGGTGGCAGTTTTAGGATTCTCTATGTATTAAGTATCATGTCATCCGCAAACAGTGACAGTTTTACTTCTTCTTTTCCAATTTGTATTCCTTTTATTTCTTTTTCTTCTCTGATTGCCGTGGCTAGGACTTCCAGAACTATGTTGAATAATAGTGGTGAGAGTGGACATCCTTGTCTCGTTCCTGATCTTAGAGGAAATGCTTTCAGTTTTTCACCATTGAGAATGATGTTTGCTGTGGGTTTGTCCTATATGGCCTTTATTATGTTGAGGTAGGTTCCCTCTATGCCCACTTTCTGGAGAGTTTTTATCATAAATGGGTGTTGAGTTTTGTCGAAAGCTTTTTCTGCATCTATTGAGATGATCATATGGTTTTTATTCTTCTATTTGTTAATATGGTGTATCACATTGATTGATTTGCGTATATTGAAGAATCCTTGCATCCCTGGGATAAATCCCACTTGATCGTGGTGTATGATCCTTTTAATGTGTTGTTGGATTCTGTTTGCTAGTATTTTGTTGAGGATTTTTGCATCTATATTCATCAGTGATATTGGTCTGTAATTTTCTTTTTTTGTAGTGTCTTTGTCTGGTTTTGGTATCAGGGTGATGGTGGCCTCATAGAATGAGTTTGGGAGTGTTCCTTCCTCTGCAATTTTTTGGAAGAGTTTGAGAAGGATAGGTGTTAGCTCTTCTCTAAATGTTTGATAGAATTCACCTGTGAAGCCATCTGGTCCTGGACTTTTGTTTGTTGGAAGATTTTTAATCACAGTTTCAATTTCATTACTTGTGATTGGTCTGTTCATATTTTCTGTTTCTTCCTGGTTCAGTCTTGGAAGGTTATACCTTTCTAAAAATTTGTCCATTTCTTCCAGGTTGTCCATTTTATTGGCATAAAGTTGCTTGTAGTAGTCTCTTAGGATGCTTTGTATTTCTGCAGTGTCTGTTGTAACTTCTCCTTTTTCATTTCTAATTTTATTGATTTGAGTCCTCTCCCTCTTTTTCTTGATGAGTCTGGCTAATGGCTTATCAATTTTGTTTATCTTCTCAAAGAACCAACTTTTAGTTTTATTGATCTTTGCTATTGTTTTCTTTGTTTCTATTTCATTTATTTCTGCTCTGATCTTTATGATTTCTTTCCTTCTGCTAACTTTGGGTTTTGTTTGTTCTTCTTTCTCTAGTTCCTTTAGGTGTAAGGTTAGATTGTTTATTTGAGATTTTTCTTGTTTCTTTAGGTAGGCTTGTATAGCTATAAACTTCCCTCTTAGAACTGCTTTTGCTGCATCCCATAGGTTTTGGGTCGTCGTGTTTTCATTGTCATTTGTCTCTAGGTATTTTTTTTATTTCCTCTTTGATTTCTTCAGTGATCTCTTGGTTATTTAGTAACGTATTGTTTAGCCTCCATGTGTTTGTCTTTTTTACGTTTTTTTCCCTGTAATTCATTTCTAATCTCATAGCGTTGTGGTCAGAAAAGATGCTTGATATGATTTCAATTTTCTTAAATTTACTGAGGCTTGATTTGTGACCCAAGATGTGATCTATCCTGGAGAATGTTCCGTACGCACTTGAGAAGAATGTGTAATCTGCTGTTTTTGGATGGAATGTCCTATATATATCAATTAAATCTATCTGGTCTATTGTGTCATTTAAAGCTTCTGTTTCCTTATTTATTTTCATTTTGGATGATCTGTCCATTGGTGTAAGTGAGGTGTTAAAGTCCCCCACTATGATTGTGTTACTGTCAATTTCCTCTTTTATAGCTGTTAGCAGTTGCCTTATGTATTGAGGTGCTCCTATGTTGGGTGCATATATATTTATAATTGTTATATCTTCTTCTTGGATTGATCCCTTGATCATTATGTAGTGTCCTTCCTTGTCTCTTGTAACATTCTTTATTTTAAAGTCTATTTTATCTGATATGAGTATAGCTACTCCAGCTTTCTTTTGATTTCCATTTGCATGGAATATCTTTTTCCATCCCCTCACTTTCAGTCTGTATGTGTCCCTAGGTCTAAAGTGGGTCTCTTGTAGACAGCATATATATGGGTCTTGTTTTTGTATCCATTCAGCCAGTCTATGTCTTTTGGTTGGGGCATTTAATCCATTCACGTTTAAGGTAATTATCGATATGTATGTTCCTATGACCATTTTCTTAATTGTTTTGGGTTTATTTTTGTAGGTCCTTTACTTCTCTTGTGTTTCCCACTTAGAGAAGTTCCTTTAGCATTTGTTGTAGAGCTGGTTTGGTGGTGCTGAATTCTCTTAGCTTTTGCTTGTCTGTAAAGCTTTTGATTTCTCCATCAAATCTAAATGAGATCCTTGCCAGGTAGAGTAATCTTGGTTGTAGGTTCTTCCCTTTCATCACTTTAAGTATATCATGCCACTCCCTTCTGGCTTCCAGAGTTTCTGCTGAGAAATCAGCTGTTAACCTTATGGGAGTTCCCTTGTATGTTATTTGTCGTTTTTCCCTTGCTGCTTTCAATAATTTTTCTTTGTGTTTAATTTTTGCCACTTCGATTACTATGTGTCTCGGCGTGTTTCTCCTTGGGTTTATCCTGTATGGGACTCTCTGCACTTCCTGGACTTGGGTGGCTATTTCCTTTCCCATGTTAGGGAAGTTTTCGACTATAATCTCTTCAAATATTTTCTCTGGTCCTTTCTCTCTCTCTTCACCTTCTGGGACCCCTATAATGTGAATGTTGTTGCGTTTAATGTTGTCCCAGAGGTCTCTTAAGCTGTCTTCATTTCTTTTCATTCTTTTTTCTTTAGTCTGTTCCGCAGCAGTGAATTCCACCATTCTGTCTTCCAGGTCACTTATCCGTTCTTCTGCCTCAGTTATTCTGCTATTGATTTCTTCTAGTGTAGTTTTCATTTCAATTATTGTATTGGTCATCTCTGTTTGTTTGTTCTTTAATTCTTCTAGGTCTTTGTTAATCATTTCTTGCATCTTCTCAATCTTTGCCTCCATTCTTATTCCGAGGTCCTGGATCATCTTCACTATCATTATTCTGAATTCTTTCTCTGGAAGGTTGCCTATCTCCACTTCATTTAGTTGTTTTTCTGGGGTTTTTTCTTGTTCCTTCATCTGGTACATAGCCCTCTGCCTTTTCATCTTCTCTATCTTTCTGTAACTGTGGTTTTTGGTCCACAGGCTGCAGGATTGTAGTTTTTCTTGCTTCTGCTGTCTGCCCTCTGGTGGTTGAGGCTATCTAAGAGGCTTGATGGGAGGCTCTGGTGGTGGGTAGAGCTGACTGTTGCCAGCTCTCTCCCTCTTGACCAGTTATTGACTGCAGCTGCCTCTAGGAAGCGGCTGGGCCCTTGGCAGCTCTGTCTGACTGAGGGCAGTTCCTGGAGAGAGACTGAGCTATTCACCAGGAAAACAAATGCACATGGTGGACGTGGTGGTCATGGTGGTTGTGTCCTGTCGCCCTCAGCACTCCTTTGAGAAGTGTTCTGTGACTTTCTCCCCCCGCAGGGTGATTCTTGCCCTCCTTTGTGCTTGGCTTCTGTGCGACCGTAGCTGTCCCGTCCCCCCATCCTGTCCCCTGCCCGCCCCTCTGTAGGACTGTAGGAGCTCCCTGAGGGCAGGGGCAGGTCTCCTCTACCTCCTCCATTTCTTGTCCCTGTATTTACTGCAGCTCCTGGGCTCAGTAAGCGCAGGTTGAATGAATGACTAAATGCAGTTTCTCTCTCATTCCAGCGACTGTGAACCATCTTTGCTTGTCTGCAGCATCTTTTACTGCTCCAGTAGACTGAGGGGCTGAGGAGAGGAGAGGATGACAGGTTTCCAGAGGCAGCTGTGGAGGTTTCCTGCCCCCAGGGGCTCCAGGGCTGCCCACAAGGAGGGGACCGCGGCTGGCTTCTCGGTCCACAGCAAGAAGGGCCAAGTCCGGTGAATTTTCAGAGCCTGGCAGCCTCTGCTGCCTGTTCTTCCTCAGCTCTCAGCTGGGGCCCCTCTCTGCACTCTGACTTCAGAGGCTCCCAGAGAGGTTGGGGTGGAGAGAGGCTACACAGCTTCCCTTTTCTCAGGAACCTTCCAGGCGGAGGGGAGGGACATTATTCCTTCCATCGAGCTGCTTCCAGGATCATGGAGAAGATAGACACACGCCCACGAAGGCAAAAGAGAGAGACTTTAGACACAAGAGCGTGCGCAGGGCACACAGGCTGAAACCCATCTGCATTTTGGAGTGGCAGCTCGCTTACCTATGGGGTCTCACAGGCCCCTCTGGCTTCTGTCCCTACACCTGCTACCTGCTCGCAGAGCATCCTACAGTGCTCTTCTCGGAGGCCAGGGTTAAACATCCTGGCGTTCAGGACTGGCCTAGTCCCCTGTGGTGTGAGCTTCCCACATCACCTCTCCGTGGGCCTCGGTTGCTTCCTCTGCAGACGGGGCTGTTGCGGCCACGCTCTGCCTCCTTTCCTCTCTCTCTCCCCGCTCTGGTCGCCCCCGGCCCTGGCGTCCCCTGGTGCCGGTACTTACCCACCTCATTAGTCTCCAGCTCCCTCCTACTCCTGTCTGGGGTTGACGTGTTGTTAGAAATGGCCCTGAGATTGTTTTCTCCCCTGGATAAGATATTCATCACTTAGATGTGTATTTTTATGGAGAGTTTCAAGAGGAGCAGGCTCCGTTTATGCTGTCGTATATCACGGGCACGTAAAGCCTTGCAGTGAGTGAGCGAGCGAAACCGAGGGCTGACGGGGTTTACGAGCAGTGTGTGTGGAGGGGCAGGGATGGGGACAGTGAGTGCCTGTGATTTTTCTAGCAGGAATTTTCAGAGAATGTAATAGTAGCAGCAGCAGCAGCAGCAGTAGTAGTAAAAACACATAGGTTAATAATTTTAGGACGAGGACAACCCACTGTTACAATTGTGTAATTAGAGTTTTGTTCACTGCTGTATCCTCAGTACCGTCTAGAGTGTTTATGATAATGTAGGGGTTCCAAAGTACTGTTGAATGAATGAATGAATGACTTCCAGGAAAATCATAACTCTCTACTCTCATTCAGCTAAGGGCATAGCCTCATTTCGTTGCTTTGTCCTCCTGGCTTGGTGGACAGGCTTTGGTTGGGTATTGTGCTCTGATGATGCTGTAACTCTGAGGGCCGAGGGAGTGATTTCGCTGTTCGGTGAAGTCCCGGTTAGAGCTCAGTGTAGGGTCTAGGCCTTGAAGGTTGAGATTTGGGTTTGGGGATGAAGGCACCATTCTCTACGCAGAGAGAGTCACGGGTCTGTGTGTGTGGGTCTGTGGAGGCGCCGTGAGCATGTGTGTCAGTGCATTGCTGGTGTGTGTAGAGGAGATGCTGGGGAAGAAGGGGGTATCTTTCAGCTTAAGCCTGTAAAGGTGCTGTGGCCCTTTAAGCGAGGAGATGCCATCCCTAAACCATGGCCAGGAGGGTGGGTTTTCCGGGATTTCCTGTCCTTAGGAATGGATTTATATGGAACCATCTAGTCTTCCTCAAGGTGCCCCATGTGATCAGTGGAGATCTGAGCTAAGGGTGGGTAACTGTTGGAACGTGATGCCAAGAGAGATTTTTCTTTTTATTCTGGGAAGCTGGTGAAAATCCAAAGCTGGGACAAGAGGCGATTAACCCCACATTCTAAGTTCAGAGTGCTGCCAGGGCTTATTGAAAGTTCTGAGTCAGAGAAGCAGCCCTACGTGCCCCCTCCCGCCACCTACCTGCCAATATTAAGGGACCAGAAGAGAGGAAAGGGGTTTAGGGGGAGTGAGATTTTTGTAAATAGATGCTCTCATTTCCTCCATTTCCTATCCCTGGGGGAAGGAGAAGGAGTATTTCCCCTCTCTGATGCTGAGAGAGGAAGATCCCAAGAAAATAACTCATAAAATTTGGGGGTGCCCAAAACTCTTCCCCCTCAGTTAAATCAGGACTAGTGATTACCTCACCTCTGAAAGTTGTCGAGCCACCAGGTTTGCAAAATCCCAAAGCTGCTGTGGTTTGGAGATGGGGTCAGGGGAGAAATGGAGAGTCTGGAAAGGGGTTGCCATCCAGCAGTCTGCTCTGTGGCCATCTGGCAAGGCTAGAATACCTGAGGTTCATGTCTGTTGGATGGGCCTCTTGGAAGGTGCCAGGGCTTGAGCCGTCTTGCTGGCATCTTCTCTTCTGCGCTTCTCCCCCTTCTTCTGCCGAGAAAGCTGTCTACCAGGTAAGGGGTCCCAGAAGCAAGAAGGTGTGTGTTGGGCCTCCTCTGAGAGAGACCAGAGGATGGATGGATGGGAGCTCCGTCGTGAACTTTTGGGTGGACACCTCACACCCAGACCCTGGAGGAGGGGGTCTCTCCTAAGAACCAATAAAAGTTTGCCACAAAAGACTGGCATTTGGACACATTGCCACAAGGAAAAACTAACCACGAGCCAGTTTCAAGAAACAGGGACAGGCCACAGAAAGGGGACTATCTCATTGCCATAAACCCTCACCTGAGAAGAGCTTTCTCTATCCGTTCCTCCCATGATCCCACCCTGACACCAGAAGTGAAGCACGCACTGGGGGAGGAGAAACGTGTGTTTACAGAACCCGCTTCCCCTTCTCTCTGAGCTGGTAGAACATACAACAATTCCTGCCTGTGCTGGGGCGACAGGAAAGAGATTAGTTTTAATTCATGTATGAGATTGGAGTTGTAGGTCACATGGCCTGAGAAGTCCTGGAATTGGGCTGAGATCCTGTTCAGGAAGTGGCACCCATCAGTGGGAGTTCCTGGGAGGGTGGGGATGACTTAGAATAGCTGGGGGCCATTAGGGAAATACCAGAAGAGGCCATCAGTCAATCACCGTCAGAAGAAGTTCTCTGGTTTTCTGTTTTCGTAGGGGAGTTTGTGCTATTTCACACCAGCCAATCTTTCACATGCCATCCCTGATAACCATCAGATAACAGTACTCAGCAGTGTGGCCGTGATCAGACACCTGGGTTGAAACCTTTAGAGGCTAACCAACAAACCAACTGAACTAATGGCCCGAGACTCATGTATGGTTGACAGACACTCAGGGACAGAAATGATGCCCGTTGGGCCCCGTGGAAGCCTAGCAGTAAATTCGGTGCTGGTGACCTCATTAGTATGCATGTGTGTGGACTCCAATCAGATAAGGGCCAGGAAGTGTTATTAAACCCAGCAAGGAAAAGTGGGCCAGCTGAGCCTTATTAGTAGTGATTGGAATTTCTTCCCACCAGTAAATCTGCTTATTAATGTTGATGTTTGGAGTCCTTGTTTTCATAAGAGCAGCCATCTTTGTTCTTTTCTCTTTCACCCTTCCTTCCACCTGATTTTTTTTTTTTTTTTTTTTTTTGCAGTGACAGTTTTCATTTGAAAACATAGTTTGTGAAGGCTCAGCCCTGTAATCTGCAGAGGGTTTGGTCTGCTCCACACTCTTGCTCCTCTTCCTTCTCCCCCACCCCTGTCTTTTTTTCTTAATTTATTTTACTGAAGTATAGTTGATTTACAATGTTGTGTTAATTTCTACTGGACAGCAAAGGGATTCAGTTATACATATATATACATTCTTTTTCATATTATTTTCTGTTATGGTTTATCACAGAATATTGAATATAGTTCCCTGTGCTTTACAGTAGGACCTTGTTGTTTATCTATTCTATATATAATAGTTTACATCTGCTAATCCCAAACTCCCAGTCCATTTCTCCCTCACTCCCCCTCCCCCCCGGCAACAACAAGTCTGTTCTCTATGTCTGTGAGCCTGTTTCTGTTTCGTAGATAAGTTCATTTGTGTCATATCTTAGATTCCACATATAAGTGATATCATATGGTATTTGTCTTTCTCTGTCTGACTTACTTCACTTAGTACGATAATCTCTAGGTCTGTCCATGTTGCTGCAAATGGCATTCTTTCATTCTTTTTTATGGCTGAGTAATATTCCATTGGATATATGTATCACATCATCTTTATCCATTCATCTGTCAATGGACAGTTAGGTTCTTTCCATGTCTTGGCTATTATAAATAGTGCTAAAATGAACATTGGGTATCTTTTCAAATTAGAGTTCTCTCTGGATATATGCCCAGGCTCCCTCACCCCTGTCTTTTCTCAGCTAGTCCCCAGCTCTCAGGAGGGGTGGGGATAGGCGGGGTCGGGGCGGGGAGGGCAGCAGCTGCAAGTCACAGTGCCGCCAACCACCTCCTCACGTCACCCAGCCTTCAGAGAGAGTCTCCTCTTAGGTGCTATCTTTCACCTAGTTTTCTTAAAACAAGCGAAACCCCTAAACCTTCTATAGTTTGACTCCATCTTTGCTAAAATGGCAGTTCTACTAGAGCAGCACTGTGTCCCTTTTGCTTATCACTACATGCCTTATCTGTGGTCAGCCCCACACACTGTTAAGTGCATGAATATGGAAAAGCGTCCTCACCCATCCTGTTTCCCACTTCTCCCCGCTGCTTCACCAGGACTCTGGGGGCTGCCCTCCCTGCCATCTTACCAACACGTGGTGCTGCCTTCCTGTCATCACCTTCCTACCCCTGCACATCCTTTCCTTCCACTGATACACACATAGACCATCCTGCAGGCTCAGAAGCAATCCGAAGTCCGACACGACAGCTCTGCTTTCGTGCCCGTGTTAGATTGATTGCAGTTTGGCAGATGCTGTCAATTAGCTCTTTGAGTTGGAGACTGGCACTGATGAGACCAAGACTGTGAAATTTAACTTCATGTAATTTGCCCCAAAATAGCAACTTGTTGACCACAGATGTTACCCCTAAAACTGGCCAGTCGCTCACAAATGGGTATGATTTGTTCTGGGAGAGTAAGTATATCAGACTCACCATAATTTAATACCACCAGGAAAACAGCTCAAAGTCAGTGACCTCCTGCAGGGCCAGATAGGCATTTCATCCTTTTACATGAGGGAGGGTGCAGCATTATGGCTGGAGGGGCATGGGAGCCAAATTCATGTGAGGTTTCCTATAGACTGTGCTGGTTGTCGCCCACACTCAGTCCTTACCCCTGAGTGTGTTGAAGGAGTGTGGACAAAGCCCAGTGACACTCATACATGAGAAAGAGACCTCAGGAAGAGAGGCTGTATTTGATGGGGCCAACTTTGAGTATATAGTTCATTTAAAGAGTAAAATGCATTACGTTATTAACTGACACTTGGCAAATTTCTGGATAAACGATACAGAAAGAAGGTCTTTCTTATGAGTCAAGGACTGGTTCCTTATAGTAAATACCCCCACAGATGTCAGCGTTTCCTTGGGTGACAGATGAGTCCCAGATGAGCCAACCTCCCCTCCCTACCTTTCCAGCTCCACAATCCCTGGTTCAGAGAGTTGAGCAGTTCTGTAATCTACCCAGTGTTGAGATCATAACCCAAGTCACATTTCTGAATGAATGCCTCCTGCTTGGGTAGTAGGTACCCAGGGCCAGTTATTTGTTGGCTACTGTCAGGGAAGAAGTGGGAAAGGTGTTAGCTGATCATTTGGGAGAACAGGAGTATGTAGGTAGAGCAGGCCAGATGACACTGTCTACATGAGCATTCAGACACATCTTCTAGGAGGGCCAGAGGGGCAGTCTTCCTACTTGACCTTCAACTGTGTCTTGGGCAAGTGGCTACACTTCACATGGGCCTGGATCCCCAAGGATTTTTTCTTCAGCTTAGGTAATAACAGTGGTTGACTCCACTTTGTATTTGGGGGAAATACCATATTGCCAGTGGCAGACACTTTCTTCTTACTCAGGTTTGAATATCCTATAACACCTAACACTGGACCTTCTACTAGAAGGTATTCAACAAATGGTAGTTGGATGAAAGCTAAAAAAAAATATGAAATGTGCTTCACAAAGCACAAATATTAGGTGGTTCCTAATATTACAGAAGGAATCAGGATAGTGGGAGCTTTAGCTGAAGGCTGGTGACTTTGTTTTGCAGAGTGCTGCAGCAGAGTTCTCCTACTAGGCTGACCCTGTGTTTCTTTCTTTTGCTACTTTATTCAGAGACAAAGGATGCATTTGTCCCAAAGGTCAGACACTTGCCACCTGCCAGGACTTGCCTTTGGGTCTGTTTTTGTTGGCTTGAGTGGTTTGTAGTGTTTCGTGATTCTGGTGGGAAAATTGCTAGGGAAAAGGAATAGGGAAGGGAAAAAAGCTGTCTAGCATTAGGAAATGGATTTAGTAACTTTTTTTTCTTGCTGCTTTCTGGTCAGTTTTGAGGTATTCCTCATTGAAAGGGCTCACACGTTTTGGCAAAATGAGGAAGGAAAATACTTTCCTTTCCATGTGGTTAAACAATCTCTGCTCTTTTCTTCATAGCTCCAGAGCAGCTCCAGAGGAAAGAGGTTTCTCTCAGGATTAGGCATCCATAGATTGGGGTCAGATGGTTGGTATGTGGTTTGATGGAGCATCCTTGGGAAAGGTGCCCAAAGAAATTGAAATGGAAGGCTAGGCATCTGTCTTGGCATCAGATCAGTTGCAAGGATGAGGAGTATATAAGATACCTCCTAGTCTGGAAATAGTGAGGAGACTGCATTTGTAAAGTTCCTATTTATTTCATAATGATGTCAAGTAGTAACTCATGGAATTAGATAACATCTAACTTGAAAGAATCCTCTTTAGCCAGTTCATTTTTAGTCAGTTGATAGGAATTTGCTGAACATTTGCTGTGTACTTCACACTCTAATAGATGTCATAGAGAATAAAGAATTTATAGGCATGATTTGTGTGCCCAAGAAGTTTATCTCCTAGTTCAGGATATGGATTAAGATACAGGAAAGAGTAGTGAATAACACGGTGTCATCTATAGTGAGATTCTAAATTACGTCATCAGACCCTAGCCCCTTATCTTGCTTTATTTTTTCACAGAAAGTATTATTAATTAATTATTGTTAACAAAAGTATAATCAAAATTATTATGGATCGAAGTATTTCACCTATTCATTCGTTTACCTATTTAAGTCTCCTCCACTAGAATCCTTCGTGAGAGCAGAGACTTTGTTTTGTTCACAATTTTAAATAAACAATTTAATCTCTGTCTGCTTGGCCCATATTAGGTGTTCAGTAAGTATCTGTTGAATCAGTAGAGTGGATCCTAAGTGCTAGAGGAGAGGTTTGTCAGAAAAGGTCAATGTGAGGCAGGATTTAGTAATAGGCCTAATTTTTAATTCCATTCAGCATATGTAATTCAGCACCCGTTGTACGTAGATTTTAGCTCACTCTGCAGAGTCAAGCTGATGTTTGGAGTAGTGGAGCTGGGGTTTGGACCCAGGCCTGTCTGGCTCCTAAAGCCACATCTTCCCACTGCAGGATGCTGCCATCTACAAAAATGGCCAGGTCTTCCCCCCAAAGGTCCTGGGGACCACAGGTCAAAGACAGAAATTCAGATCTGGTCTACATGTGCTCGACCAACCAGGGTTTAATTTGATTGTGATGCTGTGCTGGCAGCTCTGCCATGAGTTATATAGATGTTATTCCTTCTTTCAGCTGTCTAGTCATTTTGCTACCAGGAAAATGAAGGTATTTTGTGTGTGTGTGTGTGTGTGTGTGTGTTATAAGTGAAACAATGTGTTCCAGGCTCCATAACTTATTATCTAAGAAATTATAGCATTTCCACCCAGCAGTGTTTCTAATAAGGCTGAGAACCTGATGAGTCTGAAATAATTTGGGTGGTGGTCAGGGGCGTAAGAGCTTTGGTCCACTATGACATTAGAAGGCCCTAAAAGGCCATTTAGTAGGATCCAATGTTTGTTTCTTTTGGTTTGACCACCTCGTAGCTCTGCCACTCTGTAAAGTTTTCCTGTGCTTTCCTTTCTCACGAACCTTTAGAATCATGTGAAAATACTCAGTACTGAGGTGTTCAGGCCTCTAGGTTCTCTCTGGGACCATTCTAAGGAGTAGGCCCTACCTTCAAATTGGTATTTAGTTCTTGCAGATTAAATTTAGTTCTTGCTTATTCTCTTTTAGAAATGTGAACAGAGAAAGAAAGGATGAGAACGTATCTGACATCTTGCCTCTCTCATACTTGGTTGCTTTTCCCCAGATGGGATTATTCTGAGACATGTTTGTGGTGCAGAGCGCTTAACTACAGGTTAGAAAGAGCCAGTAGAAAAAGGACGGCAGTGACATTGTCAGATAGCATGAGCAGAGGACAGCATGGTGGATTCCTTTTTTCCTTTTTCTTTTTTCACTTTGAAAGCTTTGCAGATTAAGAAATGCCAAACCCTGAGCTACACTGACCATGGAGACAGAAGGAAGCTGTCTTAGTCCACTCGGGCTCCTACAACAGCGTACCATAGACTGGGTGGACTAGAAACGTATTGCTCACAGTTCTGGAGGCTGGAAGTCTAAGATTCGGGTGCCAGCATGGTCAGGTTCTGGTGAGGGTGCTCTTCCAACTGGAGACCACTGGTTTCTCATTGTGTCCTCACATGGTGGAAGGGGCAAGAGAGCTCTCTGGGGTTCCTTTTATAAGGGCACAAATCCCATTCATGAGGGCTCCACCCTCATGAACTAATTACCTCCCAAAGGCCCCACCTCCTGATACCATCACACTGGGGTTTAGGATTCAACATATGAATTTAGGGAGGATACAAATCAGTCCGTCGCAGAAGTTAATCATTACTGAAGGCCAGATTCTCTACAAGGTTCTTTCATAAACCTTTTCTCAAAGAAAGAATTGAGAGATATGGTGACAGTGGCCACCCTCTTTCCTAGTTTAAATACAGAATCATTTGCCATACTCCAGTCCCCAGCTGAGTTTGGGCCGAGCCCTGTGGAACCAGGTAATTTCTTTCCTGGCCTATGCTCTTGACTTTTGTTATGGCTTCTGGGTGATCATGGGCTACTTTTTTGGGCAGAGAGAGGAGCTATTGGTTTAGTCATAAAGAGTTTATAGGATTAGAAGACTAAGAACTCTTAAAAATAAATCTGTTTGTAATTTTAAAATATGAACTGGGCCCTTAACCATTCTATACCTCATTTTGCATAAATTTTATATAAATAAGTTTTAGCTGAAGAGGTTGAGCTAAGGGTTAGCATGGTATGGTGACAAAATGCCAGTTTCAGAGACAGATCTGAGTCCAAGTCTAAACTCACTGAGTAGTTTTCCTCTTCTGGAAAATGGGAAGTTTGTAACTTACCTGATAGGTTTAAATGTGGCAAGTGCCCAGCCAGGTGGCTGGCATATAGAAGGTACTGGATGAATGTTAATTGTTATTCCTCTTTCAGAGGCACTCACACTGCTGTCTCTTTCAAGCAGTGATTGTTTAGTCTGTCAATCAGATCATCAATTCCATGGAGGTAAGGAGTATGTCTCTAGCATTTTTATATTTCTCATCATGCCCAGCTCAATGTCTGATACCTAAAAGCCACTTAATAAATCCTTAATGAAGATTCACCTAGAGATGGTGAAACAAGAGATATCTGGTGCCATGACATTTTCAGGGAGACATCATTGAGGTGTGTATATCCCCAACACTTAGCCCAGTGCCTGGTGCATAGTGGGTGCCCAAAGTAGGGAATGAACGAATGAATGAGTGAATGAATGAATATGACAGAGGTTAACTGAATATGACAAGCTTCATCATATTAAATCAACCACTACAGAGCCCTGGCATTGCGGGGACTAATGAAGTCTTAATTACAGGATTACTACTCACAAATATCATGCAATAAGCCAGTTCAATTTTAGGTAGCTATTGAACTCTTAGGACATTGGGTATTTACTGCTATTTCTAGAACACCATTTAGTGTAAAGTATACTAGCCATACAAATCATGTAAACACTAATTAGAGAGGGTACTTGGGCATAATGTGTATTTTTCTAATCTGAATTGTTGACATTTGGGACTCCCACTTATCCAGTTTATTAAGGCATGTAATGCTCATAAAGAAAAGAGTGCTTTGTAGAAGTTCTTTTCAATCCGATCACTAAGGGTGAAGAGGGTGGGCGTGGGTGAAGAATTCTGAAGTTACTGTGGATGTGAGGACATTAATGCTTTGGAGAGAGGAGTAGGCTCTCTTGCTTTCTCTTCACTTGTCTTCTTCTCAGGTGTGTTTTCCTTGTCACAGCTGACATCTGACAGCTATTGGGTGCTTGCTGTATGCCCGGCACTGTTCTGAGCTCTTTACATTCAGTATCCCAGGTCATCTTTATGACATGCCTATGAGGTGGGTTTTATTACCTCCACTCGACCAGTCAGGACCCTGAGACTCAGAGCCTCACACTATTAAGTGAAGGTGGAATTAGAACCCAGGGGAGGAGTCATGCTCTCAACCACTGCACTTTAAGCTCCTTATGTTAATGCCCCTGGGTCAGGTGATTCTGCCCGTGGCGAGCACCTAGAGGGAATAAGGAGGTATACTGGGCATTTGGGGCTGTAGATTCAAGTAACAGACTAGGTCTGAACCCTAGAGCATTCAACTGTAGTCAAGAAAATGAAGCAACTGAAAACTTGTATAGTTATAAAAATTAAAGAATAGCAAAAAAAAAAAAAATTGTGTTGGAGGTCAGGGGTTGTCCTTTGGGTTTGGCAGCTGAATGATGTTAATCTGGGAAGGAGCTGAGAGGTGAAGCTGGGGTAGGTGGGGGAGTGGAAGGTAGTTCATGAGCGAGTGGGTGGGAAGGTGGGAGGCGTGGTGGGCAGGGTTCTAGAGTGAAATACAGGGAGCATTTCTTCAGGGTCACCTCCCAAGGGTACCTGTGCCCAGGGATTGATGGGGACTGATCACCCGAGGGGCCAGTTGGGAGCTTCTTCTTGCCCATTCAGTAGTGCATCTCAGCCACTGCGTGACAGATCCAGCTCTCAGCAAAGGCGTGAAGGAGAGAGATTGGTTTTGGTGCTTCTCTGTCGTTTTCCCTTCACCCCTTCTTTCTTCTTTTCCTTGCCCTCAGATGGGTCTACTGCTGGGGAAAGTCATGTCCCCAGCAGTACTGCTCACCAGAGCCCTTCTCCCCCTTCCTCTTGCCTTCTGATGAGTGTAGCAGATATTCCTTGAGCATCTTCTGTATATTAGAATCTCTGTTTACCTGTTCTATGTGTGGCTGACTAGCTGGCTGTGATAGGTGAACCCACACTCAGTGACAGCTTTGTCAGTGTGCCAGTGCAGCCCCCCAGTGTGAGCGCATAGAGGTCTAGGGAGAGAGCCCTGAGAAGCTGCTGACACTTTTAGAACGAGGCAGAGAGTGAGAAGCCTGCGATGGAGACTGAGAAGCGGTGGCTCTGGAGGTAAAAGGAAAACAAAGACAGTGGTTTCACTGGAGCCAAGGGAGGAAAGAATGTGAATAAGGAAGGTGGAGACATGGAAGGATGCTCGTGATAGATTAGGTGAACAGAGCAGTTTCCTAAAGTGGTACGTAATGTGTATTTATAGAAAGATGTCAGAGAGAACGTAGACAAAAAGGTCATTGGTGGTTATTTCTGGATTTTTTATGTATCTATTTTTAAATTTTCTATAATGAACATAAGTAGTGCTGTAACGGTAAGACAAAGCAGAAATTTATCAAAAGAGGAAAATACAAGACACAGGCAATGCCAAATGTAGCAGACAAGTAAGAGGAAGATATAAATGTATTCATTGGCTTTGGCAATCTGGAGGCCATTAATGATCTTGACAAATGTTGTTTGAATGGAATGGGGAGGGACAGAAGTCAGATTGCACCAGGTTAAGGATTGATTGGGAGTGGGGAAGCTTAGAGACTGGGTGTAGACTGCTCTTTCAAGGATCTTGAAATACTTGACTGTGATGAAAAGTAGTTAGGATCAAAGTTGAAGAAGTAGAAGTTGCAGGGTAAAAGAAAGGTGTTTATAAAATAGGAAGGACTGGAAAATATGTCTTTGTGCTAAGGAGGGAACCAGTTCAGTTAAGCTGGATAAGGATACAGGGTAATTGATGGCGCATGGTCCCTCAGGAGTCAGAAGGGGATAGAACAAAAGAGCAGAGGCAGCCTTAGTCATGGAAAGGACATCTCTTCCACTGTGGGAACATAAATGAATGAGTGGATAGGTACCGATAGAGATAAAAATGTATGTGGTTAGGAAAGAAGGTGAGGGCACTCATATGCGATGGTCTTGACTTTCTCAGAAACATAGTAGGTGCAGACTTTGGTATGAGATAAGGCTGCCTTGAAATAAATGTCACAATGGGCTTCATCATTATAATAGGTTAGATGTAAGCTCTCTGAGGGTAGTCTTCCATGGCATGTTCCTGAATGTCTCCACTGCTAATTGTTGTACCTGGAATATAGTAAATACGTAGAAAATGTTTGTTGATGATATGAATATATGGTTAGAAAAAGAATATGGTATTCTGAGTCTGTTCTTCACTATTCATGTCATTCCATAAATGTGCAACCTATTTCAGGTATCACAATCCCAGGGGAACACAGACAAATGAGGAAATATCTAGAAAAAGGGAAATTATAACAGGAGATTTGGAACTGGGTGTAAAAGAATGGATAAAGAAACTGAGGATACGTTGTGTCCAAAATCAAACCTTTGGAGAGAGATGAGAACCTTCATCAGATGTTTGACAGGCTGCCGGTTGAAGACCCGGTACCCATGTTCAAAATGTTGCTTCAGAGAGGAGAACCAGGGTCAACAGTGAAAAGTACAGAGAAGCACGCTCTCTCCAATCTAAGTTGTCCTAAAAGGGTAGAAAAGACTGTTTGAAAAAGCCAAGACTTCTTGGTCACTGAGAGTGTTGAGGTGTAGGCCGGATGGTTTCTGGTTGTAGGTATAGTACAGGGGGAGCCATACACAAGATGACCTCTCAGATCCTTACTGTCTCCAGGGTCCTTTGTGCCAATAAGAGGGGATTGTTCTTGACCTCTAGACTTTGAGGTGTTATAATACATTTCTACCAGGTTTATTTGAGTGGAAGTTCACTGGATTTTTGTCATCTCATAGTGATCTGAACACTTATCTAGAACTGTCATGCTTTGCTGCTACAAAGATAATTTAGGTTCACAGAAATGACTCTGAGGCACCAAAAAATGCTAAAGTGCCATCTAAATCAAATGAAATACTGTAGAAAGCACTGAATATGGTGATTGACGCCTATTTGGGATCAAAAGGTAGATAGTATTTAATCTAATATTTCTTAACTATCTTTTTAATGTTAGGCATACAGGTTATTTATGCCTCAAGTCTATAGTTATCGTGGGGAAACCACTTGATGTAGTGAAAAGAGCATGTGCTTTTGGAGGCAGACCTGAATCTCCTTCCCCGCTCCACGATTAGCTGTGTTCCTTTTCTCCTTTTAGACAGCTCAGAGTGAAGAGAACGTGCTTCCCTCTGATTCTTACCAGTTGGTCTGGGTCCTGTTCTCTGATGCAACATAGATCTAGTCTGCCAGTTCTTTGACTGGGGCTGTAAATAACCTTCTCGGAGCTTTATTTTCCTCATCTGTAAATGGGAGGAGGGGGCAGATTCCCTGGGTAGTTTTGAACATTGAATAACATGTAAAATGTTCAGCACAGTGCCCGGCTTACGGTGAGCAGTCAGCGTTTTCTCTCTCTCTTCCTTATTAAGAAAAATATTTAATTCATTGGAAATTCCTTCCTTGATTATTATGGATAATGGTAACCCTAATATACTATTATCTATATACTGTTAGTATAATAATCATTTGCTTTACATTAATTTTCAGTTCTTTTCATCCCTTTTGCCTTATCTGATGATCACATACAATCCTATGAGGTGAACTGGACGTGGATTATAAACAATGTATCTCCTAGATGGACACTGTGGTCCTGCCTGGGTCACAGCAGTTCAGGGTTATGGAGGTGGAGACAGATCCTGGCATGTACTCAGGGTGCTGCCTGCCAAGGCAGGCTCACCCCCCCAGGCAGCTTCATTAACATCCAGGTGTGGCATCTAGGTGACCTTGGTTCCCAGGTAACTCGTTAAGAAAGTCTCATTTTATTTCATGTGTCATGTGCCCAAATATCTCTCTGTAGCCTGCCATTTAGATTTTCCAAAGGGAAATGTAAGATTACATTTGCTAAAGATTTGTCAACTTTTAAGATTTTTTTTCCTTGAGAGATTTAAGAAGGGAATGATAAACTTTTTCCTCTGACATTGGCTTTGGGGGGAGTTTGCCAGCCTTATTAGGGTTAACTTGAAATTGATGTCAACTAGTCAGTAAAGGCAAAATAGAGCCCCCCCTTCTCTCTGTAGTACCTTCCTCCTCTATCTCAGGTGTGGCCTTCTCTATAAACCCTCCCCTGGGGACCATTCTACAGACCCTCCCCCTCCCCCTCTCCCCTCCTCTGCACACCCCCAGTACGTGCATGCTGTTTACATCTCTAGGCTGCATGTATTTCCTTCTGCTTTGATGTGCAGTTTTTAACTGTCCCTCTAGATGTCTGATTCTACCACTAGACCATCCACTCTAGGCAGCAGGACGTTTCTATTCATTTTTTTATTATCTCAGTGTCTCTCACAGTGCCTAGACTGTAGTAGGTAGTGGGCATATTTTTTTATAGGCACATTCCTTTCACAAAAGCAAATACGCACATGCATGATTTGGGAGCAAGGAGTCCCTTGGTTTGAGTCTAGTGGACAGTCACTGTACAGTTACGGGATACCAGGTTATACAGGTGCAACTCAGAGTCTCCGTTAGAGTTTCATATGCTTTGTACCCTTAAAGGATGGCATTTCCTTGGCAGAGTCCTGTGCCCTGCTCAGAGTGTGATGCCGTGGGGTGTCTTACTCCCGAGGGGACTTTGGACTCGGGTCCTCCAAAGAGCTGTGCAGCCCTGAGGGGCTCAGCAGAGACCCTGATGCGAGCTCCCTTCAAGATTGGTGTTGGGCACCTGTCACTGCACAGGGCAGCCCCTGAGAACGAGGGGTTCCTTGAGAGGACGGGAGGTGCTGGATTCTGCAGTTGCATCAGAGGCAGCACACGTGCAGGGGCTGGTGCTGCCGAGGAAGAGCATAAGCCCCCAGACCCCCCCCAAGGCTGTCTGTTGAGTGAGTTGTTGCCAGTGTGAGTTGGGAGTCACCCTTGACATCCAGTGTGGTGGAGAGATTTCCATTCTCCCAGCAGACTTCTCGCTGAGGAGCTAGAACACTGAGGACTGAAGTGACTGAGAATTGCAGTCCTGAAACTCCCCGGAAGAGGTCACTTAAGGCAGTGCCCTCAAGTCCAGCCTGAGGCCTCAGGGGTCGAGTCATGACCGTGACACAGCAGGAAGTTGTCGCAGACGTGATGACAACCAGATGGGTGGGGCTGTTGGCCCCAGAGTTGAACTCTGAAGAACAGATTGGTTGTCCCCTCCATCTGGTCCACTCCAGCAGCCCCCTGGATGGTTCTCGGCTCCTGACTCCCGAAGAGGAGTTGCTGTTTAAAGCCCATGGCCACACAGCCCGTGTGTGCTGTGCTTTGCAGCATGGGCGGCCACCCTCTCTCTCGGGAGGTTCCAGAGACTCATTCTAGAAGAGGGAATATTCTTGAAGGGGGCTCCCTGTCTCCTAGACTTGGCCATGGAATTGAAAAGGGTCTGTTTATTGAGTTCTCAAAACAGACTTCCTCATCTGTGCCACCTAAGGAGCCAACAGTAAACCGAGAGTCAGCTACCTCCTGCCCTTCACCTTGTCTTTGGGCACATGACCCAAATAGACTGCATCTCCTCCACGTCCTTTCCTCCTTCCTTAGGGAAGCTGATGATGTTGGAGGCCCAGACCTGCTGGACCGGTTACTGGGCCTTAGATGTGTGTTAGTGGCTGTAGCCTGAGTCAGTGAGACTCCACAGGCAGGCAGGAGCTCCGAGGGGACATCCTTGCCCTTTGGCCTCCACGGAATGACTCTGCTTGGGAGCTGCTCTTTGTCTGCAGTTTTACCAGGAGGCAAGATGGTGGTGTGGGAGGGGAGAGCTGGCAACAGCACTTCTTTCATTTGGACCCCAGCTGCCTCTCTGCAGGCTCAGACTCAAGATCTGGCTTTTCTCTGCAGCTACATTAGCCACAGGTTGCTTGAGAGAACCTGATTTCCCATCATCCTCTCTGCCCGCCTGTCTCAGGGATAAGGTAAAAGTCAAGCATAGTACTCTCCAACCCATAAAGCTTCTTTCTTCATCTCGACCCCACTTGAGAGGGAGCCTGGCGAGCAAAATCCCTTTCTGATGGTCTACGTCTTTCTCCAACCCTTGGGAAGTGACTGTTCCCCAACATGGATGACCACGTTAATATCCAGTCCCATGACTGACATCTTTGGATTTCGTATGGTTTTATTGTATAAACAGTGGCATTTTTAATCTACAGAAGACTCCCTTTTGTGACACACATTGAATGTCATCCTTAGACTGTCTCTGTAAAATGCTAGCTCTTAAAATATTAATCTCTAAATGTGCACTCAAGAGTTCATTCAATTATACCATAGCATCTTTTGAATAAGCGGCGTCATCTGGGTGGCTCTCACTGCATTAAGGGGAAAATGCTTATGGGGCATTGTTTCCCGGGCATGGGATGGTGATCTTGCTTTGTTTCCATTAAGTGTTGCACTGGCATGGTTTTGTTGGACGCTGCTGCAGATTTATCGTCATTCATGCCCAAACCCAAGCATTATCAGTTTTCCCTTCCAGTGCCCAGCCTTAAAAGGTATCATGTCTGGTAGGGATTGTGGATCGTAATTATGATAAATGAGAGGCAGTTGAAACAGTTCTGTCAAAGCTGATCTGTCAGAGTACTGATTTCAGTCCAGAGAGGGAGCAGCCTCTTTATTACCACCAGCAACCATTTCTCTTTGATATTTTTTTTTTAGGATAATTTCTTTCTTTTTTTTTTTTTAACATCTTTATTGGAGTATATTTGCTTTACAATGGTGTGTTAGTTTCTGCTTTATAACAAAGTGAATCAGCTATACATATACATATATCCCCATATCTCCGCCCTCTTGCATCTCCCTCCCTCCCACCCTCCCTATCCCACCCCTCTAAGTGGTCACAAAGCACCGAGCTGATCTGCCCGTGCTATGTGGCTGCTTCCCACTAGCTATCTATTTTACATTTGGCAGCGTATATATGTCCATGCCACTGTCTCACTTCGTCCCAGTTTACCCTTCCCCCTCCCTGTGTCCTCAAGTCCATTCTCTAGTAGGTCTGCGTCTTTGATTATTTTTTAAACAGCACTTCGTTGCCTGGGACCTTTATTTTTCTTCCTCCTGAAAACAGTCTTCAATGGCAGTGTTTTGAAAGGGGTGCCTGTATACCTGCTGGCATTTTCTCCCATTTTTCTCCCTTTCTGGGCATTGAAACCCATCTATGGCCCGCTCAGCTGAACATTTTTATTACCAATGACTGTTACTTTTTAAGGAAGTCCAGAATACATATGTTTGAACTGACGAAGCAGGTAAACTGGGGGTGGGGTGGAGGGGTGGAAATTTGCTCTTAGGAAAGGATTTGTCACCTTGAGTCAAGATTCACTTCAGGCTTCCTTCAGATAACCCTCTCCTTGTGCATTTTGCGTTAGTGCATAAGTTAGCTTCATGGCAGCAGAGAGGTGGGGGGAATGGGGAATTCACGAGCATAAGTTATGGTTTTAGGGCTCCGTGTCCTGAAAATCCATTAGAGAAGACAGATCTTTCTGTTTTAGCAGAGACCAGTAGCAAAGCAGCACACTGTTGTAATTGATCATAACTCTTCAAGACCATTCGTGCTTATGTCCCAAATGTTCCAAACTATATAGACCTCACCCCTAGTTGTCCCCTAGCCCTGAAACTTTTACCAGTTGTAAACCAAGGCCTGGAAAAGAGACCATCACTGAAATCTGTGACCCTGGCTTCCCCATCCACACTCCACTCTCCTTTGTGCTCTGAGGCACTGTGTGTGTGTGCATGCGTGTGTGTGTGTGTGTGTGCATTCGTTCATGTCCAACAGTGGTCCTGACCCCTCACTACTTTTCTTGTGGCCAAAGTGTGCATTGGACTTGGAAGTGACGTTTGTGGCAGAGGAAGAGATTTTGTTAGCAAAGTTAAGCCAAGCGATCCAGCGAAGGGCCAAAGCCACACTCCCGCTGGCCTCGTGAACACCCACCCCCGCACGCATCTGGTACCGAGGAGCGGTACCAGGATTTTATTTGAGGCTTTTAAAGTTAATATCACAAATCTTAAACCTCCCAATTTGGGTGCTCTAATATTAAAACCATTTAACGCTGAAGTTTTGCTTTTTGGTTAAATCTCCCGTTTGGGTAGTTCTGGCAGCTTCCTGGGGAAGCTGGAGTTGGTAATTGTCCCACCTCTCGGTCCCTGCCAGCTGTCCCCTCACTTAGGGGCACCTCTGGTTGGCATCTGTGATTTAGTCTGACTTTGTAAATATCACCCTCTAAACCCCAATGCGCTTTAGAGAAGAAAGTGGTGGAGGCAGATGTGAACAAGGACATTTACTCAGGAGGCCACGCTTTCCAGCTGGAGAATTCTCGTTTGCTTATATAGAGTGACAAGGAAAAGAGGAAGGGAATGAATGAGTGAGTCAGAGAAATGAGGAGGATGAGGAAAAGAACAGGAAAAGAAGGCAGTTGATCAGGGTCCATTGAGCACCCCCTGAGTTCAGAGTTTAAGTTAGATTCTGGGGGATATGAAAAGAGAAATGTTATAGTTCTCTGATCCATGTCTTGTCTGTGAGGTGGGGAGTCCCACGTACCCTCAGACCTGATGAAGTAGCTCAGAATTGCTAAGGAGCAGCACATCCACGAGTCTGAAGAAATAACTTAGCTCGAGACGAACACATGAATTCTGCAGAGATGAAGAATCATCGGGCCACCCGCATTCAATGGGATCAGCTGGGGAAATAGTCCCTGAAGTGAATGCCGAACCCATTTTGAAAGATCAGATGGTGGAAAGAACAGCCAGAGGTCTTACATGATTGAGGGGTGGGCTGGCATGATTGTAGGGCCCACACTTGTGCAAGAATGAAGTTCATTAATTGGAGTGGAGAATCTGTTTTGGAGACTCATAAGACGGAGTTGATGGCATAGGAGGGAGCCAGCTGGAGAATGATTTTAAAAAAGCCAGGCTGATGGGTTTTAGTTTAGGACGTAATGTGATGGGAATGCACCGTAAGCAGGACCCCTGAGGCTAGGGACTACCATTGTAAGACTGGATGCTTCCCGAGGACAAAGAATTGGCCTCTTCTTTGCCTCAGCAGTTCATTTTTGTTTTTGCCCGAGTGACCAACCTACCGGGCTTTATCACTTGAGATACTGTGTCACCATAGGAATGTAGAGTATACACCTGTCAAGGCTGTGGGCCTGCCTCTGTGGGGCCCTGTCCAGCACGGCTGTCTCAAAATCATCACACCACAAACCCAGATGGAGAATGAAACGCTTCAGCATTCAGTCAGGCATTTCTTTAGCGCGCTTGTCTTCAGAGCACGTTCTTCTAGAGGCCCCCCAAGGCGTTGTACCAGCACAGTCCATTTTTGAGTTGTACATGTTCGTTTTATAGTGAACATTTTCCTAACAGCTGTGATAAATGAGTGAGAAGATTAGGACCAGCAGGAGTGGCACTGAATAGGATGTGGGTGAGAGGCAGAGATGAAAAGGGAGCACAGAGGAGACACAGTACAGCCGCTGATAAGAGGAGGCATATGCCCCGGATGGTGGTAATTTGGACCCTGGGTTTGGGATCTGCTGATGGAGCAAAGGTTGAGAGGTGTGTTAGGAGCAGGGGACGATGGGGTCTCTCCCCTCAACCCTTTACCTCTGACTGTGAGACACGGAATCACACACACCTCCATCCTACAAACATGCGGGTTTGCCTGAAAAACAGCCGGCTTTTTGTACCCTCCCCCTCTTGGTCTGGCCTAGGGCAGCTTATAGATGCTTTCAGCATCCTCTCAGGAGGAAGGTGGGAAGACAGGCAGGCAGCCAGGAAATCTTGGTGGTTATTAAACTGAGGCTTTGAGGACCTTTTTATTAGCGATGAGACTCAACTCCACAGCACTAAAGAGTACAAACTGCTCACTCTCCTTTGCTCAGACCTCCAAAGAATCTGTTTTGTATGGTGTTTATGTATAACCCAAAATAGATGTGGGTCCGGGAACCCTGGGGATTGCTGAGGCTTCAGTGTGCTCTTAAGCAAAAGAGGTTTAGCAGCCCCGTGGAGGGAAAAAGCACATGCCCCTTTTTGTGCTCACTCCCCCCTGGGCCTTCCCATCTCTCATTTGTGACTGGAAGCTCATTTTGAAGAATGACATCTTAAAGACTTGTTTGTTTTTTCAGTCTGTAAGCATGAAGATTGTAACACTGCAAAGACTTATGCATCACCAAGACTCTAACCTCTGGAACATTAGTAGGCGCTGCTTTAAACGGGTTGAATGACTAAACCAGTATAAGCACTTTCTGGTCCTGCCCGCACAGCAGTCCCCCATTATAAGGAAAGGACTCGGTGAGGTGACTTGTACTCTGTAGATAAGAGGACACCTGAGTGGAAGGGCTACGGCGATTTGAAGGTGAGATGTTGGTAACAGACCAAGTTGTGGTAGAGGCTGCTTTGCCTTGATCCGCCCACATGGCCCCTACAGGATCTTCTGTAGCCTGTATCAGATGTCTGGGTTAAGCATAATCAACAAGTCCACGTGAGTGTTGAACCCATAACTTTGAAGGGGAGCAGAATGTGCCAACCCCCAAAGATGCCACTTTGGCATGTGGATTATTTTGAGCTGAAGGCAATCAAGATCCAGCAGACTCAGGAAAAACTTTTCCCTCTAACTTAACTATCTCAAGGAATTTAGATAGGGGACCTGTACCAGAAAAAGAGCTATTACCAGAGATAACATATTTATCTGAAAGACCTATCTGCAGGGCAGGGCAAACGTCTAATGGCCAAACATCTGCTCTTCTTAATCACCCTGTGAATTCCCTTCCTACACGTTGAAGCCCCAGATCCCCATCCCGTTCCGTAGCTCAGGACAGCATATGAGCCTCAACTGCCTCACTTGCCCTTGAGTCTCTCTGTCTTTGTGGACTCCCCTACATATGTAATTAAATTTGTTTTTCTCCTATTAATCTGCCTATGTCTCTTATGTTGTTAGCCCACCCAAAGAACCTAGAAGAGTAGGAGAAAAAAATTTTCCTACGCTATAGCTTTGACCCCTTAGCACTAAGCGACCTGGTGCCAATGGTGGCATATTTAAGGCTAATGGTTTTAAGTGAAGAACATCCCTGAGCAAGCAGGCCGGAGGTCTTGGTGCCTTGAAATGCTTGTGAAAAATATAGGCATGCTAATCATTATGATAACAGCATCTTGTTTTTCCTGAATGCAAGCATGCTGCTGCTGGCCGATTGTTAGTAAGTATGCATCCTTCTGTTTATATGGAGTGTTAAAATCTCCAAACTCCTTAAACATGTACTGTATCATCTGATCTTTACAACAACTCATACCAAAGAAGATTTTAACATTCCCAGTATGTGCTCAGTGTACAGACTTAAGCTGAGCAGCCTTAATTGTCAAGGTCAAGGTTACAGAGATAGGTAAGTGGCAGAGCAGGACCAAGGCCCCATCTCCAGCATCCAGGTGCTGCCCTCCTTCTTATTCCATGCCTTGCTGCTGTTGCTGCTTGGGCGTGTTCTAGGGCAGCTGGGCTGAGCCATTCATGCTCTTTTAGCGTCTTCCGCAGGGAGGAAGATGGAGCTTTTGGGGAGCTAGAGTTTGGGTTTTGGTTTATGAGGGTAGAGATGAATCTTTCTCTAGGATGGAAGTCATAGGCTTAGGTTCATCAGCACAGTACTTCAGCCCACTGAGCTACTGGCTTCGTGGAAAGAAAAAAATAATTAAAAAAAAAAATGTTGGCATCTAATTACATGAACCTAGAAGTTTAAATGTAGACTAAATATAGCCAGAGTTTAATCTCTGTTTTATAAATTCCACAGTACTTTGTTGCCAAATAGAACATAACATTTTTAATAGACAATTTTTCAGAGTTGCATACAAAACTTTTAGCCAACATCTTTCAGTAAAGGAGCTGAGAATTAGCCCAGCTCAGATGTGCCCTCTGCTTTGACAGTGGACCTCTCTTAGCCTCTGGAGATGATAAGGTCTGCAGCTGCTCATTAACCAACTGCTGGTTCTTACTTATTAAAATCCCATTATGATCTGTACTGGGCAGAAAGATATTAAAAGTAAATTATACTTTCTGCGTGCATCTTCCTTTGAAAACTTTTAATAAGTAAATATATAGTTTAGTTCCTTTGTGAGAACTAAACACCAGGCCTTTGTCCACTACCTAGAGGATGGGAATTTGACTGGTGGGTCATCACTGGGCTGTGAGAAAGAGAACTCAGATGTGGGCCAAGGCCAAAGCCAGAGCCAGGGTCGGGGTGCGGGAGCCACTGCCCGTGAGAGCTGGGTTTAGGAGAGCACGGCCACCTCTGCAGAGAACTCTAAGCAGGAACTCATCTCAGAGCCCAGGTGAAGCCAAGGAAGGTGGGGTCACCTTACCACCAATGAGACACAGCCAGAAGTCCTCCCTTACCAGCCACTAAAGACTCTAGTGTTTAAAAGGCTGGTACTTGTCATTTTTGAAATCTCTCGAGGTTGGGATATGTCTGGAGCTTTGGGGCTGCATGATTTTTACTTTAATAGGGGAAGTAGAGTTACAAAGTGTGGGGAGACTTCAGAGCCTTCAGGTGTCTGTATTCTTTGGGAATGGGTGTCTTCCGAAGTCTCCCCAATAATGAGAGCAGGTCCGTGTAATCCTTCCTTGTTTCCTAATCTTTCATAATGCGTCTGTGACAGTGTGACAGTTTATCACAAATGTAAAAGCTATTGGAGATTATGAAAAGTAAATGAAAATTATATTGTTAGGTATTTAAATACTGTTGACTAGTAACTGTATAATAACGCATGCATGCATACACACACACACACACACACATACATACATATGTAGAACTGCCTTAAAGAATTTTACAGTTTAGCTGAAATGACCATCATAATAGAAAAGACATCTTTTGATGAGTAACTGTTCAATTCAGTGGTACAAACAGTAGGTTCTCTGGGTTAAATAGAGAGTGGGAATATTTAAAAGAGACTTCCTGGAGGAGTTGGGAAACCAGAGAGGATGGAGGATGTGAAAATGGTATGACCAAAGGCACAGAAGAAGTGTGAAAGCCCCATTTGTTCAGGATTTCAGGATTTTTCAAGAGAACTAGTGGGAAATAGGGTAGAAAGATAAGGCAGAGCTAGAACAGGATGCCAGCCACTGCCTGCCCCAGCCCAGCCAAGTAATAGGTAATTGAAGATGGGAAGTCAGCAACTTCAACTCAATCCATGGGACAGTAAAAACCAAGTCTTTCAGTATCTTAGCTGCCTCATCCTCTTACCTCGCTAGGGTCTGGTGTTCGTGGCAAAGGGTTTGAAACTAACATGGCAAGCCAGGAAGCTATTGGGTAGGTCCTGGAAAAAAAAAGAGCATTGTGATTTTAAGAGTAATGTCTTTTTAAAAATTTTTAAAATTTGTTTTACATCTTTATTAGAGTATCGTTGCTTTACAATGCTGTGTTAGTTTCTGCTGTATAACAAAGTGAATCAGCTATATGTATACATATATCCCCATATCTCCTCCCTCTTGTGTCTCCCTCCCACCCTCCCTATCCCACCCCTCTAGGTGGTCACAGAGCACCGAGCTGATCTCCCTGTGCTATGCGGCTGCTTCCCACTAGCTATCTATTTTACATTTGGTAGTGTATACATGTCCATGCCACTCTCTCACTTCATGCCAGCTTACCTTTCCCCCTCCCCGTGTCCTCAAGTCCATTCTCTACGTCTGCATCTTTATTCTTGTCCTTCCCCTGGGTTCTTAGGAACCATTTTTTTTTTTATATATATATGTGTTAGCATACGGTATTTGTTTTTCTCTTTCTGACTTACTTCACTCTGTATGACAGTCTCTAGGTCCATCCACCTCACTACAAATAACTCAATTTTGTTTCTTTTTATGACTGAGACTTACATTATATTTTATTTTTATATATAATATAGTATAATTATATATTATATATAATATAGTATATATTATATGCTATATTATATTTATATTCCATTGTATATATGTGCCACATCTTCTTTATCCATTCATCTGTCAATGGACATTTAGGTTGCTTCCATGTCCTGGCTATTGTAAATAGTGCTGCAGTGAACATTGTGGTACATGTCTCTTTTTGAATTATGGTTTTCTCTGGGTATATGCCCAGTAGTGGGATTGCTGGGTCGTGTGGTAGTTCTATTTTTAGTTTTTTAAGGAACCTCCATACTGTTCTCCATAGTGGCTGTATCAATTTACATTCCCACCAACAGTGCAAGAGGGTTCCCTTTTCTCCACACCCTCTCCAGCATTTATTGTTACCATGTGGATTCTCACCACCCCTGTCCCAACTGTCAGACATTCTTGAGTTGTTTTTCAGAGTGGGTATGAGGGAAATAGATACTTTCTTCTCCCTTCACGTATGCCTACTACTCAGCAACAAGCCCCAACCATCAACCTCTTACACCTAACTTCTAACATAGACATCTGCAGGATGCCTGCCTGGACAAGACGGCAGGTGGGACAGAAGGAATTTATTTAGTCTGTTTAAAAATGGAACTTGTAACTCTGGCTTTCTGGCACAGAGCTCCTTGGCCTAAACTCCTTTGTAAATAATGAGCATCTTTCTTCCTAGTAAGACTCCTTTCCTACAGAGGATATTTCTTCAGTTAATAAAATACTGGTGGATGTTTCTGTGGAGACCGCTTTGAAGATTTGGTTGAATCAGAGGAACATATCACCAAGAGATGCTCCCATTACGGTAAATGGCTTCATAGAACACAGGCCTAGGGGTTCTGAAAGTAGAACATTCTAGGTTCGGATTCCACCTCTCCCATGTAAAATAGGGCTGGTCCTTGCAAAGTTGTGTAAGTGATTAGAAACAGTTTATATAAAGTACCTGGTACATGGATATTCAGTAGAGGGTAGACGTTATAAATAACATCTACATTTTACATAGGTTCCTCCTCCTGAGTTGGGGGTTTGCTTTGTTGCATTAATTCTGTTAGATGGTTTTAAATTAATAAGGTAGCACAGATGGATGGTAACTACCTCAGGCAACATTCTCTGCAAGCAGTGACCCCACGAAGCCAGCCTGGCAGGGGCAGGCCTTGTGCACACTCAAGCTCGCACAGTCACTGACAGGAAAAAAATCTTTTCATTTTTGCTTTGCTGAGAAGGTGGTACTGAATGCTTTCTTCCACTGGGAAATCAATTTCACTGTGCAGTGGGTCTAAGTAAGTGAGGTCGTACTACTGCTTTTCTAAAAGAGACACATATTTCTGTTTTTATTAATCATGGAACTGACCCAAGCCTGGTAGAATTTATAAAAGGAAACATGCTCGCTCTCCTTCTTGCTGTATCTACTGCCTTCTAGAAATTAAGAGAGGAGAAGGGACTTTTGTCTTCCAGTCTGGAAACCATACCCTCTTCTGGTTTAAAACAAGCAAGCAACCTCATGTCCTTGGAGACCAGCCATATGTGAGTTTCTGGAGTAAAAGGAATTTTCAGAGATTTTTGTCGGCTGTCACTTTTGAAGGCAAAGTAACAAAGCCATGAGGCCAAGAGATGCCTGAAATAGCTGTGCATGTAACTATGGGGCTAGATGCTTCCTTGTCTCAAGCTTGAAAACATGTTCTTTTTGGAGTTGAATCTAATATTAAGGACCATTGATGTGGATGATGCGAGGTTTTTATTCTATACTGGGGTTTTCTGATATATATAGTGCGGCTCACTTTAATGTAGTGAGATACAACAAAAATCTCAACATAAAACACACCAGTGTTGGATGAGAAGAGTATTAGGATCAGAATTAACTTGTTTTATAAAATGATTATCTGCAAAGTTTCTGTAAACAGCAGTTATTCCTTATCCTTTTGAACTTGGTTTGACCACCCCATTTTTTTTTTTTTAATATGCAACCTTCTTACACACAGAACTGACTGTATGAAGTGGCGTATAGCCTCACGGAGCTCCATGATGGGTCAGTGGTTACCTTCATGCAAGTAGGAGGCTGCAGAGGTTTGTGGTCCATTTTTTGCCTCTGCTGAGTATTCTACACCAATAACCAAGCAGCCTGTAGGGGGCAGCAGAATGCCAAATAAAACACCTGTTCCTGGGGCTGTCAGGCTTTTCTGGCTCATTGCCCACCCCTTCTCGGTCCATGATGCAGCACCCACCCTTCTCCCCTTTGCCTGGCAAAATTCATCCTCTAGGCCTTTCCAGGGTGGGGACCTTTACCATTAAGCCTCCCATAACCCACTCGCCTCCACTGACCCTGTTCTCCTCTACACTCTTAAGCCCTCCTGGTCTACTTTGTACCATATCATATAGCAAACAAGTACCATATCAGCTTAATGATGGGACTTGTTTGCTATTGTTTCACAACAGCTATACCTGTCCTTTGGACAGGAACAACGTCTTATGTCTCTGTGTTGCTCATAATGCCAGGACTGCACTGGAGGCCTAAATAAATGCTTGACAACAAATGGAGGATTCCTTAATCTGTAGTGAGTGCTTGATGCGTATTTGCTAACTTGATTGTCAAGATGGTCTTGTTTGTGCACAAGAGAAAATATTTTCTTTGCTTCGCTTGTTTCTGAAATACCTACACTCTCACATGCTTTCCGGTTTGTTTCAGATTGGGATGTAAGATAGGAGGGCTTTCAAAATAAACCCAGAGGTGTAATGGAAAACATTAACTCTGGTGCCATAGATGCAGATTTGCATCTAGGCTCTTCCCTTTGTCAGCCCGTTTTTCTCACCCAGATAGTGGGGCTAGCTAAGCTGATCACATAAGCTACCATCTAACCTGGAGCACCTTTGAAAGTGAGGGAGGACATTTAAAAATACTTATAGTCACATAGTCTTTAGAAGTATTTATTGACTGGGGAATGGTTTTTATTTTGTATTTTTTGACTTGCCTATAAAACTGTTCTATTCGAAAATGATTTTCAAAATAACATTTCTGAGAAAATATTAAAATAATATATAAACAAGACAACTTGTCCATGGGTTGGCATGCTAGAACAGCATATGGTGTTTCAAAGAATCAAGCCGAGTGATCCATGGAAAGTGTCTAGTGCCGTGCCTGGGACACACTGTGTGTTCAGGAAATGATGATTTCCTTCTCCTTCGTGGAAGAAGGTTGGACAAAGAAGCACTGACCAGCAGTAAACAAAAGCCTATGGGCTTTTTTAAAAAGGCTGCTGTAAGGAGGGTGTGTTCCTAGTTGTCCAGATCCTGACAACCCAAGATGTGAGTTTTGCCCAACTCTAACAGGAACATACTGATTGAAGAACATGGCTCTGTGGGTATGTAATCAGACAGCTGTCTCAGCAGTAGAGAACATACCTGAGGGATGGCTGTGCCTTTCGGGTGATAAGTTGGCTGCCCTGTGAGCACAGAGCTCTTCTCTTCACTAGCAAATTCCTTAATGCTCCTGGGCAACTTGCCGGGAAAGCTGGAGGATCTGGCCTTGGCACCCCTCTTCTGCAGGAGCTGTCCTGCCATTTAGGGGCCTGAGTTCAGCAATTGTGCTTAAATACTGGGTTTACCAGAAACTTAATAGTTTGAGCTGTAAAATACATACCTGCCTTGAAGTCTGGTGTCCCCATGTAACCAGAAACTTAATTGCCATTCTGTGAGTGAGCTTCTAGGGTTGGGTGATCCCTTTTAGAAACTCTAAATTCAATACTCCTCACCGTGCCTCCTATAAGTGCTATTTTGCTCTAGTAATGAGAGCTCTTTAGCCTGTGTGTTCATTTAAGCTAAAGCCCCTCGGAGCTGAGGTTCATGTGTTGCCACCTCCGTGTGTGATGGAGAATTCAGGGAGTGCTCTGTGGCTTCCTGGAAGTCAGGAAGGGTCTGCACACGGTGAATGGCGACGTGTGACGGGAGAATCACGCCCGGGAGCGAGTGGTATTGCCGGGACAGCCCTGCACATGGTTCCTAACAGCCTCTTCTGTCTCTAGGTATGTGTACATTCCAGCGGGCGGGTCCCAGCACGGCCTGCTAGGGACACTGTTTTCCACTGCAATGACATTTGCGTTTGTGAGCTTCTGGCATGGTGGGAATGACTACCTCTGGTGCTGGGCAACACTCAACTGGCTGGGAGTCACCGTGGAGAACGGAGTCCAGAGGCTTGTGCAGGCGCCGCGCGTCCAGGACAGCTTGGTGAGCTGGGTCCTTGCTTGTGCACTAGCGGGCAGCCAAGCTCGGTGGACCGGGTTTGGGAGGGAAGGCGGTCATCACGTTTACCCCATTGTGGGCCATTCTTGCTAGATGGGTTCAAAACTCGTGTGCTCAGAGGTAGGACAGCTGAAAAAGAGGCTTCTGTAGCTATTTTTAAAAAATAAATGTTTTAACTATAAAAGTAATACATATTTATTATATGAGAATTAGAAAATTCAGACAAGTATAAGGAAAGAAAAAAGTCTCCTCAAGAGAAACCACTGTTAATACCCATTCTTCTAAATTTTTTCTCTCTCTCTATACACACACACACACACACACACACACACACACACACACAAAACATTTAAAACATGCTATTATACTAGAGATACAGTTGTATCAGGACCCCTTTCTTTGTCATCAAATGCATTTCTAACAACCCTTTTTAATGACTTCATAGAATTCCATTATGTGGATATGTCATAACTTATTTAATTAGTCTCCTATTATTAACATATTGCTCCAGTTTGTTTGCAGTTACCAGTTGCATTGAGATGACTGTCCTAACCAGGATGCATTCTTCAGTGTAACATGGCTAAGTTAAAGGTTTTTCTCACTTTTAAGTTTTGCCATACATACTGCTTACCTGTTTCTTAACTGCCCTGTAGACAGAGTTTGCCAATTTACATTCCTACCCAACAGTGCCTGAGAATGCCCTTGCTAATACTGAGTAGTACTGGTATTTTTAATCGTTGCTATTTTGATAGGTTTTAGTAGCATAAAAATCAGGTAAGGATTTAAGACACATTCGCACTCTATAGGCAAGTGATTTGGAAAATTAAGCGCTTTTCTTTACACACATATTTTAAGTGATTTTAAACTGTGAGCAGGTGTTTTATCATGTAAATGTGGCATAGTATGTATTAGAATCTTACAGGAAATCATCAATTCTGAATATGCAACAATATTCCGAAAACCCTGAAAAAAGTATCTAAAAAGAAATATGCTAGCATCAGTGTTCACGGCAGGCAGTAAAACACAAGAAATTTACTGGGAAATGATTAATGTGGGTAAATTCCCCCCATATTTGCAACTAAAGCAAATATATTTCAAAAAGCCAACATCACCAAAATATGATACATTTGAGTGTTTTTCTATAAAGATAGCCATAGTACAAGTGGACAGTCGTTTCAATAAAAACTGATACAAAGCACATAGCAAAAATAACACTCCTGAAGGAATTTAAATATGTTTATGTATGTTTACAGATAAGTATTTTATTCAGTACTAGTACCCAGCAATCAGCAGGAAAGAAATGTCAGTGAATTCCAGTAGAAAGTGGAATTTCAATGAAAGTCATGGCTTTGTAACACAAAGAAAAACCATAAAAGGTGGTATCATAAAGGTTACAAACTTCACCCTCAAATCTAAGTAGTCTTCCCCAAAGTGGGAAACCCAGTCATCAGCCGTGACAGCCAGAAAATTCTTTTCAGCCCCGGCTGAAGCCCTGTAACACATTTCCATGTTCCCTCATGAAGGGTCTGACATTAACCTTGAACTTAATCTTAAGCAGAGCTCCGTAGACTTTGAGCCATGGCTTACATTACTAAGAAATCTAAAGAATCTAAAATATTAAAGGAGTAACCCACACTGTGCAATGTAGTGTATGGCTTGTTAATTTTGGTTAAAAATGAAGGAAGACAGTGAAAAAACATGCTCACGGGATGAAGCACTTGAATGTCTGCTCTGCCCCATCACAGCTCATTCCAGGACCTTCACGTGTTCACCTCATTTGAGCTTCCATCCGCAATTCAAGCTCCCAGGTGTATAGTAATTTCTGAACGTGCATTTTTTTGCTGAGATATATGTCTTGTATATTGCAAATGTGGTGTTTAGTTTACATATTTATTGAGCAAGAACACATTTTGTAAAACCTATTTTTATCACCTGTCTTGCATCCTGACAGCCTGGTGGTTGGTTATGGCTGTTTGGACTAAGAGCTCCTTGAGCACAAGGTCAGGACCCCATTATTACTTATATCCCCAAAGGTTAGCTGCATGTCTGAGTTAGCCTCAGTAAGTCAGTACACAATTAATGCTTCCAAATTGGGTTCTTTAGTTCTTCTTCCACTTGTCCAGTTATGGACTTTTTCTCCATTACTCTGCTTCTTATACAGTTCAGCACAGATTCTGTTTTCTTTCAGAAAAACATGGCTGGCATTCCAGATGTACACAGCCTTTTGAATAAATTGTTTCCCCACTTGGGTTACATCCTTCCCTCTCTTTCATGTATCCATTTCCCATTCATTTTTTTTTTTAAAGATTGATTGATTGATTGATTGCTATGCTGGGTCTTCGTTTCTGTCCTAGGGCTTTCTCTAGTTGCGGCAAGCGGGGGGCCACTCTTCATCGCGGTGCGTGGGCCTCTCACTGTCGTAGCCTCTCTTGTTGCGGAGCACAGGCTCCAGACGCGCAGGCTCAGTAGTTGTGGCTCACGGGCCTAGTTGCTCCGTGGCATGTGGGATCTTCCCAGACCAGGGCTCAAACCCATGTCCCCTGCATTGGCAGGCAGATTCTCAACCACTGCGCCACCAGGGAAGCCCATTCCCATTCATTTTTAAAATTGAGATACAATATTATTGTACAATATTATATAAGTTACAGATGTACAAAATAGTGATTCACAGTTTTAAAGGTAATACTCCATTTATAGTTATTGTAAAATATTGGCTATAAATTTACCATTCTTTTGTCAAAATCCAAATAAGCACTTAATGCCCCTTGGTACTTAATTTCATCTGATTTTAGTCTCCCCAGTTGATCTGATAGTATTTTTAAAATGTGGGCTCTCTCCCCATGCCTGTTATACACTCTCCCCATGCCTTTCATCCTTCATCTGTTTTTTTTGTTTTTTGTTTTTTTATGATGGATTGAAAGATATCTGAATAACAAGGATTATCATTCTTTTCCCATATCTTCTTCATCTTCAACCTCAAAGCTTTGTCTGGGACACAAAATACAGTAGGATTCTATTTCTTGGTGACAGTTGAACACTCACTGAAAGACCAGTCGGAGCTGAGTGTTGTAAATAGGAAGCCCTCTGACGTTCTAGCCAGGGCTTTCCCATCGAACTTTATGCAGTAACGGAAATGTCCATTGTGTTGTCCAATGCAAGTAATCACGAGACACACTGAGCACTTGAAATGCGCCTAGCTGAGGTGCACTGAGAAACTGGTTTTTAAATTTATTTAACTTTAATTAATTTGAATCTAAGCAGCCCCCTTGTGGCTAGTGGCTTCCATTTTGAACAATACAGTTCTGGAACGTACCCCTTTTCTAGAAAAAAAAAAAAAGTAAAAGAATATAGTGTTTGACTCTGCTATAATATAGAATGATTTTTATTATTGATGTGGTGCCTTGTATATCCAGCTGGCTACTGAACCTCTTCACTTGAACATCTCACAGATATCTCAGACTTAACATGCGTAATACTGAACACGTGGACCCCCGTCCCCCAATAATTCCAATTACCTCCTTTGCCTCTAGCATCCTCTATTTCTGCAAAAGCCACTGTCATCTTTCTAGTCACTCAAGGCCAAAACCATCAAGTTATCCTTTGTACCTCCCTCTCTCCCAGTTCTACTTGTATGTACTGTACGTTCTACCTCCTAGGTAGATCTTAATTTTTAAAAATTGTTTCCATTTCCACTGAATCATCCTAACCCCACTGTTATCATTTCTTGCCCAGTCTACCAAGTAGCTTTGAACTGGTCTCCCTGCTTCCACTTTTGCCTTCTTCAGTTCATTATTCTCAGTACTAAGTGACGCTTCTCAATAAAAACCTAACCATGTTGTTGTCCTTCAAATCCTTAGTGGCATCCCATTTTCTTGGGGCTCAGTCCACAATATTTAAGATGACCTATAAGGCCTTGGCTGATCTTGATCTTGCTACTCTCTCCATCCTCTCTGCCTCTCTCCCCTCGCACTCTGTCCTTCCTTCTGTTCGTTTACATACCTGGGCCCTCCAGCCCCAGCTCCCCCGCACAGGCTCTTCCATCTCTAGAATGCTCTTGCTCCTTTCCCTCCTATTTCACCCTTCAGATTTCACCTTCAATGACAGCTTGTTTGGGTACCCTTTACTGACCCTCCTAAGTCAATCAGGTCCCTAAGTCAATTAGTAACTCATTTGGGGCACCTTGTACGTGGTCTCTTCTGTTGTACTTACCACAGTTACAATGAAGTATTTTTATACAATAACTTGTTTAATCCTTATCTCCCTCACCAGACTGTAAGCCTCATGAAATCAGAGATCTGTATCCTTGACACATATCATGATGCCTGGCACAGAGTAAGCATGCAGTACATACTTGCTGAATGAATGAGTGAATATATTTTCTGACTTTCCTGAGGGGCATATAAGAGGAAATAAGCTTACACAGCAGCATGAAGAATATAGATTGAATACTGGAAGAACTCACTAAGGCTGAGGCTTATTGAACATTATATAGGGAGATTGTTTTGTAGCAGGGTAGACACTAATTGGTCTAGTGATGGCAAAATGCTAATTGGTCTAGTGATGCACAAAATATATAGAGAGGAAAGAAAAGGGTAGGGAGGAGTTAGCCTTCCTGGTACCCTGCTGCTTTATGAGAGGGGGGATTATTGGCTGTGACTCACTGAGGCCCAGAGCTGTAGGAAGCTGACAAAAGGCATTTTCACAAAGCACCAAGCAGGGTGGATGAAGAGGAGTAACTGCTAAAGCAGCATGCTTTTTCTCTGTACAAGTACTCTCCCGGGGAGCTAGAATTTGTGTTCAGCATAGAAATCTTTTAATAAGTGGAAACATTTTGAAGCATCAGTAGAGAGACACTACTTCTTGCCAATTCTCGATTTGATCTCTCCTTTTTTTTTTTTTTAAACATCTTTATTGGAGTATAATTGCTTTACAATGGTGTGTGAGTTTCCGCTTTATAACAAAGAGAATCAGTTATACATATACATATGTCCCCATATGTCTTCCCTCTTGCATCTCCCTCCCACCCTCCCTATCCCACCCCTCTAGGTGGTCACAAGCACTGAGCTGATCTCCCTGTGCTATGCGGCTGCTTCCCACTAGCTATCTATTTTACATTTAGTAGTGTATATATGTCCATGCCACTCTCTCACCCTGTCACATCTTACCCCTCCCCCTCCCCATATCCTCAAGTCCATTCTCTAGTAGGTCTGCATCTTTATTCTTGTCTTGCCCCTAGGTTCTCCACGACCATTTTTTTTTTTTTTTTTTAGATTCCATATATATGTGTTAGTGTACGATATTTGTTTTTCTCTTTCTGACTTACTTCACTCTGTATGACAGACTCTAGGTCCATCCACCTCACTGCATAAAACTCAATTTCATTTCTTTTTATGGCTGAGTAATATTCCATTGTATATATGTGCCACACCTTCTTTATCCATTCATCTGTTGATGGACACTTCGGTTGCTTCCATGTCCTGGCTATTGTAAATAGAGTTGCAATGAACATTTTGGTACACGACTCTTTTTGAATTATGGTTTTCTCTGGGTATATGCCCAGTAGTGGAATTGCTGGGTCGTATGGTAGTTCTATTTTTCGTTTTTTTAAGGAACCTCCATACTGTTCTCCATAGTGGCTGTATCAATTTACATTCCCACCAACAGTGTAAGAGGGTTCCCTTTTCTCCACACCCTCTCCAGCATTTATTGTTTGTAGATTTTTTGATGATGGCCATTCTGACCGGTGTGAGATGATATCTCATTGTAGTTTTGATTTGCATTTCTCTAATGATTAATGATGTTGAGCATTCTTTCATGTGTTTGTTGGCAATCTGTATATCTTCTTTGGAGAAATGTCTATTTAGGTCTTCTGCCCATTTTTGGATTGGGTTGTTTGTTTTTTTGATATTGAGCTGCATGAGCTGCTTGTAAATTTTGGAGATTAATCCTTTGTCAGTTGCTTCATTTGCAAATATTTTCTCCCATTCTGAGGGTTGTCTTTTCGTCTTGTTCATGGTTTCCTTTGCTGTGCAAAAGCTTTTAAGTTTCATTAGGTCCCATTTGTTTATTTGTGTTTTTATTTCCATTTCTCTAGGAGGTGGGTCAAAAAGGATCTTGCTCTGATTTATGTCATAGAGTATTCTGTCTATATTTTCCTTTAAGAGTTTAATAGTGTCTGGCCTTACATTTAGGTCTTTAATCCATTTTGAGTTTATTTTTGTGTATGGTGTTAGGGAGTGTTCTAATTTCATTCTTTTACGTGTAGCTGTCCAGTTTTCCCAGCACCACTTATTGAAGAGGCTGTCTTTTCTCCACTGTATATGCTTGCCTCCTTTATCAAAGGTAAGGTGACCATAGGTGCATGGGTTTATCTCTGGGCTTTCTATCCTGCGCCATTGATCTGTATTTCTGTTTTTGTGCCAGTACCATACTGTCTTGATTACTATAGCTTTGTAGTATAGTCTGAAGTCAGGGAGCCTGATTCCTCCAGCTCTGTTTTTCTTTCTCAAGATTGCTTTGGCTCTTCAGGTCGAAAGCTTTCTCTGCATCTATTGGGATGATCATATGGTTTTTCTCCTTCAGTTTCTTAATATGGTGTATCACATTGATTGATTTGCATATACTGAAGAATCCTTGCATCCCTGGGATAAACCCCACTTGATCATGGTGTATGATCCTTTTAATGTGCTGTCAGATTCTGTTTGCTAGTATTTTGTTGAGGATTTTTGCATCTATGTTCATCAGTGATATTGGCCTGTAGTTTTCTTTCTTTGTGACATCTTTGTCTGGTTTTGGTATCAGGGTGATGGTGGCCTTGTAGAATGAGTTTGGGAGTGTTCCTCCCTCTGCTACATTTTGGAGGAGTTTGAGAAGGATAGGTGTTAGCTCTTCTCTAAATGTTTGATAGAATTCGCCTGTGAAGCCATCTGATCCTGGGCTTTTGTTTGTTGGAAGATTTTTAATCACAGTTTCAATTTCAGTGCTTGTGATTGGTCTGTTCATATTTTCTATTTCTTCCTGGTTCAGCCTCAGAAGGTTGTGCATTTCTAAGAATTTGTCCATTTCTTCCATGTTGTCCATTTTATTGGCATATAGAGTTGCTTGTAGTAATCTCTCATGATCCTTTGTATTTCTGCAGTGTCAGTTGTTACTTCTCCTTTTTCATTTCTAATTCTATTGATTTGAGTCTTTTCCCTTTTTTTCATGATGAGTCTGGCTAATGGTTTATCAATTTTGTTTATCTTCTCAAAGAACCAGCTTTTAGTTATATTGATCTTTGCTATCATTTCCTTCATTTCTTTTTCATTTATTTCTGATCTGATCTTTATGATTTCTTTCCTTTTGCTAACTTTGGGGGTTTTTTGTTCTTCTTTCTCTAATTGCTTTAGGTGTAAAGTTAAGTTGTTTGTTTGAGGTGTTTCTTGTTTCTTAAGGTAGGATTGTATTGCTATAAGCTTCCCTGTTAGAACTGCTTTTGCTGCATCCCATAGGTTTTGGGTTGTCGTGTTTTCATTGTCATTTGTTTCTAGGTATTTTTTTATTTTTCCTTGATTTCTTCATTGATCTCTTGGTTATTAAGTAGTGTGTTGTTTAACCTCCATGTGTTTGTATTTTTTACAGATTTTTTCCTGTAATTGATATCTAATCTCATAGCATTGTGGTTGGAAAAGATACTTGATACGATTTCAATTTTCTTAAATTTACCAAGGCTTGGTTTGTGACTCAAGATATGATCTCTCCTGGAGAATGTTCCATGAGCACTTGAGAAGAATGTGTATTCTGTTGTTTTTGAATGGAATGTCCTATAAATATCAATTAAGTCCATCTTGTTTAATGTATCATTTAAAGCTTTTGATCTCTCCTTTGAAGGAAGACACCTTCAGGCTGCTTGTTAGTTATTCCTACACAAAGGAGAATCTACATCTCAAGCTGCTCACCCACCCCACCCCTGATTTCCATTTCATTGAATAATTTAAATACGTCCTCCTCCCCCCAGCCCTTGTCCCTTCTTCTTTGCCCCAAGAGTGTCCTGTTGAGCTGATTTATGTCCTTTCTGAAGCAGTAAAATTTCTGTGTATAGACTTAATTGAGAAAACATGCCTCCAGTGAAAATCATGGACGGTCAGTCTAATGGTTCTTGGAGGGACCTGATGCTCTGGTGTGTCAGAAAGAACCCAAAGCTCTGTGGTGATGTCCAGTCAGTTTATCAGTTATATTGATCAGTTTGATTTTGAAGAGGAGCTTGAGAGATCAGTCAGCTTGAAAGGATAATTGATTGTAAAACTATTGGCATGATCCACCCAATGGTTTCCTAGTTCTGTGGAACCCTAACTCACCAGTTGGCAAGATGTACATGGCAGTTGGCCTGATCAGAAAACCTTTTCACTGGAGGTCAGTGATCATAGCCCCAGCTAACTCACTGAAGGAATACAAAGCAAACCTGTCTGAGAAGAGTTATTCTGTTGGACAATGGCTCATGATCTTCTATTCCTCCACCACTTGGATTCATTTCGACAAACAGAGATCAAGTGCTTCCTGTCAATGGCCCTTTTCTTCAGACCAGAGCCCTTCTTAGACTGAGCCCATTTAGGCAGATTCAACCTGGTCCTTTGTTTCTGAGTTTGCTCATCTAGGAAAAAAGAATTTCAGCTCCCTGTGTGGGAGACACATTGCAGTTGGGGAACTCTGAGTGAAAAACTTGATCCCTCCCTCCTCATTCCTTTTTTTGCATATTCTCTTGGTGCTTCAGTGAATACAGTGTACTAGTCTATCAGTGTATAATGGTACAGTCTATTATTAGTCAATTTCCTCCATGAATAAGGTACCTCACCTGGCCTCCTATCAAGATGATCATCTTTGCAGTGGCTTCTTTGGATTAGAGAGACAATAAAACCATGGAATGAGAGCTTTTCTCTATGAGGAGCTAAGTGATTTATATTTAAAAAGCGGACTTGTCTTCATAAATATCATAAAATACTAATTGGCCTATTCTTCCCAGGCATTGCTCAGAAGAAAGGTCTGGGCTAGAGACAGATGTTTGGGAGCATGTAGATGATATTTTGGAGCTGTGGAATTGTCTGAGACTTTCTAAAGAGAGGGAGTACAGAAAGAGAGGAAAAGGAGACTGCTCAGGAATGAACCTGAGGACACCAATATTTAGAAGTTAGGTAGAGAAGGAGGGGCCAAGAGGTGGGAGGGAAATCTAGAGGATAATTTCACAGAGACCAAGAAAAAGAAGGTACTTCATGGAGGGAGTGGTCAATGGCGTTGATGCTATTGGGGTTTCAAGTCAGGTGAGGTTATGGCTCCATGTCAGAGTGCTAACAGTGGAAGAGAAGAGAGGCGAGTCATCATCCCCATCCCCACGAGTTTATGATTTGGTTGGAGAGGCAAGATGTGTGCAAACCAGTTGAGGACCAGTATGAGGCATTATGTGCAGAGAGACCAGATTGAGTCATAGAGGCAGCTGATGTTCATAAGGGGTGGTGGTCAGAGTGAGCTAAGCTTTTAGGAATGGTTTATTTAAAGATCTGGGGCTTGAGTAGGATTCTGAGGAATTACGATCTTGGATTTGGATAGGTAAGTAGAGAGAAGACAGGCTCAAGACCAGGGGAATAGCACACACAGCCTGAAGTCAGGAGTGGGCATGCCGTGTTCAGGTGAGGAGGCTGCTTTGACAGTCAAGGGGCTGTCACTCGGGAGAATGGAGGAAAAGAGGTTAGAGAGGCCAAATGGTCCACCCATAAAGAGATTTGAATGCCAGACTTAGAAATATAGAAATACAACACTTAACCAAACAGGAGAGCATCAAATCAACATATTAATCCCACATGTTAAATTAGCCTGTTGTAGTAGCTTGCTAGCCCTCACCTGCACCCCTCAGTCTCAAAAAAGCAATGCCCATTGTTATGAACAGTGTGTTCCTTGGTGGATGACGACCTGTTTGCGCCCCCCTCATTGTCTCCCACTCCAAAGGATCATTAACAATGCAGGAAACATCGTGCAATTCACTGGTTATACATTTTCTTCTCTGTGGGAAATCTGAACCCGTGCCTTAACCCCTCTTGGTCTGAGTGGTAGAATGCTGCAAATAATTCCACCTTTTAGTTCAAATATGTTTAGAAAGGCAAAAGCATTTTCAAAGGTTCTTTTTTAACTTTCCATTACTGAGTCTGCTATCTGACAGAGAGAAGGCTTTGAAATGGAGGCAATTTTCAGATATTCAGCCCCCCTGGTCTGGTCAGCTCTGGGGCTTCTGCTGCCTGTCCCATCCCTCTCAGTTTAGGCTTGAGCAAGGCAGGGGCTGCTCTCTCATCATTGCTGCTGCCAGGGCACTGTTGTCCATTCTCCCCTCTGAGTGCACAGCACAAACCCTCATCCTGGCAAACTCTAGCCTCGGGAAAGAATACTGAGCCAAAGATGAGATTCCACGGCTTGAATGTAAATGGTTGAAACAGGCTTTTCTAGGTGGCTCATGGTATGAGATTCTTTACGTGAGAGACCCTGATTTCTGCTTCTACAGCACAGATAAGTGGTGGTTACTCTAATCAGTCTAGTGCCTAGCAGTTTTCTATACATGAGCTTAGGAAGAAGTACAATCTTATTACGTATATGCTGAAGCTTTGGATGTGTGTTCCCAAATCTGGGTCTCTTTTTCCTCCCAGAAAATCCAAATTACCCACTGGAGGTAGCAGAGCTTGAGTTTCCAGTGTTCCTATTATCAGTGGAAGGGTAAAATAGTCCCTTCTTTCCAAAATAATATGCACATACTTAGTGCAATATATTTTTACAGTATGTATTTATTTACAGTGTATATTCATGTATTATGTATGATGTGTATTGTGTATATATGCTGTGACTGTGTGTAGCATATATATAGTGCATTTATATATGTGTATATGTGTATATATTCATATTATTTGGAATTATATTTTACTTATTTTTTTATACAGCAGGTTCTTATTAGTTATCCATTCTATACATATTAGTGTACATATTGTCAATCCCAATCTCCCAATTCATCACACCACCACCCCGCCCTGCCACGTTCCACTCTTGGTGTCCATACGTTTATTCTCTACATCTCTGTCTCTATTTCTGCCCTACAAACCGGTTCATCTGTACCATTTTTCTAGGTTCCACGTATATGCATTAATATACAATATTTGTTTTTCTCTTTCTGACTTACTTCACTCTGTATGGCAGTCTCTAGATCCATCCACGTCTCTACAAATGACCCAATTTCGTTCCTTTTTATGGCTGAGTAATATTCCATTGTATATATGTACCACATCTTCTTTATCCATTTGTCTGTCGATGGGCATTTAGGTTGCTTCCATGACCTGGCTATTGTAAATAGTGCTGCAATGAATATTGGGGTGCATGTGTCCTTTTGAATTATGGTTTTCTCTGGGTATATGCCCAGTAGTGGGATTGCTGGGTCATATGGTAATTCTATTTTTAGTTTTTTAAGGAACCTCCATACTGTTCTCCATGGTGGCTGTATCAATTTACATTCCCACCAACAGTGCAAGAGGGTTCCCTTTTCTCCACACTCTCTCCAGCATTTGTTGTTTGTAGATTTTCTGATGATGCCCATTCTAACTGGTGTGAGGTGATACCTCATTGTACTTTTGATTTCCATTTCTCTAATAATTAGTGATGTTGAGCAGCTTTTCATGTACTTCTAGGCCATCTGTATGTCTTCTTTGGAGAAATGTCTATTTAGGTCTTCCATCCATTTTTGGATTGGGTTGTTTATTTTTTTAATATTGAGCTGCATGAGCTGTTTATATATTTTGGAGATTAATCTTTTGTCCGTTGATTCATTTGCAAATATTTTCTCCCATTGTGAGGGTTGTCTTTTCGTCTTATTTGTAGTTTCCTTTGCTGTGCAAAAGCTTTTAAGTTTCATTAGGTCCCATTTGTTTATTTTTGTTTTTATTTCCATTACTCTAGGAGGTGGATCAAAAAAGAGCTTGCTGTGATTTATGTCAAAGAGTATTCTTCCTATGTTTTCCTCTAAGAGTTCTATAGTGTCTGGCCTTACATTTAGGTCTCTAATCCATTTTGAGTTTATTTTTGTGTATGGTGTTAGGGAGTGTCCTAATTTCATTCTTTTACATGTAGCTGTCCAGTTTTCCCAGCATCACTTATTGAAGAGACTGTCTTTTCTCCATTGTATATCCTTGCCTCCTTTGTCAGAGATTAGTTGACCATAGGTGCATGGGTTTATCTCTGGGCTTTCTATCCTGTTCCATTGATCTATATTTCTGTTTTTGTGCCAGTACCATATTATCTTGATTACTGTAGCTTTGTAGTATAGTCTGAAGTCAGGGAGTCTGATTCCTCCTGCTCCGTTTCTTCCCCTCAAGACTGCTTTGGGTATTTGGGGTTTTGTGTCTCCATACAGATTTTAAGATTTTTTGTTCTAGTTCCGTACAAAGTGCCACTGATAATTTGATAGGGGTTGCATTGACTCTGTAGATTGCTTTGGGTAGTATAGTCATTTTCATAATATTGATTCTTCCAATCCAAGAACATGGTATATCTCTCCATCTGTTTGTATCATCTTTAATTTCTTTCATCAATGTCTTATAGTTTTCTGCATACAGGTCTTTTGTCTCCCTAGGTAGGTTTATTCCTAGGTATTTTATTCTTTTTGTTGCAGTGGGAAATGGGAGTGTTTCCTTAATTTCACTTTTAGATTTTTCATCATTAGTGTATAGGAATGCAAGAGATTTCTGTGCATTAATTTTGTATCCTGCAACTTTACCAAATTCATTGATTAGCTCTAGTAGTTTTCTGGTGGCATCTTTAGGATTCTCTATGTAGAATATCATGTCATCTGCAAACAGTGACAGTTTACTTCTTCTTTTCCAATTTGTATTCCTTTTATTTCTTTTTCTTCTCTGATTGCCGTGGCTAGGACTTCCAAAACTATGTTGAATAATAGTGGTGAGAGTGGACATCCTTGTCTTGTTCCTGATCTTAGAGGAAATGCTTTCAGTTTTTCACCATTGAGAATGATGTTTGCTGTGGGTTTGTCATATATGGCCTTTATTATGTTGAGGTAGGTTCCCTCTATGCCCACTTTCTGGAGAGTTTTTATCAGGAATGGGTGTTGAATTTTGTCAAAAGCTTTTTCTGCATCTACTGAGATGATCATATGGTTTTTATTCTTCAATTTGTTAATATGGTGTATCACTTGATTGATTTACATATATTAAAGAACGCTTGCATCCCTGGGATAAATCCCACTTGATCATGGTGTCTGTTCCTTTTAATGTGCTGTTGGATTCTGTTTGCTAGTATTTTGTTGAGGATTTTTGCATCGATATTTGTCAGTGATATTGGTCTGTAATTTTCTTTTTTTGTAGTATCTTTGTCTGGTTTTGGTATCAGGGCAATGGTGGCCTCATAGAATGAGTTTGCGAGTGTTCCTTCCTCTTCAGTTTTTTGGAAGACTTTGAGAAGACTGGGTGTTCGCTCTTCTCTAAATGTTTGATAGAATTCCTATGAAGTCATCTGGTCCTGGACTTTTGTTTGTTGGAAGATTTTTAATCACAGTTTCAATTTCATTACTTGTGATTGGTCTGTTCATATTTTCTATTTCTTCCTGGTTCAGTCTTGGAAGGTTATACCTTTCTAAGAATTTGTCCATTTCTTCCAGGTTGTCCATTTTATTGGCATAGAGTTGCTTATAGTAGCCTCTTAGGATGCTTTGTATTTCTGTGGTGTCTGTTTAACTTCTCCTTTTTCATTTCTAATCTTATTGAGTTGAGTCCTCTCCCTCTTTTTCTTGATGAATCTGGCTAAAGGTTTATCAATTTTGTTTATCTTCTCAAAGAACCAGCTTTTAGTTTTATTGATCTTTGCTATTGTTTTCTTTGTTTTTGTTTCATTTATTTCTGCTCTGATCTTTATGATTTCTTTCCTTCTACTAACTTTGGGTTTTGTTTGTTCTTCTTTCTCTAGTTCCTTTAGGTATAAGGTTCGATTGTTTATTTGAGATGTTTCTTGTTTCTTGAGGTAGGCTTGTATTGCTGTAAACTTCCCTCTTAGAACTGCTTTTGCTGTATTCCATAGGTTTTGGATTGTCGTGTTTTCATTGTCATTTGTCTGTAGGTATTTTTTGATTTTCTCTTTGATTTCTTCAGTGATCTCTTGGTTATTTAGTAACGTATTGTTTAGCCTCCATGTGTTTGTGTTTTTTACGTTTTTTTCCCTGTAATTGATTTCTAATCTCATATTGTTGTGGTCAGAAAAGATGCTTGATATGATTTCAATTTTCTTAAATTTACTGAGGCTTGATTTGTGACCCAAGATGTGAGCTGTCCTGGAGAATGTTCCATGCACAGTTGAGAAGAAAGTGTAATCTGCTGTTTTTGGATGGAATGTCCTATATATATCAATTAAATCTATCTGGTCTATTGTGTCCTTTAAAGCTTGCGCTTCTTTATTAATTTTCTGTTTGGATAATCTGTCCATTCGTGTAAGTGAGGTGTTAATGTCCCCCACTATTATTGTGTTACTGTCAATTTCCTCTTTTAGAGCTGTTAGCAGTTGCCTTATGTATTGAGGTGCTTCTATGTTGGGTGCATATATATTTATAATTATTATGTCTTCTTCTTGGATTGATCCCTTGATCATTATGTAGTGTCCTTCCTTGTCTCTTGTAACATTCTTTATTTTAAAGTCTGTTTTATCTGATATGAGTATTCCTCCTCCAGCTTTCTTTTGATTTCCATTTGCATGGAATATCTTTTTCCATCCCCTCACTTTCAGTCTGTATGTGTCCCTAGGTCTGAAGTGGGTCTGTTGTAGATAGCATATCAATGGGTCTTGGTTTTGTAGCCATTCAGTGAGCCTGTGTCTTTTGGTTGGAGCATTTAATCCATTCACGTTTAAGGTAAGTATCAATATGTATGTTCCTATGACCATTTTCTTAAATGTTATGGGATTGTTTTTGCAGGTCCTTTTCTTCTCCTGTGTTTCCCACTTAGAGAAGTTCCTTTAGCATTTGTTGTAGAGCTGGTTTGGTGGTGCTGAATTCTCTTAGCTTTTGGTTTTCTGTAAAGCTTTTGATTTCTCCGTTGAATCTGAATGAGATCCTTGCGGATAGAGTAATCTTGGTTGTAGATTCTTCCCCTTCATCACTTTAAATATGTCATGCCACTCCCTTCTGCCTTGTAGAGTTTCTGCTGAGAAATCAACTGTTAACCTTATGGGAGTTCCCTTTTATGTTATTTGTCGTTTTCCCTTGTTGCTTTCAGTAATTTTTCTTTGTCTTTAATTTTTGTCAATTTGATTACTATGTGACTTGGTGTGTTTCTCCTTGGGTGTATCCCACCTGGGACTTTCTGCACTTCCTGGACTTGGGTGGCTATTTCCTTTCCCATGTTAGGGAAGTTTTCAACTGTAATCTCTTCATATATTTTCTCTGGTCCTTTCTCTCTCTCTTCTCCTTCTGGGACCCCTATAATGCAAATGTTGTTGTGTTTAATGTTGTCCCAGAGGTCTCTTAGGCCATCTTCATTTCGTTTCATTCTTTTTTCTTTATTCTGTTTTGCAGCACTGAATTCCACCATTCTGTCTTCCTGGTCACGTATCCATTCTTGTGCCTCAGTTTTTCTGCCATTGATTCCTTCTAGTGTATTTCTCATTTCAGTTATTGTATTGTTCATCTCTGTTTGTTTGTTCTTTAATTCTTATAGGTGTTTGTTCTTTAATTCTTCTAGGTCTTTGTTAAACATTTCTTGCATCTTCTCGATCTTTGCCTTCATTATTTTTGCGAGGTCCTGGATCATCTTCACTATCATTATTCAGAATTCTTTTTCTGGAAGATTTCCTATCTCCACTTCATTTAGTTGTTTTTCTGGGGTTTTATCTTGTTCATCTGGTACATAGCCCTCTGCCTTTTCATCTTGTCTGTCTTTCGGTGAATGTGGTTTTTGTTCCACAGGCTGCAGGATTGTAGTTCTTCTTGCTTCTGCTGTCTGCCCTCTGGTGGATGAGGCTATCTAAGAGGCTTGTGCAAGTTTCCTGATGGGAGGGACTGGTGGTGGATAGAGCTGGCTGTTGCTCTGGTGGGCAGAGCTCAGTAAAACTTTGTCTATCTATTCATTTTTAAATCTCTGAGAAGTCAGAAATGCGCAGAACTTCCAAAATATCTCACTTTCCTTCCAAAGCCTAGAAATAAATGTTGCTTTAAAAAGCATATCAAGCAGCTGCTGGCCTTATTTGAGATGAGCTGGGTTGGAATCAATGTACTGTTGATCACCAACATGTATTGAAACACACAATTTAAGGTGGCTCTTGCTTTCTGCTCTGGTGTCAACCCTGTAATCCACTCAATAGGCCAGAATGAGTGTTGGAACGGCCACTGTGTAGCCCCTGAAGGGTGACAGGAAAGAGTATAATATAAACGGTGCAGGACATCTGTCAAGCCAACTATGCAGCTATTGAAAGTGATGATGTTGAAATAATTTCACTGTGAGAAGATGAAAATGAAGAATGAGAAATAACAGGTAAAATAAAAATTCATTTTATTTAGAAATTTAAACATAGAAAAGCGTATGGAAGGTTATACACTAAAACGTCATTGGTGGGATTATTTATGTTGCATGTTTTCTTGTTTTTGCTCATTTATATTTTCATCCTTGTCTACAGTGAATAAGTATTGTTGTCTAATCAAAGGTTATTGAGGGAAAAGGGAAGAGGGTGGACTTACCCTCTGGTTTTGCTTAGCTGACCCTGGATGCTTAGGTTATGTTAGAAATTGAAAGTTAAAGTTGTCATTCTCAGGAGCAGACGGATGTGCGACTATTGTAACTGCCATCCTGTACTGTAGAAGGAACTGCACCAGACACTGCACAAAGGTCTTTCATGTTCGTTATATTATTTACCCATCACAACAACCCTTCAGGGCAGTGTTACTACCTCCAGTTTTACAGATGAGGAACCTAGAGATGAGGAATGTATAAGTAATCTTTCTAAGAACAGATGGTTAGTTTGATAGAAAGAAGTCAAATCCAGTTACTCATGATCTATTCAAGGCTCCTTGATTGCAGACTAGGAGTCTTCCGTGATAAACCCAAGCCACTTAGATTACTCATCCACGTACCATCTCCTTGCTGCTTGTGCACATTTGGCATTCAATGAATCGACAAAACAGCCTTCAGTTCTTAGACAACTTGTGTTTTAAGTGTGGCTCCACACAACTTGTCTGTGGAATAACTCTTCTGAAAAATTGGTCCAAGAGAAGTGAGAATGCTCCCCAAAGCACTTTTACTGCATTATCTCGTGTGATTTTAATAGTAGCTTGATAGGTAAGTATCATCATTATCCCTATTTTACAGTGCAAAATACCAAAACCCAGAAAGTTTAAAAAATATATGTTCATGGTTCAGAAGTCAAATATTACACAAGCCTTCATATAGATAAATAAATAGAAGAGCTGTCTCCATTCCTCCCGCTCTTATGTTCTTATCTCCATTAGCAACAACTTATTTTTTGAATTTTATTTTATTTATTTTTTATACAGCACGTAATTAGTTATCTATTTTACACATATTAGTGTATATATGTCAATCAAAATCTCCCAATTCATCCCACCACAACTTTCAATTCTCTTAGTTGTTTCTGATATTTACCTCTGTCTTTTTAAAGTGTATTCTATTATTCTTCACTTATGGATTATAAATATTAAGTAATTTCTACATGAGGTTTTAGCCTCTTAGACGTACTCCCCACTTCTCCTCCTAATTTAATAATATCTCTCCCTTTTGTTAAATCAGAACTCAGTTCACATTATCATCACTATGTTAAGTGTGGCTCCCTGCCAAACCAGTTAATGTACTATAATTGCATTTTCTTTCTTAGTCAACCATTTCCCCAACTCAGATTAAGAATTGCCTTGCCTATTATGTTTGATTAATTGGTTTACTGTCATCACTTCTTTCCAAACTCCCTAATAAAATTGGAAAATCCCTCAGAATAGTGTTTTATTTTCCATGTGGTCAGATGTCTCTGGTAATCTGTCAGTTCTCTTTATCTGGAGAATATTTCTTGAAGACCTTCCATCCTCCCTTCCCATCTGGATTATTTCTCTTCAGATCTGCTCTATGGCTGTTGTCCTGACATGTGCCCTTTCTTCTCTCCTAGGCTGAATCTCTGTGTCTTGGGCCCCAGATCTCCTTGTTTTTCCCCCTCCCTTTGATTTGCTCGAGCACATCCTTTAGTAGCTTCCTTAGAAAGGGATCATGGGTGATACTTTTTTTTTTTTTTTGAGACCTAGTATTTCTAGAACTCTCTTTATTCTACCCTCACATTTAATTGATTATCTGAGCACTGAATTTTAGGTTGAATAGTAATTTCTCCTGAAAATTTTCAAGATATTATTTGTCTTCTAGTTTTTAGCTTTACTGATGAGAAATGCCATTTAATTCTTGATTCCTTGTATGTAATCTGTTTTTCTCTCTGGAAGCTTAATGCAGATACCTTTGGTAATTCTGAAATGTCATTGTGCTGATTGTCCCTGACTTTAGAATCTCTTTGATGCAGTTTATTTATGGAAAAAATAACTTCATCATGGGCGGGGGTGGGGATGGGGAGAAAGAAGGATCTTTATCCGTGTGGTCCATATGCTCATTACCCAGGTTTTTAACCAATCTCTGATTTTTTCCTCCATGGTTTACTGTTGTCATCTGTAGTATATGGTATCTCTAATGCCTGGAACTTCTGGGGACCTGGTATATGAGTGACTTTTCTTCTCTTTGGCATCTAGTAGTATTCAGGTATCTCAGCTCTGCTAATTCATTCATCTGCTTTCTATCTTATAAAGATGGTTTGACTTTGCTCACTTGCTGTTCACTTCTCTTCCATTCCTTGTCTGTGGATTTATACCTTTCCAAATGTTTACTTTTCATTTTAATGGGGCTTGTGAAGGGAGCAGAGATGTCTCATCTACTATGTTTAACTGAATGTCACTAGAAGAGTTTTCTGTGCCATCATTTGGTGAATTATTTTGGAATGCTTTACCTGTTTGTCAGTTTTAGATTTTTAAATGTCAACTTTGCTTTAAAAGCAGGCCTTGCCCTAAGCTGTTGCTTCTGTGTTTGAACAGGATATAGCTGAGGCCGTAGCTGTGACATCCTAGGCTTATTTAATAGTCCCAATGGACCTCAGTGCTGCTTAGAGAGGGAGGACCCCAGTGCCATGAGCAGCCACGACTTGGGTGTGATGGTCGTCTGGATTCCATCTTTCCACCCATGTGCCTTGACTCTCTATACTCAGGGGAGGTGGCCAGGCTCTAGGGTCATTTAGTGGAAAGATTCCTAGATTTCCTTTTTTTATTCTTTTATTCTTTATAATTTATGAAGTCATTTATGACCATGTGATCTTGAAAAAAATGCAGATAAGGCTGAAGTTCCTCTAAGACACTCATCACCCAAACAGACACACCTTGTTCACTTTCCTCCCATGAAAGGTAGCCATTGTTATCAGATTGCAGTGTAGCCTTGCATACCTTTCATACTTTGTATGTACATATATGTGTGTGTGTGGTTTAGAAATGTATAAATATTTTTAACTTTTTACTTTTTTCCCTCCTCATGTTATGTTTTGAAGATGTTTCTATATTAGAGTATGTAGATCTGCATAACTGGACATAATATGGATATGTGATAATTGATTTATTCTATTGTTGAAAATTATTCTATTGAAAATTTAGGTTGCCTCTCTTTTTTTTTTTTTTTCTTTTGCAAATGCAGCTGCAGTACATTGCCTGTTCATGCCTCCTTGTTCATAAAGTGTTTCTTTAGGGCAATACCGAGAATAGAACAGAGCAGGAGTTGGCAAAGGATGGCCCAGGGACCAAATCTGGTCTACTGCCTGTTTTTGTATGGCCTGCAGCAAGAATGCTTTCTACATTTTAAAATTGTTTTATTCAGTGATCTTTCCCTCACTGAAAGATCACATTTAATATATTGTAAATATCCAAATACGCACGGGTTCATTTTTGGGCTCTCTTTTCTGTTTTATTGATCTATTTAATTAGTCCTGTTTAAAATATTAGAGTTTTGAATGTCTTGATTCCCAGTAAGGAAAGTCCTGTGCTCCTTTTTGTTCTTTTTCGGGGTTACATTGGCTGTTTTTGCACATTGCTTCTTCTATATGAATCTTAGAATTCCTCAAAAGTGAAGTTTCTCAAAACTCCCTTTGGTATTTATATTGGAATTTATTAGATTTGCTTTGAATTGTATCTTTGAGTAGAGTTGACATGTCTGTAATGCTGAGTCGTCCCAGCCTTGAATAGTTATTTATTCAAGTCTTCCTTTAAGTTCTTACATAAAGTTTTATCATTTCTTAGAAGTCTTGTGCATTTCTTTTTTTTTTTTTTTAAGGTTTTAGATTTTTCTTTTATTATTATTCTAAGAACAGTGAGTTTCCATACGCAAGTAAGTTTCATGATTCTGTTGCTTCAATATGCATATGGCTTTCACTTTCTTAACGCTTCACAACAATATATTTTTTAACATCTTTATTGGAGTATAATTGCTTTACAGTGGTGTGTTAGTTTCTGCTTTATAACACAGTGAATCAGTTATACATATACATATGTTCCCATATCTCTTCCCTCTTGCATTTCTTTTTGAATTATTGCTATTGTGTAGGAAAGGTATTATTGATTTTTGTTTTGAGTTGATCATTTTGCATCTACTTTAAATCTTTTTTTAGCTCTAGTGATTTGTCGGTTGTTTCTTTTGAATTTTCTAGATTGATGGTCATATCATCTACAAATAATGACAGTTTTGTTTTTGCCAACAATTTTAACTCTTGCTGCATTTAATTGTTTCACTATACTTCGTCCTTTGGTACAGTTTTGAATGATACAGAAAAAAAATGTCTTTTTCTTGAAGCTAGTGGGAATATTTTCTCTGGGTTTTTGACATACCCTCTTTATCAACTTAAAAAAACTTACTTTTTTGGCATCTATTGAGTGATCATATGATTATTCTGCTTTAATTATTTAATCCCATGAGTTACATGGATTTCTAATGTTTTTAATGTTGAATCATCCTTCCATTCCTGGGATAAATCCTACTTGATCTAGAGTATTCTTTGAACCATTCCTGTATTTGATTTGCAGCTATTTAATTTAGAATTTTTAAGGTAATTTCTGGAACAAAGATTGACTTCTGGTTTTCTTTTCTTGTTTTGGCTTTTTATGACTTTGGTATCAGAGTTATGCTGGCATCATCAAATGAGTGGAAGCTTCCCATGGTTTTCTACCCTCTGAAACAGTTCCTATGAGATGGAAATTATCTGTTTCTTGACCATCTGGTAGAACTTGCTCATTAAGAACATGTGGGCAGTTTTTCTTTGAGCATAGAGCTTTGACCACTGTTTCAATTCTTCTATGTTTATGCTTTTTTTTTTAGTCTTCCTACTTTTTCTATGAGAGTTTTAGGTAGTTTAAATTTTCTAGGTAAATTATCTTTTATCTAGGTTTCCAAATACATTGCTGTATACTCTCCAAAGATTTTTAAATGTCCTATATATTATTTCCTCTTGTTATTTCACCGTATTTTCTTAATTGACCACACTTGCCAAAGTTTATCCATTTTATTGTTCCTGCAATAAAAACTTTTAGCTAAAATGAATGAAATTTAAAGTAATTTGCTGGTGTGTTAATTTTTGCTAATTTTTGTTGTTGGTGAGCATAAACTTCGTGATAAATTTTTTAAATGTACTTATATTCCTTTCCTGGCTTAGTACATATTCAGTTTGATTATGGCCCACATGTGTATGAAAATTGCATGTATTCACTATTCAGCAGATCTGTCTATTAGACAAGGCCTAATAATTCTTGTGATAAAACATACATAACAGAAAATTTACCAGTTTAACCACTTTTACATGTAAAATTCAGAGTCATTAAATACATTCACATTGTTGTGCAACTGTCACCACCATCAGTCTCCAGAATGTTTTTATCATCCCAGATTGAAACTCTGTGCCTACTAAACAATGACTCCTATTACCTCTTCCCCCTAGTCCCTGGAAACCACTATTTTACTTTCTTTTTCTATGAGTTTGACTATTCTAGGTACTGTATACAAGTGGAATTGTGCAATATTTGCCCTTCTGTGTCATGATTATAACTGAGCCTAACGTCTTCATGATTCATCCATGTTGCAGTGTCTGTCAGAATTTCCTTTCTTTCTAAGGCTGAGCAGTATTTCCATTCTACATATATACCATAGTTTGCTTACACATTTATCCATCAATGGACATTAGGGTTGTTTCTACCTTTTGTCTATTGTGAATAATACTGCTATGAACATTGGTATACAAATATCTGTTCTGTCCCTGCTTTCATTTCTTTTGAATATATACCTAGAAATGGGTTGCTGCATTATATGATAATTCTATTGTTAATTTTTGAGGAACTGCCATACTGTTTTCCGCAATGGCTACACCATTTTGCATTCTCACTGGCAACGCACAAGGATTCAATTTTTCCACATCCTCATCAACACTTTTCTGTTTTTGATTATAGCCATTTTAGTAGGTGTAAAGGTGTGGTTCATGTGGCTCATTGTGGTTTTGATTTGCATTTCCATAATGAATAGTGATATTGAGCATCTTTTCATGTACTTATTGACCATTTGTATATCTTCTCTGGACAAATATCTATTCAAGCCCTTTACCCATTTTTGAATTGGGTTGTTTTTCTGTTGTTAGAATCCTTTATATATTCTGGATATTAGTCCCTTATTGATATGTGATTCTAAATATTTTCTCTCATTCTTTGGGTTGCCTTTTCACTCTGTTGATAGTGTCCTTTGATGCACGAAAGTTTTTAATTTTGGTGAAGTGCAATTTATCTATTTTTACTTTTGTTGCCTGTGCTTTTGGTGTCCTATCCAGGAAATCATTGATAAATCCAATATCATGAAATTTTTTTCCTATGTTTTCTTCTAAGAGTTTTATAGTTTCAATTCTGATGTTTAGATTTTTTTTTTTTGGCTGCACCACGCAGCATGTGGGATCTTAGTTCCCAGACCAGGGATCGAACCTGCGCCCCCTGCATTTGAAGCGTGGAGTCTTCACCACTGGACCACCAGGGAAGTCCCTGATGTTTAGATTTTTGATTCATCAACTTAATTTTTGTATCTGGTATAAAGTGAGGGTTCAAATGCACTGCTTTGCATGTGGATATCCTGTTTTCTTAGCACCATTTGTTGAAGATTTTAACTACCCCAGCCTTCTTTGGTTTACATTTTCATGAAATATCTTTTTCCATCCCTTCACTATGTGTGTCCTCAAAGCTAAAGTGAGTCTCTTGTAGGCGTCGTATACTTGGATCTTGTTTTTTAATCCATTTAGTCACTCTGTGCCTTTTGATTGGATAATTTAGTTCATTTACATTTAAAGTAGTTATTGATAGATATGAACTTACTAGTGCCATTTTGTTAATTGTTTTCTGTTTGTTTTGTAATTCCTTTGTGTTTTGGTACCTCTTTTGCTCTATTCCTTTGTGATATGATGATTTTCTGTAGTGGTATGCTTTGATTCCCTTATCTTTGTATATCTACTGTAGGTTTTTGCTTTGTGGTTGCCATTATGCTTTCATAAAACATCTTATACTTGTAACAGTCTATTTTATGCTGATAACAAGTTAACTTCAAATGCATACAAAAGCTCTAGGTTTTTACACTTCCACTCCACACATTTTATGTTTTTGATGTCACAATTTACATTTTTTACATTGTGTATTCATTAACAAATTATGTACTTGTAGTTATCTTTAAAACTTTTTGCTTTTAACCTTTATACTAGAGTTGTAAGTGATTTACCCACCACAATTACAACATTAGAGTACTCTGAATTTAGCTATATATTCACCATTACCATTAGGCTTTATACTTTCACATGTTTTCCTGTTACTAATTAGCATCCTTTTGTTTCAACTTGAAAAAAATCCCTTTAACATTTCTTGTAAGGCTGGTTTAGTGGTGATGAATTCCTTCAGCTTTTTTTTGTTTTTGTTCTAGAAAACTCTTTATCTCTCCTTCAATTCAGAAGGACAACTTTGCCAGGTAAAGTATTCTTGGTTGGCAGTGTTTTTCTTTCAACAATCTGAATATATTATGCTGCTCCTTCTGGCCTACAAAATTTTTGTTGAAAAATATGCTGATAGTCTTATGGGAGTTCGCTTGTACATAACAAGTTGCTTTCTCTTGCTGCTTTTAAGGTCCTCTCTGTCTTTAACTTTTCACAGTTTAATTATACTGTGTCTTTGTGTGGGTCTCTTTAGATTTATCTTATTTGGTACTGTTTAGGCTTCCTAGATATAGATGTTTGTTTATTTCCCCAGGTTAGGGAAGTTTTTAGCCATTATTTCTGTGAATAAGTGCTCTGCCTCTTTCTCTCTTTTCCTTCTGGGACCCCCATAATACAATGGTCTGCTTGATGGCATCTATAAGTCCCTTAAGCTATCTTCACTCATTTTCATTCTCTTTTTTTGGTTCCTCTGATTAGATGAAGTCCACTGCCCTGTCTTTGAGTTTGCTGATCTGTTCTTCTGCTTGATCTAGTTTGTTGTTGAACTGTTGAACCCTTCTATTGAATTTTTCAGTTCAGTTATTGTATTCTTCAGCTCTATGATTTCTGTTTGATACTTTCTTATATTTTATCGATTTCTTTCACAGGGAATTGCTCCATATATAGCTGTCCATTCAGTGCCTCCACGGGAGGAGTGGAGTTCAGGACCCCCTTATGTCACCATCTTGATTGACCCTCCTGTTCTTTTTCAAGATTGTTTTGACCATTCAGGGGTCCGTTGAGATTTCATGTTAATTTTAGTATGAATTTTTCTGTTTCAGCAAACAAAAATCTTTGGGATTTTGATAGGGATTTCATTGAAGCTAGAGGCAGCTTTGGGTGGTAATATCATCTTAACAATATTAAGTATTCCAGCCCATGAATATGGATGTCATACCTACAGTGTTTTGTAGTTTTCAGTGTACAATATTTTGCCTCCTTTGTTAAGTGTATTCCTAAGTATTTTATTCTTTTTGATGCTATTGTCAATGGAATTATTAATTTCCTTTTCAGATTGTTCATTGTTAATGTATAGACATGCAACTGATTTTTGCATGTTAATTTCATATACTGCAACCTTTGCTGAATTTATTAGTTATAACTTTTTAAATAGAATCTTTAGTGCTTTCTACATATAAGATCATGTCATTTGTGAACAGAGGTAATTTTTCATCCTTTTCAATTTGGATGCTAGGCCTATTAATTTCTATTCAGAAACTCTGTATTCTTTCTTACTTTTGGTCTGTTAGGTGTCATTTTCTAGGGAGATATCCTAAACCTCCTTCTGTAATTGTGAATTCCAATTACTTTTTAAAAGTCCAATGTCATTCTAAGCCATATTGTTCTTGAAGATATTGAGGTCCTGAAATTGACACTTGGTGGGTATCTATCAACCATTGCTAAAGGAACACATGCATGAAGTATCTGTGGAACAAACATTTCTTGAAAATCTACTTTGTATCTGGCACTGAAGAGATCAACTTCTTAAAGATTCCAGTCTAGAGGAGGGTATAATCACTGTTACACAGGTGTGAAGTTGTATAATGTAGTGGGGGGTAGGAAGACATTGAGTTAGAGAAACCTGTGTGAATCCTGCTCTGTACTACCAGTGTATGTAACCTGGGGCCAGTTACTTAATGTCTGCTCCTTTAGTTCTTCCTTTGTAAAATGGGAATAATTTAACCTACTTTGCAGTATAAGTAAAGCTCCTCACATAGTGAATTTTTTTACATTAAAAATTGTAAAAATTGTAGCTCTCTAAGACCTATAGATTGATGCTATCTATCCCATAGCTTATAGAAACAAAAAATAGGTGACCAACACTCCCAGGTTTAGGGTGGCCTACAGTTATCAAATACCAACTGTAAACTAGGTAGATGGGGAGCCTGAGCTCGCTCTGGGCAGCACAGTTAAAAGGTGGAAAGCCAGAACCTGAACCCAATTTGGGCTGGTCCAAAGCTATTGCTCTCCTGAGCTGACATTGGGCTGGAGCTTGAAGAAGGAATAAGGAGGGCACATTCTAAGTAGAGAAAACAGCTTTTACAAAGGCACAGAGATGTAAAAGTGCATGTTATGTTTGGAGAGCAGTGAATAGAGCTATACCATTGATAAACAGTGGTAGGAGTTAAGGTTGGAAAGTGAAATGGGCTCTGATTGTAAAGTGCCTTCCCAGTTTCGATTTTCGTCCATAAGCAACGAAAAACCGCTAAAATACTTTGCATAATGGAGAGTCATAGTCAGTGTGCTTGATGAACTAGAGGGATAAAGGCCAGAGTAGAGCATGCCAGTTAAGAAAGAGGCTTCTGCGAAATCCAGAGCAGAGACCTACAGACTGGAGGTGGGTCCATGGTAGTGGAAAAGTAAAAACACAGGGTGACACGGTTCTGTCGGCCATTCCAGAACTTTCAGCAGGACCCCAGGCACTTAATATATGGCTTAAGCTTTCTAAATGTAACAGGAGACAGCTGTTTGCTTAGTTATTTGAAAGTTGTCTGAAATTTCTTCATATGCTGCATGGATTTGGATCCTAAGTTATAGCCTCTGCTGTTTTTAACTGAACTGGACTTCTAAACTATGGAGCAGGTAACTGTTCCGTTTAAGCAAAACCGGCTTTGCCTTCATCACTGCAGGTATCTGACTCTCTCTTAGGAGCATGCATTGCTTAGATCACAGTAGCAAACAGAGATTGAAAAATTTAACTTCATTGGCCAGAGATTTTTTGATGCTCCATACATGTACAAGGGGGAAGGAAGTGTTGCTTTCTGAGTGCCTTCATGTATTCACTTGGCTTGGATATAGCGTGGGGATGGAATAGTAAGGAAATCAGGAGATTCTGTAACTTATGTAGGGAAAAGGGAGGAACAGGTGTAAGATAATTATTGAGCTCACACAGAGTATGCTTGGGCCTTGGGTGATACAGATTGAAGAATAGGCCACGCTGTCCTTCAGGAACTTACCATGCTGGTGGGAACATGAGAGAGATGGGTAACTGGTAAAACACAGACTTCTAAGTGGAAATGACCCAAGTGCCTTGAGAAAGGAAGCAAGGGGAGCAGTGTCCTGGCAGGTTGCTACAGAGATGGGACAGGGACACTGGAATGACTTTGGGGTTTGGGTCCTCCTGACGCTGAGCGTTTCACTCCGACCACCCTTCTCTTTCACAAGAACTCTAATTGTTTCTTTTGTTGTCTTTGGTCTCATCTTTATGGCCTGTGGGGTGTCCACCCCTCGTTTGCTCTCCCTGGTCTGCACTAGTCTCTCCCATTGCCATGTCCTTGTTTATCCTCTCTTTCCCTCTGGTTAGTGTTTTTATTAGAAAATGAAAAACTTCAGTGATTATATGGAAGAACTGTGTCCAGCTGCTCAAACCCACCCAGTTTCTTTTTTTAGCTTTTCCCCCACTTAAAAATAAACAGCATCAGGTCCCACTTGCCAAGCCTTTGTCACTGTCTCCAGCAGCCGTTCCTCCGGCCCATATGCTCCCCCAGATGCTCAGCCCGTCCCCTCCTCCTGTCTCGGCCCCACGTGCAGGCCCTCCGTGGACAAGTGCAGGGTCCCCGGAGCACAGCCACCTGCAGCCCCACCACACCATCTGCCTCTCACCCCCCATGGCCACTCTGAGCATCACTTCTGACCCAGATTCCATGGACCGCACCCCCCAGACCCTGGCTTGTTTGCCTGGCCAGTCCTGTGATTTCCAAGGACAGGATGTTGACTGGAAAAGATAGAGGGGTTGCCATGGAGATGTGAATAAACACACTTGCAGACACCTCGCAGCAGGAACTGCAAACTCTTCTGACAGACGTTTAGTTCAGCCCCAGGTTTCCTTTGTTTGGGTTACATGCCTCACCTTTGGAGTTGGTGTCTTAGAGGGAAGTTTAGAGCCATCGCTAAACTGTTAGTTATAGCATTTCCACACACCAGCTCTTGTTTCTTCTTTCAGAGACAGCGAGCTCACCCAGAGGAATTAGAGGGTACCTGCCCTTGGGCCTGAAGAGTGGGTTATATCGACACTAACATGGAGAGAAACTGCCCCAACCTGTCGCATGAGTTAAGAGTCTGTGCGAGAGCACTGGTCACCCCTGCAGGGGAACAAAGTGGTGCTTTCCAGCGTGCTCGGCCTCCCATTCCTCCTTTCTCCTCCAGGTTTCAGGGCTGTGAGGGTGAGGCGGTTGCTGCGTCTTGCCTGAACATAACTGGGGACACAAGTGGCTCCTCCTCTCTCAAATGTGATACCAGGTGGTAGTGGGGGGGAGGCGAGGGGGCCTAGCACTGGGACACTATAAAAGAACGCTTTCCCTGCCCTGGGATGCATTTTTTCTGGGCCCCAGGGGGAAAGGGGCATGTTTTTGCCATTGCTCCTAATGAGAGAGGAAGGGAGGTTCTGTGCCCCGTGGGCCGAGAGAGAAGTTAGCTCTATAATGAAAGTAGAAGAAAACCTTTGATCCTTTCTCAAGAGGGCGCTGTTGACATTTTGGGCAGGACGGTTCTATCCCACACATTGCAGTATGTTTATAATCCCTGGCCCATCAAATGCCACAGTTACCTCCTGGCAATTGCGTTGTCCTTGGGACAACGAAAAATGTCCAGCAAATTTCCAAACATCCCCTGGGGTACAGTGCCACTCCCAGTTTTTTTTTTGCTGCCAGAATATTGGATGGCCACAGACTCATCTATCCTCTGGGAAGAGACCATGACCAGACCAGGGCTCCTTTTTATCCTCATGTAGTCATGTTAATGAGAATGAAAATCTGTTTACTAATCAGCGCCTTATCTGATCAAGTTGGCGGTATGAAAATACCTGATGGCTCTTCATTGCACAATGATTTTATTTTTCTCCCTATTTGGTTTACAATTCCGCAACCTTTCAAGCACCTGAACCATGAGGATGGGTGACTAACATGTGGGGCTTGACCCTGCACATGAACAACCTGCATCCTAGATGTGAAGGACCACAGGAGTGATGACAGTAATTGCAATAGGACTTCAGAAGAGACAGTGCAAAAGATACAAAGTGTTTAAAGTGGGAATTTTGGCCCTGTGGCCCTAGGGGCTCAGAAAGTCATATTTATTGACAGAGTTGGCTGGGCCAAGGGATCTTCCAGCCTTGCCCAGATGGCATTTTTTTTTCTCCTGGGAACTCTGAATTTGGTGCTTACCTCTAGAGTTCCTGTAAACCAGTGACTAAGGCCAGATGGTTCCCAAGATAGAAAGAAATCCCTGATGTCAAATCTGTCACCTTCTACAATGAGGCGAGGGAACCCAAAGAGGAAAGACGAGTTGCAGCCAAGACTTCCATCCCCTTTGCTATTAATTATTACCCTCCTGTGGATTATCCAGACAGGTCCTCTTTTTCCTTCCTTCTGGCCCATCATTCTGCCTTCCCACTGATTCACAATGAAGAGACACAATGTTCTGTCAAGTTTGCTGCGTGTTGGCAAGGCTAATTTTGTCAGTTCAGAGGATGGGGCTATTAGTTAAAATTAGGTTTTTGGATTTTCTTTATCATCATCTATTTTGTCTTCCACCCACTCACCCTGGGGTCGGGGGCAGATAATCAAGAATTGCCTATGAGCATCTTGATTTCTCCTTAAGTCTTTCTAGCCTATTGATTCCAACAGCCTGTGCCTTTAACATTCTTGCTAATTTTTTTAAAAAATAAATTAACTGTTTCTAAAGATTGACTTGTAGTCGGTCATTTCAAATTTTAGATCTTCCCTCCTGTCTCTGAGATCAGAGGCTCCTTTGTATTTGCTCTTATTCTGACTTCTGTTTTTCCTGAGCAGAAATTGGAATTTATTGAGTCATGTAGCTGAGAGAGATACTGGGGTAATCAGAGAATCAAAGGAAGAGCAGTAGGAACCAGGGCCTCAGGTTCTGGAGAGAGGATCCCCATGCTTCCAGCCCTCACTGTCCCCTTCATCTCTTCCCTTGCTCTGCCTCTTTCCCCCCAGCTTTGCCTCCCCCTGTAGCCCGGCCCTCGCCCTGTACCAGGTAACCCGGCACCACAGCCCCGCTTAGCAACCCAACGCAAGCAGTGTTTTCCTCTCTCCTTATCTCTGTGTTGATTATTTAATAATTGTAATCATTTCCCACAAAAGGAGAACCACTTTGAGCTTTAACCAAGCAATGTGGCTCTCTGTAATTGACATTAAAAAGAGAAAGATCAATGGGGTCTTTGAACTCCCCTAACAGGATATAAGGTTAGGGAAGACTGATAGGGTTTGAACAGAAGTTCCTCACGTTCCTTAGAAATCAAATGTGTTATCAGTGACCCCTGTACCTGGAGAGAATTATTTGGGCACATTTATGTCAATTACAACAGTTCATATTTTCTTGATTTATCATTGTGGATTTTTCCCCCATCCCCCTGCTTCCTCTCACCCCACCTCCTGAGTCACTGCTAATTGAGTCAGTAACACTCAGAAAGTATCTTCCTCTGCTTGAAAATGCAGAAACTGGCAGATTAATGTCTCCTTATTCTCAGAGGTGAAGAGTGCTGAATTTCAATCCTGCTTCATCCCTATTTCTCTTTCATTACCAGTTGTTATGCTGTGTAGTTATCTCTTATCTGGTCTTGTTTGGCAGCATCCCCTGTGCATGCTTGTGGCCTCTCAGAGGAGGGGGAGAGACTAGAGGTCATCTTGTCTAGTGGCCTCTAACCAGGGGCATGTCAGCATCACTTGAGAGCTTTCCAGAACAACCGTGTGCAGGCAGACAACTTCGTCACTGCCTGCTACACACAGCTTATCCATGAGAAAGCCACACTCTCACATATGGTGGCAGTAAAACCCATGCTCCAAAATGATGCTGGAGGAGAGAGCCATGGATGGGAAGCTATAGGGTAGCAGGTATATCTGAGCCTACAGACCAGACCTGAGACTGGCAGGGGAGAAACGGGGAGGGGATCAGGAATTCATTTCTCTAGGCTTTCAGAGGACACTGACCAAGGCTTACAGAGTAGCCACAGATGATCCAGAGTAGGGTCACCAGGAATAAGTAAATCTCCTATTTGAGACTCACCCTCTAGCTTAGTCCTTTTTGCCTGTTAATTCAGAATTCTGTTTGTAACTGGAGCACAGCTGAAATCAAGATTCAAGTGACCCCAAGAGATGTGCAGGCTTTAGGAAGATATTCAGGAATGATCTCTAGAACCTCTGCTCTCTCTCTCTCTTCTATGTCTTTGTTTTTTTGTTTAAATCTTTAAAAATATTTATTTATTTATTTATTTATTTGGCTGCGTCGGGTCTTTCTGCGGCACGCGGGATCTTTTCATTGCAGCCCGCGGGCTCTCTAGTTGCAGCGCACGGGCTTAATTGCCCCGCAGCATGTGAGATCTTAGTTCCCCGACCAGGAATCGAACCCGTGTCCTCTGCATTGGAAGGCGGATTCTTAACCACTGGACCACCAGGGAAATCCCTCTTTTCTGTGTCTTTGGATTAGGCTGAGGTATTTGTCAGAAACCCTGGGTTGAGCCATAGCTTGTTCTCATTCTGAATCTGCAGTCCCGAAGGACATTCCCTGTGCACGTACTGATGGGGCACACACACTCCAGACACAGCATTGTGATCTCACTCAGTAGGGCACCAGAATGATCAATGCTGAGAAATAAACACTTTGTTTAATTTATGAAATCCCTGAGAAAATATTAAAAGGGGAGGAAAAGTGCAGTGAAGACCTTGGATGGACGAACAGAATTTTTTATCATCATTACTGGAAAACATCTCTCCAGTTCCTGCATATTTCAGGCGCTGTGATAAGCTGACCTTCTCTGATGCTGCTACAAGTTCACTCTCGGTGGGGCATGTACCCTGAGCTCTGATTCCAGGAAGGGGGTTGGCTTGTACTGATTCTCCTGAACCCTTTTAATGGGATTCCTTCTAATAGTGGGTCAGATTTATGGGGGTGCTTCCCAGGGTCAAGATAACTGGCCCAGAAGATCGCCCTGAGCTTGACCTCATTACATAGAGTTGTGCTTGTTATCATGGAGAGGAGTCTAAACAGATCTTGGACGTGTAGATTTATGTGCAGAAAGCGTGTGGAGACATTTCAGCTAGATCCTAACTAGGTTCGGTGCTTGTGTTACACATGTCAGAGGGAAGCCCATTTTGGCAGTAGGAAATAGCAACTTGGGAGCGTGTCACTTCGTTCCTTAGACCAGAATGAGCATCTTGCAGGAATAGAAGTTTTGAGAGCTGTTTAAATATCAACCTACCTCAGGCTCTGCAGGGAGGCATCCTGAGCTGGTAACAGAGAGAGGCTGCGTGAAGTCTCAGCCCGATTTTTTCCACCCTTGTGATGAGATGCCTTCTACCTTTTCCCCATAGGCCCAGTTCCTCTCCCCACAAGCTCGCCGTCGATTCCATGCTGCCCTTGCATCTTGTTCCACCTCCATGCTGATCCTGTCCAACCTGGTGTTTCTTGGGGGCAATCAAGTTGGGAAAATCTACTGGAATAGGATCTTCATACAAGGTAAGTTGCTGTTTTCAGACAATTTCTTGTTTTCCGCATTTGTGCAGCTGGTATCACGTATGTGACGGCGGGGAGGCATTCCTTGCTCTATGCATGGTGTGTGACCTATAAAAATACCAGCCAGGAGCAAAGTCCTGTGTTTAGCTGTGGTTTTAACTGTTCCCTATTTTGATGTACATTTTATCTGCCGTGTGTGATACTCATCATCAAAGTGTACCATCCCAAATCTCCCAAACTCTCTCATTCCCTTCTACTAAGTTACCTCTCCAATTTTTGGATTTTTCCTAATCTTCCCTGCTATCTTTAGATCACCCTTCACTATACTGTAGAGTCTTACCTTGTTCCACTTACTACTCTGAATGTCCTACCAGGAGAATGTTCTAGAAGCCCCATTGTGCTGCTGCTATGGGCATGGTGCCTGGTTTGCCACACCTCTTTGTTGTGGATGGTTTTTTCTGAACACTGGCTTGCCAGCATCAGCACCCAACCTGATGTTTAATGTACATGTGTTTAATGTCATGTATGTCTCCATGTCCACAGCAAAGTCACACCTGCAGCAGGTAAAATTGCATTAGTAATTGCACTGCATTAATAATTGGTCATCATTTATTTATGGGCATCATTTCCTTTGGGCTAGAACTGAGAGTTACATCACGTCCTAAGAGTATTGGGAGAATGTGAGCTACTCACAGAGCACATTATTCAGCCAGTTCACTGTGTGTTCAGAGCCAAGGTCCCCTGTTCCGTTTCCCTGACCAGTGACCTGGTTTTGTGTTTTTGGTTTCGGAAGTTTTGCCAAGTGGTAATGGTCATGGCTAGGCTGTTACCTCTACAGCTGGGTCCCCGACAAGCCAGCGATGCTTTGGCTGCAGCCCTTTTAACAACAGAAATAACCCCAACACAGCTGCATGATCCCAGGGTGCCAGGTCATGAATCTAAACTGTGGCAGGCTTAGGTGAGCCAGGCTCAAAGGGACCATGAGAGAGCTCTGTTCTGCTTTCATCTTGTCACTACAGTACCCCTTTGATCTTGCTTTCTGAGAAATGTTTTAGCTGATAGTTCCTGAAAAGACCAGGTACTTTTTAAGTGGAAGCTGCCCTTTAATAAAGATGGGAGGTGGACTGTCTTGGTGGCGCAGTGTTTAAGAATCCACCTGCCAATGCAGGAGACACGGGTTCGAGCCCTGGTCCAGGAAGATCCCACATGACGCGGAGCAACTAAGCCCGGGTGCCACAACTACTGAGCCTGCGCTCTAGGGCCCGTGAGCCACAGCTACTGAGCCCACGCACCACAACTACTTAAGCCCATGCGCCTAGAGCCCCTGCTCCGCAACAAGAGAAACCACTACAATGAGAAGCCTGTCAACACAACTAGAGAAAGCCCGCACACAGCAACGAAGACCCAACGCAGCCAAAAATAAATAAATAAATAAATTAAAAAAAAAAATCCACCTGCCAGGGCAGGGCACACGGGTTCGAGCCCTGGTCCGGGAAAATCCCACATGCCGCAGAGCAACTAAGCCCGTGCGCCGCAACTACTGAGCCCATGCACCACAACTACTGAAGCCCATGCACCTAGAGCCCCTGCTCCGCAACAAGAGAAGCCACCGCAATGAGAAGCCCGCACACCGCAACGAAGAGTAGCCCCCGCTTGCTGCAACTAGAGAAAGCCCACGCACAGCAACAAAGACCCAACACAGCCAAAAAAAAAAAAAAAAGATGGGAGGTAATGGGGTGCAGAGGACCTAAAGATAAAAGAATCCTCCTTGAAGTGGGCAACACAATGTCAACCTTTCTTGCCTCCTCCCACCATGCCTAGCACAGTGCAAAGAACACGATGACTCTGGAAAATGCTGACTTGGGCTTTGCTGGTCACATGAGCAAGAAGACTCTAATCTTTGCTTCAGTAAATAACCACAGCGGGTGTTTGCTACTTGTAAGGTGCTGAGAAGACAAGGGTGGAGAAAGAAGCACAAATGTGGGAGCCAGGCATGCAAACGTGTCAATAGAGTCAGATAATTGCTGTGCCAAAGGCATACGGGATTGCTGGACGTCACAGCGTGGAGGGCTGGCCTTCCCGTGGAAGTTGAATTTCACAGAGGAGGCGACATCTGAATTGGAGCTTTGAGCAAGAAGGAGGAACTTGCTAGATGAAGAAGGCAGGTGCATGGGGGTATTGAACACTAGTGGCTACGTCAGACCATCCCAAACTCTCAGCAATTTTTCCCCGTAGAAGTGTATTCCTCTCACAGTTCAGTGAAGGTCCAGTGTTTTTTTTCTAAGCAGTGATTCCAGGACCTAGACTGTTTCTGTTTTGATTCTTCACCTTGTCCCGGCATTACGGAGGAGAAGAGAACACAGGGACAGGTTCACCAGGTACTAAACTCCCCCGCCAGAAGTGACACTCGATGTTTCTGCCCACATTGCCTTGGCCAGAACCAGTCATGTCAGAACCCTAAATGCAGTTCAGGGAGATGTGGGGAAGCACACAGGTACCGTAGGCTATGGCACGGCAGGACAGGGCACATGAGGCAACCGGCTGGAGGCACCCAAGAGGCAGTTAAAAATGTGACCTGGCGTTGGGGAGGAGGATGGGACAGAATGACTGCGAGACAGGGCATGGAGGTGGTGGGTGAGGCCGTGGGAGTGGATACAGTTCGCCGAGCAGCATGCACAGAGTGAGAAGAGACAGGTGGGAGGTAAAACCTGGCGATGCTGGCATTTAAAGGGGCAGAGGAAAGATAGCAGCTGTAAGATGTTCTTTCTGCTTCTCAAAGACATGAAGGTCAAAGTGTGATTTGCCCTGTACCCGGTGGAGCTAACATCAGGCACACGGGGGAGTGGGGATTGGGGTTCTGAAATATCTGGTCTGCTTCTGCTGTGTGGGTCCTATTATGATCTACAACTGGATACACCTGTGTCCTCCTTGGAGCCAGGTGCTGGAGTCCCGAGCGAATGATTCTCTGAATATGGAGGGCTCTGGAATCGTTTCTCTCTGGGTTCTGAGGCCAGGGAAGCTCAGCTTAGAAGGCATTTTCTATGTCAGAGATAATTCACATCAGCCTGGTCCCATCTCAGCTGGTCTTTCCCATGGGTGCCCTCAGTCAGGGAAGGTTTCCTGGGGTTTTGGTGGTTACCTCGTTTGTTCCCCGCTGCAGGTCTTTTATCCCTGAGTGATTGAATTTAGATATCTCTTGGAGGAAAGTGAACCAGATGGTGCCAAATCCACCATCCTTGAGAACTCTAGATTTCTTTTCATAACGAATTTGATTGACCTGATAGAAGATTAGTATGAATATTCATGTTTTGGTACAAAAAAGTATTATTGAGTTTATAGGATGCTTCCTCAGACGCGGCTGGGGGTGTCATATTAGCTTTCTAAAATAAAAAAAAATCTGAATTCTGAAAATCGTCTGGCTCCAAAGGTTTCAGATAAGGGACTGTTGTGCTGTACCTCTAGCTGCTGATGGATGAGCCAGGACTTAGACATCCTGCTTGTCTCTGGCCTCTTCCTTCGGCCGCGTGATCAGGACCTGTTTTTCCAAGACCCATCTCTACACATGGAGGAAAATGCGATGGAGTGAGCCAGGAGGTCTGACTGGGGGGAACGGAGAGCGGTTAAGCTCAGTCTCTAGATTTCCAGGTTTCATGGGAAGGTAACTCTTCCTCCAAGGGTAACCACCCTTGTCCCTTTGTGCCTTGATGGGCTGGGACTTGCAGTGACAGAGAGGAGCTGGTAGCACCACAGACTTCCAAGGTGTCCAAGGAGGACAGGGATTATGGAGGAGATTACCAGTGCCCCACAGAGAATGGGATGTGGATACACACAGGCCTTAAAGGACAGCCTCATTAATCCTTAGGGAGCCTTTTCCCAGTATCACTGGTGTCTCTAGAAGTGTCTCATGATTAGCCTGGAGGAGTTGCCTTGTCTCCCTGACTCCAGTTCACTGCTTTAGACATGGATTTGTTTGCTTTAAGCTACAAAGCTTGTTTTAGTAAATATCTCAATATTTACCTTATGTAAATATCTCTATCCTGGTCTCAAAGGGGTTGGTGATGTGAGGCTGTAAAACCAGATCCTTCCCTTTCTGCTGTGCGCTCTGCCTAGCTGTCCAGAAAAGTGGACAATGCCAGCCACAGGATGGAAATGCTGAGTGGCTTTCTGGGGGTCTGGTACATGTCACACAGTGTTATCTCTGCTGCAGAGATTGGAAAAGTAATGTTCAGTTAATTCAGGGAAGAATAAAGAATCTTTGCCTTTAAAAAAAATCCCCCAACTTTTACTATTGAAATTTACTTCAAGCAGCTTGAGGAGTGTGACTGTTTAAGCCTATTATATATGAATTTAAAGGAACTTAGCTGGGTCTAGGGATCTGAGAAGGCTGTGGCTGGGGATTTGGTCCCTAAGCCTGCTCTAAGAGGGACCCTGCTGTGTCATGCTTTGCAGAGGCAAACACAGGTTGCTTCTTACATAACTCTGTGGCTCTGAAAAGGATTTGTTGTTGGAAGGAGCTTTCTCATGTCTGCCTTAAAATCTCGACATTGAAGTGTAAGTTAGTTTCTTGAACAAGCAGTTGATGACTGCTCTGTAACTCAAAAATATCAATGCATTATAACTCCAAATCTCCAAATCTGTGTCTCAAGCATTCTTGCAGTGCTCTGTCGTCCTGGGACAGTGGGGAGAAAAGGCAGTCAGTGGGGATGGGTATGCACTGGGAATGTATCTGGCCTTGAGGGGGCTGAGAGCTTTATAGTGTTGTTTGGGTGCAGGGTCGTGTTCCTTCTGAAAAGTCCATCTAGTCAACAGAAGGCATGGATTTTGTCAAAAAGGAACCTAATCATTTCCTAAGTGGTAGAGCCCCAGATCCTGCATCTGTTGGAGGTGGTAGAGACATGGTATATCCATCAACCATTCTCCTGCCTGACTCCTCATCTCTCTTACACACACACACACACACACACACACACACACACACACACACACACACGTGTTTGTTTTCCCTTCTTCTTGTTGCCTGATCTAGGTTGGCAAACTCCATCTCAACACTGAGCTCCTGACCCTGTGTCAAGGCGAGGAGAATTGGGTTGTTTTCCCACCAGCTTGCAATGAGAGAGGAGCTAGCAATTTTCTTATGCAGGTCAGAACCTTTACACTCCCCGTATGTGCTTGCTATCTCTAGCTGAGAAAGGAGACAGTATATTTTCTCCCTGATTACTAGCTTGACCAGGAGGTTCAGTCATCTCCTGACTCAGATGGCTCTGGACAGGCATTTTATTTAAAGCCGAATTGGGGTGTTGCACTGGAAATTCCTAAAGGCTGTGGTTAAATAGAAACTCATTCCCCTCACATCTCATTACATTCTTGGGACTAAAATTTCATCTTTGATGAGGGAAGACAGAAGGCAGATGTCAGTGTCTCAGGCACCTTCACCCTCTTCACTAGCCCTTACCTTGCAATGGAGTTTTCATTGCTCTGATCGATTCTGCTTCTGCCCCACTGGGTCCTCTGCAAGTTCTAGAAGAATTTGAGGAGCAGGAGCTTCCCACCCATTGTATTGGCGGTGAAGTTGATACGTAGATATAGGTGACGTAATTTATCTATGGTTGCACATTGGTCCATTACAGACCGTTCTTGGAATCTGAATTTCAAGACTTTCAGATGCCTTGGTTTCTTCTTTAGTCTGTGCCACATGGTCACCCAGATGTCGTGGGCATCAGTTTTCCTAAAAGTATTTCAGCACAAGTCACTAGGCATAGGACGTGAGAAACAGAGAGTGGGAGTTCTTCTCCAGAAGTGTGCCTGGGGTTATGTTAAAGCTGAGAGAATTTCTAAAATATCTAGAAAGGAGTTTGAATCATCGTGCATTTAAGTCCTGCTTTCTGTGAGGCTGTGTGAAACTTTTTGCTGTTAACTAGGAGTTTTTGCAAATTCATTTGAAAAGAGTTTTATGGAATTTGGGAACATTTTAAAGTGTCTTTAAATAGAATATCAAGTAAAGAATAGTATGGTTAGACACAGTTCATCGAATAAAAAGAAAATAATTTTGATTTTTACTGATTCGAAGTCTCTACCTCTCATTGGTCCCCAATCATATATATGCAGTGTGATATTCAAAAGCGTATTACAATCAAATCATTATATTGTACACCTTAAACTAATACAATATTACATGTCAATTATAGCTCCATAATTATATGTTAGTTATTTCTCAATAGGAAAAAAAAGCATGTTACAAATTAAAATCAAACCAAAATAATTTTAAAAATTTAAATAAGTTCCCTTTATCCTCTAATTAAACCTGATATGTGTTCAATATATAAGAGGCTATCTGTAGCAGGATTCCCAAGTCTGTACTCTAAGGCTCAAACCAGGAAATCACGTGGGATTTCTGAAATGAACACACATCCTGGAATTTATACTATTAATTTATTTGACTGCTTATCACAGTTGTTATTATATTACCAGTGGGTGCAGAAATAGCTCAGCACCAGCCGTGCCAGTGAATGCCAGCTGACAGTGAAAGGGGAGTGCCCTGGCTGTCTGAAATGGTTATCACACGCGCTGGAGACCCTTTTCACCAAACGTTCTCCTCAGGTCATTACTGAACATTTTTTTAAAGTGTTAAAAGTTAAGAATATTTAATTTGGAATTCAGTAACATTTTTGTAACAGAAGGGAAAATCTAGCAAGAGTCATCATTCTCAGGTGTCTCAGCTTTGGGAGCAGATTCTTTTGAGCAGTAGACCCCATCCTTGAGTTTGTTTCTGTTTACCAGCACACGGGGCAGTGACCACTTGCTTTATGCTGCCACTCGCATTAGTTTCCTGTGGCCACTGTAACAAATTATTATGAACTTAATGACTTCAAAGGGCACAATTTTATCTCTTACTGTTCTGGAGGTCAGAAGTCTGCAATCAGTCTCACTGGGCTAAAGTCAAGATGTTGGCAAGACTGGTTCCTTCTGGAAACTCTAGGGGAGAATTTGTTTCTTTGCCTTTTCCAGCTTCTGGAGGCCAGCTACATCCCTTGGCTCATGGCTTACCTTCTTCCTCTTCAAAGCCAGCAGTGTAGCATCTTTCTTTTTTAATTTTATTTTTTATTTGAGTGTAATTGCTTTACAATGTTGTGTTAGTTTCTGCTGTACAATGAAGTGAATCAGCCATGCATATACATATATCCCCTCCCTCTGGGACCTCCCTCCCCCCGCCCCATCGCACCCATCTAGGTCATCACAAAGCACCAAGCTGAGCTCCCTGCGCTATACAGCACGTTCCCACTAGCTATCTATTTTACACATGGTAGTGTATATATGTACTGACACATAATCTCCCAATTCGTCCCACCCTCCCCTTCCCGCCCCAGTGTCCACGTGTTCATTCTCTACGTCTGTGTCTCTATTCCTGCCCTGGAAATAGGTTCATCTGTACCATTTTTCTAGATTCCACATATGTGCGTTAATATACAATATTTGTTTTTCTCTTTCTGACTTACTTCACTCTGTATGACAGTCTCTAGGTCCATCCACATATCTACAAATGACCCAATTTCGTTCCTTTTTATGGCTGAGTAATATTCCATTGTATATATGTACCACGTCTTCTTTATCCATTCATCTGCTGATGGGCATTTAGGTTGTTTCCATGTCCCGGCTATTGTAAAATCTCCTCCTCTCTGTCCTGTTTTTCTGCTCCCATCATCGCATTGCCCACTTTCTAACTCCTCCTGTATCTCTCCTATAAGGACCCTTATGATTATTGAGCTCACCTGGATAATCCAGGATAATCTTCCCATTTCAAGATCTTTAACTTGATCACACCTGCAAAGTCACTGCAAAGCCAGGTAAGCTAACTTGCATGAGTTCCAGGGATTAGGACACGGCCATCCTTGGAGGAGCCATTATTTAGCCCGCCACGGCACGATTGAGTAACACTTGCTATTACACAGAACATCCACCACTGGATGTGGCACCACTGTGCCACTGCAATAGCTTCTTTCTCAAGAAATTTGATTATAAAATAGCAATTTGGACATACTGCTAGTCTTATTAAAATAAGAATCTGTCTGTGAAAAGAAATGATGCTTAATTTCACAGAAGTACACATGTGAGATTTGTTGTCTTGAGGGTATTTAGAGAGCAGTGTAGGGAAAAGCTGCAGTTTTGCTTGTTCAACACTTGCTCCGCATTCTTTGGTAACAAATCTCTGTTACCCAACTCTCAGTCTATGTCATACTGAGATCTAGGGGTCAACATGTGAGCAGGACTGGCCCGTCAGTATGGTCCGTCTCCCCACGTGGTGCAATTCCAGAGTTTTTGTTGGAACTGTCAGGGAGGAGAAGCTCTCTTTTGTTGCAGAGGTGTCAGAATATTGGGCTGGAGCTGCTGGCAGCCCTCTTGCTGTCACCAGTGGAGAGCCAAGTAGAGAGGGAAGCCGACTCTGAGGAAAGCAGAACTGCATGTGGGAAACTGTATTTTGGAGGTAGTATTTTGAGACAACCCACTGCAACATATTCTTTTTTGAAAAAATTTTATTGGAGTATAATTGATTTAGAATGTTGTGTTATTTTCAGGTGTACAGCAAAGTGATTCAGTTATACATATTTTTTCAGATTTTTTTTCCCACATAGGTTATTGCAGAATATTGAGTAGAGTTCCCTGTGCTATACAGTAGGTCCTTGTTGGTTATCTGTTTTATATGTAGTAGCATGTATATGTTAATCCCAAGCTCCTGATTTCCAGGAGATCTTGAAGCCAACATATACATGTACTTTTCAATAATAGGAGCCTCTATTCTTTACTCAGTTCACATAATTCTCCAGGGCTTTCTTGTGTTTCTGCATGTCTTTTGAGCAGATATACTGACTGCTTTTGTTCCAGGCTGTCTTTCCAAGAATATTTGTATAGCAAACATCTTTGGAAGATGGAGATAGTGTCTTTTTCCAAAGTAGAGGGTATTTGATTACTGTCCAGTACAATAAAAATAATCTCTCTGGGGCAAAGGTCAGGCAGGTTTACCGCCCATTATAAAATATTTAGATTCCTATGTCTGGGGCTTATCTCCTATAACATAACCACTGCATGTGCAGGCATCACCTGGCCCTCTTTGCATCGCATTGTGGGATCTGGGGCTCAGGGAAACGGCACAAATGCTCTGGCTACTTTTATTGCTATGAGCGAGAAAGTCCTTCATCTCTGACCTAAGAGTCTCATGTCTTCTGCCAGCATCCATGAAACTGTGTCAGGCTAATTTGTTGCTTGCAAGTAGAGTTAAATCTCAGATCCTTCACTTATTGACAATCCAGTTCAGTTAGGTTTCTGTAACTTGTAACCAAAAGCATATGATTAATGTAGATTAATGAGATAATGTAGGTGGAATACACCACTGTCACAGGTCCTTAAGGGAAGGATATTTGGGTAGATTCTTTTATACTGAATCATTTTTTTGGTATAATTTTTTTTGGCTTATGTGCCTCCTAATAGAGTAACTTTGAGAAATTATGTACCCGGTTCTGTGTTTTAAAGTAGGCATCTAATTTCTTGTATTATAAATTTAAATAATTATGAAAGATCTAATTTTTGCCATATTATAAATATTGACATTTAAAAGATAAACCAACACCTCTAAATAATATAAATTATAAATAACTTAGTGGTTTGATATCCACCATCATCCTTTAAAAATATAAATGAGCAAGATCTTCTTTCACAGTAACATTTCCTTGATTTCATATTTCTATTTCATTGCTCCCGCAGAATTTTGTCTTGTCTCAAAGTTATGTCCTTTATCTACTATCATACTTCTCTATAGCATTGGGTTTTTTTGTTTTGTTTTTCTACCACTGTAAGGCCAGAAGTGTAATCATTTTTCTCCTGGGTTGGGTTATCATTACAGTTCTTATTAGTGCATAACTCCTCTTAAAGATGATACCGTTTGATACATAATTATTAAACATAAAAAGTAAAATTTCTCTTGAAATGGATGGAGTAGGAATTTATGGTTATTTGGTTAAAGGAATTATCTAATTGTCCCTTTATGTTTTTCCTCTGTTGTAAAGCTTTTTATTGAAATATAACATAGCCTAGCAAAGTGCACGTATCATAAGAATTTTCTCTAGACAAACACACATGTATAACCAGCACCTAGAGGCTCCTTCTCATGACCCCGACCAGTTGCTACCTGCCCTATTCTGACATCTAAATGCATAGCTTTCTGTGAGGAGCTTGTTTGTTTAATGCATACACACACACACACACACACACACACACACACACACACAGATATATACATATTATGTGATTCTATAAAGAGAGAGAGAATCACATAATATGTATTCTTTCGTGTCTGACTTATTTTGCTCAATATCGTATTGAGAGATTCATTCATGTTTTTGAGTGTTGTTATAGATTTTTCCTGCTTATCACTACTATAAAGTATTTCATTGTGTGAACGTGCCACAATTTATCCATTCTAATGTTGATGAACATAATAGCTGTGAGCTCCTATGGGCTGTCATGTATATGACCCGTGGTGAAGCTCTGTATGCATTTTTGTTGGGTTTATACCTGGGAAGGGATTGCTGTGTCACTGGGTGTACATATATTCAGCTTTCATAGCCACTGTCAAATAGTTTCTCAAAGTGTTGTACTGATTCCCTTGAGGTTTTTACATACTGGAGCAATAATCTGAGATAAGAAGGATGGGGAGGAAGTTTGCTTTTTTTGTTTTTAAAGTGAGATGAAGGATATTTTATGAGAAGAGAAGGGGAAAGGAGAAACTTAGCCTTAGGTTAATTTTTAGGATCTGGAAATCCATTCTTCTAAAGTTTTCCATGTTGTTTATACTTTGGAAAGTCCTGCTGAATACACCTCGTGGTATGCATAACCCAGTTTGAAGACTACTGCTCTACTGGGGAGAGAAGGTCACTCTGTCCTTTGAGTCCCACCTCACCATCTTTATTCTAGCCCAAAGGAAAAGAAGTGTTAATTTGGACTGGACAGTGGTTGAGGTTAGCATGTATCAGTTAGCCACTGCTACATAACAAACCACCCCAAAACTTAATGGCTTAAAAGAATAAGCATTTATATAACTCATGGGTCTCTCTGTCAACTGGGGTCTGGCTGGTCTAGGATGGCTGCATGCATCCATCTGTGGGTCAGCTGTGGTTGGGTTGGATTTGCTCATCTTAGCTGGGCTGTCACATTTCTAGGGCCTTGACTAGGATGAATTGGCTGAGTCAGGTCTGCTCCATGTTGATTTCTTATCCTTCAGCAGACCTGTCCAGGCTTGTTCATATGGCAGTCATAGTGGTTCAAGAGAGAGGGCAGAAAGTATGCAAGGCTTTTCAGGCTCAGAACTGGCACATAATCAGTCTTGTTGCATCCTTTTGGCCAAAGCATGTGATATACTAGCCCAAATTCCAAGGGAGGGGAAATAGATTCCATCTCCTGATAGGAAGAGCTACGAAATCATATTGCACAGGGTGCTGATACGAGTAGGAGTGAAGGATTGTGACTGACCATTTTTTGCAGTCTACCTCACTTGACACAAGAGTGTGGTCGTTTAGACGATCCCATGAATTTGGTCCCAGTTTGCCGTCTCTCCCTTGACCTCTTCTTCCCAGATTCCCTCCCTCTTCTCCCTGCAGAGAGTTTCTCTGCCTCCCGTGTGGTAACTCAGACCCTTTGTTTTGGTTGGGGAAAGCCAGGAGCAAGCCTGGGGGCTAAGACCTTGGCCAGCTCTGCATCTTTCTGTGAAATAATCACTAACACTCTGTGTGTGTGTGTGTGTGTGTGAGAGAGAGAGAGAGAGATCCATATTGTTAAAATCTAGGACATTGAGACATTCAGGCTGATCTCACTTAAAGGAGCTTCTCTGTGGTCCAGCCTGGCCACGTGGAGTCCGCATAGGGTGTGGGACCAGAGCCCAAGTATTCCTTTCCTTTGCACAGATTTCTAGGCTACCTGGCATTCAGATTTTCCTGAGTCCTCTGACTCAATGTAATTTAATGCCACTTAGTAGCATCCATTGTTACTATTTTAACTCTTCATTGTTGGTTAAGTAATTTCCAGGTCACTAGTTCAGTTGATCTTCTCAACAACCCCCTGTGAGACAGTTAGGCAAACATCATCACAGTATTACTAATAACACTGAGGCTCAGAGAGGTCAGGAAACTTGGTTATTGTTACACAGCTAGGAAGCAGAGGAACCAGGTGAGTTAGAAGCCCTTTGACGCCACATCCCATAGCTTTGTATTATACTACACTGACCTCTCTGCTCTGTGAGAACTAAACCGTGCAGGTGACCACAGTTTTCATCACAGAACATGCCTGAGTGTCATTGTTGGAGACAAAGTCTAGGGTGCCTGGTTTGTTGTTCTGTTTCTGGTAGTTATCAGTAGGGGGTTGGGGCTAGGTGACAGAGATCAGACCTAGAGTTTCTAGAGCTGATAGGCCAGCCCGTGGCCACTAGCTGGATTGGCCGCTAGCTGGTCTTTGTCTCTCTGCAACTATAGCAGTACCCACTTATCCTCGGTTTCACTTTCCTCAGTTTCAATTACCCTTTGTCAACTGCAGTCTGAAAATATTAACTGGAAAATTCTAGAAATAAACAATCCTTAAGTTTTAAATTGCATGCTATTCTGAGTAGTGTGGTGAAATCTCATGCTGTCCTGCTCCAACCCGCCTGGGACATGAATCATCCCTTTGTGCAGCTTGTCCTGCCTATTAATCACTTAGTATGCGTCTTGGTCATCAGGTTAGCTGTCACGGTATCCCGGTGCTTGTGTTCAAGTAACCCTTATTTTACTTAATACTGGCCCCAAAGCACAGGAGTAGTGGTGCCGGCAATATAGATATGCCAAGGAGAAACCATGAAGTGCGTCCTTGAAGTGAAAAGGTGAAAGTTCTTGACTTAATAGGGAAAGAAAAAAAAATTGTATGCTGAGGTGCTAAGATCTACAGTAAGAATGAATCTTCTATACATGAAATTATGAAGAAGGAAAAAAGTTCATGCTAGTTTTGCTGTTATACCTCAAATTGCAAAAGTTATGGCCATGGTGCATTACAGGTACTTAGTTAAGATGGGAAAAGCATTAAATTTGTACGGTAAGATATTTTGAGAGAGAGAGAGAGAGAGAGAGAGACCATATTCACATAACTTTTATTACAGTATATTGTTATAATTGTTCTATTTTATTATCAGTTATTGTTGTTCATCTCTTACTGTGCCTACTTTGTAAATTAAACTTTATCATAGGTGTGTATGTATAGGAAAAAAAACAGTATATATAGGGTTCAGTACTATCCGCAGTTTAACGCATCCACCAGGGTCTTGGAACATATCTCCCGCAGACAAGGAGGGACTGCTGTAGTTTTATCCTAATCTTGCTCAGTTGGTGGAGGACTGGCTCACCCGACGAACCAGCCCTCGGGGTGTTGGTTTTGCCTCTCGTAGGCTTACTCGGGCATTGCATTAGCTTGCTCTCTTGTTTCTCATCACCCTTGCTCAGACCAAGAAAGCAGTGTAAGGAGAAAATGGTTTTGTATGGGTGTGCTATCTGAATTACCAAAAACGAAACGATCTCAGGAATGGCTATTGTAAGAGCCGAAGGCCTGTGATTGTGATATGTTATGTTGTGCAGTGCTGGAAATGCAGCAGAAGGCAGCAGCATGGGCTGCTTGGGGTTCTTTAATTTGCAATAAAGATCAGGAGCTGGAATCCAGGGGAATGTTCCCTTGCCTCAGGAATTCTGTCAGGCACTGTGGTCACCTCTCTGGAGTGTAATTAAGGCAGTCAAGTATTTCTGTGAATATTCAGTAAATGAGAATGAAAACTATGGAGAAAAACCTTTCATTGTCTTGAAATAAAGATAGAGAAAAAGAAGAATCCTGTTTTGGGAGCACCTGTTTGGTTCCACACAGGATTGTTTGGGAGGTTAGAGCTTCATGCTGACAGGCACTTGAGCCTCATCTGGACCATTTTACTCTGCACTGACCCTGCGATTGATTCTTGTAGCCTGCCAGCTGCCCCCGGTCATATTACCTGCTGTTGTGGAGTTTTCTTGACTCAGAAAATGCTCTACTCAGAGAGGAGGGCATGGCAAAGGAGGTGCTATGGATTGAATTGTGTCGCCAAAAAGATATGTGGAAGTCCTCATCCCAGTATCTCAAAATGTAACCTTATAGGGTCTTTACAGCGGGACTCAAGTCAAGATGAGACCATTAGGGTGAGCCCTAATCCATATGGCTCATGTCCTTATCAAAAGCGGAAATTTGGACAGACAGACGTACACAGAAGGAGGATAATGTGAAGTCACAAGGAAAAGATGACCATGTGAAGACAGAGGGAGAGACTGGACTTGAGCTGCCACATGCCACGGAAGGCCTGGGACCACCAGCAGCTGCAAGAGGCAAGGAAGGAAGCTCCCCTAGAGGCTCAGAGGGACCATGGCTCTGCCGACTGCTTAACTTCAGACTTCTAGCCTCCAGAACTGTGAGACCATAAATTTCTGTTGTTTTAAGTCATTCTGTTCATGGTACTTTGTTTCAGGAGCCCTAGGAAGCTCATACCGGTTGTGTGGTGTGGGAAGGTGGGTGGAGGGGTCGGATGCAGTGCTGAGTTGGGCGGGGAGCGACTCCTTCCCCACTATAAGAAATGCAGTACAGAGCATGAGTGCAGAGCTGGACGGTCAGAAATACACTCTTCAAGTGTTGAGATCCACACCTTAGACTTTGCTCTCTGGGCGCGGGCCTCAGGACAGGCATCCCAAAGGTGTGAAATGAGGGTGGGAGCAGTCACACGCCAGCAACAACAATGTCACATGGCAAATGTAGTCACTCAGAGTAGGGTATTCTGGGCCAGAAGGCCAGTGGTGAGAGCCCAGTGAAGGTGAGAAGCAAGGAAAGCTGACCTCCTAGTTCCTGGAGAAATCTTGTCTTTCATGGGTGATCCCTGTCAGGTTAAAGAGTGGTGATGGTTGGTGAAGATGGGCGGGCAGAGGCGGGGACCCACAGTGACCATCCAGGGATGCACTAACTAGCTGGTTTTATTTTTTTAATTTATTTATTTTGTCCGCGCCATGTGGCATGTGGGCTCTCAGTTCCCCAACCAGGCACTGAACCCGCATCCCCTGCGTTGGAAGCGTGGAGCCTTGACCACTGGACCGCCAGGGAAATCCCAAATCAGCTGATTTTCAAACAAAGCCAAACTTCCAACTACCACCTGCCTTAACATTTGTCTCTTGCTCGTGTGACCTTTTCTAACCATGACATTGATTATACAGGAAGCAGCAGATAGAAATAGCTGGTCTGGAGGTATACGTCACCCTACGTCAGGCTTCCAGGGCGGGCAGGCAGGGCCGATGCTCCACTCGGGAGCTGCCCAGCATCCAGCCAGCCCGAGGCTTGAAGCCTGTGTCCCCTGGTGGGGGACAGAGCATGCCCGCGGCAGCATGCCCGTGGCGCCTCTCTGCTCCCCTCTGTTCTCCTCTGGGTATTGTCACACTCCAGCTGCTGCCAGCTCTTGCCCGGAGAAGGAGGCAGCTGCTAATTTTAGCCCTATTTAGGTCTCTAGGCAGCACGTCTCCGGACTTTTCTTTATTTTTCTGGTGACATTTTCATGTGACCTTGGGGGGAAAAACCTGAGAAGATTCGCCTGCTGTCAGGAAAATAAAAGGGGAAATCTGATATCTTGTTTTAAATGGTGATTGTATTCCTTTGCTGTTAGAAGACTTCCAGGGGCCAGGGATATGTACCAAAGGGAGTTACCTATAACCTCTGGCTTTTAGGGGGAGAAGAAAACAGGTACCTGAGGGTTGAGCCAGGGGATATAACACTCTGCCCAGGAAGATGTCTCTGGGCTGTTTGGAGGAGGCCAGGCCACCCAGTTTATGACACGGGAACATGGGATTTTGCTTGATAAACCTGATTTCCCTTTCCCCAATTGTTTGTCTGCACATTGGGTAACAATGCGAGTGGGTCCAAATGAGAGTGGGTCCACTCTCATTTGTCTTGGTTCCAGGTTGAGTTTCCTATGTGAGAAGGTTTTTGACAACATTTGTAATAAGGGACAAGAAGGGACCATTTGCATTCTGAGGGCTGTCAATCACGAAGATGTCAGATAACATAATGAGTGCTGTTATTTGGCTGACTTTCAGATGACAGATAGACAAATGATGGTCACACAGACCTGTCGTGGGAGCCATGCCTTTCCTCCGAAAGTCATTGTTTTTTTAACAAAACTAAAAGAAAACAGATAACTTATAATAAAATTGTTTCTGCTCCTGTTTTATCATTCTATTTGTGTCCACAGTTACCTATCACTTACTTTTCTCATTTTTGAAGCTTGCCTCTTGGATTACTTTTCTCACTATGGCTGCCTCAGCAAGATTGCTGGAGGGTTGGGTCATACTTTTTGCCTTGCTGTAAAGAATTGCTACCATAGGGAGGATTTTACTAAACGAAGCAAAAGTACACAGTAAGAAAATAAGAAATGTGGGAAGTGTCTCTGCCTATTTGACTCAGGAAAAAGAGGTACAGTGCTCAGATGAGTCTGGCTGAGGCTAAGATCTTTCTTTACAGAGAAAATTGCTTAAAGGAGAGGGCCTTCCCGTATTCCTCCTGGTCATTGTGCTAGGTGCTTGGGAGACAGTGATAATCAAATACAGCAAAGTGTGCCACAGTGCTTCGGGACATAGTGTTTTGGGGACAGAGAGGTGAATGGTTGACTTTATCTTCTGGGTGAGAAATTCACCATGGAGGAGGTGACCTCAGAGCTGGGCTTAAAGGATGTTTAAGTAGTAGACCTAGGGGATGGGCACAGCTTGCACAAAGGCATGGAGGCATAAAATTGTACATTCAGGAAACTGCAAGCATCTTCGGATCATAGCAGGAGAAGATGTGAAGTATGATGTCAGGGAGTAGGCTGGTTGCACTAGGGGACACCAAAAAGGTAACCTGAAGACAAGATAACGAAGGCCGTGCATGCCATGCCATGGAGCATGGACTTCATCCTTAATAGGCTGAAATAGGGGTGGGTCACAGGAAGACTTTTGCGAGGGAGTGACACAAATCTCATTTTTGAAAGATCCACGTAGAGGTAATGTGGAGGCTGATTTGGAGGAAAACAGTACTAGGAACAGGAAGGCCAGTCAGGAAGGCTATGTGAGGAATGACAAGGGCTTCTGGGTGTCAAAGACAGGAAAGATGGAAGAAGGAATCTTCAGAATTCTCCCACAGAAGATTTTAGGGAATTGCTTAAGTCTTCATATTTGTACAGTTTAATGGTTTTGGCACCTGAGACAGGGACAAAAATACTTGAGGTTTATCCACTGTTTTTGTAGCTCACATAGATTAATTTCTGAATTTTGGAGAAAGAATGGCCAGTACAGATTTCTCCTCTGTTTCCTTACCTTTGCTCCTGAAATAATATTGGTAATATTATTACATTATATTATTATATTCTACTCACATGGCCTCTTTTTCTTCTATCAAAAATAGTTTGGTGGATATCCACATACAAAAGAATGAAGTTAGACCTTTACCTCATACCATATACAAAAATTAACTCAAAATGCATCAAAGACCTAAGTGTAAGAACTAAAACTATAAAGCTCTTCGAAGAAAGTAGAGGAGTAAATCCTTGTGACCTTAGATTAGCCAATAGTTTCTTATATATGACACCAAAAACACAAGCAACAGAAGAAAAAATGGATCAATTGGACATCATCAAAGTAAACATTTTTGTGATTGAAAGGACATCAAGAAAGTGAAAATGCAACCAGAGTACAAGAAAAATTTGCAACCCATATATCTGATAAAGAATTTGTATGTATATAAGGAATTATTACAACTCAATTATAGAATAACACATAACTCAATTTAAAATTGACAAAGGTGAATAGACATTTATCCGAAGAAGATATACAAATACCCAACAAACACACGACAAGATATTCTACATCATTAACCACCAGGAAAATGCAAATTAAAACCACAGTGAGATACCCCTAAGATGGCTATAATAACAAATAAACAAACAAAAAATGGAAAATAAGTGTTGGAGAGGATATAGAAATATTTGAACCCTCATACACTGCCTGTGGGAATGTAAAGTAGAAAACAGACACTTTGGAATATAGTCTGGCAGTTCTTCAAAAAGTTAAACATAGGGACTTCCCTGGCGGTCCAGTGGTTAAGACTCCACGCTTCCACTGCAGGGGGCGCAGGTTTGATCTCTGGCCGGGGAACTAAGATTCTGCATGCCGCGCAGTGCGGCCAAAAAATGAAAAATAAATAAATAAGTAACGTAAAATAAACAGGACTTAAAAAAAAAGTTAAGCATAGAGTTACCATATGACTCAGCAATTTTACTCCTAGGTATATACCCACACAAAAACTTCGTACATGAATGTTCATAGCAACATTATTGATAATAGACAAAAAAGTGAAAACAGCCCATATGTCTATCAGTTGAAGAGCAGATAAATAAGAAGTGGTATATCCATACAATGGAATACTATTCAGCAATTAAAAGGAATGAAGTACTGATTCATGCTACAACATAGATGAATCTTGAAAACTTTACTGTAAGTGAAAGAAGCCAGTCATTAAGGGCCACATATTGTATGATTCCATTTATATGAAATGTCCAGAATAAGCAAATCTATGGAGACAAAAAGTCTGTTAGGTTGCCTAGGGCTGGGAGGGATGGGGGTTTGGAGGGTGATGGCTAATGAGCAGGGGTTCCTTTTCTGGGGTGATAAAATGTTCTATAATTGATTGTGGTGATGGCTGCACTCCTCTGTGAGTATATGAAAAGTCATTGAATTATATACACTTTACATGGGTGAATTGTATGGTATTTTAATTACATCTCAATAAATCTGTTAAAAATAGTTTAGGGATAAAAGGTAATTGATCTGACATGGTTCTCTTATATTTTCTTCCAGCCATCTGTCCATCCCTCTTTCCATCCACCCATCTATCTATCATCTATCCATCCATCCATCCAACTCTTTCTTTATCAGTCCATGCGTTTATCCATTTACCTTGTCTTCCATCCTCTTATCCCATCCTATCTCATTTTCTCCTTCCTTGCTCACTCTATAAATCAAAAAAAAAAAAAAAAAAGATTTATTGGTTATCTGCTAAAGTCTAGGAACCATTCTAGTCCCTGACTTTCATCATGTTAGTTTGACATTTCTGGTGTCCTTATGCTTTGCAACTGCCTAGCATAAGGTGACTTTTCCAAGCTCTCCAGAGGAAATGCTCTTTATCAATCCATCTGGTAAACAGATGGATGCATACAAGTGGGGAGATTGATACGTAGTCAGGGGCATGCTGAAATGGCAGGGACATCTCACTTCTGGTCACATCTCACTTCTGATGAGTCCTCAGAATGGTGTGTAGGAAATTTTCTGGTTTTGTTTATTTGCTGTGACAACTCAGTGTTAAGTATGTATGACATTCTCTCCTACCTCCTGCCTGTGGCGCAGTGCAGGTTTGATGCCTGGTTGCTGCATTTCTCATTATGAACACAGTGTTGAGTGATTTCAAGGTTGACCTGGTCTAACACAGCTTCCTTAACGAGATTGCTCCCCTTTGTGTCATCACTAATCAGTATGTTGTCAGCCGTTCTCTTGCCCAACCTCCAGGACAGTAGTTTCATAACTTTATTGCCCATCAGAAGCACCTGACAAGCTTATTTAAAATGCGTAAGCCTGAGATTCTCTAAGAGATTCTGATTCGGTAGGTCTAGGATAGCACCCCAACTCTGTATTTTAATGAACACTCTTAATGATTCTAATTGAAATGCTCTCTGTGTCACCCTTGAGACCTTTGGTCGCATAATTCGATCTGTTAATTCAAGCATTAGTTAACAATATGGGAAATTTCTAGTTTCCCTTCTGGTGTCCTTCTCTTCAAGCGTGGAAGAGTTGCTTTATGGCTAAGAAGGAGCAAGCATTATTCTATGTGTGAACCTCTCCCACTGAGTTTAGTGGGTAGAATTTATAATGAGCTTTGAGGTTCTGGAAGGAGATAAGAACCCAACAGCCCAGCACTTCTAGGAAGCATCCATATATCCAATGATGTGGATAATCCAAACGAACTTATCCAAATAATCAGCATCTATGTTTATTTTTTATAAGATTTATTTATTTAGTTAGTTTCTTTGGTTTGTTTTGGCCACGCTGCATGGCATGGCATGTGGGATCTTAGTTCACCAACCAGGGATCGAACCCCTGCAGTGTAAACACGGAGTCTTAACCACTGGACTGCCAGGGAAGTCCAGCATCTGTGTTTAGAGGCATATTTTTAGATAACAGATTTTTGTGCCCTCTTCAATTTACTTGATAGAAAAAACAAACTCAAAATTTAGGAGACAGGATGGAGGGGTCTTAGGAAGAGAATGAACCAGGGTCAGGGGGAGTGGAAAGGGGGCAGTGTTAGCTGTAGCAAAAACTCTTCTCTGAACACAGATAACTGAGTGTTGACTCCAACATGGTGGGCAGGAAGCTTTACAGTGTCTCTAGATCTGCACGTACCTCCAAATGCTGAGTGGACACATGTTTTCCTGATGAAGACATTAATGCATCAGAGCACCAAATCCCTCACGACATCACCATCAAAATGCCTTTGTGGAACCCCTAATTACACACGAGGCTGTATAAAAAAATTGAGGCTAATGCCAGCCATCCTTGTTATTTGGGATTTTGATGTCCACAACCTTGTTGATGTACACCAACAGGGAAAGAGGAGGCTTAAACTAAATTTTAGTTAAACATGAGAGAGAAAGTACTGTATCAACATCTTACGCACGTGTATCTCTTTACATTTTGCAAAGCACTTTCATTTGCATTACAGTCCTATTTTACAGATTGAACAGAATTATTATACTTATTTAGTGGGTGAGGAAACTAGAACTTAGGTGAAGTGACTTGCCAAACCCAATTAGCTGGAAAATTGCACAGCTGAGACTTGAATCCATGTCATGTAGTTTCTTCTTCAATGCTATTTTCACATGGCTAAGAAAATGCTGCAGTTTCTGCTAAACTGTCTGGAGTTGATAATTTAGGAATCCTCGTTTGTAATTCTTTGGGGTGTGAATGATGAACTACTGAACACTGCATGAAAAGAGCTGTATAAATGTGACATGAGTGTCAGCGATTAGTGTACCCTGTGTTTTGCGAGGAACTGGATGTCCATACGGTGGGACAGGAAAATCTCAGTACTTATCCTAAAAGCCCAGGAAGCCTTCCTGAAAAGGGGCAGATTTTGTTTTTCAATTTTAGAAGTTTTTTTGAACTTTTATTTAAAAATATACATAAATCAAAGTGCACGAATCTTAAGTGTACAGCAGGCTGAATTTTCATAAACTGAACATACCTGTTTAGCTAGTACCTAGCGCTCCAGAAGTTTCTCCTTGTGATCCCTCCTAGTCACAACCCACTCTAGGGTAAACAACATCCTGATGTCTAATGTCACGGATTAATTTTGCCTGTGTTTGAACCTTATTTAAATAGAATAATAAGGTACTATCAGTTCTGCTGTAATGCTTGTTTTGGAAATGCAAATTTCCATCATGATTGATGCATTAGGGAACAATTTGAGCATCATGCAGTTTAGTGTTTGCTTATGCACAGTGTTATCCTCAAGAAACTCTAGGTGAATGCAGAAAACTGCACCCCGCTGAACTGAGCCCATAGGAATACACAACACGCACACACGCACACACCTCAAAGGTCTACCAGCCACCTCAGTTCAGCTCGCATGTTGAGAGCCACACCCAGCCATGTCTACTATTACAACACTCCATCCAATGTCAGTCAACCCTCCTTCCATCACTTTGTATATAGTAACTTGCAAGCTGCAGCCCTTCTGACACCCACTTCATAAGCAAACTTCAGCTCTTTGTAAACCTAAAGTACTGTTTATTTTAGTATTTACTCATTTCTTAATCATTTTACATGTGTAAAACCATGCTACCACTTTGATTAGATTTCTATCCTTTTTTTTTTGTTCTTTTGTGTGTCACTGGCAAGGTTTTTGAGTATTATGCCCCTAACTCTGTTTTTTTTTCCCCTTAGGCCCTATGGTTTTAACTGCATGATTTTGCATAGTGTGGTGATTTTTAGGAACACATACATCAGGTTTTAGCAGATCTTACTGTATTTCTCTTTTGTGTCTTGCTTCTTCTAACATTATGTTTGAGAGATTCATCAATATCATTACATATAGCTTTAGTTTTTTCACTTTCATTGATGTATAAGATTTCATTGTATGAATATACCACAATTCATGTATCTGTTCCGCTGGACTTTTTAGGTTGTTTTTAGATTGAGGCTATTACAAATAGTGTTACTGTGAAAAATCTTGTACAGGTCTTTTACTGGACATATATACACATTTCTATTGGATGTGAGCCCAGGAGTGGAATTGCTGGGTCTTAGAATATGTATATGATCAGTTTCCGTAGAAGTCACCAGTTTTCTAATGTTGTTGCACCAATTTATTCTCTAAACAGTGTGCACGAGGATTCCAGTGACTCTATATCCTCTCCAAAACTTGGAGTTGTCCATCTTCTTGATCTTCTGCTGTGTGTGTGTGTGTGTGTGTGTGTGTGTGTGTGTGTGTGATTTCATCATGAATTTACTTACATTTCCCTGATGACTAAAGTGTAATTATCTTTGCATATGTTTATTGACCACTTGTATATTCTCTTTTGTGAAATGCCTTTAGAAGTCTTTTGGCCATTTAAAAAAATTGAGTCAATTGCCTTTTTTTCCCTTTATTTGTAAGCATTCTTTATATATTCCAGGTTAAGAGTCTTTTGTTGGTTTTATATATTGCAAATATGTTCTCCCCCTCTGTGGCTTCCATATTTTACTCTTTTAATGATGTTTTCTGATGAACAGACGTTTTTCATTTTCATTAAGTCCTGTTTATCAATCTTTTCCTTCATTGTTAGTGGTTTCTGTGTCCTTGTTAAGAAGTGTTTGTTTACACCAAGGTCACGAAGGTATCACTCTATATTATCTTCTAGACCTTTTACTTTTTTACTTTTCCCATTTACATCTCCACTCCATTTAAAACTAATTTTTGTGTATGATATGATATAGGGATGAAGATTTTTTTTTTCTGTGTGAATATCTAATTGACCCAGCAACACTGATTGAAAAGATCACCATTTCCCCAATGATGTGCAGTGCAATCTTTGTCATAAATCAGATGTCCAGTGGTTTATTTGTTTCTTGGGCCAATACTGTAATGTCTTAATTAGTGAAGTTTTATAATTCTTGTTGCTGATAATGTAATTTTTAAAAAATTTTTATTTATTTATTTATTTTCATTTTTGGCTTCATTGGGTCTTCATTGCTGCATGCAGGCTTTCTCCAGGTGCAGAGAGCAGAGGCTACTCTTCATCGCGGTGCACGGGCTTCTCATTGCGGTGGCTTCTCTTGTTGCAGAGCATGGGCTCTAGACGCACAGGCTTCAGTAGTTGTGGGTCGCGGGCTGTAGAGCGCAGGCTCAGTAGTTGTGGGTCGCAGGCTGTAGAGCGCAGGCTCAGTAGTTGTGGCTCACATGCTTAGGTGCTCTGCGGCATGTGGGATCTTCCCGGACCAGGATTTGAACCCGTGCCTCTTGCATTGGCAGGCAGATTCTTAACCACTGCACCACCAGGAAAGCCCTGGTAATGTAATTTTAGTAAGTAGCAGGAGACAGAGGCTGTATTAAGTTTATGTGGTCATTGCAGAACATGAACTCTCCATTTATTTTTACTAAATATATTTGATTTTTGTTGCAAAGACACTTACGAGCAGCAGGACTTTAAGGCTCATTTGTGAAAACTCCTGAGAATAAGAGGACTATCCATGTTATTATACTATATCAGAAGAAAATTACCCTCACACTCCCTGGCTTGAGCCTCTTGTGCGGGCAGAATAAGTTCATTTTTTTCCAATTTCGCAAGGAACAAATGCATCCTACTACTGCATGCCCTATTCTAATCCTTTTAGGCCTAATCAGCAGGCTATGAACACATCCCCAAGCCCCAGGATTAGAAGTCAAGACAAAAGCCCATAAGACAAGGCATTGAATCCTATTTTTTACTTTTATGAAAATAATAATGTCTCTGGAAAGTAAAAGTGTGTTTATTTTGAAAATATTTTTTATACAATGAGGAAATTTTAAAAGTTACCAAAAAGGGCGAGCTGCTCAAGAGGGGGTGGGGGAAGCTGCCGCGGCCGGTCGCCTTTCTCCGCTGCTGCTGGTTGGCTCATTTCAATAAAAGTGTTTTTTCTCTCTCGCTCGCTCTCCCCGGGGGAACAGGCGGAGGCGTCAGTCCGCAGCCGCCGAGTGAAAAAGCGACGCATACGCAGTGAGCGTCTCCTCAGCTTCGCACGGCCCGGCCCCAGAGAAGAAGGAGCCCGTGTCCGGCCGGGCCGCCGCAACCGGGCGTCGGCGCCTCCCTGCCCACCTCACTCCCGCCGCGGCTCCTCCAAGGGGATTAGTGGGCCGCCTGCGCGGCTCGGCAGCCCGGGAGCCATGTTGTCCGGGGGGCTTGACAACGCGTGAGGGACCCGCGGCCCCTCCCGGAGGCTCGGACCCTCGGCGTGAGCTGGAAGGCTGCTGCGGCGGCGGAGGCCTGCGCCTCGGAGGCGCCTCGGGTCTGCCAGCCGCTGGGACCCGGACCTGCATCCGGTCGCCGCGGGCGTCGGAGGAGCCGCTTTCCTTGTGCGCCTCGCCTCGCCAGCTCTCGGGACGCGGCCCCCGCACTTGCTGGATTTTTCAAGTCACATTCAGTTGATAGGATGAAAAAATTTAAGAGAAGGCTATCCCTCACGCTTCGAGGAAGCCAGACTATTGATGAATCGTTGTCTGAATTGGCTGAACAAATGACTATTGAAGAAAACAGCAGCAAAGATAATGAGCCTATCGTGAAGAATGGCAGACCTCCAACCTCTCACAGTATGCATTCCTTCCTCCACCAGTACACAGGGTCCTTCAAGAAGCCTCCATTGCGGAGACCACATAGCGTTATTGGAGGAAGCCTTGGCTCCTTCATGGCAATGCCCAGAAATGGAAGCAGATTAGATATTGTTCATGAAAATCTAAAAATGGGATCAGATGGTGAGAGTGACCAAGCTTCTGGGACATCATCTGATGAAGTCCAGTCACCTACGGGTGTTTGTCTTAGAAATCGTATACATAGACGGATCTCAATGGAGGATTTAAATAAGCGGTTATCACTGCCTGCGGATATCAGAATACCTGATGGATATCTTGAAAAGTTGCAGATAAACAGTCCACCATTTGATCAACCAATGAGCCGAAGGTCTCGGAGAGCTTCCTTATCAGAAATTGGGTTTGGAAAAATGGAAACCTACATCAAATTGGAAAAGCTTGGAGAGGGTACATATGCAACAGTATATAAAGGAAGAAGTAAATTGACAGAGAATTTGGTGGCATTGAAAGAGATCCGGTTGGAACATGAAGAAGGTGCACCCTGCACAGCAATAAGAGAAGTTTCACTATTAAAGGATCTAAAACATGCAAATATAGTAACGTTACATGACATTGTTCACACAGATAAATCTTTGACTCTGGTCTTTGAGTATCTGGATAAAGATCTAAAACAGTACATGGATGACTGTGGAAACATCATGAGTATGCACAATGTTAAGCTGTTTTTATACCAAATTCTACGTGGTTTGGCATATTGCCACAGAAGAAAGGTGTTACACCAAGACTTAAAACCACAGAACCTCCTCATTAATGAAAAAGGAGAATTAAAGCTAGCAGATTTTGGACTAGCCAGAGCCAAGTCAGTTCCCACAAAGACCTACTCAAATGAAGTTGTCACGCTGTGGTACCGGCCGCCTGATGTGCTTCTCGGTTCCTCAGAGTACTCAACACAGATTGACATGTGGGGTGTTGGTTGCATTTTCTTTGAAATGGCTTCTGGAAGACCTCTGTTTCCAGGATCAACTGTGGAAGATGAACTGCACTTAATTTTCCGACTGCTAGGAACTCCATGTCAGGAAACTTGGCCAGGTGTTTCTTCAAATGATGAGTTCAAGAACTACAACTTTCCAAAATATAAACCACAGCCTCTAATTAACCATGCACCCAGGTTAGACTCTGAAGGAATCGAGTTGATAACAAAATTTCTTCAGTATGAATCTAAGAAAAGGGTTTCAGCAGAAGAGGCCATGAAACATGTGTACTTTCGAAGTCTGGGACCAAGGATACATGCTTTACCTGAAAGTGTATCAATATTCAGTTTGAAAGAGATTCAGTTGCAAAAGGACCCGGGTTTTCGAAATTCTTCTTATCCAGAGACAGGTGTGTTTGTCATAAACCATTTCACGTGTCGATCATGAAATTTTGCGTGGAACCAAGTTTTGGGTTTATAAATTGATCGGTAAAATTATTGATGTAAAAAACAATGTACAGTGCATTCCACAGCTGTGTATGTTTAGCATTGCACATACTCACTTTCCTGTATGATGTGGGCAGCTCAGTAATTCTTCAGAGAGAAATCTGACTCAGTCAAATCAGGGATCCTGAAAGCTGCAGATGGCACAAAGACCTTTTACAAGTGGCCTGGCTTGATCACTGCACACGCCATCCCTGGCACCTGAGGCAGAAGACACATCTTGTGCTTCCCTAGTCATCAGGTTCATCACTTCGAAGCATAGAAGCTATAGACTGACCCCATCAACAAAAGGGTCATTTAAGACAGTGCCGATCACTCTTACCGTGGAATATTAGCTTTTGCTGGTGGGAACATTAGCTTCATAGAGTCAACAAATACTGTATGTGGGATAAAACTGAACCTTGAACTGCCTCATAAAATGACTTTATATTTTAGGACATGGGAAGAACAGAAGACAGAGCATGCTCTTTTAAGTCTGGTAACATGGTTTCAAGCCCAGCCCCCCAGCCTTTCTTATCAATCAAGGACTCAGATCTGAAGGCAATTATTTCTTTTGGTGGACTTGGAATCTTCGTTTGTCTACACTGTCCACTTCACAGTGGAGTCTTTTTATTTCAGACCTACAAATTGTTTTTATATTTGTTGTCACAGTGTGACAATTTTTTTGTACAGTTGGTTTTAAGGTCTTCTCTGCCATTAGAGCCAGTAGGTTACAGCTGTTGATGTAACTGTAGCTGCAATTTTTGTGCAGGACTGAGAAACACAATGCATTATTTATTGCGGAATCATTGCTGCTAAATAACTACTGTCTGTTTATTTAACACAACAGTTGAATGCCTGAAGAAGTTGCAGTGGCTTTATTATACGTGAATGCATCTGTTTCTCCTCACAAATTGTTTTACTGCTGCATTTTTTCTTTGTTTGTTTTTAAAATTAAAGTACAGTGTTTCCTGGAATGTAAATCCAGCTTTGCTTAACAGTAAAATAAGTGAGCCAACTTGAACACTCTTACATTCATGCTATATAATTTTTTTATTGGACATTGGCAAATAGAGTAGTAAGAAATTGATAAGCACATTATGTTTAGGAAAGCATGTGATGCAGAAGTTGATTCAAGCAAGTGAATACCTGACATTTTGGAGATCTCGCATTAAATACCAGTAAATTAAAGCACCAAAATTATTTATTTTTATTTTTCCTCATTTTAGAAATATTTACTGCATATTATTGGATATTTGTATACTAATACACTTACCTATTTTACATCATGCTTTAATTTAGTTAAAACTAAACCATACAAGTCCAGTCAAACATCAGAGGTCTTGTTTTGTTTATTTGTTTTAAATACAATTCTTTTATTAGAATGGATGATACTTCATTGGGGAACAGTTTTATTTTTTAAAATTTAAAAAAAAAAGAAAAAAAAAAAAAAAAGTTACCAAAAAAAGAAAAATTACCCATAATCCCACAGCCCAGAAATAATCATTGTTAACATTTTTGTCTGTGCTCACAGATCTTGCAGAAATGCATCTTTTATCTTCTGTTTGTGAATTTGTTATACTATTAACCATGGAGTATAAAAATTATTTTAAGCCAAAATCCTAGATATTTTATATAAAACATGTTCTCATTTATATTTAAAATAATTTTGAGGAATTAAAGGGTAATTGGCAATATATAAAGGTCTACAATTTGGTCATCATTCTAAAACAAAAAATTTCAGCATCCGCAGTTATTCCAATTTTGAATAAAATTACACACTCAGATCTTCAAAGAAGGAATGGATGATTTTTTCTTTATCATATTAGGTCCCTAGAACTGATATAACAGAATACCATAAACACAGTGGCTTAAACAACAGAATTTATTCTCTCACAGTTCTGGAAGCTAGAAGTCTGAAATCAAGGTGTCAGCTAGGCCATGCTCTTCTGGGACCCTGGGGAGAATCCTTCCTCGTCTCTCTGTTTCTGGTGGTGGCCGGCAATCCTTGGTGTCCCCTGGCTTGCAGCTGCATCACTGTGATCTCTGCCTCTGTCATCACATGGCAGGCTCTCTGACTGTCTGTCTCTGTGTCTCTCTTTCTTCTTTTCATAAGGACATCAAACATATTGGATTTAGGACCCACTCCAATTGACTATGACCTCATACTTGATTACATCTGCAAAGACTGAATTTCCACATAAGGACACATGCTTTGGGGGTGATACAATTCAACCTATAACACCATTTCCTGTCCTTACCCACTCCACCAGGGGTGGGTGTACTTGCCAGGACATCTACCTTTCAGTGTGACCAGCAGAGATGCCTCAGACAGGCATGTTCTGTGACACATCTTGGGGGAGTCACCCTCTGCAGTGCCCTGACCACCACCTTCCCTGCTCCTCTCACCACCACTAGCCTTATTACCTCTCTACTCCCCTTTTCTTAACCTCATCCCAACGTCTCTGCTAAATAGTTTCGAGAGTCTTTACTAGAACTGATGGCCTCTCTCCAGTTTTTATAAGAATACAAACTAAGGGTAGAGATAGAACTATGGGAAGGAAACAGGTTTGTTTCTTTTTTGTTGTTAAATTTCCAGATTGAGATTCAGAAACAATTACTGAGTGTCTCTTTTATGCAGCCACTGAGCCAGTTTCCTCTGATATGTGTGACATCCTTTATTTTAAATGTTATGCAATTTTTACTGATGAGGAGAGAGTTTAAGTAGGTTGAATCACACGGTAGGTAAATTTCAGAGTAGGGTTTTAAATCCCTAAATGACAACTGGAAGATAGGAAGATGATAATAAATATTCTGGCCCCATTTTGGATGTTCGACTGCTGGCAGCACCCAAGCCCCACCCTCCTTCATCCCCTTGTGTCCCATCTCTGGGTAAGCCAACAGAAAAACGGACTCTCTGCTTCCCTGGGTGCTGGTGGCAAACTCAAACCATGCAAACCCAGCCACTGCTCACTCTGGCCCCGCCCCCAACCACGACAGAAACCAAAGCCATTTGCCCCTCCCTTTCAGGATGGCTTGGGTGCCTGCTTTCCCCAGAAATCCTCATTATGTGAGTAATACAACTTTTTATACCCTCTTGGTACACGTGTGGCATCATCATTTCTCAACACCTGAAGCGCTTTTGCAGAAGGTGGTGGCGTTCTGCAGGGCAACCACAGATAAAAATATTCAAGCAAATTGAGTGCTGTTGTGCTAATCCTCAGAGGACTGCTATGAACATATAGTCAGTGTACGTTTCGCTGAGGAGACTTGAAGCCATGCATTTATTTATTTATTTATTTTTATTATTATTATTTTTTAACATATTTATTGGAGTATAATTGCTTTACAATGGTGTGTTAGTTTCTGCTTTATAACAAAGTGAATCAGTTATACATATACATTTATCCCTATATCTCTTCCCTCTTGCATCTCCCTCCCTCCCACCCTCCCTATCCCACCCGTCTAGGTGGTCACAAAGCACCGAACTGATCTCCCTGTGCTATGCGGCTGCTTCCCACTAGCTATCTATTTTACATTTGGTAGTGTATATATGTCCATGCCACTCCCCTCTCACTTTGTCCCAGCTTCCCCTTCCCCCTCCCCGTATCCTCAAGTCCATTCTCTAGTAGGTCTGCGTCTTTATTCCCATCTTGCCCCTAGGTTCTTCATGACCATTTTTTTTTTTTAGATTCCATATATATGTGTTAGCATATGGTATTTGTTTTTCTCTTTCTGACATATTTCACTCTGTATGACAGACTCTAGGTCCATCCACCTCACTAGAAATAACTCCATTTCGTTTCTTTTTATGGCTGAGTAATATTCCATTGTATATATGTGCCACATCTTCTTTATCCATTCATCTGTTGATGGACACTTAGGTTGCTTCCATGTCCTGGCTGTTGTAAATAGAGCTGCAGTGAACATTGTGGTACATGACTCTTTTTGAATTATGGTTTTCTCAGGGTATATGCCCAGTAGTGGGATTGCTGGGTTGTATGGTAGTTCTATTTTTAGTTTTTTAAGGAACCTCCATACTGTTCTCCATAGTGGCTGTATCAATTTACATTCCCACCAACAGTACAAGAGGGTTCCCTTTTCTCCACATCCTCTCCAGCATTTACTGTTTGTAGATTTTTTGATGATGGCCATTCTGACCGGTGTGAGATGATATGTCATTGTAGTTTTGATTTGCATTTCTCTAATGATTAATGATGTTGAGCATTCTTTCATGTGTTTGCTGGCAATCTGTATATCTTCTTTGGAGAAATGTCTATTTAGGTCTTCTGCCCATTTTTGCATTGGGTTGTTTGTTTTTTTGATATTGAGCTGCATGAGCTGCTTGTAAATTTTGGAGATTAATCCTTTGTCAGTTGCTTCATTTGCAAATATTTTCTCCCATTCTGAGGGTTGTCTTTTCTTCTTGTTTATGGTTTCCTTTGCTGTGCAAAAGCTTTTAAGTTTCATTAGGTCCCATTTGTTTAGTTTTGACCTTATTTCCATTTCTCTAGGAGGTCGGTCAAAAAGGATCTTGCTCTGATTTATGTCATAGAGTGTTCTGCCTATGTTTTCCTCTAAGAGTTTAATAGTGTCTGGCCTTACATTTAGGTCTTTAATCCATTTTGAGTTTATTTTTGTGTATGGTGTTAGGGAGTGTTCTAATTTCATTCTTTTACATGTAGCTGTCCAGTTTTCCCAGCACCACTTATTGAAGAGGCTGTCTTTTCTCCACTGTATATGCTTGCCTCCTTCATCAAAGATAAGGTGACCATAGGTGCGTGGGTTTATCTCTGGGCTTTCTATCCTGTTTCATTGATCTGTATTTCTGTTTTTGTGCCAGTACCATACTGTCTTGATTACTGTGGCTTTGTAGTACACTCTGAAGTCAGGGAGTCTGATTCCTCCAGCTCCGTTTTTCTTTCTCAAGATTGCTTTGGCTATTCGGGGTCTTTTGTGTTTCCATACACATTGTGAAATTTTTTGTTCTAGTTCTGTGAAAAATGCCAGTGGTAGTTTGATAGGGATTGCATTGAATCTGTAGATTGCTTTGGGTAGTAGAGTCATTTTCACAATGTTGATTCTTCCATTCCAAGAACATGGTATATCTCTCCATCTATTTGTATAATCTTTAATTTCTTTCATCAGTGTCTTATAATTTTCTGCATACAGGTCTTTTGTCTCCTTAGGTAGGTTTATTCCTAGATATTTTATTCTTTTTGTTGCAATGGTAAATGAGAGTGTTTTCTTAATTTCACTTTCAGATCTTTCATCATTAGTGTATAAGAATGCAAGAGATTTCTGTGCATTAATTTTGTATCCTGCTACTTTACCAGATTCATTGATTAGCTCGGGTAAACTAGTAGTTTTCTGGTAGCGTCTTTAGGATTCTCTATGTATAGTATCATGTCATCTGCAAACAGTGACAGCTTTACCTCGTCTTTTCCAATTTGGATTCCTTTTATTTCTTTTTCTTCTCTGATTGCTGTGGCTAAAACTTCCAAAACTATGTTGAAAAATAAGCCATGCATTTATAACTCAGGCCCTTCCTCCCCTGGCTGTGTACTTGGTGGGGCTGGTGGTAGAGAAAAGGTTCCCCCCATCTTGGCAGCATCTGTTTTTTTCTCTGTCATTTCACTGGTCTGTGTTCATTACTCATCAATAAAGGTCTTCAGTCTTGCCCTCAGTATCCAATTTGCTTATTCAGTGCTGTTTGGTTATTATCCCAAGACCCTAAATCCATATGCACTTGGTGTAAAGCCCCACAAGCTGATTGATTATGCATACCACCATATGCATTCTCCAGCAGTTTTTTTTTTTTTCCTCTAAGGGAGGATTTATTTGTTTTGTAGAGAAATTAGTGGCTGTATGTATTGCATGTGTGTTCATACAAAATGCAGGATTAATTGTAAAATTGCACGGAGTTCTGAAAGTGCATTATGCAAAATGCAAAAACTGGTTGTATTATGAACATTTGAATTAACATGTCTGCATACAAAAATATTCAGGGAATTTGTGGTTCAGTTAAAGTGACACCAGAATTGAGCTTTTTAAAAACAGACCATTCCCAGCATAATGATTCTGTAATTTATTCAGACTCATACATCTACCACTGTTGAATTTTGTGTTAAATAACCCACCTGGGGTATATGAAACAGCTTACACTAATTTAAATCCTTGGAATAAGCCCAACTGTATAATCTTGGCCTCAGCCGTTTAAATACTTGAGGAGGGTACAAGGGATATTTAGCATATATTTGGCTATATATTCAACTCTAGTACATAGGGATTATCCTCAGATACATGGCAGCCTTCAGATGGCATTTGGAATCCCATTCTGGTTGCCCTCTGACCACCCAGCTTACACAGAAGTCCCTTTTCCCCCATGTCTCAGTGGGCTTAGGAATGTAGGCTCATTTCTAGGAGTCTAAGCATAGCACAATTACAAAGGAATTCACAAAACAAGCCGTGGATTCATATCAGCTCCCAAAGAATAACCTAGATAGGTCTGAGTGGGTCAGACCGAGGTAGCTCCCGCATAGTGCTGGCCACACTGAATACAGCAATGATTGGTGGTACTGGAGGCAAACATTGCCATGGCCATGGTAGACCTTTCTGTACAAGGATGACCCTCAGATAGTGGCATGCAGGTAGCACAGTATTTTTCCAGTTATGAGGGTGGGCTGCTTGGAGCCATCCACACTGCCCACACCATGTCTGAAAGGTGGCTGCCTCAGGTTCCATGTTATCTCTGGCAGTGACCACGTGGGGGTCAGAGTCACGAATGACCTTGACCTGTCATATGTAGGTGTCAACCAGCTTGTCTGGCTTATGGGAAGTGGGAAAGCAGAATGTTGAAATGTTGGGCATGGGGATCCAAGTTGGTGTTATAGAAATCATGCTGTTGACAAACAGCGATGCTGATGGGATGATAGGTTTAAGTAACAGCAGCAAGTTTGGTGTTAGAAACAACAAAATAGCAAAATGTTTATGCAGGCAGAGTATATTCAGGGTTTGTGTCTCCATACCTCTACAAGCCAGAAATGGGCCTGTTCAACAGCAGGTTTTAGGCATAAGGAAACCTTTTTGGACTTAGAGTTTTGGGATATTTTGCTCTCTTCAGGCATCCTACTGAATGAATGGAGAATCATAATAATTTTGTGAGTGGAGATTTCTAAATCTGGTTTTAAAGAAAAGAAAACAAGAGGTTCAGAGAAGTTAGTATATATAGCTAACACGAAGTTAGTATATATAGCTAACGTGAGGTGAAACTCAGACTCCTGAGTCCAAGGGCAGGGCTCTTTTCTGGGGCTGAGAGTTCTGGCTCCTGAAACTGGCCCAACCATGGAGGTAGGTAATATTACTCCTTTCTGCTTTGTGGTTCCTCATCCTAGAGAGAGGACGGAAGTAAGAGAGGATTTTTTAAAACTTATTTTTAAAGATTCCATTAAACAGGTTGGAGTATAGGTGCATTCTTGGGTGTAACAAAGGGGAGAACATAGTCTGATTATTTTTTCTTTTTATTAAAAGGGCAAACATAATACAAAAGCCTTTTATTTGCAGTTTTGGAATTTAGCAACTATAAACACATTTAAGGGGATCCAGCTACAACTGAAATTCTTATCAGAATGATTAGAAGCTCTTGGACAAAAGGCAATTTTTTAATTGAAGAATAGTTGATTTATAATATTGTATTAGTTTCAGGTATACAGAAAAGTGATTCAGCTATATATATACATATTTTTTACAGAGTATTTTCCAATATAGGTGATTACAAGTTATTTAATGTAATTCCCTGTGTTATACAGTAAATCCTTGTTGCTTATCTATTTTATGTATAGTAGTTTATCCCATAATCCTAATTTATCCTCCCACCTCCCCTTCTCCTTTGGTAACCATAAGTTTGTTTTATATGTCTGTGAGTCTCTTTCTGTTTTGTATATAGATTCATTTGTATTATTTTTTAGATTCCACATATAAGTGATATCATACAATATTTGTCTTTCTCTGTCTGACTTACTTCACTTAGTATGATCATCTCTAGGTCCATCCACGTCGCTGAAAATGGCAATATTTCATTCTTTATTACGCCTGAATAATATCCCATTATATATATATGTATATATGAATAATATCCCATTATATATATATGGCTGAATAATATCCCATTTATATATATATATATATATATATATTTATTTATTTATTTATTTATTTATTTATTTTAAAAATGGGACATAAGTATATCACATCTTAAAACAATCATTTGTCGTTGGGCACTTGGGTTGTTTCCATGTCTTGGCTAATGTACATAGTGCTGCTGTGAACATTGGGGTGCATGTATCTTTTCGAATTAGAGTTTTCATCTTTTCTGGAAATATACCCAGGAGTGGGATTGCTGGATTATATGGTAACTCTATTTTAGTTTTTTAAGGAACCTCTGTATTGTTTTCCATAGTGGCTGCACCAATTTACATTCCCACCAACAGTGTGGGAGGGTTCATTTTTCTCTACACCCTCTCCAGCATTTGTTATTTGTAGGCATTTTGATGATGGCCATTCTGACAGGTGTGAGATGATACCTCACTGTGGTTTTTAAAAAACATTTTTATTGAAGTATAGTTGATTTCAATGTTGTGTTAGTTTCTGATATACAGCAAAGTGATTCAGTTATTCTTTTTCATTATGGTTTATTACAGGATATTGAACATGGTTCCCTGTGCTATACAGTAGGACCTTGTTTTTTATCTATTTTATATATAGTGGTTTGTATCTGCTAATCCCGAACTCCTAATTTATCCCTCCCCTACCCCCTTTCCCCTTTGGTAACCATAAGTTTGTTTTCTATGTCTGTGAGTCTGTTTCTGTTTTGTAAATAAGTTCATTTGTATCATATTTTAGGTTCCACATATAAGTGATATCATATGATATTTGTTGTTCTCTTTCTGACTTTCTTCACTTCGTATGATAATCTCTAGGTCTATCCATGTTGCTGCAAATGGCATTATTTCATTCTTTTTTATGGCTGAGTAGTATTCCATTGTATATATATACACACCACATCTTTTTTTATCTATTTATCTGTCGATGAACATTCAGATTGCTTCCATGTCTTGGCTGTTGTAAATAGTGCTGCAATGAACACTGGGGTGCATGTATCTTTTCGAATTAGGGTTTTGTCTAGATATATGCCTAGGAGTGGGATTTCTGGGTTGTATGGTAGCTCTGTTTTTAGTTTTTTAAGGAACCTCCATACTGTTCTCCATAGTGGCTGCACCAATTTACATTCCCACCAACAGTGTGGGAGGGTTTCCTTTTCTCCACACCTTCTCCAGCATTTATTATGTGTAGACTTTTTAATAGTGGCCATTCTGATGGGTGTGAGGTGATACCTCATTGTAGTTTTGATTTGCATTTCTCTAATAATTAGTGATTTTGAACATCTTTTCATGTACTTATTGGCCATCTGTATGTCTTCTTTGAAGAAATGTCTATTTAGGTCTTCTGCCCATTTTTAGATTGGGTTGTTTATTTTTTTATATTGAGTTGTATGAACTGTATGTATATCTTGGACATTATTAACCCCTTGTCGGTCGCATCATTTGCAAGTATTTTCTCCCATTCCATAGGTTGTCTTTTCATTTTGTTGATGGTTTCCTTTGCTGTGAAAAGCTTTTAAGTTTGATTAGGTCCCACTTGTTTATTTTTGCTTTTATTTCTGGACAAAAGGAATTTTTTATTTCATTCTAGAGCAACTGGATATCCCTGTATAGCTATTAATTAGACAAGATAAGCTGTTGAACCCTTCTGTCCTTATAGGGTGATGGAGAAGGTAGGGAATGAGCTGGAGGTATGTGGGCACTGGGCAGGCCTACCCTTTATTAACTTATTTGCTTCATGGCACACTCCTTCACTAGTTTGTCCAGGAGGGCCAAATATAGGGGTTTTTTTTGTGTTTTTTTTTAAAAACATATTTTCACATTATACATTCAGAAGGAGAAAGAGAAGATAATTCACTATAAGAAATTTTAATGATTAAATGTTGTATTGAGAAGCCCTGGATAACTGTCTCCTGGGAGTTATACAGTCTCATCTCTGGTGGGGAGAGAAGAACCAGCTCAGAATGGAGCCTGGAGCAATTAAAAAAACTACAACAGGTCATGACTCTGACTATGGGAGAAATAATACTTGGATGAGAACCCTCCAGGTGATTCTCTTTAAATGGTGAACCCCCAGAATCTTGGGTCCCTTCTCTGTGCATGGCAGTCTCCCCCATTCACCTCTCCAGACTCAACATGATTGTTGTTTCTCCTTCCCTAGTCCTCCTGCTACCACAGGGGGCACTCATCAGGCTCTGGGCTAAAATTGGGAGTTAGGTGATGCACAAAGTCAAGGTCTAGTCAGGAAAATAGAGATGATGCAAGGTATTTCAAACAGAGGGATTTAATACAGGGAATTACATAAGTATCAGAAGGCTGAAAGAGCAAAAAGGGACCCTGAAGTAACCCAGATATTAGCAACTGTAGAAAGCAGTTACTAAGCCTAGGACTGGGGAAATAAAAAAGGAAGGGGTAGGATCACTGGACTGTGGGAGCTCGGAGAAGAGGCCCCTGGTAGCTGGTGTTCAGATCTCGGAGGGGTGCCCTCTGGCTTATGCTTGAACCTCAGACCAGGGGTGCTGTGGCTGGTTCTTAGACCTTAAGGGAGTTGAGTGCTGCTGAGTTTGAGAGTGTGAGTAGGAGCTGGAGTTTGAAGCCACTGCTGCCTTCTGGTGCTGGAGGAATACTGACAAGAACTGGAAACAGAAAGAAGTCCATTCTTCCCCTCCTCTTCCTCCTCCATTCTAGTAGAAATTGCTCAGAATTGAGGAGCAAAACAAGCTTAATGATCAGCCCTGGACCATCCTGGAGAGGAACATAGAAAACCCGGGTTTCACAGTAATAAGCAGACATTTGGACTTGCCACTGGTAGCCTCTAGGCCAGGACTTGGTTGGCGGTAAGGAAAGCCCAGAGAAGGGGCTAGTGGAGCAGTAGATGGGAGGCTCACAACAGCCCAGAACCCTGGCCTCGAGGCCCATTGCATGGTGTGGCTGAGGCTAATTTATATAATCCTTGCTTCCATCCATTGTGATTGGCTCAGAACTGAAGGAAGACCTAATTGTCAAGGAGGTAGAGGGTAAGCAATTGGAATAGATGCTAGATACGGTACACATGTCACCCAGCTATACTGGGAGATGCATGAGAGAAGGCTTAGGGAGCAAAGCCTTGCCTGCCCCACAGTTCAGTATTAAGTGAGCAGTGGATGGGGTGGATAGAAGGAAGAGAGGGGGGGGGAGGGGAAGGAGATGAATGAAAGGGAGAGAGCAGGGCAGGAAGGAAGGAAGGAAAGAAAGGAGGGAGGGAGAGAAGGAAGGCAGGCAACAGGCAGGCAAATAAAGCCTTGCCCCAGCTCCCAGCTGAAGGGCCGTATAGAGGGAGAATAGAAGTGTACAGCCTTTCCTGCCTGGCTCACCAAGAACTCTCTGCAGAGATTATGATGCCAATAGTAAAGAACTTTGTCTTGATTTCTTCACTTAATAAAGATTCAGAAACAGTGGAACACTGAGCTGCTATAGAAGGCAGAACCTAGTGCCGGCTGTGTTCTTTGGGCAGGGATCCCCGCATGGGGACCCCTTGATTGCTCAGGGCGACTGCTCCCTTCTCAGCAGCTTGTACCCAGGCCTGTCCCTGACTGTGGCCAGCTACCCACTGACTCAGCGCCCTTGACCTCACACTCCTGTTGATGGTTGCAGAATACCCTTCAGGCTGGGCCTAGTAATAACCACTCTCACCCCTAAAATTTGTGAGAAAAAAAGCACCAACTTAGTAGAAGAGTGGAAAAAGGACTTGAATAGACAGGTCACAGAAAGGTGAAACACAAATGGCTCTGAAACAAATGAAAAGATGCCCAACCTCACTCTTTTTTTTAATTGAGGTGTCACTGACATATAAAATTATACTAGTTTCAGGTGTACAACATAAGGAGTCAGTATTTGTATATCAGCCTCAATAAGAGAAATGCAAATTACAAGCACCAGATTGCACAGATCAAAAAGTTTAACCTCATACATTCGTCTTGGGGTATAAAGTGGTAACTCCTCTGTAGGGAATGGTTTGGAAATATCTACCAAAACTGACCCAGCAGCAATTCCACTTCTCGGAATTTGTCATTCACATATACTTTCATACATGTGAAATGAAATGTTATACAAAAATATTTATTGTGACATTGTTTGTATTAGCAAAAATTAGAATGGACATAATACCCATCAGAAGGAGTCAGGTAAATAAATTATGGTATATAAATTCAGAAATTTCCACAGCCATTAAAAAGGATGAAGCAGCATTACATGTACTTACATGGAACAATCCCCAATATATAAAACCTTAATAAAATAAGGAAATGAACAGTGTGTGTAGTGTTTGTGTTCAAAATAATACATATTTCAGAATGAAGAGTTAAAAACCATTTTAAATATATATGTGTATGTATGTATTTGTATGTGTGCATGTGTATATATGGATATATATATGTTTATGCTTCTGTGTGCATAGAATATCTCTGGGAGTAGAAATAAGGAACTGGAAACAGACCTTCTAGGGAGAGGAATTGGGTGGACTGGTCATGGGGGTTGGGAGATAGAGATTTACTTTTCCTTGCTTACTCTTCGATACATTTGAATTTTATATTTTGCCTTACTCTTTGGTACATTTGAATTTTATATTGCGCGTTACCTGGTCAAAAAATAAACAGATTAAAATCTGGGGGAAAAATCCATTCTGAGTCTTGTTGGATGGACAGTCTTGCTGGAGGGCAGGCCTTCTTCCACTGAGGGAGGGTTTATCCAGAGGATGGAAATTACTGGAAGGTATGTGCTTAAGAGAGTGGAATAGCTAGCCATGGCTGGCCCTTCTGGCTCACGCGCTGGTGATGGTCAAAATCAAGGCAGTCCACATTTCCTTAGCTCTCTCTGCTCCTGTGTCCTCCACGGCCGGGCTTTCAGTGCTCTGGGTCCTCCTTCTCCAGAATGGAGCTCTTTGAGCACAGAAGCCAGTTCTTCCTATCCAGTTTTACCAGCCTCTGACATTACGTCCAGTGCACGGAAAAATCCTCCACATTGGGAAACACCCTGAGGTCATGACTTATCTTTTTTACGTGGAATTCCTGTATCTGTAACTGCAAGTCAGCCTTTTCATCTCTCCAGTATCCCTAGCACTTAACCCGGTGCCCTGTCCGTAGTAGGAGCTCAGTGATGTTGAATGATGAGTCACGAAGATGATTAGTTTAAGATCAGATCCTTCCCAGCCCTTACAGCAAGAACGGAGCCAAGTCTTCCCAAATGGAACACAGGGCAGCCCCCTAGGGGAGGGAGGTGGAGGCTCTGCAATGAAAGATGCCAACAGCCAAGGTCAGTCCTCCACCCAGGAGTGTCATGGGAGAGGGGACTGTCACAGTTCCATCACCACTTCAAGCTCCGTTGCTGGGACACAAGTTAGGAAGAACTGGATAGATGTGACGGGTCAGATGGCGGGTCAGTCCGGATCCACGCCATAGAGCTGACTCGCGGAGACACTGCCTTGTCTCTTTAGAGGAATCCGAGAAAGCGCATTACGGGCTGGTTCCACGCCCTGGGTTGACCCACACCGAGGCAGCATCTGGGAACTCTGCAAGGAGTCCAGAGTGTAATGTGTGCTCTGAGGTCACAAGCAGAACCACGCCAGCAACTGCGGCAACTGAGATCCCTTCCCTGGAGGCTGTCCCTTCCCTGGAGGCCGACAATTAATCCCATGTAAAGACTACCGGGAAGAGAGTAAACAGTGGGATAAGTTTCCTTGAAGGGTCCCAGCCTCCCGCCACTCCTGCTGGCTGAGCAGGAAGCCCAGAGGAGGTGGCGGGGAAGTCATTCCTTATTAGTGACTACAGCTAATTGCCATTAGTTAATTCCTAACGTCCCTGGAGAGATCCAGGCTGCCTTTGCCTTGCTCCTCCTCGGCTCCACTTCAACAGAACCCTGTCCTGTCTTCTCCGCCCCGTAGAAAACTGGTTCGAGGTGTTTGATTCTGAGCAGATGGGCACGGGAGGAAGAGCGCTTCCCCGTGAGCATCCCCCGTGAGACTGCTGAATGTTTGCTCGCCGCAAAGGTTTGCGTGGGATCAGGTACATCCAGGCTGAGCAGGGGTGCCAGAAGGGACCCTTGGAAGCGGGGGACAAATCCCGGCTTCTGGCAGTACTGGCCCGTTGTCCCAGGCAGACCCACCCTCAGGATCATGGGCTGGAGTCAGTAGCCTGAGAGGAACACAATGTTCCTTTGGAATGGGATCTTTAAGGCACAAAGACATCTTTCTCTGTAATCAAAAAAGTGTCTGAGGGCTTCCCTGGTGGCGCAGTGGTTGAGAATCTGCCTGCCAGTGCAGGGGACACGGGTTCGAGCCCTGGTCTGGGAAGATCCCACGTGCCGCGGAGCGACTAGGCCCGTGAGCCACAACTACTGAGCCTGCGCGTCTGGAGCCTGTGCCCCGCAACGGGAGAGGCCGTGACAGTGAGAGGCCCGCACATCGCGATGAAGAGGGGCCCCCGCTTGCCGCAACTAGAGAAAGCCCTGGCACAGAAACGAAGACCCAACACAGCCCAAAATAAATAATAAATAAATAATAAATAAATTTTTAAAAAAAGTGTCTGAGTCACTTTATATGTCAGGTAAATATCTTCATAAGCACCTCGCTAAGAATCTGTCGTATCTTGTGACATTTCCACAGTTTGCTAGAACGCTGCTTTCTGTTCCCAGTCCAGACAGGATGCCCCTTCTCTCCCTGCTCCTGACCGCAGTGGTCTTTTAGTCTAACTTCAGTCTCTGTCTGTACCTTTCCTGGGGCAGGGGGAGGGGAAGATGATTTGAGGACTTGAATTTTACAGGGCTGTAATGTCTTTAAGAGCTGGAAGGGGTCATCTGGTCCCATCTCCCATCAGAGGCAGCCATCCTTAATATGAATGCTGACAGGGATGGGAATCCAGGATGCGGAGGCTGTAAATGTTACAGGCTCCTTGTGGTGGTAGCCAAAATCTGCTTCTAACTTCCATCTCTTGGCCCCAGCTCTGTCTTCCGGAGTGCCGTAGAACAAGTCTAATTAATTCTCTTTCCACATGGCCTCATGGCCTTTTTCCAGGCTAAACTTTAACTTATCAGCATGCCCACCCTGAGGAGCCCTTCTAGACCCTCCTTGAAGTGGTTTCTGTGTGATTGTGTCACTTGTAAAACATGGTGCCTGGAATTGGTCAGCCTTGCTCGAGTCCACACTCACACGTGTGTGCTTTCTCTTACTCTCAGGCTGAACACACATCCCTCCCACTAGCCCCTGTGTGCCCTGTGGCCTGAGGTGACAGCAGCAGTGACCATGGCTACTGTCCAGAGCCATGCTTGCCCCATGCTTGCACATGGCCCCATAGCCTTACCCTCCTGCAGAGGAAAAGCAGCTATGATGTGGGGCTGCTCTGTGCCTCTCTGTTCACCCTCAGCAGAGCCCTGGGTCTCCAGTGTGTGTGGGTTTGATGGGCGGGCCCTATGGAGTCTTCTGTGTTTCTTTTCCCTCCCCGGAACAGTGACCTAAGAGCCCTTGCCCCCATCCCATGGAAGCGCTGATTCTTCTTTAGCAGAGAAGGGCCCCGGGCTCCTTGAGACTGTGGTTGGCCGTTCCCTGTGCTGCCTTCACCTGGTGCCCAGGACCACCTAGGTGCTCTGTGCTACTGTGGGATAAGCAGGCTGCTACCCCCGCCTCAAGCTGGCTGGAGGGGGACATGTGGATGCTGCTTCCAGCAGCACATCCCCTGAACTTAGACACTCTTCTTACCTCTGTTTCCCACAGCCCTCCTTACGCCAGCACCTAGGAAGTGAAGATGCCTTTTCCGAATACCATTTATAAATGTTGGAGCCACATTTTTTCTGAACTCATCTCAGAGCTGTTTCGTGCTTCTAGCAAGTGCCTTTTGAAGAAGGTGGTTAAAGTCAGCACTAATGAGACCAAACCTCTGGGCTCAGTACCCTTAGAGAGAAACTACATCCTGGCCACTGACCGCACCCCAGGCACAGCCAGCCCGCCTTTGACCAGGCAGGGGGAGCAGGGAGAGAGAGGGCACGGCCCCTGGTAAGAGCAGCAGCCCCTGAGGATGGTGCACAGACAAGCTCTTTGCTCCGCAGTACCTCCTGCGCTCCATCTGGTCCCGTTCCTCAGCGTGGAGATGAGCAAAATACACTTTTGCAGACACGGTAAGTGGGAGCGGCGAGGTGAGAACAAAGGTGGCTCTGACAGGCAGGAACATTTCCTTCTCCTTCCCGAGGGGCGGCTGGAGTGCCTAGCCCGCTGTCGCCTCCAAGAGCTCCGGGGGAGAGATGCTGCTTCCGCCACCGCCGGGAGCTTGGTTTTATCATTGCGTTCTTTGCTGAGAAATATAAGTCAAGTAATTTGGAGTCATTTATCTAATAACTGCTTTAGGAAAAGAAAGTGTCAGACGGATCTGCTGACATCACCTTTTCAGAGGTTCGCATGGTTTAGGCGTCGCTCTCTTTCTCTTCCTTTCCAGCTCTCCCTGGTGTATTCCTTTAGTGGTGACAGGAAGCGGGATGACTGGAGTGGCCTTCCTGCTCCGCCGTCCTTTGCTAAAGTCTAGGTGTTCTCAGCCAGTACCTGCCAGGCGCCTCTTCTCCCAGGCACGCGCACAAGTGTTGATGATGCTTCAGCTGTTCAACTGTGGGCACTTCTGTGCATTGGCTGCATGTCCCATGGGCTGGGAAGATAGAGGCCAGATGTACATACATAGGGTTTCTTGATCAGGGATTTTGCAACAACTGTTATTTTTGATTACCTGTAGTAGGGATTTGGGAGTCTTGTGACTGAGTACTCACAAGTACTCATGTACCCATGTCTGTTTATTCATTGACCATTTTACCATGGATGCCCTGGTCCCAGTGACCTGGGAAGAAAGGAGCCGATTCACAGACTCTCAGACCTATTCCACCCCCAGTCCAGAAGAGGAGTCTCCTTGCCGCCTGTCCTGCCTCTGCTGCCTTCCCCTGGACGGGCGTGCTCAGAGTGTCCTGAGCTGGTTCCAGTGCTGGAGGCCTCCAGCTGCCAGAGTGTTTCGCTGCCTCCAGAGTGTCCCTCCCCCAACCAGCACCCGCTCTGGGGTGTGCACATGTCTCCTCGTCCCGCTTCCAAAGGGTAGACTGTGCTATATTTGCAGGTACTTCTTTTCTCTTCTCCAGAGTCTCCGTGATTCCAGATAAACGTTGCCAGGTCTGTCAACCCCTCCTCCCGTGACATGGTTCCCAGGCCGCCACCATCCTATGTGTGTATAGTTGGATTAGAAAACAAAACAAAAACCGTTAAGCTCAGCCATTTTTATCCTAGTGCAATGTCAGCTTACTAGCGTCAGCCCATCATCCCGGCTGGCCCAGGTGTTTGAGAATTTGTCTCTGTCGTCTGTGTTTCCCCAAGCCTTCCGTTACGTGCACGTTTGGAGGTGGAGCTGTAGAGCCAAATCTCAAGGTTAGGTGGAGAGTTGGGGGCCCCGAGCGTGCTCTTAGCCTTTGGGGGCACGTTCTCACAGGCCTCAGATGAAGGCTCAGACCGCTTGTGTGACATGTGTCAAGGCTGCCTGTCTACACGCTGGGCACATAGTAGGTGCTTCATAAATGCCCAGGTGGGTGAGTGGTTGTCAGGGCCGTGTGACAGGGAGCCTGCCCCACGCTGCGCCCCATCCCTTTGTTTGCGGGAAGCCGCTTCCCCGAGCTCATTTGCTAGGCAGTCTCCGCTGTGTTATGTTGTGTGGTCATGAATTAACGATGAACAATAGCCCTAATCAGGCTGTTTTTAAAAAAACACGTTAAGGAAGAGAAACAGCTGGGAAGCATGATCCGACTGCGCAGCTTCTGGCCCCAAGGGCCGGAGTTGGGGGCGTGGCAGCAACGGCAGGGACAGTTTTCTCGGCAGCAGGTCCCCCACCTGCCCTGGAGAGAGAAAATACGTGTTTTCTCAGCTCCACCTTCTACTCACGCTGTCAGGATAAGAAAAAGTGGCTCTGGTTTGTTCTCCCCACTTCCTCAGTTTCACGTGAAATGATTTTGCTTTATGGCAGCGAGTGCTTCAGTAAGCACCAGTCTGCGGGGCTTGTGCTGGGAGGTGGGGAAGGATGAAAACTACAGCACAGGTTGGCGTCCTCAGAATGTGAAATTGACTGTGAACAACGCGAGCTATTAAAGGCACGCTATTTGTGCCTGTTAAAATGTGCACACAGCGCCCAGCAAGTGACTCTTGCTCAGGATGGCAGGAAGCCCTCTGAGGGCCGTCAGTGACCCCTTCCTCTCTGTCTCCCTGCTGGATGCCCTGTGCAGGCTCAGCCCATGGCCAGCATCAAATAACTGTGACTCTTACAGTTTTAATAAAAGACCATCCAGGCACTGGGAACATGTTCCATAGTGGCCCCAGTCTAAATTAGGCAGCTGCCACCACGAGGGGTGTAAAATGTTCATCCAGCCTTTCTTTTCCCAATTATTACAAAGATGGGGAAACTGAGGACCCCAGAGATGGGGTGACCAAGCAAGTTAGTGACGGTGACGCCTAAAAATAAGACCCTGATGCTTCCCACTTCCTGTTGCCTTAGCACCATGAGTAGAGGGATGAAATGAGATTTGGAGGCAGAGGATTTAAAGGAAAGGCACCAGGCTAGGAGGTGGGGCTCTGATGTGAGCCTTTCCCCGATGTGCTCCGAGGCCAGTCACAGCTTTGGAGCTTAGGCGGCTGAGCACACTTGGAGCCACATGGTCCTGAGTTCCAAGTGTGACCTGATGACCAGTTGGCTGTCAGACCTCAAGAAAGTTACTCTCCTTCTCTGATCCTTAGTATCCTTTTCTGTGAAGTGGAGCGAATAATACCTCCCTGGGAAGGTGTTTGTGAGGATGCAGAGTGCACCCAGCAAAGCACCTGGCGACCTGTGATGCTCAGGGCTCGTCCATCCCCTCTGCTCGAGAGAGAGCCCAGTCAGTGCGCGGACCACCGGTATAAGCTCTTCCCTCAGCCCTGGGCAGAGTGCCCTGGATCAGGGGTCCCAAAGGGTGACTCTTGGACCAGCAGAATCCACATCACTGGGGATCGTGGTAGAAATGCAAATCTTAGGCCCACCCAGACATCCTGGATCAGGAACTCTGGGGGATGGGACCTTGCATTCTAACATGCCCTCCCGGTGATTCTGATGTGGGCTCGTGTTTGAGAACCAGTGCCCTAGAATTCCATGCTTCAATTTTGGACAAATGAGAACCACCTAGTTCTTCTTTCTCATGAGAGGGTGTGAAAGAGGCAGGTGAGCGTTTTTTGAAAGAACACCGAGGCCTCAAAACCTGGGTTTGAGGCCCTGGTTTATAAATGACATGAAGGTAAGAAATGGTTATTCTAACCCTAGTATAGCAAGACCCTGTTCTTTAGACCTTCTGTCCATATGCCCGTGGGTTTGAAAATAGACCCAGCAGTGTACAGGCTTGGAAACCTGGGCACCTGTGCTCTTGCTGTGTATCCTTCAATAAGGGAGCCCTTGGACAGGAAAAGGCTCCTGTCCTATAGCTTTATTAGGATGAAAGCTCTAAATTGAGCTGTGAAGGAAGGTCTGCAGGCTCAGGACCATTTGATGAACGGCTCCACAATATTTCCGGGCTGGGGCTACTCGGGAAAATAAGACTGAAATAAAGCTACCAAGGCCCTTTATCATTTCCCCACATCAGATCTGAGTATTGTTAAAAATAAAGTGCTGTCAGGAGCAAGCTGTTTTAATGAAGACAGCGTATAAAGTCCTTCTGAATAATTAATGAAATGACAGTAGTGAAGCCGGTGGGGCGGTGCGGTGAGTGCCCTGGTGTTTCTCAGATCCTGAGCCAGCCCCTCTGGGACTAGAGTCTGATGCACGAGCTCGTTCTCCAAGCAAAGAAACACTCAGCCTTCACTGGCCTCAGAGTAGAAAATGCCACCAAGGCAGAGCAATATATATGTAGGATGTGGGGATGGTATTCAAAATATCTAACAAATGGTAAGGCACGGGCACAGACCAGTCAACTCAAAGAGATGGTGGCTAAGGGCTGGAGCAGGTCCTAGAGGCCCCTACAGAGCCAGGTGTTACTCCTTTGGATGTTATATATATCAGAGGACAGGTCCTGAGGGGAGGCCGGGACCATGGCTTTTACTAACTAGTAGGGTAGCACATCAGTCTATTAACATAAGGTATGGTCTCTCTGATGTGCACCAGCTGGTGTCAGCCCTGAGGGTACTGTCTGAGGCCGTGCTCAGAGTCAGTGAGAGGGAATGTGTTCTTTGGCCCCCAGCTCCATCAGTCACCACATCCTATGTCTCTGTCTTCTGCAGCATCTCCGAGAATCACCTCTTCATTCCATTTCCCTATTGGGTATCCTCCGAGCCTGCCCATTCACAAAGGCCCTCTGTAGAGGTTGAAATTCATCAATCTCACATTCGTCTTCACCCAGATGGTGATGTGGGCTGTTATATATGCACCTGCATCCCCAGGGATGTGGATGGATAGGTTGGTGGCCCTTGGTGATCATGATACATCCTTCACATTGGTGTTCTAGGCTCCAGCCAAGGCGAGTTTGTCTGGAGAGGTGAGACTTGCTTCCTTTGTAGCCTGATGGCTCTTAGGATGGGAAGCTCCTCTTTTCCCTTTCTTAGAATGGCTGTGAGTCGCTGGGTGACATTGCTGCTTCATGGGGCCAGAAGGTGAGAGTCTCTCCGTCCAGCTGTAGGGACCCAAGAGCCAAGCTGAGAGGGTCAAGATGTTCTTCAACCCTCAGGAGAACTGTGACTCAGCAAGGGGAAGACTGAGCAGTGGATGAGTGGGAGGGACAACGGGCAACAGGGCGTCAGAGCCTCTGGCTAGAAATCTTGCCTGAGTGGATGGAGGGAGGAAGCTAGGGCATTGTTAATGGTAGATAAATGATAGATAATTGTAGATAAAACTAAAGGACAGACTCTAGTCCTTAGGACTATTCTCCAAGTAGAATTCAGTCTGACACCCTGGCCTTGGGATGTGGACTCTGGGCCCCTTTGAGGCAATATAGCTTCAGGAAAGAATATTAGTATAGGTTAGTAATTTCTATCTCAAGGTGTTGTGAGGATTCACTAAGATTGTGTATTCTTGGGCTTCCCTGGTGGCGCAGTTGTTAAGAATCTGCCTGCCAATGCAGGGGACATGGGTTTGAGCCCTGGCCTGGGAAGATCCCACATGCCGCGGAGCAACTAAGCCCGTGTGCCACAACTACTGAGCCTGCGCTCTAGAGCCCGTGAGCCACAACTACTGAAGCCCGCGTGCCTAGAGCCCCTTCTCCGCAACAAGAGAAGCCACCGCAATGAGAAGCCCGTGCACCGCAACGAGGAGTAGCCCCCGCTCGCCGCAACTAGAGGAAGCCTGTGCACAGCAACAAAGACCCAATGCAGCCAAAGATAGATAAATAAATAAACAAATAAACTAAAAAAACAAAGATTGTGTATTCTTTGTAAACTGTACAGTGGATTGCGTATTCTTTGTAAACTACTCACATATGGATAGGGACTATGTTTCCGGTTGACTGGAAGGAAGGATGGGAAGAAGGCTTCACTGCAAAGTTTGTTCACATGCTGGTCACCAGCCGTTTTCTTCTAAAAATGGTTAACAGTGGGATGCGGCCTTTAAACAAGCCTTGTTAGAGCCAAGATGGCGGTCACAGGCTCAGCAGCATTGCACATCCTGACAGCAGAGCAAGCCTTTGATGGGGTAATTCATAGCTCATACACAACTCAGCAACTCAGTTAACCCCTCTCCCATTAGGAAGGATTGATTTCTTCCCCAGGATAGGGATTTGTGCTGATTCAGCTGCTGAATACATCGGCATGGCTAAGAGAGTTCCTCTGGTTGTCCTCAGAGGCCCCAGCGGAAGGAAGCATGATGAGAGGAGCCCAGTGTTCAGTCCCACACATGGCAAGTCCTCCTGCCCCTAGGGAGGTGAGGGACTGAAGACACAGCATCATATAGAAAAATGAATCGCAGCCCACTATGGGGCATGTACTCTGAGAAAACCGTAATTCAAAAAGAGTCATGTACCACAATGTTCTCTATTTACAATAGCCAGGACATGGAAGCAACCTAAGTGTCCATCAACAGATGAATGGATAAAGAAGATGTGGCACATATATACAATGGAATATTACTCAGCCATAAAAAGGAACGAAATGGAGTTACTTGTAGTGAGGTGGATGGACCTAGAGTCTGTCATACAGAGCGAAGTAAGTCAGAAAGAGAAAAACAAATACCGTATGCTAACACATATATATGGCATCTAAAAAAAAAAGAAAAATGGTTCTGAAGAACCTAGGGGCAGGACAGGAATAAAGATGCAGATGTAGAGAATGGACTTGAGGACACGGGGAGGGGGAAGGGGAAGCTGGGACGAAGTGAGAGAGTAGCATTGACATATATACACTACCAAATGTAAAATAGATAGCTAGTGGGAAGCAGCCGCATAGCACAGGGAGATCAGCTCGGGGCTTTGTGACCACCTAGAGGGGTGGGATAGGGAGGATGGGAGGGAGAAGCAAGAGGGAGGAGATATGGGGTTATATGTATATGTATAGCTGATTCACTTTGTTATACTGCAGAAACTAACACCATTGTAAAGCAATTATATTCCAATAAAGATGTTAAAAAAAAATGAATTGCATTTTCTTGCATCTTTTGTTTGAATACCTTGGGGCATATATAGTCTAGGACATTGCAGTAGAGTACTGCAAGCCTGTGATTTGCTAATGTTCCAAGAACACCTTTAAAAAAATTTTTATGACAACTTTATTGAGAAATAATTTACGCACAATAAAATATATCCACTTAATGTATTTTCCAGTTGTATATACCCTGAAAAACTGTCCCATGATCAAGATGCAAAACATCTTCCTCATCCCCAAAGACTCCTAGTGCCCCTTTGTAATCTAGTCCTCCCTCTGCTCCAGCCCCAGGTGACCACTGACATGCTTTTTGTTACTATAAATCAGTTTGCATTTTATATAAGTAGAATAATACAGCATGTATTATTTTGTTGATGGCTTCTTTCACTCAGCATAATTTTTTTTATTGTGGTAAATTATATATATAACATAAAATTTACCATTTTAAGTCTACAGTTCAGTGGTGTTAAGTACATTCACATTGCTATGCAAGCATCACCACCATCCATGTCTAGATCTTTTTTCCCCTTGCAAAACTGAAACTCTGTACCCATTAAACATTAACTCCCCACTCCTCCCAGCCCCTGGCAACCACCATTGTATTATCTGTCTCTGTGAATTTGACTACTCTAGGTACCTTATATAAGTGAAAATCTTGCAGTATTTGTCCTTTTGTGACTGGCTTATCTCATTTAGCATGATGTCTTCAAAGTTCACCCATGTCGTAGCAGGTGTCAGAATTTCCTTTTTTAAGGCTGATTGATATTCTATTATATATGTAGACCACGTTTTGTGTATCCATCTGTCAGTGGATGCTTGTTGCTTCTACCTTGGGACTGTTGTAAGCAGTGCTGCTGTGAACTTGGGTGTACAAATACCTCTTCTAGTTCTTGCTTTTAATTCTTCTGGGTATATATGTGGTAATTCTATGTTTGATTTTTTTTGAGGAACCTCCATACTCTTTTCCACTGTGGCTGCACCATTTTACAACATTACTTTTTAAACAATATTTTTCATTAGACCTGCTTCTTGTTCTGATTATCCCTTCACTTTCCAGAAAACCAGCTGGACATATCCTTTGACTTCCATGGCCCTGCATGATAATGGTCTTTTCTTTCAGTGTCCTGAACCTCTGCCTTTCTAGTCCTTTCCTACTGATGTAATTGCTCAGAGAGTGGCTCAGCCTTATTAACCTCAAGTAAAATTACATGGCTCACTTTCTATTAGCTACAGCCATTCCCCTCTGTGTCCTGCCTGTCTCTCATTAGCTGTAGTTATTATACAACGCACCAATATCCTATTAACAATATCATGATACAACCACCTATTAACTCCATATATTATACACCTACCTTGGTCCTCTTAATTGACTTTATTGTACTAAACATCCTACTTATATGCATTTTGCTATATCTGTTAAATAATCTGTCCTATTAACTGTATACCCCAATCCTTTGCAACTGTTGTCTGACTCGCTAGCACACTGTTCTTAATATCTTCAGTGCTGCCTCGCTGTTCACCTGTTCAAACTGTTCACCTGTTTGCATCTTGTTAGGTCCAGGTATCAAAAGCTCACCAGGAAGCTGCACATATCATTGACTCTGGGGGCCTAGCCGTAAACGTACAGAGTGTGCAGGGGGCTTCAGCCCTAAAGTAGGATCTTTTCCTTTGACCAGTACAGTACAGCCCACCAGACTTTATAAGCCACACTAATGATGTGTGTGTGTGTATGCATGCATGGGTTGGAGGATGTGGGGATAAGGGAGTTTTCTGGACACATAGATTTGGAAAGCCTGGTGAGAAGGGACAACATGGAAGAAGAAAACTTAGTGGGGAAAGGCCAGGGGAGAGAGGGCCGAAGGATGAGATCTGTGTTCCTTTGGCAGGACAGAACCCTTTCTTTCTTTTTCTTTTTTTTTATAAAGTGACATACGCTTTTTTTTTTTTAAGGAATTCCTTTATTTTTATTATTTATTTATTTATTTTTGGCAGTGTTGGGTCTTCATTTCTGTGCAAGGGCTTTCTCTCATTGCGGCAAGCGGGGGCCACTCTTCATCGCGGTGCACGGGCCTCTCACTATCGCGGCCTCTCTTGTTGCGGAGGACAGGCTCCAGACGTGCAGGCTCAGTAGTTGTGGCGCACGGGCTTAGTTGCTCCGCGGCATGTGGGATCTTCCCAGACCAGGGCTCGAACCCGTGTCCCCTGCATTGGCAGGCAGATTCTCAACCACTGCACCACCAGGGAAGCCCCAGAACCCTTTCTGATGCCATCTTTTTTGTTAATGGTTGACAAGCCTGGATGACCGTGTATCACAGCAACCCTTGGCATGTTGCCAGAATGACAGTCCACTTATTTCCAGTTTTATGATCCTGTGCTTATCTGAGCCCTGATGAAGAGGGGCCTCTGCCCCAAGCACCCCGTCACACTTGGGCCACATCTGCTTGGCTAGCAGCAGCCGCAGTTGAAGAACAGGGCCAGGCACATAGCAAACGCTCGTCAAGTGTTGGTTGAATGCTGTCGAAGGGTGACTTGTGGAATCTGTCTTTTTGTTATCATCACATATCTCACTCCTGAGGTCAGGAAAGGAGAACGGGTTCTTGAATGCTATCTGGTACACACTGGGGTTAGTGTCTGGAGGAACACTCATGCGTTAAAAAGACCAATGAGCTGTGTGTACATAAGAGAATTCTCAAGTAATCCTTTGCCTTTCTGAAATACTTTTTAAAAGCGCTATCACACCTGTGATCTTATTTTATTTCACATGCTTTTATTTATTTTTGATCTCCCATTGTGTAGATAGAGAAACTGAGATCCTGCTAGGGTCTCCTAGTAGAGTCAGGATTACTGCCGTCTAGCTGCCTCTGTGCATGGCATGCAGTAACACTAGGGAGAATTTTCAGGGCCCAGCTGTGGTCCAGACTGAACATGTATATGCCTTACCTCTGGGCAGGGCTCCTTGCAGTTCTGTGTGCTGGGCAGAAGCTTTCACAGGGATGTCCCTTGACAGCCTTGGGGCCAAGCACAGCTGTGCAAAGCCCCAGGCCCAGCTTTGTGTAAATGAAACATCCCCATTCTCCCACTTCTGCAGCCAGCCTCTGGTTTCTGTGTTTACCAAACATGTGCTGATACCTTACCCTAAACACAGCTGAAGTCTGGGTTTGCCTCCTGCACCTGAAGCCCCCTCCCCTCTTCCTGCTTCCTGAGGCTACTGAGGACCAGGTGTTGAAAGGTCCCCTGGCATCTGTGTCTGAGCCACAGGGGTGAGGGATCTGAGGGCGCCTCCAGGCAGGATGGGTCTATCTTGAAGCTTGAAAAAGTACCTGGCTGTACTGGGCTGAATAGCACCCACAAAATTCATATGTACCTAGAACCTCAGAATGTGACTTCATTTGGAAATAGGGTCTTTGCAGGTATAATTAGTTAAGGATCTTGAGAAAAAAATTATCCTGGATTTAGGGTGGACCCTATATCCAATGACTGGTGGTGTCCTTATTAGAGAAGAGGACACAGGGAAGAAGGCTGCCATAAGCCAAGGAAGGCCTGGGGTCACCAGGAACTGGAAGAGGCAAGGAAGGATCCTCCCCACCAGAGCCTTCAGAGAGAGGGGAGCTCTGCCAACACCTTGATTTCAGACTTCTGGCCTCCAAAAGTGTGAGAGAATAAATTTCTCTTCTTTGAAGCCACTAAGTCTGTGGTAATTTGTTCCAGCAGGTATAGGAAACTCTTAGCCTGGCTGACTAGCAGATGGCAGGTGGGACTGCAGGGCTGGTCCTAGAGCCAGGCTGTTGGGCCTCCTCTACTGCCCTTTCTTCTCTTGCCTTCAGGGCCTGGGAAAACACTGTGCCAAGCCAGTCCCAGGAGCAAGTCGAAGATGGGAGTTAGGAGGAAGACCAGGGCTTGCTCTCCCTGTTGTCACTCTAATCTTGGTGCAGAAAGACTTCTGTACCCTCTCAATACCTCTATTACATTACTACCTTTCTTTAGTGCTCCACCATGGGCCAGGCACCGTGCAGGTCTTTACATCATTTCACACAATTGTTATATCTTAGCTCAGGCTGCCATCACAAAATACCATAGACTGGGTGGCTTAAACAACAGACATTTATTTTTCTGGAAGCTGGAAAATCCAAGATCAAAGTTTTATTGGTTGATGGTTTTGTTCTTGGTGAGGACTCTCTTCCTGACTTGCAGATGGCTGCCTTCTCACGGTGTCCTTATATGGCACAGAGAGAGAGGAAGCCAGGTCTCTGGTGTCTCTTCTTATAAGGGCACTAATCCCATCATGAGAGCCCCACCCTCATGACCTCATCTCAACCTATTTACCTCCCAAAGGCCCCACCTCCAAGTACCATCACACTGAGGGTTAGGGCTTCAACATATGAATTGAGGAGTGAGTACACAGTTCAGTCCATGGCACCTTATAAAGACACTATTCAGTAAGTTGCTCTGTCCCTCCTAGTTTTACATTTGAGATTCGTTAAGTTGCTCAAGGTCACACAGCTGGCAAGTGGCAGAGCCAGGATTTGAACTTGTGTCCAATTCCACTTCAGCAACTGCACACTTAACCGCTATGCCATATCGATTGAACCTATGTCATATTAATAATAGCAGCTAATGGTTGACATAGCAAGGAGAGAGCCTGCCAGAGTTATAATAACCCTCAGTGGCTTCCCTCCTCCTACTTCTGTCCCTACCCTGCCCGCCCCTCCCTGTGCAGTAGTCACATCACATGATCCCCGTTCCTTGGATGACCCCATTATGGTCACACGTCAAGCGGTCTCTCTGGTAGCTTGTCCCTGGTTCCTTTCCATCTGACATGCTCTTGCTCATCCCACATGGCACAGTTTAAATGTGCTCTGTACACATCATTACCTAGCACACATTACATGGCTCATAAATCCCACTGGAGCGTGTTTGTCTTTTCCACGCTGAAGTGGGAGCACCTTTGACACAGGACTGAATCTTTCTATTTTGGCATCTGGTACCTTCCACAGCACCTCTGGCTCCCCAAGCCCCCAATGTTTGAATAAGTGAAACATGTAGAAGACGTGGAGATCATTAAGTAACAAGTAGCAGAAAGGGCTGTTACTTTTTTCAAAAAGAAGAAAAAAACATCAGATATTCTAAGACAAGTACTTGTAGAAGGAACCACTAAAAGCTTTGACTTTTGAAACTGAATGTTTAATGTAGGCTCTCTCTTCTGTGTGCTGGCAGATGGCACTCAATTCAATATAATGGTCAATGTACAGTTTTGAGATTCACTATGGGTCTCATGGATGTTTCATCTTTTTTGATTATTAACTACGTTAGTCTTCTAAATATGTATTCTTTAAAAGCTTGTCCTATTTCTAAATGTAATTTGCATGTGCGATAGTGCACCCCCTCATTTTTTGCTGACCCATTCCCACTGGGGACATAGGGATCAACTTGCTGGTGTTCCAGTTAGTGCAGACTTTCTAGGAGGCATGTGTCTTAATGCATAAACGGAGGCCCATGTTGTTTCCTGAGTTGCCTTCTCCAAAGGGGACAGTTTGGGCCAGTGGGAGGTCCTGCCCCAGGCATTCCTAACCATCTTCCATCTCTGTCCTCCCCCTGCAGGCTGGCCGTGTGTGACCCTCTCTGTCCTGGGATTCCTGTACTGCTACTCCCATGTCGGCATTGCCTGGGCCCAGACATACTCTGCGAACTAATGGCGCTGGGCCCCGGTCAGCCCTTTTTGCTGACTTCCAAGACAAATAGTGCTTCACCCTGACCTTGCACCTCAAGGTAACTTCCAGGGGACCAGTGCCTGATCTGCTCATCTTTTGTTGAAGTTACCTCACTCCAAGACTGGAAGCTTGAGCTCTCATAACTTTGGGAACTTAGAGATCATCTTCCCAGCCCAATCATTTTCCTGTTGAGTAAGCTGGGGTCCAAAGCAGTAAAATGTCTTGCCTAGCTGCACATGGTGACATTGTGATCCAGAATCCAGTCCCAAGGGCCCTTTGGGTTCTTTCTCCTTTACCAAGAATGAAATGTAATAGACATTTCTTGACTGAGGCATAGAAATTCTGATTAGTGATAGGCCTGTCCTCCACTGGGCAGTATTTCTGAAACATGTTGGGTCAGTGGCATTTGAGTGTCCCCTTCCCCATGTCCTGCAGTGTAGTCTGTAGAACCAGCACTGGGTTTAGCTTCACACTTTAGCTCCTCAGCAGGGAGGTGACAAAGCCACAGCTGTGTTTCTAATTACCGGGTCGGAGAAGACTGAATATGTTCTGTGGCATTGCAAGGAGTCAGTACCCAAGGAGAGCTGTTACTTGAGCTTCATCAGGGTGATCTACATTTGCCTGCCTCTTCCCTAGATTTGCAGAGAAGTATAAACATGGCAGTTCCTCTACCTGACAGTTAACTGTTTCCCAATAAAGAAGCAGAATTAAAAAACCAGGGAATAGTGTATCACAGACAGGTGCTATCAGGCAAGTCGTAGAGGGTAAAGATGACTTCCTGTGGTCTCTCCTCTCTTCACACAAGTCCCAGCAGTCATCTTCCCACTGAGCGATTTACACTCCGTGGTTTACCTTGTTTGTTTTGTTTCAAATAAAATGGAGCCTTTTCTATCACATAGATAATTCATATTTTTGTAAAATTGTTTTCAATATTTTTTGAGGAAAATGTTTAAAATCAAAACACACTTAGCTAATTCTGAATTATTCACTCTTCTGGAAAGATGCTGACAGGCCACTAATGGCCCCAAGTGGTAGATAATTCAGAATACTTCTGTTTGGCTTTGGATTTTTTCTTCTGAGGGGGCAGAGGGTAAGTGAAGCAGTTTCAAAATTTGAATCCAGAGTGTACCCAATTATGGGAGAATAGAACATCTCAAGTACATGAATTGTCATTGAGTGAGGTGCACCTGGACCTGGTCTGTGCCCCGCTGTCTCCTGTTAGTCATTTGCTATTGTCCTTGTGTCCTGGCTGTACTTATTAGCTCCATGAGGTTTAAACTCCTAGTGCAGGACCATTTTGCTGACGTCCTTTCTTCCTGGCCACTCTGCTTGGAAGAGAGTGGGGAGGGGACCAGCCATGGATGCCAGGGAGGGGCACACACCGTGTTAGCTGCAGCAAAGGGCAGAGGCTGGAGGGAGGCAGGCAGACCAGGGCAGCAGTCGCCTTGGCAGCTGGCTTGGTAAAGGACAGGGGGGAGACAGGCAGGTGAGTCCAAGGTGCTGCGAAGTTTTAAGGAGGGGATGAAGTTGAGGAAGATTGAGCAGTCAGATGAATACAGTAAAACTTCATGGACTCTTAACACATTCAAGATTTGTGGTCAGCCAGAGCCCTCTTGGCTGAAGTTTACAGGGGAAGAAATAGTGTGAAGATAATTGCAGGGAAATGTCTAATGCATGTGCATATATAAACAGTGCGAAATATTTTCAACTCTTCAGAGACGCCATTTATATAAAAGTAAATAGGCTTATTTACTCATTAAACTATATTGGAAGAGTCAGTGAATACATTTGAAAGTAATAATCCTGAATTTCTTTCAAGCTATTCTATGATTTAGAGTGGTTCTCAGGAATGAGTAAATGATTACTGTCTTTAGCTATATATTTGAGGCCTGGTTAAAGAATATGTGGATTATCCAGGACCAGTGTTTTCTTTAACCTCTTGCTTTTCTCCAACTGTAAGATGAAAATGATGTCTCTTTTCATGCATATGAGCTCAAATCTTGCAGTTCCTTTAAATGAAAGACTCCTGAGGTGTCTGAGTAGACAGAGCAGTTCCAGCTGAGGAGGATCCGATGCGTCACTTCCCATAGTTATCAGCCCTGGGCCACTTCAAGCACAGGGAAGGGAAACAGCTAGGCAGTTCCCAAGGTCATTTCTAGCCCCAGGATCCTCCGACTCCAACCTAGCTCTGTGAGCAAACCGGAGAGCTCCAAGCATGATCGTCATGACGAGCCCCAAGGAGGCAAGTAAAACATCTGAAGGACAGCAAAATATTGGTCATTTTGACTAATTCTTGGGACCATGCAAGAAGACTGAAAAGTATTTATTTCGTTATTTCCTCAGATTAATTTATTTGAAAAGTGACAGCAGAAGCCTTTTGTTCTACTAAAGGCTGCAGACTTAGAAAGAAAATATATCAATCATATATATAATTGTATAATGATCTGCATATTGGGAGAACAGTAATTTAGTGGGAGGGGGTTTCCCCTTAGAGAAATTGAGACTGCTCATTGCTTATTTAAGGTAATAATATAATTACTGATTAAGTATAACAAATTAACCATAATATAATGAGTTTCTTTTCTAGCAAATGTACCAGAACACATCCATACAAAAAGACCAACTGTGGAGAAACCAGATTATCTTGACGGTCCTGGCCTTTCTCAGTGCATGTTGAGATGCCTCTCTGAGGCCCTTCTTCAGGGTAATTGTTTTATTTTAAAACCAACCAACAAAATCCCTCTTTTTTATTGTTGAAACCCATTTGTCATCCAAAATGTAATATCTATTACGTGGCTCTGTGTTACTTAGTCCTTTTGACTAATTATAAAAATCATAGTCACAAAGAAAGATTTTTTTTTCATCGTTGAGGATATCTAAAGGGTACAATATGTTTAGTGCTTTATTAGGTGAGACTTTTGAAATGAACATCAATCATTTGGAATTTTAAAAAATATCACCCTTAAATTAGTTTTATTATGCTTTTCTGCAATGTAAAAAAATAAATAATAGGGTGTGGGGAGAAAGTCATTAAAAATACTGGATTTATACTGTGGCCCAATGAAATCAAGCAGAGGCCTTAATATGGCTTGCAGATCACAGATTCCTCCTCCCTAAGTTGTACTGTCTATAAAAAGAAAAGTGCCATTTTTTGAAATGTAGTCCATCGGTATGAAATAAGAACTCATGTTGGCAGTATTGTGGAGAATCTTGCCATGAGCAGGAAGCAATACCTGTTAAAACCACAGCAGAACTGAAACAGTGCTGGTGTACAGGACTAGCTTAGGGACAAGCGGTCCTCTACCTTAATGGCTTCTGTGACGATTAGTGAATTAAAGCACAGATCAGAACTCATATTGTTGACACTGAGTCATTCCAAAAAGACTCAGTTAAGTTTTTGACAGTATGTTTTAAAAGGCAGCAAAGCATGAGTACACAAATTTTAATCCAAATTGTTCAAGAAAGATTAAAAAGAAGTTCAGTTCTAGGTGGGAGGTCAACTTCAGTTCTGTGTTCAATCAATCAGTGTGTTGTACTACAATTTTCCAGTGATGCCAGGTTTGGAGGGCATCTCTGTACATTTGTATAGCAGATGCAGCTCTGTTTTCAAGATCATATGGTGAAGCTCCTTCACAACTATTCTCTTGCTATGCAGTACTTTGACTGACACACAGTCTTGGTGTCTCTAGAATTTTAAGTTCTCCGAAAACCACAGTTACAGGTGCTATCCAAATGAGAGCTCCCCAGGCTCTTGAAAAGGACTAGAAAGTACCACCTTGTTCTGTCAGTCATGTTAGGTGCGAACACCCAATTCAATGCCTGGAACTTCTATAAGGCAAGGCAAAAGCAATCATGTATGATCATGTATAAAATAGTTTATTAATTACCATAATAAATAAAATTAAACTTTTTTTTTTTAACAAATATCATTTGTGCTTGTTTAAAAATATTGAGAAGGGAATATCAATGGAGGGGCCCATCTGTCCCTCTTGACATCCCCAGGCTGCAGTCATACAGTGGAGTTCTGTCAGCATACTCAGCTGACCACACAAGTAGTCTCAGCTCGTTTGCACTTCTGTTGATTCATGCTCCTTTGGACAAAGTGACAGATGCAAAGGAAGAAGAAAAATCCAGTGAAGGATTTGGCAGGACTCAACGGCAAGAGTGTTAATACAAGGAGGAGCCCCAGAATGACGAACTGCTCGTGAGTAGAAATGTCCTCGCAGTATCAGTGAGATGTCAGATGTGGGCAGTCTCCAACAGATGCACAAATATGGCGTCTGAATATTGAGAATACATTCATCGTGGGGGCGGTGGGGGGGGGCGGGTTTGCATCTTTCTTTGCATAAAAGCAGTTCATATCCTGATACAAGATCCGTGAACGTCTCATTGAACAACTAATGGATCTGTTGGCTGACTCAGAAGTCACAGATAAAGAGACAGTGGCTCTAAGAAAAGTTTAATGGTGGGCGGGGAGGGCACCCACCAGTCCGGCACCTGCAGGGTATTCAAGTCCAGTTCTAAAGGTTCCAGAATAAGTCTGATATGCTCGCATGAGAATGAAGTTTCATTTGAAACTAATTTAAGCAGGAGGCAAGTTCACATTGATTCTTTTGAACTGTGAGGGGTGGAAATGAAAACATCTCAACATGAACATGATGGGTGAGAAAATGGTGCTGTCTCTGATGGCTGCGGCTAGTGCTGGGAGGACAGTGAAATCTCGTCCAGTTGGAGGGCACGAGAGCTGGTGAAGGTAATTTTTATCGAAGCGAGCAGGAAGGCAGTACAATGATGATGGAGTGACAGAAGAGAGGCTGTCTGGGGGCCTGAGTGTGCCCTCAGTGGGCCTCCTCTTTCTTTAAGCAACAACACTACATGAGGAGGGAGGAGAGGGGAAAGAGTGTTGGCAGCTCCATCACAGTTGGAGTGCCATTCAAGGGTCTTAAGGCTAAACATCTTTATTGCAAAACACTGTACAATCTATGCATCAAGCGCACATCCACTTGTATGTCCACCAGGGTTCCTAAAAGTTCCCAGAGGGTGCATGTGCTAACTGGTGGTCAAGGCAGCAAGGGGAGACGAGGCTCTTCCTACACCTACCTGGTATTTCTAAGGCATTCATTCACTCCCCACAGGCTTGGGCACAAAGCTTAACAGCTGGCTTAATGCTTCCCCCTTCCACCTGAGGATTCAGGAGAGGAAGGTCGCTGGATGGGGTGGTGTGATGGGGTGCATTTTTACTCTGAGCTGTGCTAACTCCACTTCTGAAAGAGGATTCCAGGAAAGGGCCTGCTGGTTGGCCAGCAGCAGCGCAGAGGATGATCTAGAAAGCTGAGGGTAAAACAAGCCCAGGAATTGGATTACAAGAAACGGGAACAGCTTTGAAACGCAAGGGCCCATGTTGCTGTAGCATCAGAGTTTTTAGAAGCCATTGGTTGCCTACCACTAGCTACAAATCCTTTGCCCACAGATTTAATCTGAGGTCCAGAATATAAAGAAAAGTCTTAGAAGGAATCAAGCCAGGGTGTGTGAGTGCAAGGGAAGGGGATGGATGAAGGAAGGTGGAGATACCAAGACTGTGCACTGGACCAAGGCTTCTCAACCAGATGGCTGCCTCCCGTTCCTTCCTATGGGAATCTCGTCATACCCAGTGGGAGAGCCTTTGTAGGTCTATGGAACGGCAGCACTCATTGCTGGAGATGGCGCCTCCACCAAGAACAAGCACTCCATCTTGTTGACCTTCTTATTTCACAGACTCACCCCTCACTCCCACACCTCCAGGCGAGGCAGGAGGCGGGTGTGGGGGTGGGGGGTGGGAGTGGCTGTGTTCAGCAACCAACCAAGTGGTAGGGGCAGGACCTCCTACTCTAAACAGCCTGTCAGGGTACTCTGGGAAATGGAGCCGCCCTATGAATGACATTCAAAGTAAGGAATGGATGTAAGAGATCAAGTAACCAGCAATTACTCTGCAATGGTATAACGACATGTCCCCTTCCCTCGAAAAGAAAAAAATAGCTCAGGTAAATCTACATCTCTCAGCGTAACTTTTCTAAAGTCTAAAGGTTGGGTCCAATACCCAAATACCTTTTGTTTCCCTAATCTCTCTTCAGCCACCAAATAACGGTTTATAAGCGGAAGGCTGAGTCAATGGTATCTGAAGCTCGTGGTTCTTGCTTGGGAAGCCAGAGCAGCATCTGGGCAAGTGTGTAGGTAGTTAGTACAAAGCAGCCCACGGCCAAGTGCAAGTCATAAAAATGCAAGGAAAGAAGGTTTGGCTCATTTAAAAATGTTTTTGTTTTTTTTCCAGAGAAAACCATTATAGCAAAAATCCCTAAAATCCTTAAATCCTTAAGGGGAGAAGAATAAAAGCATATACAGCCATACCTGTGGTGCACTGTCACCCCCAGGAGCATGGGTTGCAGGCCCTGTGACCCCAAGATGAGCGGATCCGGGCTTCTCATCACTAGCCCAGTTTGAATCCTAGGAGTTGATCAAGCAGTACATTCACGAAGCATTATTTTCCCCCCAAAACAAGTCTGGACTTCAAAGCCTCACACATTAGCATCTTTGCCCCTCAGAACCAGCTGGGGAGTCATTTCTTAATAGACACCTGTACCCCTCAGGCAGAGCTGGAGGGAAGGGCCTGCAGGATGCTGGGCAGGTGCTTCTGAAGTTGGATGTTGCAGTTATCAGGGCCCTCGCCCTGCCTTACAAGTAGTGAGTCCTAAACTCTGGAAGCAGGTTGACGAGCATGTTTAGGGAATGGCAAACTGGAACGATTCAGGGGCAGCTGGCAGATGGGATTCCAGATATTTTACAGCCTCAGCCCCAAAGACTAGTTGGCAGCTTCTCAAGTTAAAGAGGCTGAAAGCCCCACGGCTTACCCAGAGTCATTAACAGTCATGACTCTCAGCCCTGGGAAATTTCACTTCTTCTTTGTATGCTGCCATCTGAGGCTGAATCCAATAATGTCTCAGCCTCGGGAAGCATCGGGGAACCCCTGTAAGCCTCACGGAAGAAGCTGCATGAGTGTGTGGGGCCTCTGGGGAAGGACCCTAACGTTGACCTTTCAGACTCTGCTCCCCAAGGCTGTCTGTGCCAACCCTGGCAGCCAGGAGAGGACAGCCCCACTCTGCACAGGCAACTGAGGTCCAAGTCCTGGGTCATGCCATGGCCACTGAGCAGGACTAAAGAGAGTGGGTAGGCTCAGACAGGAGGCTTTCAGAAGCACTAGATGTCTTTAGTAGAGCAGGCCCTGACCTGTCAGGTTCCCTTCTGAGTACTGAGGGACCTCAACATTGGGATCCAGAATCTCTGCTGCAAAGCAATGCCAGGCAGAGGTGCTAAGGACGGGATTGCCACAGCATAACATGTGCAGATCAGTGCCCTAGATGATTCCATGCTGTCACTAATCAGATCACCTGCACTCCTAATTTCACTCTCTCAAAGCTGAGTTTTTAGAGCTGAACTTCCGATCTTACTTATCAATTTTTAGGGTCCTGACCCCTCTCTCCACTTTGTCTGGGAGAGATCTTTCCTTTCTCAGACACCATTGAAAGGAGCCCAAGCACACGAATAACGTGAACCCAGGGGACTATGAGGCAGTGGAGAGTCCCAAGCATCATGGCATAGGGACTTGGATGGCCCATAGGTGGCTCCATGATCATCACTCTAAGCTCAGACCTTCCTCGTGGACCACTGCTCCACCGCCACCTCTCTCCATCACTTTACAGCGACTTTACGTCTGGAAACTCCTGCCTCTTTCTCTTTTTCCAGATCCTGAAGCCACTACAATCACAGCCCTGCAATCTCATGGTTTCCTCTTGAAGTCCTACTGACTTTAGTATGAGATAAAGAGATTAGCTTAAAAGTAAGGCCAAGCATGGCTCCCGAGTGTCCTAGAATGAACCCACGCAGTGGACAAAATACAAACTTCTCTAGGGAAATCCCAGCAAGAGTCATAATAGAAACATAGCACTCGCTACAATCATTTTTCTGAGGTCATGTGTGTGTGTCTGCTTTGCTAATAAAGCAAATCTGGGCTCATCACCCTTCCTGCCGATGCCCCATGCCCTGAGGGATGCCACAGGAACACTTGGGAAGAGGTCAAGAAGGAAAAGAAGCAAAGGGCCTGTGTGATGAGGCCAGTGGCATGGAGCCGGGCCAGAGATTCATCCGGGGCCTCCAGGGCCCTCCCCTTCCACTATCCCATAGGAGCAGGGTGCAGACCATAGCCCAGAGAATCCCTGGATCACCACCGCCCCTCTCCAGCTCTTACACTTGGCTCATTTCTTTTGGGAAAGGAGACCTGAAGATTCCCAGCTTAAGTGTCTACAGGAGGCACCCAAAGCACCTCAGCTGCTTTTCGGCCTTAACCATTAGAGACAGAAAGTCGAAAGGCTCTACCCTCCCCTCCCTGTCCCTCAAGCTCCCCTTGTCCCGAGCTTGTTACAAATGACTACAGTAGGGAAATAGACGGTGACCTCAGACACAGGCTGTCCAAGGGCAGGGAATGCTGGGAACTCCCTGTGCCCACCACAGTCTCTGGGGGTCCTGGCGAAGGAGCCCAGCGTGGTAATATACACGAGGGGTTCTCGGTGCTCTCCCACCAATCCCCAATGGCTGCTGTTCTTTCCTGGTGGTTTTCATCTTTTACAAATATCATGGCAGTAAAAAATTAAAAATGAAGGAAAATACCCTTTAGACGGCACGCCTCCTCTTCCAAAATTGTGCAAAGACAGTTCAGATGCAGCTGCCATCTCGCAGGGTGGTGGCACGCTTCTCTTCCCGGATCTTCCCCCAGGTAGAGAACAGGAGAGAGCGCGCCTAAGCGACTGGTCCCACTTGGATTTTCTGTCGGGAAGAGCCTACTTTGAAAGTTGTTGGTCATGTAGGTGTGTGTGGTGGAGGTGGTGTCTATAGGGCAGGAGGGTAGGGTGTTTTGTCTTCGACGTGTTTTCTTCAGCAGACCTCTCAGCTCGCTCCAAAAATGTCTCTCTCTGATTCTGGGGACTGGGGCCTCGATATTTCAAACAGCTCCTGAGGAGACTGAGAGGATCTTCTGGAAGTTAATATCCTGAGTATCTCAGAGAGCTGGTTCTCAATGTTCGTCATTTTGGTGTTCAAGGCCTTGATGTCCTCCTTCAGCTCGTGTTTCACCTCCAGGACGGTGGCCTGCAGTGTCTGCTCAGGGATGGGGTAGAACGAATGCTTGACCTCGGCCAAGATGGGGCTCCGGTCCTGGGGGCTCCTGGCCTCGCCCACGCTGTCCAGACGCAGGTCGCTCTTGGTGATGCCGCTGTCACACGAGTCTGTCTTCTTGAGTGTGGCCTCGCCGCTCGCCTTTGTCCTCTCGGGGAGCGTCTCCATGGACTCGGCCTTGGACACCTTGCTCCAGTCCTCAGCCTTCCCGCAGGAGTCCTTGAAGCGGGCCCAGCCCTTGCGCTTGGCCCAGTCACCCCCGCCGGCCTTGGGGCCCAGGCACTTGGCCCCCGGTGGCGCCTGCAGCCTGGCGTGGTCCAGCCCCGTGGATGCGGCGGCTGCGGAGAAGGCCACGGGCGTGGCAGGGCTCTCGCGGACGGTGACGACGCTGGCCTTCACCAGGCCGTGGTGGGTGTGCTCGGTGAGGATGCTGCCCTTCTCCACATCCAGGTCGTCCGGGTCCCGGCCGCCCCTCTCCGCGGCCAGCCTGGCCTCCTTCTGCTGTCGGAACCTCTGGAAGAGCCTCCGGACAGGGTGGTCCGGCGGCAAGATCAGGGGGGCCTCATTCTTCCGCTTCATGCGCTCTTCCTCCTCCCGTTTCACATCGCTGATCTTCCGGAACACTATCTGGAGGGAGAGAGAATGACACAGCCCGTTAACCCAGCTGTGGCATCAGCGCAGCTCGGCCCCTCTGCCCATCACGGGCCTGGTGTCCAGCCCCAGCCCTGAGGGAGGGGGCTCACGGTGCAGTCACATCCCTGCAAGGCCTCCAGGTCCTTGCTCAGTGACTGCCATCACTTTCCTTTTCTGACCCTTGTTCTCAGCTCTCCAACAGCAAGGAATTGACTCCTGCTGTCAGCCTCTTCCACAGAAACAAGCCCCCAACCTCTCCATCTCTACAGGCCTGGAGGTTGGAGATGCCAAGCGGCCTCCTCCCAGGAGACTGTCCTGGCCTCTGAGCCTGGGTCCCCTTTAACCCGTTCTGGCCTGCAATTCCAGTATCACCTGGTAAGCTTTTCAAAAATCATTTCTCTGACCCCACCTCAGACCCACTGCACTAAAAATCACCAGATGGGAAGCCCTTGAATCTGTAACTTAAAAGGCTCCCCCGGTGATTCTGATGCACTGAAGTTCTACACCACAGTCCAGGGCAAGAAAGTTCAGCTGAGTTCCCAGGCAGGGTGACGGCTAAGACTGCCCTTGTCCTCTGCAGATGTGGATCCTAAGTGAATGCAGTTGGCTGTGAAAAGTACACGCTGGTCTCACATAGAAGTCCTCCCTGTCCTCAGGGAGCTTACAGGAGAAGAAAGGCCCGTGACCTTAATGTTACTTCGTATATTTCTTACGACGACACTATAAGGTCACAGGGACACATTGTTATCCCCGTTTTAGAGAAGACGAGATCAAGGCTCAGAGTAGCTAAATGTCACGTAACAGATAGGTCTCCTCTAAGACACTTGTACTCAAGCAGTTGAGCCCCAGACCCATTCAGTGTCCAACAGCTTCTTCCTGACGATGACAATGCTTCATGCAGTGCATGGACAGCCAGCCAAAAATACTGTCTCAAGACTCTGGATCGGAGCGCAGCATAAGCCACATATCACAGGATTTCCCTTGGGCCGACATCCGATTATGGGAAAGCCCTGTACTTTCTGACTTATGTTGCATGTAGCAGGTACTCTCAGGGGCATGTCTGACTCATCCCGTACCTGAACTTGTAAGAAAGAAGCAACCTGCGATAGGTCATTTTTTAAACTGTAAATGCTGGTTTGGGGACCAGAGGGATTGAGATCCTTGAGAAGTAGGGGAGAGGTCTGTGGGAGGGAGAGGGGCAGCTTTTCCATCATCACAATCTGGACAGCCCTGTGCGGGCAGCCTCTGACCAGCCCAGAACCTGCCCCAAAGACTTGCTGCAGGACCCCCAGCTCTTGGGGAGGCACATGTGTTGGCATGCCCAGAGCCTGGGCTTTGGGGTCAGACAGAATTAAGTCCCAGCTCTGCCAATTAGCTGTGTGATCTCAACAGGTATCTTAACTTCTGAGTCTCTGTTTCCTCCTTCAAAAGTGGGAAAAATCCCTCCTTTTCCGACTTGATGTAAAGCCAACAGAAGAGTACTTATGTGAAAGCACTGGCTAACTGTGAATGCTCAAAATGAATCCTCCTGTCCCCACCATTTCAAGGCCTCTGCTTTTTGTTTTTTAACTTGTAGACACATATAATATGTGACTAATTCTACCTCCTCCAGGAAGGCCCCGCCCCACCCCACCCAGGGCTCTCGGATGGCACCACTCATTAGGTTCTCAGATATGACCGACAACATGGTCATTTTATATAAAGTGCCAATACATACAGAGGAACCCAACAAACACTGAATTGCGTGCTTGATGCCAGTTATCAGTCAGCAAATCGTCGGCAGACTGGAAGCTCACCTGTCATGTGACTTCTCCGTCAAAGCTTCTGTCACTGGATGACTTGACACTAACAGGTGGGTAGGACGGAGCAGCCGCCCCTCTTGCCACCTGGCTAAATCTTCAAGCCACATTACTTGGGTCCCAGTGAGTGGCTTTCTGACCTCCACTGGACAGCATTTCTCCCAGCCCTGCCCTTATCCATCCTCTGCCCTGCCCAGGGTTATGCAATTTTATAACCCTGTCTCCCCAGGCCCTTGTCAGCCATACCCCATCTGCTCCTGTAGTCTGGATCCTGCAGATCCAAGCCATGGCACTCAGGAGAACCCCATCCACTCTGAAGAAGAACCTAACTGAAGGCATCACAGGGATGGAGGGATGACGATTAGTGGAGTGATCAGGACCTTTTCTGTCCGTCCTCCCAGTGCTCTGAGTTGGCAGTCTTCCACCTCCGTCCTCTGTTCTGGCAATGGACCCTGATCTCCAAGAGGAGTCCAAATCCTCCTCACACCAAGGCCCAACTCAAACAGCACCTCCTCCAGAAAGCCTTCTTTGATTCCATGGAGCTCTAAGTCATCCTCCCACCTCCCAACCCTAACGGCCCTTGCTGTGCTCACACCACTCTTCTGCCCTAATTACTATCTTGCGTCCACTTGTAGTAGTGATGCCGTCTGTTGCCTCCCCTACTCACATCCCTTCTTAGAGAAGGGAGGAGGGGCAAAGGGGATAAGAAAGGAAGGTGGGACAGAGAGGAGAAATGAGAAAAAGAGGGAGGAAGGGAGAACATACAACAATGTGAATATACCCCAAAGAGATGATGGCGTTTAGAGCCGATTGCTCTGGTCCTGCCTTTATTCTGAAGGACATCTGATTCTTATCAATATCCCCCTTTTCACTTGAGCTCATTTGGGTGGGGTTCTATTCCTTGCAAGCAACAATTCCCAAACAAGATACCAGTTACTTACGTCCATACCTTATCCCCTCTGAAGGCTCCCTGCAGGTCTAGCACTGTACTTTGCATGTCACGTTGTGTCTTTTACTTTTTAAAAATTTATTACCTACCCTAAGAGAGCAGGGATTGTCCATTTTGTTCACTATTTCCAGCACTTAGAAAGTACCTGACACCTATCCTTGATAAATATTTGTAGAATGGATGAATAAATGAATGGATGAAAAACAGATAAATATGAGCTAACGAATCAATGTTAGAATGTCTTAACCTGGAAAGATGAAATCACAGAGGTCATAATGTTATAAAAGGAAGGGATTGGCTCAGAACACACAGGGTCCTCTTAACAGCTCTCTCAACATCAAAAGGTCAGGCGGCCCTTGAGACTGGAAATGAGATGTTTTAAGACTAAAGAAAAAGAAGTACTTCTTCAGATATTGAGGAGTCAACCCAAAACTTATACCAAGAGGTTGTACGGTGAAGTATGAAGTATACCAGTAGGCTTACAAATGCTTAATATGCATCCATGGTGGATATTTGTGATGGGAAATGGTAGCTCCTCCTTGAGGGCATGGAAATACTGGGCTCTTCAACCAAATGCCTCATGGGGGTCAGAATCCTGGACCAGGGGCCAGGGGCCTGGCCTGGGCAGCATATTCAGATGTTGTGGCCACATTATCAGTGGGGTCAGTTCAGCACTCACGGGCTGGGGCTCTCCTGGGGAGGGGATGTGGGTGTCTGGGTCTGTGCTGACTCTTCTGAAGCTTCTTGGCTTTTCCTAAAGGGTCATCTTGTGTGCCTGGGGTAGCCCCACCTCAACATCACTGGCTCATCCAATGGGCAAGTAAACTAGGGAAGATCTTTCTGCCCTGCAGAAATGCCTGAGCCTGCCTTTGAGAATCAGCAAGTAAAATTAGCATTCCCCCAACGGGACCAGAGCTGATGTGGTCTAACAGCTTTTCTAGTCGGAGGTCTAGGCCTCTGCTTACTAGCTTCAGCTGATTTTTTGGAGAAGTTAGTCATGGAGTCTTCATCTCCAGAGGCAGATGTGACCAGGCATTTGACCAAGTATTTTAGATCTAAGGACAACTGCTCTTGAATTTTTCTTTTATGTAAACATGGATCTTTCTGTGGAAGACAATCCGATGTCAATGGGAAGAGCCTGGACTAGGAATTGGAAGACTGGAGTGCTCATTTCAGCCCTGCTGGGCCCTGAGCAAGCCACCCCTTCGCACACACCCTCACCAGTGGGACAACCTCCTCCCTCAGCTCCCAGCAGAGTTGTGCCAGGTTTTCTTTCTTTCCATTTTCCTGTTAGGTATTGGGCTTCAATGTAAGATTTCATCCCAGGAAAGGATTCCGTGGCCTGAAATATCATTATGAAAACCACTGGATGAGATCATCTCTAAAGTCCCTTTGAGAATGAACAATTAATGATTTTAATAATACAGTACTTTGTGTTGTGTTTTATAGCTTATTCCACATACTCAAGTGCATCACCTCATTTAAGCTAAAGTTCCTGGGAGGTGTGCAAGGACTTCCTCCACAATCTGACAGTTGAGGAGACTGGGGTTTAGTTGGTAGAGTGGCCTGCTCAAGGTCACACAGCTAAGCAGAAAGAGAACTTCAGGGTATTGGCCAGTGCTCTTGCCTTGATGTCACCTTTCTTCACATCAGCAGTCCGTAGACAGGGGCCACATCAACAGAGAGGTGCCAGGGTCTGTCTGGAGAGGTTATTACCAGGGACCCCCACTAATCACCCACTGGGGAGGCCCAGCCCTAGAGACAGGCTAACACTGGTGCAGGCACCAGTGATGGGATAGGTCTGGATCTTCCCTAGCCAGACAGAGTCCTTCCAGCCCACAGGGGTGCCTGATGTGTTGGGCATGGGAGGCCCATGCTGAATGCTGAACAGCTCATGACTGACTGTATATGGGGAGACAGAGAATGCCCCAGGGCAGAGGTGGCTGCTGTGCCTCACTCATCTATCTCCACATTCCTCTGAAGGCTCAGCAAGCAGTGGCCTAGAGCCTGGGAGGCCGTTAACAAACAGTTGTTGAGCTGAACTGAATTGACACCCGGCTCTTCAAACTGCAGGGCTTCCTGAGCAGTTATTTTCAAGTTTGTTTGAAAAAGTAATCCCACGGAAGCTGAGGTGAGTCAGGACCATCGATTCCCTCTTCTGGGTTGCATTTAAGGAGGGCCCAGTCCCTCTTAAGCCCCCTTAAGACCAGACCAAGGGGAGGAGTCCCCTCAGGGTCACTGAGCAACAGGGTCCCTGCAGCATATGTAGGGGAAAGACAGCCCTGGGAGGGAAATTGACCACCTAGAGTTCTGACAGCACAGAGAACGGGAGTCCAGTTGCTTAAAAGAGCTTAGACTGGGGAGTAAAAAGATTTACATAATGTCAATTCTCAGTGGTTTGCATAAATAGAGACTGACGTATGAATCACAGAAAACCATAGATAAACCAAAGGGATTTATTTTGGTTTTAATTGAATTCAGACACATGGCCCAAATCTGAAACACACAGAGAACAGTAGAAAGAACACAGGCTTAGAGTGGTCCCAACTCTGCTGCTGACTGGCTGCTATATGACCTTGGGCAAGTCACGTCCTTGCTTGGCTGGACCAGAACAACAGTTCTCAAATCTAGCTGCACTTCACCTCCTTCACCTGGAGGAGGTGTTGTTATCTACTGAGGGAGAATTTCCCGTGGCAGGGTCGGAAACGGGCATTTGCAACAAGCTCCCAGGTGATTCTGACCCAGGCAGCTCAGGCCAGATCTGCTGATCAGGGACTCAGAACCCCAGGGCTGATGACTGGTGAGATCACTGCCACTCTGGTGCTAAATGTGCCCGGAGTGGGGAGGGGGAGGGCGGAGTCAGTGGAGTCACGTGGAACGTGAGCACAAGCTTTGGATCCCAGACAGACTTGGGATCATGGTCCCCAAGCCTCAGTTTCTTCCTCTGTAAAAGCAGATAAAGCTACTGATTTCATAAGGCTATCATGAGGATAAGGTTGGATAATATAAGTAAACTCTTAAGAAGAGTACCTGACATTTAATAGTTGCTGAGTAAATGTATTATATACCATTCTTTGTGGGGACGACCCTTGAGATGATTCTAGAAGGATGAGCTAGAATTGTGAATAAAAGGTGAAAGATTTGGGCAAAGGTGCTCACACAGGGAAAAGCACATGTAATGACACAAAGGCAGAAAGGCCACCCAACAGAGAAAAATGTCTTTGTGGTAGTAGTCCCAGTGGGAGGGGCTGACTTTGTTAAATTTTTGACTTTGTTAAATGTGTGCTATCTCATGACATCCTCATAGCAGCCCCAGCAGGTGGGGAAAGTCATTACCCTCATTTTTTAAATGAAGAAACCAAGCTTAGAAAGGGTAGGTGACCACCTAAGGATACTCAGATAGTGGAGCTAAGATTCAAACCTCAGCCATCTGAGCCCCCATCCATGCCCATGTTCTAAGCCACTGTGCTAGGAAAATGCCTTGGTTTTAGGGAAAAGGGTGATCTTCTCTCGTATACGTTGATAACCTCCATCCCTGCCCCACCACCTCTCTCCACTTGTTTCTCTTACTCCCAGTCCATCAGCAAGTTCTCTAAAGAATCCAGGGACAGAACTGTGAAGCAGAGAGATCGGGCCAAGGTGAGGGGAGAGGCCCTGAAGCCGAGGCTCTCAGAGCTTTTAAGGAGAGGACTCACTAGGTACATTAGGACCTATTAGTGTGGTCCTTTCATTTATCAGGATGGGGGTGTGACTTAGCGTGAGATTCAGGCTTTGATTGGTCAAGGCAAGAAAGAGGAGCTGTAAGACACATGAGCTGAGTGTTTTGGTTACTGGGAAGATCTTGCCTCCTTGCACAGTGGTGAGGTCACCAGTTACCCTCAGGGCACGGCACCGGGAAGGAGGAACAGGAATGCAGAGGTCCCAGTGGACTTTATCCAGGAAGAATCTAGAGGTTAGATGTCCTCTGCTCTCAAGTAGCCTGGTCCAGTGGCTCTCGGAGTGCGGCTCACAGGCCAGTCCCTCCCACCACCGTGAAACATCTGCACTTTCTTCTGGCATTAATCAAGAATGACCTTGTCCCTTAGGGACCAGGACCATGATCCCTTAGTGACATCCCATGAGGACTGGCATCATCTCATTCACTCTTGTAAGGGCCCCCACTGAGAACGAGAGGATCAGCAAGGTCTTCTGTTGACAGACTGGCCTGTGTCTGTAAGACTCCTACAGATGCACCTGTTCCTGTCTTCAGGAAGATTCAAACCCAAGAGGAATGAGGATCTCTCCTTCTCAACGCCACCAAGTGAAGGAGATACATCCCTTGTTTGCTGCTCAGAGAAGAGATGGCACTGCTGTGTGGGAGTCACTGGCCTCTGGCCTTTCACTAGGGCCGTATTTGCCACTCTCTTCCTTGCTTTGTGCTCCCTCAGTGTAGGAGACTGAATTACAGACACCAAAAGATACGTCCACCCGAACCTCAAAATGTGATGTTACTTGGCATAAGGGTCTTTGCAGATGTAACAAGGTAAGAATCTTAAGGTGAGATCATTCTGCATCAGGGTGGGCCCTAGGTCCAAAGATAAGTGTCCTTCTAAGAGACAGAAAAGAGAAGACACGAAACACAGAGCAAAAGGTCATGTGAAGACGGAGGTAGATACTGGAGTTTTGGAGCTGCAAGCCAAGAAATGCCAAGGATTGCTGACAGCAACCAAAAGCTAGGAGAGAGGCATGGAACGATTCTTTCTCAGAGCCTCCAGAAGGAGCCAACCCTACAGACAACTTGGTTTCAGACTTCTGTCCTCCACAACTGTGAGAGAATAAATTTCTGTTGTTTTAAGCCACCCAGGTGGAGATAATTGGTAATGGCAGTCCTAGGACTCGGTTCCTTTACGGCTTCTTCTTCCTCCCATCCCCTAAATGTGGTCCTCCCCCAAAGCCCTGCCCTTTGCTCTCTGCGCTCCATGAGGTCTTTCTGCTTCAATGCTCACCTCACCTTCATGCAGCTAAGAGCCAACAGAGGTGCTGACAAGACTGGTACAGATGCCCACCCTGCTGTGACCCTGAAGAAATTTCTTTATCTTTCTAAGCCTCAGTTGTCTGCTCAACAAAAATTCCTACTTCCAACCTTGCTGCAATGATTCAGTGAAGTGACACTTGTGAGAAACCTCTCCCTCCCTTCACATTCACAAAGCAATGTTGCTTTTCACTCCAGACCCAGCTCAAAACCTGAATTTTCCCACACACAGCACGGCTATATCGACGTCTCGTAGACCTTTCAACCTCCCCCAGCCAGAGCAGTCTCTCTTCCCACCATGTCTTTCCTCAGTGTGAGCCAAGTCACCAATCAGGCAGGAAGAAATGGGGCCAAATGTGGAGCTGGTGACACGCCGCCCCCATCAGAGGTGCTCCAGTGCTAAGACAGGTAGACCAGCATTCAGCCTCCAACACTCCCTCAACAACACTTCCCCCCGTGTCTAGGGAAGCGCTAATCATGACCTTTGAAATCAAGTTAACACTATGCTGTCTCATGATTCCACAGGAGAAGTTAAGAAAGTGGAAGATGCACAGAACTAGGACAAATAATCCTAAAATTTATATGGAACCACAAAAGACCCAGAATTGTCAAAGCAATCCTGAGGAAAAAGAACAAAGCTGGAGTCATAGCCCTTCCAGACTTGAGACAATGCTACAAAGCTACAGTAATCGTGGTGTGGGCACAAAAACAGACATATAGATCAATGGAACAGAATAGAGAGCCCAGAAACAAACCCATACACCTACAGTCAATTAATCTACAACAGAGGAGGCAAGACTATACAATGGAGAAAAGACAGGCTCTTCAGCAAGTGGTGTTGGGAAAGCTGGACAGCTACATGTAAATCAATAAAATTAGAATGTTCTCTAACACCATATATAAAAATAAACTCAAAATGGTTTAAAGACCTAAATATAAGACATGACATCATAATACTCCTAGTGAGAACATAGGCAAAACATTCTTGGGGCAGACATTGTAGCAATATTTTCTTAGATAAGTCTCCCAAGGCAAAAGAAATAAGAGCAAAAATAAACAAATGGGACCTAATCAAACTTAAAACCTTTTCCCATTAAAGGAGACCATCAACGAAACGAAAAGACAACCTACAGAATAGGAGAAAATATTTGCAAATGAGGTGACCGACAAGGGCTTAATATCCAAAGACTACAAACAGCTCATACAACTCATTATAATAATAAAAGAAAAAAACCCTCCACCCAATCAAAAAACAGGCAGAAGACCGAAACAGACATTTCTCCAAAGAGGACAGATGGCCAACAGGCACATGAAAAGATGCTCAACATCATTAATTATCAGAGAAATGCAAATCAAAAACACAATGAGGTATCACCTCACACCTGTCAGAATGACTTCATCAAAAAGTCTCCAAGTTATAAGTGCTGGAGAGGGTGTGCAGAAAAGGGAACCCTCCTACACTTTTGGTGGGAATGTAAATTGGTGCAGCCACTATGGAGAACAGTATGGAGGTTCCTTAAAAAACTAAAAATAGAGCTACCATATGATCCAGCAATCCCACTCCTGGGCACATACTCTGAGAAAACCATAATTCAAAAAGATACATGCACCCCAGTGTTCACAGCAGCACTATTTATACTAGCCAAGACATGGAAACAACCCAAGTGCCCATCAACAGATGACTGGTTTAAGAAGACGTGGCACACACACACACACACACACACACACACGCACAATGGAATATTACTCCATTAAAAAGAATGAAATATTCCCATTTGCAGTAACATGGATGGATCTAGAGAATATCATACTAAGTGAAGTAAGTCAGATAGAGAAAGACAAATATTATATGATATCACATGTGGAATCTAAAAAATAATACAAATGAATCTATATACAAAATAGAAACAGACTCACAGAAAACAAACTTATGGTTGGTTACTAAAGGGGAAAGAGAGTGGGAGGGAGAAATTAGGAGTATGGGATTAACAGATACAAACTACTATACATAAAATAGATAAGCAACAAGGATTTACTGTGTAGCACAGGGAACTATATTCAATATCTTGTAGTAACCTATAATGGAAAATTTTACATATATATATGTCTGAATCACTTTGCTGTGCACCTGAAACTAACACAATATTGTAAATCAACTATAATAATTTTTAAAAAGTGGAAGATGACCTGCGACTGGCAGAAACAGAATCCACCAAATACTTCCCTGTCTGAGGGTTCAGCTCATTGCCCTCCACCCCCTTCAACCTTATACTCCTGCACAATCCTGCTTATCATGGCTTTGGAAAATTGGGACCAGGTTTATCTCCACCCTAGGCATAGTCTTCTGAATATTCCTTTTGCCTTCCGGCCTGGAAAATAGGGGAAAGGCTCTGTCCTGAGGACAGCAGCAAGGGGAGCCCAGCGTCGGGAGAGACAGGCGAGCGCTGAAAGTTGACGTTTCATCACCACCTTCCATCCGAGTCCCTCTCCAGTGCTTCTCCTCCCTTCCTCAGCTGAGCCTTCAACACAATAGCAGCTAACACCAACCAGGCATTCAACAAAGGACCAGATATTGGGCTAAGCACTTGGTACACATCTGTGACTCACTCCTCACAGCCACCTGGTGAAGTGGATACAGAAGTCATTCACCCAGGCAAGTCTGCACCTGATGTACTCTGGATTACCTCTGCAGTTTGTACTTCTCACCGCCAAAGGAGGACAATAATTAAGGAAAGATCCACCCACCTCTCACCCCCAACATCTTCTGGTTGGCTGCATTCTCTTAATTTTTTCTGGATTAAAGAATCGGATACAAAGCATATATTTGCATAGTTGTAATTCCACTCTTAAAAATTGTTGCTTTCTACCAAAATGGACAAACAACTGAGAATTCTGAGAACTTGTATGTTACTGAAGAGTTGGCTCTGACATCACTGTCCTGTCCCTTGTGATCTGTGCCACCCTGTGGCATGTGATTGGGCTGCTGTGACACTCATCATTTCAGCCAGCAGATCATGCCATCCCACGCACAAAGCACTAGAGCAAATAATTCGATTCAAGCAATTGTCTAGTTTTGAAACATGATGGTTATAACAATTTCACTGGATTATTCTAAGGTTTGACTCTCCCAATAAATAATTTTCTGTTGCACTGTTAAAATTCCCATTTCTCATATTAGGATGCTGACTTTCAGAGCCATCAAATGCATGACCCCAAGTGGGGTGCCTTCCCACTGCTCCATCAGGGTGCAGCCGCTCAGCTGCCAAGGAAACTTGCCGGTTCTGCCCTCCTTGAGAAAGTATCCACTACCGTCCCACTCACATCTGAACTCCAGACATTCATCACACCTGGGCTATACGGTGAAGTCTCCCAACCCCCTCACGGGGAGAGGTGAGAGGTGGTGTGGGAGAATCCCAGAGTGAGGACCAGTTCTCTCCCTGACGTGCACTCGTGTACATGTGCCTTCTCACGAGCTCTCAGCAGAGCAGCCCTGAACAAAGCGATGGGACTCGTCTGGAGAGCTAGTCCCTTTTGCCCCTGTCCCTGGGGGGTGTTTCAGTGATGGGGATGGGGTGGGGAGGAACTGGGAGCCCAGTTGGGAGGAATCTTGCATTCCCCAAAGGGCCGTGCAGAAGCAAGAGCGCCTGGGTGGGTGTGGGGAGTAGGAAGAGTGGTCTGGAGACGGGCTCGCCGGAGGTGAAGGGCTCTTAATGATAAGGGAGAGGGTTATTGGCTCCCTGAGCTTTTCCTTTTGAGGCCTAGTCCCCTTCCCTGTGGAATATGGGGTGCATGTGTAAGAGGGGTGACTAGAGGGGGTCTCCTCCATTCTCACACTTGCATTCTCTGCCCATGCAGCACTGCGTTACAGGGAGGGTCTCTGCCCCAGTAGCTCCACTGCCTTCCTAGGCCAGGACAGAGGTCTCCCTGTCCCTGCTAAAGTGTGGGCACCATACCCCAGCTCTAGAGTCACGCCTGGTCCCACAATGACCACTGAGAGTCGGGGCTGCACTCAGGAGGGGTGCACAGGAGGCAGCAGCCTGGGCCATGTAGCAAGGTGAGCCCGCCCAAGGGCTCAAGCAGCCTTCTCTGCAAACACCATCAGAAGTAGAGGAGGCCAGAGCTTGAGTCTGCGTTCTGTTTTCTCACAGAATCCTCTTCCAGCACTGTATGTAGAGCCAGCTAACCATGTCTGAGTCATACCCCAGCCACAACTAGCTGAGAAACATTCCTCTCTGAGCCTTATTTTCCTCATTTGCAAGCAGAAGACGCTAATGCTTGTTTTGGCTCTCAGGCAGCGCTGGTGCAAGGTAGACTACTGTACACACGAGCTACAACAGAGCTACATCTCAATTATTCCCCTGTAACCTCCCAGCAGGGGAGGCATCTCCGAGCTTTGCCCCAGGGGCCACAAGAACCTTTCTCTTTGTGCATAGCACAAAGGGCAGCAAGGTTTAAGAAATGACTGGGTAAGGGGGGGTGGTGGGCTGTTTGGACAATTGAAGGGAGGGAGACCAGGAAGAAAGCTGTGACTCTAGCTAACGACAGGTATGGAGGGAGTGACCCAGGGAAGCAGAGGAAAGGAGAGATGAAATGAAACATGGCTTGCTTCTAGACAGGCATGCCAGCTCATGGTATAAGAGAAATGGACATGATCTGAAAACTCTGAATCTCAACCTGGGGCCTCACCTACACCAGGTTCCCAAGGGGCATTTGCAGCACTGTGGACATCTCCAAGAAACACACGCTACCAATTCCTCTGTTGTCTCCCACCCTAGGAAGCCGGATGAAACCATCTGTAAGCCATGAGGCTACCTTTAGTCCAACCAGAGGCAGTTTTAGTAGCCTGCCTGTCCATGCTTCCACTCGCAGGGGCCCCCACTCACCCCACTGGCCTTTCAGGGGGGAGGGTCACAGTGGCCCCATTCTCAGAAGACATCATTGGAGTAGAAGAAAACTTGGGGAGACCAGTCCTAAATGGCACCTCTTAGAGACTGAAGAGCTTTTAACCTCTCCCCACTTCTCATCAAAAGCTCCATCCTTGAAGAACATGGTCCAACTGTGTAACTCAGAGCTCCTTCACTTTGGCAATACCTTGTGGGAGGAAGCCTAGAGTCACCCACCTACCCTGTCCCAGCAGTGGTTGTCATCCAGGAAGAGGGCCAGAATCACCTGAGGATCTTTTAAAAAATAGATGTCTATGAGAAATGGATAAATTCTTAGACACATACAATCTTCCAAGACTGAATCATGAAGAAATATAATCTGAATAGACCAATTATTAGTAAGGAGATTGAATCAGTAATTAAAAAAAAAAAAAAACTCCCAACAAACAAAAGTCCAGGACCAGGTGGCTTTACAGGTGAATTCTACAAACACTCAAAGAAGATTAAATACCTATCCTTCTCAAACTTTTCTGAAAAGTTTTACTAGGCCAGCATTACACTGATACCAAAACCAGAGAAGGACACCACACAAAAGGGAAATTACAGACCAAAATCCCTGATGAACATAGGTGCAAAAATCCTCAACAAAATATTAGCAAACTGAATTCAACAACACATTAAAAGGATCAGACACCATGATCAAGTAGGATTTAGTCTAGGGATGCAAGGATGGTTCAATATTCACAACAATCAACGTGATACACCACATTAACAAAATGAAGAATAAAAATCATAGGCTCGTCTCAATAGATGCAGAAAAAGAATTTGGAAAAATTCAATATCCATTTATGATAAAACTCTGAACAAAGTGGTTATACATGGAATGTACCTCAACATAATAAAGTCCACATATGACAAACCCACAACTAACATCCTACTCAAATGTGAAAAGCTGGAAGCTTTTCCCTTAAGATTGGAAAGAAGACAAGGATGCCCATTTTTGCCATTTTTATTCAACATGGAATTGGAGGTCCTAGCCAGAGCAATTAGGCAGGAAAAAGAAATAAAAGGCATCCAAATTGGAAAGGAAGAGGCAAAACTGTCACTATTTGTTTGTGGATAACATGATTTTATATACAGAAAACCCTAAAGAATCCACCAAAAAAACTGTTAGAACAAATAAATGAATTCAGTTAAGTTTCAGGGTACAAAATCAACATATAAAAATCTGTTGCATTTTTATACACTAATAATGAACCATCATAAACTAAAATTAAGAAAACAATCCATTTACAACTGTAAAAAAAAAATACCTAGGAATAAATTTAAGAAGGTGAAAGATCTGTACACTGAAAACTATAAGATATTAATGAAAGAAATTGAAGAAGACAAAAAAATGGAAAGATATACCATGCTCATGAATTGGAAGAAATAATATTGTAAAAATGCCCATATTACCCAAAGCAATCTACAGAATCAGTGTAATCCCAACCAAAATTCCAATGTCATTTTTCACAGAAATAGAACAAAAAGTCTTAAAATTTATATGGAACCACTGAAGATCCCAAATAACCAAAGCAATATTGAGAAAGAACTATAATCTGGAAGCATCACGTTTCTAGACTTCAAACTATATTACAAAGCTACAGTAATCAAAACAGTATGGTATTAGCATAAAAAGAGACACATAGATCAATGGAACAGAATAGAAAGCCCAGAAATAAACTCACACACATATGGCTAACTAATTTATGACAAAGGAGGCAAAAACGGAGAAGGATAGCCTCTTCAATAACTGGTGTTGGGAAAATTGGACAGCTACATGCAAAAGAATGAAACTGGACCACTATCTTACACCATACACAAAAATTAACTCAAAATGAATTAAAGACTTGAATGTAAGACCAGAAATGTAAAATTCCTAGAAGAAAACATAGGTGGTAAGCTCCTTGACATCACACTTGGTGATATTTTTTTGAATCTGACTCCAAAGGCAATGGCCACAAAAGCAAAAATAAACAAATGGGACTACATCAAACTAAAAAGGTTACACACAGCAAAGGAAAAGATCAACAAAATAAAAAGGAAACCTACTGCATTGGAGAACATATTTGCAAATCATATATCCAAAAAGGAGTTAACACCCAAAACATATAAAGAACTCATACAGCTCAATAACAACAAAGCAAACAATCCAATTAAAAAGTAGGCAGAGGACCTGAATAGACATTTTTCCAAAGAAGACATACAGATGGCCATCAGGCACATGAAAAGATCTTCAACATCACTAATCATTAGAGAAATGCAAATCAAAACCACAATGAGCTATCATCTCACACCTGTCAGAATGGCTATTATCAAAAGGACAAGAAATAACAAGTGTTAGCAATGATGTGGAGAAAAGGGAACCCTTGTGCTCTGTTGGTGGGAATGTAAATTAGTGCAGTCACTATGGAAACAATATGGAGGTTCCTCAAAAATTTAAAAATAGAACTACCATATGACCTAGGAATTCCACTTCTGGATATTTAGCCAAAGAAAATGAAAAAACTTGTTTGAAAAGATATATGCACTTCCAATGTTTGTAGCAGCATTATTTACAATAGCCAAGACATGGAAGCAGACTAAGTGCCCATTGATGGACGAATGGATAAGGAGGTGCAGGAGATACACACACACACACACACACACACACACACACACACACAATGGAATACTACTCAGCCATAAAAAAGAATGAAATATTGCCATTTTTGACAACATGGATGGACCTTGAGGGTATTATGCTAAATGAAATAAATCAGACAGAGGAAAACAAATACTTTGAGAATTCACTTATATGTGGAATCTAAAAAACAAAACAAATGAACAAACAAAATAAAACTCATAGATATGGAGAACAGATTGGTAGTTGCCAAGGGGAGGGTATTGGGGAGTGGGTGAAACAGGTTAAGGAGATCAAGAGATACAAATTTTTAGTTATAAAATAAATCAGTCATGGGGATATAATGTGCAGCGTGGTGACTACAATCAATAATACTGTATTGTAAATATTAAAGTTGCTCTCATCACACACACCAAAAAAATTCTGTAACTTTCTATGGTGACAGATGGAAACTAGACTTATTGTGGTGATCACTGTACAATGTATACAAATGTCAAATCATTATGTTGTACAGCTAAAACTAATGGAGTGTTGTATGTCAATTATACTTTAATTTAAAAAATATGACAATTCTGGTCAATGCAATCTATAGATTCAGTACAATCCCAATGACATTGTTACACACATAAAATAATACATCCTAAAATTCATATATATTCTCAAGGAATTTTGAATAGACAAAACTATCTTGAAAAAGGAGAACAAAGTTGGATGTCTCATACTTCCTGATAAAAAATCTTACTACAGTGCTACAGTAATCAAAATATAGTGGTACTGGCATAGGACAGACTTATAGAACAGTGAATGGAATAGAGAATCCAGAAATAAACCCTCACCTATACAGTTAATTATTTTTGACAAAGGTTCCAAGGAAGGACAGTCTTTTCATCATATGATGCTGGGAGACCTGGATATCCATATGCAAAAGAACAAAGTTGGACCCTTTCCTTATACTGCATACAAAAATTAATTCACAGAGGATCAAAGATCTAAATGTAAGAGGTAAAACCATAAAACTGAATTTTATGTTGGAAGAAAACATATGGAGAAATGTTTGTAATATTGATTTGGCAATGATTTCTTAGCTATGAAACTGAAAGCATATGGAATAGAAGAAAAATAGGTAGATTAGACTTCATCAAAATTAAATACTTTTGTGCATCAAAGGATACAATCAAGAGAGTGAAAAGACAACCCACAGAATGGGACAAAATATCTGATAAGGATTTCATAACCAGAATATATAAAGAACTCCTACAACTCAACAACAAAATACAAGCCATCCAACTAAAAAATAGGCAAATAACTTGAACAGGCATTTCTCAAAGAAAACATACAAATGGCCAAAAAGCACATGAAAAGATACTCAGTGATACATGTCATAGGAAATGCAAATCAAAACCATAATGAGATACTACTTCACACCCTTTAGGATGGTTTTTAATAAAAAAACAAAAATAGAAAATAACTAATTTTGACAGGGTGTGGAGAAATTGGAACTCTCATACATTGCTGGCGGCAATATAAAATGCTGCAGCCTCTATGAAAAACCATTTGGCAGTTCCTCAAAAAGCTAACACAGAATTACTATGTATTCCAGCAATTCCACTCCTAGATATATACCTAGAGGGATTGAAAGCAGGCACTTGAACAGATACTTGCACACCAGTGCTCAAAAGCAGTATTATTCACCATAGCCAAAGGGTGGACACAAACCAAATGTCAATCAACAGATTAATGGATAAACAAAATGTGGTATATACATAAAATGGAATATTATTCAATCATTAAAAGGAATGAAGTTCTGACTCCTAAAACATGGCTGAATCGTGAGGACATTATGCTAAGTGAAATTAGCCAGGTACAAAAAGACAGATATTATATGATTCCACTTATAAGATCCACTTATCTAGTATAAGCAAATTTATACAGACAAAAAGTACATTAGATGCTATGAGAGTTTTGGGGAATGGGGAATGGGAGTTATTGCTTAATGGTTACTGAGTTTCTGTTTGTAATCATGAAAAAGTTTTGGAAATGGATGACGGTGATGGTCACACAATCTTGTACATGTAATTAATGGCACTGAATTATATACTTAAAAAATGAAATTAAAATGTCTATGCATCCCACCCCCTGCCCCAAACTTCACCTCTATTTGAGAACCAGTGCCCTAGAAATAGACATATATTGGGAAATACAGCAAGACTGCCACGTAGGCATATATTTCACTCTTGTTTAGAGGTCATGCACATGTACACACAGACACACACACACACACACTCAGAAGGCAAGATGTCTCTGCTCAGTGCCTGTGTACCAGCTGCACACACGTAGCCCCTGACCCTCCTGACTGCACCAGCCCTCTCTCCCTCTGTGCTTCCCTCCTGGACACCAGGCATCCCTATCCCCACTTCCCAGTCCCAAGTTCCATCTTGGACAGAGCCCTAAGATGATGAATCTGAAGACAAAAATAACTCTGCCAGGGTGATTTATGTCTGTACTGTCCGAGCCCTCTGCCTGCAGGGCATGTGCGGGTGGGGAGAAGAGCCACGCCCTGTCCCCCAGGTAGGGAGGAACTCTCAGGGGTCTGCAGCTGTAAGCACCCTAGAATGCATTCCATCCTAGGGATGGAATGGGGCCTGGATCCTATAGCCCATTCCTCTGACACCAAAGAGGCCCCAGTGAATCACCTGTGGAGTTGGACCACCCCATCTGGCCCCTACCCCCGCCCCAGACCCTGTCAGGAGAGCAGCCGGGGCCCTCTGTGCTCAGTACTTCCTTTCTTAGACCTATCTTGAATCCCTCGCCCTGGTTTTAAACCTCATGTTCTGTCTTACGGAGAAATGACACCCTCCCAAAACCTCATTCCACAAGGAAACAGCTCTGATCAGCCATTCAAAAAGGCTTCATGCAGTGCCCACTGAACATGAGACGGGTGAGGTGGTAGGTCCACATTTAAGGAAAGCAGAAAGAACCTTCCCCTCGGGAGCTGATGGTCCAATGGCTTTCCTGGCCTGAGCTGATCTGAAGCAGCTGCATTTTACAGAAGGGCCCACGGAGCATGAGAAAGAGTGGGAGGGAGGCCAGGCCAGGGGCTTCTCCTTAGAATCCTGGAGATGGTTTAGACCCTGTGTGCCTTTATCCTACTCGCACCACCCAGAGCAGCCCACCTTTTCATGATGCTGACACTCTTTACAGGTCGGCGCTGCTCTGTTCCTGAGCCGTGGATTGGGCCACTCTCCTAACGAGAGGGGGCAACGAACAGTTCCTGAGAGCAGCTCTGGCCTTGCCACTGAGGGCTCAAGGCCTTTGCTTACCTCATCCGGCTTCATCATGATGAGAGGCCCCCTGAGCTGCTGCTCTGCAGAATGTGCTTTGATGAAGAACCTTCCCACACCTGAGAGCAAGGCTCTCAGTTCACAGATGGGGAGGGTGACTTCAGAATGGCCACTGGCCATTCACTTGGGTTCTTGGTATTTAGGACATATCTGTCCCCTGAAGCCTGGACCCCTTCTAACCTCCCATTACACCTACTTGCTTTTGGTACGTGAGAGTATTGATGTATTTACCTGTCTATATGTGTGCTTTGATTATCTCCTCATCCCATTGTCTCCACTCCCCCAGTTATAATACAAGTGTCCTTACTGAGACAAGCTCTGTTTTGTTCACTGTTGTGGTCCTAAAGCTAGAACAATGCCTGGCACACAGTAGGCATTCAAGGACTATTTGGTGACTGACTGACTGATTTGGGCAAATCACTGAACTTCTCTGGTCTTTGGTTTTGTCTTTCTAACTTGGGAGTAAAACTCTTTACTACAATCTATATAGGAACACCAGGAGGGTGAAATTAGACAGTGCACCCCAGGGTGTGTGTGTGTGTGTGTGTGTGTGTGTGTGTGTGTGTGTGTGTGTATTAGTTATTTACTTATTGCTGATCAGCACCAAATCCACCCTCCATACTCTGCTTGGAAATGCTTGCACTGAGAGCCAGCCAACCATGTTTGCCAGACTCCCTGCCAGCTGGCTTCCAGTTAGGTTCTACCAATGGCAGGCCCCAGCAGGAGTGAAAGGCAGGAGGAGAAGAGACTTCCTCCTTGCTCTCTGCTCCTATATTTATGGCACCAGCAGCAGTGGTTAGCTTCAGCCCCACCCTCCAGCAGCATCCGTGGTGCTCCCTGCACAAGCTTTGCCATGCTTCCTCCAAGGCCCAGGCAGCAGCCCAGCTGTGTGCACATTGCAGTCAGAGTACAATTCCATGGCTTTCCTCATGAACTGAGCATCCCCAAGCCAAGCTCTGCCCGCAGAGCTCTGGGGGACAAGCCCTGGGGTATCTCTTCCTCAGGTGTCCCAGCACCAAACGTGCAGCACTCTTCCTCTGAGGTCTGACATCAGCTGCATGGAGCGCCCCTTCCAGAAACTGGGGCCCTCTTCTGGCCTTCCAGGATTTAATAATGCCACTTTTTTCTGCCCCCATCCCTGGGAGGGGGTGCTGCTTCTTCTAATTATTAATCTCTGGGCATCCTCAACATTTCCTTTTTGCTCTTTCACCAATTCCCTTATTTAAATCCTCTCTTAAAAAATTAGTGTAGGGCTTCCCTGGTGGTGCAGTGGTTAAGAATCTGCCTGCCAGTGCAGGGGACATGGGTTCGAGCCCTGGTCTGGGAAGATCCCACATGCCGCGGAGCGACTAAGCCCGTGAGCCACAACTACTGAGCCTGCGCGTCTGGAGCCTGTGCTCCGCAGCAGGAGAGGCCGCGACGGTGAGAGGCCCGCGCACCGCGATGAAGAGTGGCCCCCGCTCGCCACAACTAGAGAAAGCCCTTGCACAGAAATGAAGACCCAACACAGCCAAAAATAAATATAAAAAAAAAAACTTAGTGTAGTTTCTATTCACAATAGCAGGACATGGAAGCAACCTTATCAACAGAGGAATGGATAAAGAAGATGTGGTACATATATACAATGGAATACTACTCAGCCATAAAAAAGAACAAAATAATGCCATTTGCAGCAACCTGAATGGACCTAGAGATTCTCATACTGAGTGAAGTAAGTCAGACAGAGGAAGACAAATATCATATTATATTGCTTGTATGTGGAATCTAAAAAAAAGGCTACAAATGAACTTATCTACAAAAACCAAAACAGTTACAGATGTGGAAAATAAACTTATGGTTACTGGGGGGAAGGGGTGAGGGAGGGATAAATTGGAAGATTGGCATTGACACATGCACACTACTATATATAAAATAGATAACTAATAAGGACCTACTGTATACCACAGGGAACTCTACTCAATACTCTGTAATGGCCTATATGGGAAAAGAATCTAAAAAAGAGTGAATATATGTATTTGTATAACAGATTCACTTTGCGGTACACCTGAAACCAACACAACATTGTAAGTCAATTATACCCCAATAAAAATTTTTAAAAAATTAGTGTAGTTTCAAAAACAAGCAAACAACGCTTAACTATATGTTGCTTTCAAGAGACATATTTTAAGTACAATCATGTTACATAAAGATGAAAGGAAAAGGATGGAAAGAGATATACTGTGTAAACAATAAAGAAAGCTGATGTGGCAATACTAATATCAGACAAAAAGATGTTAAAGCAAGCAGCAGTATTAAACATAAATATTATATCCTCAGCAAAGAAGAAAAGAAAAAAATTAGTGTAGCTCCAATTTTCATTTTCCTGATTGGACCATCACTGAGGGGGGAGCCTTGAAGGAAGAAGCTTCCAGTGGAAACCTCACCACATATGAGAAGGAGAGGAACTTGAACTGCCACATGGTGACCCACAGCCCCTGTTTTATTCACCACAGGCTGCCACTGGGGGCTGGGGCAGGGGCCCTGGCAAATGTCACCTTTGCTGGTGTCATTAGCACTTTAGTCTCTCTCTCTGGAGCCTGTGAGGGCTACAGTCAAGGCCTTGACTTCCTCCTGGTTCTCTTGGCTACAAGAACTGAGGGTCCCCTCCCTCCCTCCTCTATGCTCAGTCTATTGTCGTCATTTAAAGGACCTGTTGTTTCCAAAGCTTCCAGAGAACAGTGTGCACAGAGGCCTGTGCAGGGAAGGCAGAGGCAGATTTTTACCCAAGTCTGTCCTAGAGATACTCCGTCCTTAGAGGAATCATCCACTGGCCAGCTGTGACCCTGGGTGAAGCAGTGTAATTCACAGCCGTCTACTGAGCCCAGCCCAATGCTAAGCCTTTACAGGCCTTATCTTAACTCTCAACCACAAGCCCATGAAGTTGGAACTATTATCACCCCTCTTTGAAAGGTGAGGGACTCAGGCTCAGAGAGGGTAAGTGCTCTGCTGACAGTTCGCTCAATTAGTCTGCAGAACCATGACCAGAGCCCAAGTGGGCTGATATCCAAGCTCTGTCATCAGAGCCGAGATTCCTGCAGATTCCAGGGTGAAGGGACCTTGGGTAGGGCAGAGGTTCATGCTTCTCTGCTCTGGAGGATGTGCTGGGCAGGTCACCAGGGCTCTGGAGAGAGCTGAGCATCTGGGGGCTAGTAGGACTTTTCCTGGTAGACTGAACACAAGAAACATGGCAGGATACCTACTTGCACTGGGCTTGGAGCATGTCCTGGGCTAAGCACTGAACACCCCTGAGGATTAATGAGATAATGATAAAGTAGGAGCAATGTCAATTACCCAGACCCAGTGCTGCCTCCTACACTGGGATCAGGCTCCAGGCCTGGGGGCTGAGAAGTCAATTCAGCCCTCAGGAGTCTTCCTCTGCTTCTCTTGCAGCCCCCTAAGACCCTTTAGCCAAATGCAGACATAGGGTGTGTTTATTTCAAAACCAGATGACTCCTCATTCCTAGGGAGCAAATGCAATAATTTGTCTCCCAAACTGCACATTCACACAAAATTACAGACTGTACGCTGGTTCTGCGGCCACTCACTGACACAGAGGGAGGGGGTTTGCTCTCCTTCTGGCCCATGGATCTGTGCTGAGCTCAGGGACCAGCTCCTTGCTAAAGGGGCCTGGCCATGCAATCTGCCAAAGGCCATCTTTTCCAAGGACCTTCATCTTGCTTCATCAGACACACCCCTGCACCAGGCAAGCCTGTTTCCAGTAGAGTAACGCACATCAATGCGTCTGGGAAAGTGATGTTTTAATTTTCAGGAAGCAGCTAATGCAACATTAGGGGGCTTGTGGTGCATATCAAGTGGCGACATCACTTCCACCTCCTTTTCCTCTGCATGTATTTCACACGATATCATTATAAGCACATGGTGCATGGATAGGCAGCTTACAGATTGTATTTCTCTCCTGCTTCTGATATCCAGATGGCAGAAGTTGGTCCTGAATCCCACACAGGATAGGAAGGCTGGTTTGTTGGGTTGCAGAATCTGGCCTTCAGTTTTTCAACATTTCTCTGATGAAGCCTTCACTGTAGGAACAACTTTTGGCGTTTGAGCTGACCCAGAATCTGAATGTCTGGACAATTTGTCATTCCCATCCCACGTCTATATCAGCCCACAAACTTGAAGCAGGGATGCCTGCAGTATTCTTGGCTTTCCTCAGGGAGAGGAGGCGATGGGAGCACAAGTGCTGCAAACTGGCCCCACTTGTCTCTTCTGACCACCGAGGGCTGGTGCCTCCCCCAGCTTAGCCTGTGGGAAATCCTCCGTGAGCAAGAAAGGGGCCACAGGGTCTGGAGGAAGCAGGAGAAGTGGGCCTGGAGGATGCCTGCTCCCGCTCAGGGGGAACGAGGCATCCTAGAGGGACAGAGGCCCTAAGAGAGGGCAGAACATAACAGAACAGAACAGAACATAGCAAGAGGGAGAGAAGAAGAGAAAGAGAAGAAGCCTTTGCAGAAGAGCCTCACAGAGAGGATAAAATAAGAAACAGCAAGAGAAACGGCAGAGAAGAGAGGGCACAGAGACATTAAACCCAAACCATGGAAGGGGAGAAGCAGGGGCTGCACCCCCAGAGGGGACCCAGAATCATTTGATGACAGCGGCTGCCAGGTGCTGTGTGCTCCCTGTGCATCAGGCCTTGTTCTAACACTGTGCGCACGTGATTTCAACGAATCCAGACAAGGTAGGAGGTAGCTGCTGTTGTCATCCCATTATACAGATGAGAAAGCTGAGGCCAAGAGAGGGTACACAGTGAGTGAGGTGCCAAGCTCAGGCTTGTCTGACACCCGAGGCTGTGGGCTGTAGCATCTACGTGCCTTCCAGCTTAAGCCTCCTCCAGGAGGCACATACAGCTGCTCCTTCCTCCTTGGTTCTCACCGGGAGTAGAAAACACCTTTATTTCAAAATGGGACTCACTTTCCTTCTTGCCAGTCTTTCCCCTAGCCTACTGTGTAACAGACCCACGTGGGTAAGCTTATGTCTTGTCAATGAAAAAATGTTGCCTGCCATATCAGTAAACAAAGGATGTTACAGCCAGGAGCCATCAGCCACTGTAGCTGCTCCCACGGTGAGCCCGGAGGGAACTCAGGATAGAAGCAGGATGCCCACCAGTGGTATACCCTGAGGACACTCGGATGAGAAACACAGGATACTGGCCCCAGATAGCTGAGGTGCATATCAAAGGAACGATTTCAATGAGCCCAGACTTTCGCATCTTCCCTTACCTAGTAAAGCGCTAAATTCATTAATTTGAGATGTCTGGTTTTCTTTAATTAACAGTAATCTTTTGATACCTGGTCTTTGTTGCAAAAACTCCTATATATCCTGGCTCCTCCTTTGCCTCTTCTGAGGAGCCCCTTAGCGCTATCTGAGCTGCATCCCAGGCTTAAGTCCTCAGTTTTGTCCGCCAGATAAAACATTACTCTCACCTTTTAGGTTGTGCATTTTTTTCAGTCGACAGTCTCCAGGCCAGATCTCTACCTGCGCCCTCTGCCTCTGTATTTTGGACCTTCTCCTCCCCAAAGCGGGTCTCTGCCATATTTATAGCCAGTATAAGGAGAAGAGTGTGCCCCCTGGGGTGGACATGTGGATTAAGGAATTAAGGGAGATCTAATACAGCACGCAGCATGGCACTCCTGATGCCCAGTAATAAGTGCAGTTCCTGCCCGGAGCCTCCCTGGATTGAAGGTCTCACCTTCCTCATTCTGCGAATGCGGTCCTCCTGTGTCACTGATTCCGTGGGAAGGGCAGTCCTGCCACCAGGGCCAAAGGAGCTGTGTGTGGTCAGACCTGGGCACTGTGTGCTCACAGAGCTGCTCAGACCAAGACTGGCAGAGGAATACCTTTGTAATGTGACTGTGGGAATGGCCAAGAGAGAGCCCCACTTGGTGGAGAAGAAGCTTCCATAAGCCATCTTTGGGGCAGGAGTAGAATCCCCCCACCCTCCTGTTAGGGAACTGATGACTGAAACAGCCCGCCTTGGCCAGGCATGATGAAAACCGCTTGCCTGAGTTGTCTCACAACAGGAGGTCCCAATAAGGAACAGGGTGCCGCCACCAAAAACTAACCGGGAGATCTCAGGAGGGGCCAAAAGGAGGGAGGAGACGCCAGCCCATAATATTGTCCTGCCACCATTCCAGAACCTGTTGCACTGGAATCCATCTTGGCTGAGAGATGCGTGCGCCACCAGGAAGGATGCTGAGTCAGACCAAATACGGGCACAAACAAGATAACTGGCCAGAGACAACCCGGAAACTAACCCCATTACCCCAAAACCTGAGACTGCGAACCACGCGGCTGAGCAGTTCTCCTGGGTTCCATCACCCTGCTGCTCTCTTCCCAGACGCCCCTTCCCAATAAAGTCTTTTGCTCCTTGGACAATTCATTTCCAAGAATTAGACAAGAGCCCACTCTCGGGGCTTTTGTCCCCCTTCCTGCAGCACTCCCCGCCTGGGGTCGGCCAATCTGCAGGCAGCAGGGGAAGTCACTCTGCATGACCAAAGGAGAAACGTGGGAACCAGAGAGGTTAGGATGGGAGGTGGCCAAAGAGTTTTACCGCCCACCACTGGCAGGATCCACAAATTCCTACGTGCCTTCCTCTGCGCCTCTCACCCATCCCCAATTTCCAGGGATATTTCAAAAGTATTTCATCAGTATACCACATTCTACACATGTTTTCTTTCTGGATAAAAAAAGAAAAGTCAACCTTACCAGATGAGTAGAGTCGGCAGTTGGGTTACAACGCTCATCATTTATTTCATAAGTGTGGACACCGAGGCTGAGAGGTTATTTGGTTGATAATTAGTGGAGCTGGGATTCAAACCTAGGTGCGAACCCACAAAGCCAGGCTTACTTCGCTTCCCTTCTGCCCAGCTGCCAAGGACACAGCCACTCCTCAGTGGTGACTCCCAGGATTAAGTTAAATTGACTAGAACGGCATGAGCAGGGAGCTGATGGTCCCAGGTACCCCTCCTGGGGGGTACCTAGGAGGAACCGCCTCCCTGATGCTGCCCCTTGAAAATCAGCCAGCCAACATGTGAGCCAATGAAGGCAAGTTGGGGGTGACAAGCCACCGAAGATACTGCTCACAAGACACATCTATCATATGACATAGGCAGGTCTTAATTTGTTGCTGTTTACATATGTTATAAAAACCTCCTTGTTTACTGGTTGGCAAACTTTTTTCTGTAAAAGACCAGACAGTAAATATGTTCTGTTTTTCGGGCTATACTGTCTCTGTTGCAACTGTGCAACTCTGCTATTGTAGTGCAAAAGCAGCCAGACAAAACGTAAATGAATGGGAGTGGATGTATTCCAATAAAACCTTATTTACAAAAGCAAGTGGTGGGCCGGATTTGAGTCTGGTTTGCTAACTGCTGTCCTGGTCCATAACTTTGTCTTTTAATCATTTTCTATGGTTTCTTGTCATACCAATATTTTTCACTTTGACGTGATCAAAATTTTCCATTTTTTTCACGTACACTTTGTCCTTTTTGTGTAATCCATTCACTGTATAGGTAAGGAAACTAAGGCCCAGAGAGGAGAGCTGGCTTACTAAGGTCACATAGTTACCCTGCAGCAGGAAGGGCTTTCTTCTCCTATAAGATCCGAAGGCACCAGGGACTTCCCTGGTGGTCCAGTGGTTAAGACTTTGCCTTCCAGTGCAGGGGGTGCGGGTTCAATCCCTGGTCCGGAGCTGAGATCCCACATGCCTCAAGGCCAAAAAAACCAAAAAACATAAAACAGAAGCAATATTGTAACAAATTCAATAAAGACTTTAAAAATGGTCCATATTAAAAAAAAAAAAAAATCTTAAGAAAAAAAAAGATCCTAAGGCACCAACTTTGGGATCAAACAGTCTTAGCTTCGAATTTTGCCACTTAGACAAGGTTTCTTCTGTTTTTGTTTTTGAATACAACCCTTTCTTCTTCCTGGATTTAATTATTATCTCAGACTTTTTAATTGGCCTCGTTGCCCATGAACCCATCACTAATTTATTTCCTATGTTCTAATACCTCCATTTTATGCCCATTAATGACATATCCCATGTATTTAAGTACATTAGTTCCATTTTTTACCCTTGGAGACACGATCTCTGGAACCCTCAGTCCCTTTGCTCCAATTTGGTCTGGCTGATCTTTCCAGTCCTAGGATCTCCCTCCACTGCTGTCCTATGGCTGGATTTTCTCTTTTTTTACTTTCCTCTCCATTTTGTAGGAGCCACGAGTGGCTCCACATGGGAAAAATGTCCTGAAAGTCATTTGAATCCCTGCATTCCTAAAAATGTCTTTATCTTCACCCTTGACTAACAGTTTGGGCACAGAATTCTGGGATAAGATATTTTCCATCAGAATTTTGAAAGTATTGCTCCAGTAGCTTTTGTATGTCAGCGTTGTTATTGAGATATCCACTCTGATTAACAGTCTTCTGAAAGTAACCTGTTACATCCCTCTGTAGGTTTTTAGGATTTATTTTTTAATCCCTTGAAGTTCTACAATTTCACAACAATATGCTTTGATGTGGACAAAGAGCTTCCTTCCTCAAAGAGCTGGACACCTGATGACCTTGAAACCTGAGGGTTCTTCTTCAGTTCTGAAAAGTATTATTATATTATTTTCTTCGATAGTTTTTCTCTCCTCCATTTTTTAATCTTCTTTCTTTATGGAACTCCTATGAGTTGAAATGTGGGATTGATGGTTCAATTTTATCACCTTCCCCCCACCCCCTTTTTTCTTACTCTGTTTTCTTATTTTACCTTCTGAAAGATTTCCTTTACTTTACCTTCCAGACTTATTATGTTTAAAATTTTCTGCTACCCTATATTTTAAGACTCAAAAGTTCTTGTTTACCTTTTGATTACTGCTTTTTTATAGCATTTTCTTTTTGATCCCTGCACTTACTCTACAGCTACCCGGTGGCACAAGGTTGAGATATAGAGCTAGAGAGCTTACTGTGACCAGATAAAGACTTTAAACCAACCGCCTGGTTTTAGTGCTGCAGTTTATCTCTCCCCACCCCCATGGTGATTTGAACTTCTAAGACGAGAGCTTTTCTAGAGTTTCATAAGAGGAAAAAAAAAAAATGACTCCTTTCTCATCTTCAGCCCCTTTTGCATCTGGGCTGCAGCTTCCTCCGCTTTACTAAATCAGTTACCATTCCTCCATCCACTATCTATCTGCTAAGAATTTATTGAAAGAATTCATTGGCTACTTTCTCTTATCTCAATTTTTTTTGCCCTTATGGGTTTCTTTTTTTTTTTTTTTTTAATTTCTTTAGTATAATTTCATTGGGTTTTCAGGAGAAAGAAGAAAAAATAGATGCCTATGTCCAATGTCCCCTGTTTAACATAATTTTACTATTTTAATTTTTAAAGAGACCACTGGAAGCCCTTTCTAACTAACTTGGAAACCAGAAGCTATAAATTAAAATAGTAGATTTGGTTACATAAAAAACCCTCTGCATGACAGAAGACAACTTATGCAAAATTTTTAAAGACAAATAACAAAATGGGAGAATATCTGTAATTTATATTATTACAAAACCTAGCTTCTAAAAATTGATTTAAAAAATTCCAGTTTTCAGAATGGACAAGGATATGAAGAGAGGTCACAGAAAAAGGAAATTTAAATGACTCTAAGCATATGAAAAAAAGCCAAATCTCACTCATAATAAGAGAAGTGTAAATTTAAACTATCCTGAGATACTTTTTTTTTTTTTTTTTTAATTATCAGAGAGGTAAAAATTCAGAAGTTTGGCAATCCACTTTGTTGATAAGGGTGTGGGGAAGCCAGCATTCTCACATATTGCTGGCAAAGTTTTTAATGTCTTTGAATATTAGTTTCCTCATCTGTAAAATGGAGCTAATAATAGTGCCTATCTACTTTATAGAATTATTATAAGGATTAAAAGAAATAATGTATGTAAAGTGCATAGCACATATATAACACACACTTAATGAATATTACCTATTAGTATTATTAACATATACTTGATCATGTCCTTTTGTTTTTCTTCACTGATGCTTCTACAAAAGATAGGATTAAATGCTGCCTTCCTAATTCTCTAACGAGATCTCTGAGGACAGAGACCACGTCTCATATTTCTGTGCCCCTCTCAGTTCCAGGCATAATGCAGGGCACACAGCATCTGCTTTTGACGTATAACAGTCCATTCTCCGGCTAAACCTGTAATCTTGGGCTTGTGCTCTCAGTTTCTCATTTTGCTGTGAAATGGTCCAGCTCCAAAGCAGGAAGGCATAGGCCGGCAGCTAAGATGAACAACAGGAATCCAGGAGCCCGGCAGGAGGGTCGTGTTCAGAGATGGAGCTCCAGGGCTGCAGTGCAGAGTGCAGCCCCATCAGCAGACAGCCCTGTGAGAGATGAGGCCCATCACTCTGCCACTGCCAAGACTGCCAATCACTGATGCCCAGCTTTCAGCTTAAGGAGGCAACGCCAGGGCAGGGAGAGGTGCCCTGGGCCAGGACAGACACCACAATGCTATCTCCCTGGGTCAAGGATGAGGGAAGCTTCTGGTGCCACCCGAGAACAAGTCTCAATGGCAGGGGCCCTTCCTGCCCCCTGCTGGGAAGCCTAAGGGAAGGGAGGGGTGAGGAGCAGTACAATAGGAGGATTCTTGACTTCCTGGCCATTTCAATGTTTAGATTATCATCCTCTTGTCTAATAACAATCGCTAAACCTCAAAGATTAGAGACCTCAGACCCCCCAAACACACACACACACAGCCTTTCCGCCAGACTCACTCCCATTCCTCCTCTTTTGTTTCCTAGTAGCTGGGGCTCCTCTGATAACAAAGGCAGAGGAGTCTGGAGAGCAGTGCTAGAGTCAGAGGGACCTCAGGAGGTCACCTGGTCCAGTCCTTCGTCTTCAGGCCAGTGACCTTCTCAACCATTCAATGCAACGGGCGTCACGCCTGGCATTATTAACAATATGACAACTGACATTTGCTCCCTGTTTACGGTTGACAGAAAGCTGGCACACACAATGTCTCCTTTGGGATCACAGTGGCCCCACAGTGTATGCGGGGCAAGTATTGTTACTTTCTATAGATGAGGACAGAGGCTGGGAGAAGCAAGGTCCCTGGCTCTTCCAACCCTGAATACTACTTTTGTTCTTAAAGGGCCATAGAGTCAATTCTGTATTTAATCATCCAATGGTCAATTTCATTTACACACACAGGTTTGTCTGCTTTTATTCAAATCCAATTCCACTTGCTCATTCCTTCTCAGACATGGAGAGCACCTTGTCAGGGCCCTTTCTTCCTATACATACATTGCAAAGTCAAGGACAGCAAATGATTCATTCAGAAGCCTTCTCCTTGCTAGGCTGCAAACTCAAGCTCTCTTTCCCTCCCTAGTGAGCAGAGGTCTGTGGGGCTGAACGTAGGTCGGGGAGGGGCTTGGTCTGGGTTTTCCCAGGTGGAAGGGAGAGGAGGGGGAAAGCAGGGAGGTGGGGCGGCGCCTGGTCTGGAGATGGGAATTTATCTCATCGGCATTGACAATTTTGGAGAAAGCCACAGACATCAACATCCCTCCCCTCTGCCTCCCTGCCAGCCCACGGTGGAGGGAAAAATAGAGGGCGCCTGCTGAGAAGGACCCGAAATAAGCAAGATCTGCCAGGCTCTCTGGGGAAAGGAACTGTCAGTTCAGGCCTTTGGTGAAAAAACCCTTTCTTCTAAGCTTCCAATCTGAAGTCTCCTGCAGCTGGGAGACTCTTCTCCACCTGAGGAGCTAACAAAGCTGGCAGAGAAGAATTACAGGCCTCTCAAGTCTCTCTTTCCTGGGGGTTTAACCTTCACCTCAAGAAATGCATGGAGGTCACAGGCCAGACAGAGAAACTGAACTTCTTGGGGTGTGGATTTTTGGTTAACCAAGCAGCACCCATCAGAGGGACAGTGACGGAGTCTTGGCGCTAGCTTTTGGGAGCTGGAAAGTTAAATTCTAGTCGCACTTGAGCCAGAGGTGTACCTGGGGAACTGAGGCCCAGACAGAGTCCATTTGGCTGCAATTTCCATAACCAAAAAAAAAAAAGCTAAAACACCCTGATTTGATTGCTCTGAAGATATTCAATATAAGAGAAGGAAAGTGATCAGAAGACAAATCTCAGGACTCCCAACTCTGAGGCTTCACTGCCTCTCCTTGGTCATCCTCCCCCTGGGGATCCCCTTGCCCTGTAGTTCTGAGTCAGGGTCCTTTTCCCTGCCCACACTCACCCCCTTAAGATCACCCCTCCTTACATCCTCCCTCCCAGGCTATACTGCATCTCTCCCCTATGCTGGAGCCTCCTAATTCCAATTCCAGCCTGTTCCTATGCCATGCCACCCCTAAACAATGCTCCCCCCACAATAATCATAATCAGCAGCAGCATTACTGAATGCTTACTGAGAGCCAGGAGATGTGCCATCTACTCTTTGCATGTTATATTTTATTTAATCCTTACAATAACCCTAAGGTAGGTACTATCACTAGCCCCATTTTACAGATGAAGAAACTGAGACTTGGAGAGGTTAAGTGGTATAATTGAGATTCATATCCAGAGAACTGGGCCCCAGATCCTGTCTTTTCGCCAATTAATTCTACTCCTCATTGTCACTATTTTCATTCATCCTGAAAATCTCCCCTTTTCGATGAAGACTTCTGTAGAAACAGGAAGAGGCAAAGCCTCTTCCAGACTCACTCAGCCTTTGCCACCATCAGCTTCACAAAATTCAGACACCACCACTCACAGCCAGGACTGTGTCAGGCGGAGAATATTCCCCAGAGGGCATGATGACGCCCCTTCCTTACCCAAAGTCACGGATGTACTCAGGGGATGCAAACAAAGCAAACAACCTTTAGTATTTGCCTGAGCAAAATGCAACGTGCAAAGTAAAATCTACCATAAAATAAACAAAATATTTGAAAGTCAAACAAAAATGACCTTTGCTTTAGTCACTACTTGGGATTGTGTGAGCCATGGCTGATGACTCAGAACGTGGGTGGTTGCTGCCGAATGATCTAATTAGAACCACAAACTGTCAAGGCTGGAAAGGACCTCAGTTATCACTTTGTTCAACTTCTCTGTGTCACAAATGAGGAAACTGAGGCCCAGAGAGGGGTAGGCATGTCCTACAGGCCCCACAGCCAGGAAACAGCAGCCTGAACTGGGGACCGGCCAGCTGTCCTAACTCTCAGACTGTCCCTCTTATCAGGTGGGTGGAAGGCAATAAGAGCGATTACTGGTAACATGTGCTAAATCACGGTGGCTAATTCTTACTGCAACGCCCAGGTACATGCGATTGTTTTCATTTCACAGATGAAAAGACTGAGGCTCAAGGACACATCAGCACTAATGGAAGAACCTGAGCATGGTTGTGGGGGGGGGGGGGTCCCTGATGGTCACTTCCTGTCTTCCCTCTCTTACCTCCCATTTGACAAACAGTACTAAACCCGAATGATGTCAGGACCACACAGAAGGTTGGGTGTGAGGCAGAAAGCATAGTCCCTCCTCTCTGGGAATTCAAGGTCCCGGAGAACAGCAGGTGTTAGGGGAGTGGGGAGGGAATACGTGCAGGGATGGGTACAAGAGGGCACTGAGGTCCGCTTTCCATTTACACTGTCGTTGGACCAATATCTCAGAGGAGTCTGGTAGGTGAGGGCAAGGGCAGCCATGCCTAGAAGGGGCAAGAGGGAGTGCCAGGTAATCAGTGGCCAAGCAGGGTCCCCCATGCCAGAAGTGAAGTGTCCATCCTTGTGCTCCCAGGACCGAGAAGCACAAGGCCTTAGCCCCCGCAGGGCATGCACAGAATCTTCCCGTAATGAGGTGGCGGGCATCCACCCTGGCTTGACCCAGACTTTGCTCCCAGAGAGAGCTATTTACATCAAGAACTGTTCAAGGACAGGGACAGCACAAGCAATTACTGGCAGTAAAACCCAAGCCCAGCTCTGCTCCACTCCCCTGTGCGTGTTTTATATGGTCAGTGAAGTGGCGACCCGAGCCGGGTTCTTGGCAAAGAACTTGGGTGTGAGTGGATCAGCCAGGAAGATGCTGGCTGCACAGGGGAAAATTGACCATCTTCCCCAGGCAGCTGGGTTCATGCCCGAGCCCGGGGTGGGTGGGCCATGGGCTCCAGATGTGGCCTGTCTGCAGGAGCATTTTCTAAAAAGCCCCTCTGGGCTAATGAAGATGAAAACTCCTACAGCCTGGCCATTCTTTCCCCTTCAGAGCCTATAAAAGGGCAATCAATGCATCTGGTCCTGGGGACGGAACAAATAAAAGGGGCCTTCCCTGTGCTCTCTGGAAATGTCAGATGAATCTATTCAAGCAGACACAATTTTCACAGAACTGCCAACGAGGCCTTCCTTTCGGCCTGCCACCCAGTCTGAAGTGTGCTCCGGCTACCTTACAGGCATGTAATTGGGGCACATGATGAGACTGGACACAATGCAAACACGGACACACCTGTGCATGTAGCACAGATGCGTAAACACAATGCAACGCATGGAGCTGCATCACATGTGTTTGCTAAAGCCCTTACTCTCCAGGCAAAGGACGCCAGTGCCACGTGCCCACCATCCACCCTACTCCAGAAGCTGTTCATGCTGCCTTCAGACTGGACTGCTCTCTCCTTCCCCCATGCCCATTTCCACTGGTTCAAATGCTATCTCTGCAGCAAAGGCCTGAGGAATGCCACTTCTTTCAGGAAGCCTTCCTTGATTGAGCCTCCCAGCCAGAAGTGCTCAACTCTTTTCTCAACATAGCTCCATCTCCGTTCTGCTCTAATTATAAGCAACACTTTCTACCCTGAATTAGCCTTTTGTGTAAATGTCCAAATTCCCCCACTAACTCATCAGCCCCTCAGGGCAGGGTTCGTGGCTGATTCACCTCAGCATGCCCCACAGAGCTGAGCACAGTGCTTGGCACATGGCAGGAGCTCAGGAACTGTCTCTTGAATGAATGAACACAACCTTCTTACACGATACACATGAAGAGCACACAAGGAGAGCAGGAAGCTTTTTCAGTTACTCTCACCTATTTCACTCCTTTTCCTGTTCACCCCTGGTAGAAGAATTTTGTTTCTGTTTTTGTTTTCTCTAATGAATCACTGAATTTCATTTCAAATTTGTGCAGTGAGTGGTAGCTGGCATCAGCGAAAAGGAAGGTTGTTGTCTGGGAGTCTGGCAGATGCTGCCTTCTCAAGGCTTGAAAAGTCAGCCATCTGCCCTCTCAGAGGGACTAAAAGGTCCACTGTGATTCTTTGAGGAAAGAGTCGGGACTCTTGACTCTTGAGAGGATGGTGGGGTTGGAAAAGGCTGGGGGACTGGTGGCTGAGAGAAGGGACTCCCCAGCCACCGGAGCTCTCCAGAGGCGGCCTCCACATGCACAGTGATGGAGAGAGAGGTAGGAAGGCGTTGGACTTCCTGTGAGCTCCTAAGAGTCTGACACTAAGACCGCGTTACCCTGGAGCCGACAGGGGCTGCAGAGCTGTGCCCCTTCCTGCAGTGAGGCACAATGCAGAGGCCTCCACACCTTATGGCACCCAGAGCACGCATCACACGTGAGGACCCGTGAGGTTTCCTCCATTCACGGCAACTTTCACCGTCTAGGAAACCTGAGCCTCTAAAGTAGGACGTATCCTTTCTGTGCCTGGATGTTTAATGAAACAGTAAACATCCCTAGATCTTCCATGGACACAGTTACAGGTGATAGACAGTTTCATATTTACTGGCTCCACAAATTAACCCTTTAAACTTGCTGATCACTCCCAGATTAGACAGAGTTCCTTTACTCTTGCAGGATTTACTGGAGTTCACCAAGGAGAAGGGTCCCCTCACTCATTCTCAAGTGCACTCACCCACTCAGGCACAAGTGCTGAGGCTACAGGCTGAAATAAGAAGGGATTCGAACGGGATCAGGATAATCTGTGAGAAGGCTTCCTGCAAGGCTAGAACATTTGGTCTTATTGCAACATTCAGATTCCCAATTCCAAAGTGAAAAGTCTCGGTTTGGTTACTTTAACAGTCTCCAAAGTCCTCCCACCAGCACAAGTCTTATTTCCCTGGGAGGAAGGACAAGCTGGGGGTGGTATCTGTGTTTGAGGCCTAAGATCAGGGGCTGTAGCACCTGGGAGGGGTGTGCAGACTAAGGGTACCCTGGTACTTCTCTTTCTTTTACACGTGGGGGAGACAGGCATAAATAATTCAAGATGATGAGGTCCAAGAGATAACATTAACCACCCACTTTTTAGGTCCTAGCAAATCAAGGTTGTGGATTCAAGTTCTAGCTTCTCATTTGACTCAAATCCCCCAAACTCCACTTCATTTTGTGGCCATGACCCTACACAGCCATGTCATAAATGCACGGGCAGTTGGATAAAAGAGTGGGAGATCATTATGGGTTGAACTTTGTCTTCCAAAATTCACCTGTTGAAATCCTAACCCCTAGAACCTCAGAATGTGGCCTTATTTGGAAATAGGGTCATTGCAGATGTAATTAGTTAAGATGAGGTCCTACTGGAGTAGGATGGGCCTCTAATCCAATATGACAGGTGTCCTTATAAAAAGGGAAACTTTCGACACAGAGACAGACATACACACAGGGAGAATGCCATGGGAAGATGAAGGCAGAGATCAGGGTGATGCAGCCAAAGCCGAGGAACACCGAAGGATTCCACAAGCCACCACAAGCTAGGGGACAGGCCTGGAGCAGACTCTTCTTCACAGAGCTCAAAAGGAACCAATCCTGCTGACACCTTAATCTCAGCCTTCAAGCCTTTGGGACTGTGAGACAATAAATGCCTGCTGTTTAAGCCATCCTGGCTGTGGTACTTTGTTATGGTAGCTTTAGCAAATTAACATAGAGTCTTAAGACAGACCATTTATGCTGATGGTGCCATCATGAAGCTAAGTTAACTAAGGGTCAGAGCCACAATCCTATTAGTTTAAAATATAGATACAGAGATAGATATAGATATAGAGATATATACACACATACATTCAGAAGCTAGAGATGGATGGATGGATAGGTAGATAGATAGATAGATAAATGGATCCAACAGCTATACAGGCACTGTGCCTGGGCCCTCCCCAGCTCAGCAGCTCTCCCACATGGGGCTGGGAGAGACTGTCCCCCTGCTTGGGGATGCATCACACAGGGAGACAATGAGCTCTACGTTGCACAATCACTATGTCAATTAGTCCTCCTGAACACACTGTGGTATAGATATTCTTATCCCCATTTTATAGAATAGAAAGATGAAGCTCAAAGAGGTTAAGTCTTTTGCCTAACACCACAGGGCTAGTAGGTGGCAGGGCTGGGATTCATTCTCAAGTCTGCCTGGCCTCAAACACAGGTTCTTTTGTCACACCTGCTGCTTTGCACAAACCCTGCCCTCATGGATCCCATGTTAAAATAAGGGAGCTCAGCAGACTCAGCCAGGGATCCAGAGTGACCTAGAAAGGGAAGGTTAGGGACTTCTCTGGTGGTGCAGTGGTTAAGAATCTGCCTGCCAATGCAGGGGACATGGGTTGGAGCCCTGGTCCGGGAAGATCCCACATGCCGTGGGGCAACTAAGCCTGTGAGCCACAACTACTGAGCCTGCGCTCTAGAGCCCGTGAGCCACAACTACTGAGCCCACGTGCCACAACTACTGAAGCCTGTGTGCCTAGAGCCCATGCTCTGCAACAAGAGAAGCCACCACAATGAGAAGCCCACGCACTGTAATGAAGAGTAGCCCCCGCTCACCACAACTAGAGAAAGCCCGCATGCAGCAGTGAAGACCCAATGCAGCCAAAAATAAATAAATAAATAAATACATATTTTTTTTAAAAAAGGGAAGGCTATGTCTTTACTCTCTATAATCCAGGCCAGCCCACCCTCACTTCTGCAGCAACAGAGGATGATCAGGGGTCATGATGAGCCCCTGCCCTCTGCTCCAAAATTCCAACCTGCCTCCCTTCAAAGTGCCAGCTCTAAACACGCTGCCCATCTGGCCCCTCCTGGATTCTGCTCTTCTGCAGAGGTCCCAGCTCAGTCCTCCTCTCTGGTCCCAGAGTTTCCTTTTACCTGTGGAACTCACCCCTGGTCCACTCCTAGCCAAGCCTGGCTAGCCCTGGCCCCTATCCGTGGGGAAGGGAGAGGAAGAAGCAAGACACTATGGTTGATGCAAATGCCATCATACTTGCAGTTAGAAATCTTGCTGGGCCATCACACCGGGGTTGCTACCTGGGACTCTGCTAAGATGTGAGTAAATCTTAAAGTCTTGAGGAGCTGGGGGGACTGGTGGAGGTACCCTCTTCAGGGCCCAGGCCTGGCTCCCCATCATCTCCCCAAACTGCACTCCCATTCCCAGGCCTCTCACAGGAGGAGGAAGAAGGAGAGAGGGAGAGAAGGAGATAAAGAGAGAGAGAGAGAGCGTCTTCCTGCTCTTTCCAGATCTGTTTGGCCCAGAATCTGTCCTTGGCAGTACAGCGAGTGAAGATTCGATGCTAGACCTACTTCGTTTTGACGTTTTCCTCAACTAGTTTGGCTGTCCATTCACCTAAAAACAATGCTGAAGGAAGCAGGAGGAGATGCCCAACTGTGTTGCTGCTGCCATAAATAATCTGGCTTCCAACTTTTCAGAAGACTCATTTTCGCTTTCTCTGAATGCCTGGGGCCCTCATGCTTTTGTCTTAAGTTCACTAAAGGGTCTGAGAGTTGCACATCCACACGAACGGGAATCTGCGAGCCCCAGAGTGCTAGCCTGTGAGCCCCCGCCCAGTGCCAAGGCCTTGGAGAAGCTGTGGACAGTCTCTTCCCTCCGCGTCCCAGCCGCAGAGCTGGTGGCCTCCCTTCTGCCTGGCTCACCCGGCACTTGTTCAGAGAGCTCCGCGCATCCTTTTTGCTCCAGCTTCTTCACCGGGAGGGTTGCTCTTATGCAGGCAATAATCCTTTACTTTGGTTTGCTCCTGTGTTTGCCAATTGATTTCACTCACCTTTAAAAAACCTTTTCTCCAACTCAATTCAAAAACCAACAGAATCGGAGGTGCTTTTTTAAATGCATAAAACACAAGATAAATGATAACATTAGCAAGAAAATGAGGAGAGAAGGAAAACAAAGGTAGCAAATGAGATATAGCCGAAAACCAAACACAAAATTCTAACAGATGCCATCAATCTAGTTCTGTGTCTCCTAGAGGCCAAAGCAAAGATGGCAATAGGACCAGGCACAAGATTGGAAGTTTCCAGCCCTTAACTCACAAAGACATCATCAAAGTCCCAAATCACACTTTCAGCACTAAAGATGCAGTTCTGTTCTGGCTTTGGGGAATGCAGTCCATTCTCTCTTTCTTCCATAAACGTTAAATGAGCATCTTCTAATTGCCAGGTCTGTAGGCTCTGGGGGTAAAATATATAACAAGATGTGATCCCTTTCCCTGATCTTCTTAAAGAAATAGATTTGCCTGCCCAATTATCCTTGGCTTTGGGTGGTGAGTTTTTGCCCAGAGGTGTGGGAGTTAGGGAAGCGGTTGGGGGGAAGAACAGACCAGCTGTCTCAGCTTTACTCTCTTCTCAGCCTGTAATGTCTGGCCCTTCATTCTATGCCCAGAGAACTTCTCCTCTTTCAAGTCCAACTCGAATGCCACCTCCTCCAGGAAGCCTTCTTATATATTTCCGGGCTAAAGTAATTGTTCCCACAGTTCATGGCAATTGCTACAATTTAGCACTTATTCATTTTTCCTTCTGACATAGACTTTTCTGCCTTTCCCTCTGGCCTGTCCTATTCTTGTCTGCATTTTCAGGACACAGCCCAGGGCCAGGCCCATAAGCAGTAATCAATAGACACCTGCTTGCATTGCATTAAAGAAAATCTATTTTCACGAAGTGGAAAGTTCAGAGGTCAAATACACAGAAGTTAACTTCATTCAGGACCAAAGTGGCTCTGGGTGGAACTAGCAGGAATTCAGCACCAACAAAGCAGACCTGTGTGCTGGGAGCCTCAGTGACCTAGAAGGGCTCAACCATTCTCCCACCACTCAGGGGGGTGGCTTCTCATGATTGTCCTAAACAAAATGGTGTGAATATTGATAACTTTCTCCAACCTACAGATCAATGTGCTGCCTGCACTGCTCCTGATGTGAGAAGTGAAGGGGCCTTTGTCTTGTGTCGGGTGCAGTGGGGGGGCACGAAGTTCACAGAAGGAGCTCTGGGCTGTGGAATTGCATGTGAGCTGTGATGCAGCGTCTCTGTGCAATGGCTGATGGCTGTGTGTGCTTAGTGCACATCACTTAACCTCTCTGACTCTCAGTTTCTCATCTGTCAATAAGAAGAGTAAAATCTATCTCGTGGAACTTTACGACAAACGTTATAAGGTAGATGAAAGGGTTTTAAATGAAACCTGGTTCGGGATAGGTGCTTGTTAAACATTTTCTTCTGTCCTTTCCGCCCCCCCCACCGCCTTTACCTGGGGTTGGGGCCCTCTGTTTCTTACTTACCATATGACTTTAGGCAAATTTCTCAACCCAAAACTCAGTGTACTCATCAGCGGAATGGGTCATTGAGGACTAAATGTGATGGTACATGCAATGAGTTTGTTGCGTTACACAAGGGGTCAGTATTACATGTTTATTACAGGGGTCAATATACATGCACACCCTAATTCATGAATTATGGTCTTAATTCATCCATTCACTCAGATATGTAGCCCCGTGGCTCCAGTGTTCTAGGCTATATTCTGGAGACACAATGAGGATCACCACACCATTCCTGTCCTCAGAGAGGATGTGGTCTGTATCCTTTTTGTCTTCATCTGTTATGCACTCCAGCTCCTCTCTATGCCATCTGTCTGTCTAGGTGTCTCTCCTTTGGGGGGAACAACCCAGAAGGTAAGAAATGAATGTGGGTACTTAATTCAGGCAGTACCCGTATGAGGCTGATGCATGATCCCACTTGCCAGTGGCATTGCTCTAACAGGAGTCCCTTGGAATGTTCTGGAGTGCACGCTGTCTCCTCAGACAGAGGACTGGTCCCCAAAGGGATGCTCCGTGGTGATGTCTGACCAGCACAGACTCTCTGTCGGAGGACTGTGTTAGTCCTGGAAGGAGGGCATGGGGCAGCCAGACCTCGGAGCAGGAAGACTTCAGATCAAGTCCACGGAAAAGATCTGCCTTCATGGGAAGGCCCAACAGCGGTAAAGACCAGTAATGACTCAGTGAAAGTTCTAGAATAGAAACTCCCAGCTCTCCTCTATCAGGGGCCAGGACAGGCCTCCACCCACTCCGATAGGCTCAGGACCATTTCTGGAAGGACAGATGTGCTGCCTGCACCAGATGACTCACGCCCAGGCACTGAGCACGCCTCTGGCCACTCCCTGCCTGTGGACCAGGAGGGATGCGGAGCCCAGTTTTCTTTTGCTGAGCCTCGACTGTCAACAGCCAGAGTTACACAACTCACAATAAAAATCTTAATGGGATTAGTCTGAATTGGTTCAAGTTTGCATCACTAATCTCTCATAACAACCTCCCCAGGATTTTGCACCATAATCACTAGGGCATAATTTTCCTATCAAGAGTTAATTGTTATACACAATCATGAGTCACTGTAATTTTTCAGGGCTGAGAAGAAAGGGCTTGAGGTTCTAACCCAATGTCAGCAACAATAATCATAAACACCAGCCCACGTGTGACTCTCTGTGGGGACTGGAGGAGACATGCTCTCTGAGGTGTACAGCAACACAACACAGCTTTTGGGGGCCCTGGGACAGGAGGAGCCCTCGGTGGGGTCTTTCTAGCCTCAGCACAGGCTCTGAGACCAGGGTAGCAGGACAGTTCTCCAGACAGAACTTCAGGAGATGCTGCAGGAGCCCTGCTGCCCTGGTGTCAGGGATCTAAAGGGAAGCAAATCCTGGGACAATGGGAATAGTCCCTCAGAGAAGGCCACCAGCAAGTTGACGCACCACGTTTCCTGGCGTCTGTTTTCTAAGCACCCCCATCCCTGCTCAAAGATGTTCTGTTTGCAACGCTCAGGTGGGTCTTGATTTAAGAAAGTGTGTGACCCACAAAAAAATCCAGATTTTTCTGAAACCCCCCCAACAACTGTATGTTACTATTGAAGGATTTACATTGTGGAATGATTTGCTGCAGGGTTCTTCCAACAGTGGGGTCTCCCTTACAGGCATTTTAAATGGAATTTGATTTCTGAACTCCAACTTGCCTGGGAGTTTACCTTCCCCAACATGTCTACTACATTCACTGAGGCCTCCTTTCCTCACCTCCAGGTGTTTATGTGCTCCATGGGCACAGTGACCCACGTCCTCTACAACCAAGCTCCCTGAGGGCTCCTATTCTCCCCATTCCAGCCATGGAGATCATTAGGGCTCTGCAAAGAGTAGGTGCTGGGCACACAAGTCGATTGACGGACTGAGAACAACAAAAAAGAGGAGTTCACCTCTTTGGTTTGAGTTTTGTCTTCTATTTGACCACACACTAATTCATTTCTAAATTGCTTTATAAGCGGCTCCTCTTTGCCTCCCAGGGAGCCTCTGGGATTAGGTGAGTCACTGTCTTCATTGGCCCAGTGTGTTCAACAAGCATTTCCCAAAGGACTTTGAAGGGCCAGGCCCTCAGCTAGGGTCTGGGGTAAGAGAGGGAGGATCCAATTGCAGACCTACGGACTGAATGCCTTGACTGGTGGTCACACCCAGAGGTGGGACGTGTTGGGGATGTGAGGGGATTCATCAGTCAAACCCTGATGGGTCAGCATATGAATGCACTTTAGTCCCCAGACTGCCCTCAGCAGGCCTCTGCTGCTCCCTCCCCTCAGGGATTCAGCTTTTGACAAGGTGAGGCGGGCCCTGCCCTAGGCTGAGGCTGACAGTACTTTCTCCCTCCCTCCTGGGCCTCACTTCACTCCCGGACAGACCCTCAGCCTGTAGGGAGGTCCAGCTGCAGGCTGGGAACCCTCTTCTCTTTTAGAATTCACTGGAGAGCCCAGGTGCTGGGGTAGGGGGAGCAACATTGTGAAATGTGTATTTCCAGTTCTGCCTTGACCCTTCCCCATCCTGGAGGCCAGACTCTCAGGAAGTGGATTTGCACCTCCCTCAGGAGACTCGGAGTAGCACGGTGATTCCCTTGATCAGTGCTCTCCAACAGAAATGCAAGCCAAGCCACAGATGTCACACATGTGAATCTTCTAGAACTACATTAAAAAAGTAAAAAGATAGAGATAAAACTAATTTTATATATTATATGTATAAAATATATAGGGATGGGGGAGTGGGAGGTATAAACTATTGGCTATAAGATAGGTTCAAGGATGTATTGTACAACTCGGGGAATATAGCCAATATTTTGTAATAACTGTAAATGGAAAGTAACCTTTAGAGATTATATAAAAATAAAAAAAATTTTTAAGCAAATTTAAAAAAAGAATAAGGAAGAATAAAACAATGGAAACTAAACAAAAAAAACCCACTAATTTTAATAATATGCAATTTAGCCTTATATGTCTAAAATATGATCATTTCTTTTTTTTTTTAACATCTTTATTGGAGTATAATTGCTTTACAATGGTGTGTTAGTTTCTGCTTTATAACAAAGTAAATCAGCTATATGTATACATATATCCCCATATCTCCTCCTTCTTACGTCTCCCTCCCATCCTCCCTATCCCACCCGTGTATGTGGTCACAAAGCACCAAGCAGATAATTTAAATTAATTTAAATAAAACTGAAAAGTCATTAGCTCAGTTACATTAACCACATTTCAAATGCTCAACAGTCACCTATGGTTAGGAGCTAGGTGCATGGAGCAGTGCAAATATGTTTCCATCATCACAGAAAGTTCTAATGAACAGTGCTGGCCAGAACTTGGATCACTCCCTGAGAAATGTGGGGAGTGGCCCCAAATCTCCTGAGTTGAACGTGCTGCCACTTGTAGTTATGGGGGCTTGAAATAAAACCTAAATTGATTTACAGAAAAATAAGGTCATTTTTCTTGCCTAACTGAATTTGTGGAATGAGATGCATAATTCTTTTAACTTTTAATAGACACTCTTTTTAACCCTTGGAGCATGTTGCTTCATTTGTAAATTTGGAAAGCAGCCCAATACTGCCTCACAAGATGTTATGAGGATCAAATGAGACAAAAAAGGTTAAATCCCCAACCCAAGGCCTGGCACATTGGACTCCCTTCCCTCCCTCCATCTCCTAGGGCTGTGTGTGTGTGTGTGTGTGTGTGTGTGTGTGTGTGTGTGTGTGTGTGTGCTTCCCCATCTCCTTTCCTCCACTCCTCTTGAATGGGGGAGTGGGCAGATTTTCAGCTCTCTGAAAGCGAGGGCCACACCACTGCCCTACCCTGAAGCCCCCATAGCAGGAGGGCCATGCTATGGCCAAACAGGACTTGTGAGAAGGCAATTTGCAAACTGCCAAGTAGGTAGAATTAACAGGAGAAAACCACTTTATAGAAGGTAGAAAGAGCATCAAGGATTTGTAGAAGCAGTAAAATTAGTATAGTGAGCCAGAACTTCTGGAGAGAGTACAAGAAAATAAAGATGTGTGGGAAGGAAGAATTGGGGAGGGGAGAGAATTGAGGAATTCTTGGCATTCTTTTGACTAAAAAATGAGGTGAGCCAAGAAGACAGCAGGGTTTAACCAAATAGAATTTCATGAAGGCTGACACTGCACTGGCTTGTCTAGACCATGAAACTCCCATCTTATAGGCAATGATATCAAAGTGAGACTAAGCAGCTGCAATTAAACAGTAAAGAAGGTAGAGTCACTCAAGGTCAGGTTAGCTGGGGGACAGTCTGGGGAAGAACACAGAACAATCTGTGCTAAAGAAAAGGGAAAAGTCATAAGGGTTATAATTTTAATTATATCTAAATGGGTTCACTTGAACCTGATTGCTCAAAAGAGCCGGGAACAATATAGATCTATTGTTTTTCTCACCAACTCTGGCCAAAAATGGCCATGTAGTGGCATCGCCACACTGTCTCACCTGTTCTCCTTGGCTGAATCCCTGCCTAGAGGGACCCTGGCTGGGAAAAGGTGGCAGATCTCACTCCTGACCAAGGAGAGGAGCAACTATAGCAGCTGAGATGTTATCTCTGCTCCTCACTGTTTGTCCAGAAAGTTGGGCCTCCTCAGGGGGCTAGTGGGAGGAGAACAGAGTCAACAAAAACTGGGTGTCATAGAACAAGGATAAGCCCTGACACTGGTGTCATCTTGCCCTTCTGCAGCTGCTTCCTTTATCATTCTTGCAAGCCATACTACTGCCCCTGGTGCTTTAGAGCTAGGAGGACCCTAAGGGACCCAAGTTCAACCTGCTTTTTTATAGCTAGGACTCAGTGGCCCAGAGAGCAGGAGGGAAGCGTTGGCTGTACACAGGAGCCTTGAGCTAAGGTGGGGAAGCCAGGCCAAGCCTCCTGGCTCAGCTCAAGAGCTCTCTCCACTGGATCTTGTGGCTTTTCCACCTGCCACTGGATTTGCACACACAATACATACCTGATGCTCTGGTGACTAAAAGCACCTAAATTTAACCAGCATGACCACGTCCTGCTGCCCTGGCTCTTAACCACTGCCAGCCTGGTCATCAGAGTGATTTTTAATTCTGATGAAAATTCTTGACTGCAAGAGCTCAGGCTCACAAAGGCTGAGACCAGCTGTATAAGCACTTGGTGGTTTGGGTTAATAAAATGTTTAGCTTTTATAAAATGCCTTTTCTCTTGAGGTGTTTTTGTTTCTGTTTTTTTTTTTTAGAATAATGAGATCCCTGATATGACTCTGAGACTTAAGTGCGTAGAAGTGGATGGCTGGAATAAAATTTAGACTCCCTCCGTGGATGAACACAATTGCCCCCAGGCAACAAGGCACAGAGTAGACTCTGTCTCAGCTCCTCCTCGCTTTTTGAGACATGTCAGAAGCTGCAGATAGAAGCTGTCAGAAGCCAGTTGCTACAGCTGAGCTGTCCTTTTCCCTGTGGCTCCAGGAGAGACCACAAACCTGGCCCACCTTTTTTCCTTAGGTTTCTAAGCTGACTCATGATCTGCTGAAGATTGCCTCTCCCTCATATACCCTCACCCTTCCCTCCATGCCCATCAGTCCATGACCAAGCACTGAGAAAGCTCCAGTGGGTTCCAGCCCCAGACTCTATAAGGAGACTAATGCCCTGAGCTGGAGCCTCACAAGAGACCACGAGCTTCACAAAAACATAAAATGGAAAATCTGCTCTGAGGCCAAGAGATTGCACTTTAAACCCAAGCAGTCTCCCCATACCCCACTTGTGAACAGGGATAACAATCTAGGCTGTGCTGCTTCTTGGGGTGGAGTGAAAAAGGTGAGGATGGAAAGACACTTGCAAAAGATGAAGCTCTACAGAGAGAAAGGACTATTGATTCATCCCCAGAGGGGTTCCTGGGGCTCCAAGGGCTGTTCTGGCTTTCGTGTTTGCTGTTATGTGTGCTTATACATAGTCACCATATTCATATTTTACTCTCCCATTTTGCAGGGAGGCACCCACCTCCCCCCATTATTCTGGCCATCACAGATAGACTGCGGCTGTCTTGTTAATTGCTCTATCCTTAAGGCTGAGGGCAATGCCTGGCACATAGCAGGAGCCCACTGATTAGCCAGGGAACGAAGGAAAGCCGGAGCTCCCTGAGCGAAGGGATCAGTTTTCCTGTGCCCAGGCAGCGGGTAGCAGAGAAGTGCCTGGTTGGGTTGATAGCGCAGATGAATTCTGCACTCCACCACCCCTGCCTCTGTGTGCACCTGCCCCATGTTTGTCGCCTTTATTCTTCGGAATGGTAATAGAGGAATAGTATTCCTCGTAGCCACCTGAGTTCCCTGGGGTCTGATTCATCTTCTGTCTCTTGGCTTGGCACAGTGTATGACTCAATACAAGTTGATGGAATGTATGACTATCCTTCTCTATGAATTTCTGAAATTCCCTATAATTGGGTCTAGTAAACTAAAATAATCTAAAGCCTGAGGGATGGAAGAAGAGAGATTCAGTTTACATGATGAACAGAGGACAGCTTCCCAGAAACTGGACTGTTTGTTTTAACCCCATATGTGTAGAGGAACAAAGGCATTCCTGGAAATATCTCATACTAGCCTTGCTGGGGTTAATGTACATCCTGTTCCTGTCAGGCCTCCAAGGAGATAACTTATCCTGATAAAACCAACACCAATTTATGGAAATGTAAATAGACTTGTGAAGGGCATTCAATTGTAAGGGTAAAATTAATCAGTAAAGATGTTTGACCAAAGTACTTAAGTAAGCAGGGCAGATCAGACAGGAAACCCATTTGGCCTCACCCACATCAGGTATCTCTGAAAAACTCTCAAATCCCTTTCTTCCTTGAAAAAAGATAACTTACATTTTTAAACTTAAAATTTAAAAACTATGTTATATATAATAAGGAACTACTGTATAGCATAGGGAATTCTACTCAGTACTCTGTAATAACCTATATGGGAAAAGAATCTAAGAAAGAGTGGATATATGTATATGTATAACTGATTCACTTTGCCATATAGCAGAAACTAACACAACAATTGTAAGTCAACTATACTCCAATAAAAATTTTTAAAAAATAATAAAAATAAAAAGCCTTGCACTTCTCTGTAAAACAAACAAACAGAAAACAACTATGTTATATAGAGTAAAAATATCACATCTCTCATCCTTTAGCCACCAGAAAAATGTTCTTTTGTGAGGAAGGTCATGGTGGTCATGGTCAATCATGGCAGTCAATGCTAACATCTCTGCGATAGGAGTGACTGCGGCCCTCGGGGAGAGAAGCCCTCCTTTGTGGGTCCAGCTACTCGTCAGAGGTGGAGGAGAGGAAGGGAGGAAGGGTTCACTCTGTCCCCCAGGAAGCCTTCCCCAGGGAAACACAGAAAAAACTCTTTCCTAATGTATCTTTCCTTTAAAGTAAAGCTAAGTGGTAACCTGATGACCTCACCAAAACAGAAAGGCCTTCTCATGACAGTCTGGGGACTGTCAGCCCACATGCTAAGCAACAAAGAGAAAAATAAAAACGAGGTGTTTTTGTTCCCATGGCTCTTCTGGCTTCAGGTCCTGACTTCTTGAAGATTAAAAAGAAAAAAACAAACAAGAAATCAATAATTCTAGAACAAAGAAGACAAACCATGGAAGTTAGCCATGGGAGTGGAGAAGTCCAGCCCTCAGAAGGTTAACCAAGGGGCACTTGTGAGTCAAGGCACAGCCGGTCGGACAGCATCAGATGTCCTCATGTGGAAAGAAAGCCTGTGATCTGTCCATGCAGTGAGCTGCCACACACCAGACATGGGTATCCACAGCCTCTCATGTGGTCCCCACCACGGCTGGGAAAGAGTGTGGCCTGGGTTGTTCACATGGGAAGCCCAAGGTCACCAGCTTCTATGGGCCATCCACAATCCCATCTTCAGCAATGTGGTAATAGCTGTCAGTAATCATCACTCACTGAACAGACCTTATCTGATTTCATCCTCACGATTCTGTGAGTTTCATATTATAATCCCCAGTTTACGGGCAAGAAAAAAATAAGACCCACAGAGGTTGGGTAACTTTTCCAAGGTGATTCTTTTAATACAGTAGTTCTCAACCATGGCTGACCCTTAGAACCCCAAATCACAGTGCCCAGACTGCATGGTCAGCCAATTAAATCAGAATCTCTGGGGTAGAGTATTTTTAAAGCACCCTGGATGATTCCAACGTGCAGCCAAGGCTGGATAACCACAAATCTAGTCAATAGTAGGATCTGAATCTGATTCCAGGCCTCTGCTTACTTTTCTCTGCAATATTGCCAATCCTGAAGGAATAATCTAGAGATTAAAAAAAATTCATCAAATGGCTTTCCTACTGGACATACTGGGAGACCTGGGTTTCAGAAAAAGGAAATCCCATTTGACATCATGTTTACTTTCCTTATAAATAGGATTCAAAAAACAGGCTGAGGGCTAAGAGTCTTTCCCATACAACAGAGTGCATGGGCTTTGTGAACAGGATTTTCAGACGTTCAAAATGTTTTTATTTTACCATCCAGTTCCACCATGTGCTTCTGGAAGGCTGAGCTGGAGATTGACTTCAGGGTCTCCTGTTACCTTTTAGGGCCCACAGTGAGTGTTTCAACTCACAAAGGCATCCACGGCCCACCCCATGCTGATACCTCATCTGTTCAGATAGATAGGTCCTGCCTGCCAATTCCAACGAATGCTTCAGTTAATAGCTCTCATTTTCTAGGGCAAAATCATCAGGATTTAAACATCCTCCACCGACTGCCATGTGGAACAGAACATCCAATCTCCCTGACTTTTCCTGTCATAAGGAAATGATGGAAAATAATTTTCCATATTAAAGCGTCTGTTTTTCGGAGGATGAGAGCCACCATGGCCACTTTAGCTGAGACAGCTAGTTTGGGTTGTATAATAAAGGCTTGGGTAATCAGAGGCTTCAGCCTGTCACTGCCATCCAATTAACCCTTTCCTCTTTACCCTATAAGATTATAGCTTATAACTGCCTTAAGGCATCCCTAACAGTTCATCTCATGCAACTTCCATTCTCACTGCTCATAGCCGCACAACGCAGACATGTTTTGGTGTCTGAATTACTTATGAAAGTATTTTTAAGCCCCTCAGTGTGACATGTTAGGTTCCATCTCACAGGGGAGTGTAGGGCACTCATTCAGTTTCCATACATTCATCCAAGATACATTTACTGAGCATCCTACCCGTGCTAGACACGACCCAAGATTCTGGGTGAAAAACACCAAGTAAGGTCCAGCCTCTGGAGCGGAGAGGAAGCAAGCTTCCGGTCCAGTGGGGTAAGCCTGATACATAAAAGGCAAACATAACCCAGCGTGGTGGCTCAATGGTGGACCTGCCCACGGATCGCTTAACTCAGCCGGGGAGGAGGGGATGAAGGGTGACAGGGGAAGGCCTCCTGAACAAAAGGAAATCTGAATGGAGGAAATCTTTACAGAGACATCAAAGATGATCAGGAGCTTAATGACCAGCTGTAGAAGCTCACTTCTGCAGGACAGCCAGGACTGCATTTGCCTCATTTAAATGTTTTAAGTCACCCTGAAGGCCCTTCACAAAATGGCTTTCCAGCCCCTTCTGCTTCCCAGTCCCCTGTGCTGAATCCCATACCACACCGTTCCCCAACCAGGCCATATATTAATACATCCATATATTTCTGTTCTTGCTGGGCCTGTATTCTTTGTCAGGAACGCTCATTACCCCTCTTGGTCCGCTAAGCTCCTATGAATCCAACAAGGTCCAGTACAAATGTTACCTTCTCTGTGAAGATTTCCCCACCTCTGGGCAATCACAGCACTTGTGACATTATATTATAGTTATCTGTTTGCCTCTCTAGGCTATATGCTTCTAGAAGACAGGAACTGTCTCTTAATCATTCTCACATGCCCAGTGTTTGGTAGACAGGAGACACATCAATGTTTTCTTTTTGACGAAGGAATGAAGGAACAAAGCAACACATCAAAAATTCACATGCTATGTGTGGTTAGGAAGACCACAAAGTCTTTTCATGCTCTCTTGTAAGTTCCTTGTACTGCAAAAGAAACTATTCTGGCCAACAGAACACAGAGAGATGTGTATTTCAAAGGGGAAAAGAAGTACATATTTCAATACTGAAGCCCTATTTTTGATCAGCAAAACCAAGGCAGATTCCTACAGGGTCTCCTTCATGGTAAGTATGTGATAGTTCCAACGTGCACACAGAGGCTTCCCTTACTCAAGAAGCCCATAGGGGCTTCCCTGGTGGCGCAGTGGTTGAGAATCTGCCTGCCAATGCAGGGGACATGGGTTCGAGTCCTGGTCTGGGAAGATCCCACATGCCGCGGAGCAACTAGGCCCATGAGCCACAACTACTGAGCCTGCACGTCTGGAGCCTGTGCTCCGCAGCAAGAGAGGCCGCGATAGTGAGAGGCCCCCGCTTGCCGCAACTAGAGGAAGCCCTCGTACAGAAACGACGACCCAACACAGCCAAAAGTAAATAAATAAAAAATAAAAATAAAGGAATTCCTTAAAAAAAAAAAAAAAAAAAAGAAGCCCATAGGACACAGGAGCACAGCCCCTGGTTAACTTTTCATTGTCGAGGACAAAATGGTGCAAGAGGTGTGTGCAACTATAGGCATGGGAGCAAACTGAGATATTGATAATCTTTAAAAAATATGTCTAGATGTTCTACCACCAGATATATAAGAAATTATCCTGACTTCAAACAAAACAAGCTCCTTTTCAATCAAAGCATGAGAAGGTCTGGTTCTTTGGAAATGACTTGACAAGCCTTCTCTGGAATGTAGCTTCTGCTGACATGTAAGAGCCAGGCACATCTTCATCCTCCCTCCAATATTCAAAAGAATACAGAAGACTGTCATGGGATAGAAAGCAGCAGAACATTTAAAAACAAAACCCTTCTGGGAACTTCCCTGGTGGTCTAGTGGTTAAGACTCCGCACTCCCAATACAGGGGGCCTGGATTCAATCCATGGTCAGGGAACTAGGTCCCGCATACTGCAACTAAAGATCCCGCATGCCACAATGAAGATTCCCCCATGCAGCAATGAAGATCCTGCGTGCTGCAACTAAAGACCTGGCACAGCCAAATAAATAAACAAATAACTTTAAAAAAATTAATAAATAAAAAATAAAAACAAAACCCTTTTGAACCCTATCTCCTGTCCCTAGGGATTTTCACAGCTAATCCCACAGGGATCTTGATGATCCTCCAAACAAGAGATTGATCTGAACCACAAAGCAAAGTGAAGCAACTGTGGCTGGACCACTAAAGGACAACAAAGGAGGCTTGGAGGTTCTAAACCTATATTCTTTATGGTCAGAGACCACCTGCATCACAATCACCTGGTACTTGTTAAAAATGCACACTCATGGGGAACACCCAATATCTACTGAATCTTAATTAATCTACTCTGGGGGTTGGCACAAGCACTTACATTTTTTAAAAATTAATTAATTAATTAATTAATTATTTTTTTGGCTGTGTTGGGTCTTCGTTTCTGTGCGAGGGCTTTCTCTAGTTGCGGCAAGCGGGGGCCACTCTTCATCGCGGTGCGCGGGCCTCTCACTATCGCGGCCTCTCTTGTTGCGGAGCACAGGCTCCAGACGCGCAGCCTCAGTAGTTGTGGCTCACGGGCCCAGTTGCTCCGCAGCATGTGGGATCCTCCCAGACCAGGGCTCGAACCCGTGTCCCCTGCATTGGCAGGCAGGCTCTCAACCACTGCGCCACCAGGGAAGCCCAGCGCTTACATTTTAAAATAAGCTCTTCAGGAACTAAAGTTGGCAGACAACTTCTCTAAACCATAATGAACTGAGGCCTAAGGGTCTGAAGACTCTTGGCACCTTTGTCCTAGTTCTGATGAGCTCTGTATTTCCAGACTGAGTTTGTGCCTTCTTTTTTGATAATGTCAGAGCCTCAGTCCATGAGAAAGAGACTGTGTCTGTCCTTTCCAGTGCTTGGCACATAATGAATTCTCAGTGAATGGTGGAGGGTGGAATAGGTGAATAGACTATACAGAGAGATCACATAGAAGGACAGGTAATTGCATAAATGAAACAATGAATGATGGAAACTATTGGAGAAATAATAGATTTCAATACAGCAATTACCAAACACGAACTTAGGGTGAGTTTTTTGCCTTGATGACATAGAAATCACAAATAAATTTCTCTCTGGTCATTCCATGTCAGGCACTTACTTGAAATAGGGAAAGAAATAGTGTGGATCATTGGTTTGAAGTATGTACACAGGCATGTGCTATATGCATGTATACACACACACACACACACACACACACACACACACACACACCCCTAGGGATCTAGCTGCCGCATTCAATATTGATCAGCTCAGCAGGAGGAGCCAGCTTCAAATGTATTTACAATGGAAAACTTCAGCCTTGGATTAGAAAGACCCTTAGGTAGAAGGTGCAGCCTTTCTTGATGGCTTTGCTACTTAACCTCAGGGGCATAAACAGAGCCAGAAAATGTCTTGCTGGAAATGGAAATTTAAAAATCCATCCTGTATTTTAAAATTCCCCAGCATGCAGACAGAGAGGGGAATGGAATTTACAGCACAAGGTACATTTATAAATCAAGAGAACAAATCAGTCATAATAAATGGCTTCTTCTTTAGGTTTCCTTTCATTTTGTATTTCCTTATTCTTACTGCTGCTGGCCTGAACTTTGGTTAAGAGAGTATCAAGAAAAAATTCACCTATCTTTCCCCCATGCTTCAAAAACAAAGGGAAACTTCAGGTGGAAATACTCCAAATCTAGCATTAAATACTTTGGGCAAGTGTCACCCTGACACGTGGCAAGGGCTGTTCAAACACACTGTACATTGCCATGTGGCCCTCCCAGCTTGTGAGCTATAATTCCCCCTTTCTCTCCACTCAAGAAAGCAAGTTGAAATACAAGTGAGTGAAATGGCATTACTATAAGTATAATCTTGAATGCAGTATAACTCTTTTAAAGTAAATCATCTGAAAACATTTGTAGTTGATTGTCATTAGTAACAAATTACTCGCAAAACACCTCATAACTTATTGGGAAAAAGAAATCAATCTATCTTACTCAGTAATAGATGGAGTACTTATTCCTCAGGGTGTGGAAAAAAATGAAAATTCTGAGCAAACTGAGAAGACCCTTCCCCCTGGATAAATATCCTTTCAAAAGCATATTATCAGTGCTCTATAAATAGCTCTCAAAGTTTGCAAATGAAGAGTTAAGTCAACACCAGAGCGTTGTAATGCTGGAGGTTGGCATATCACCTTGCTTGAGACTTATCCATTAGCTAAAGAATAGCTGAAGAATATCCATTGTCTTTTTGCCCACCCCACCCTCTTTCATAAACCACCCAGTGAAGGAATGGAGATTGGAGAGTCCCCCAGCCTCTGGCTGGGCCCTCCCTATTCATTCCTGCAGGCAGCTCTCAGTAAAGCCCAAAATCTTACTCTAAAATAAGGGTCAGTCGTCTTATTTTCCAGAGCAATTATGACACAAGGGTAAGATTAAAATAGTTACATCTGCAAAGTGCTAAGCATTGTGCCTGGCCCATAGTAAGTGCTGTATAAGTGTTTGCTATTATGATGGTGACGACATCTCAAAGCTACAGCTGAGAACCATCACTGCCTGAGGCTAGGCAGGAAAATTAGACTTAATGTCCAAATTAGTTTCTTTCTAAAAGGCAGGTGGTACCAGTTTCCAAAGGGACATGATCAGAGCTAAACCCCTGGGTGTCAAGGCATGGCTCATCTAACTCAGAAAGAGCTCTTGACTGGAAAGTGTAAAAAAAGAGTGAAATGGCCTAAGCCATTCACCAGGTGACCTTGGGTACCTAGTGGCTTCCCCGCAAGTCATCTTTTTAAGGATAGCAAATGGCTTTGAGCTGAGAAGCAGAGTGATAACCCTGTCTCATTCCCTACCTCTGACACCCACCAATTTTGAGTGTATCTAGTAATCAGTGATGAAACTTGCCAATATTTCCCATGCTTTTCTAACCTGTCCCACTGCAGTTCTTTTGGTGTCTTATGACTTTGAAGGAGAGTCAGGGGTGGGTAGGGGCAGGATGACTTTCTAAGAAGGCAGGAAGTCTGACATGGCAGCCAGCAAAAGTGAATTCAAACAGTCTGGATTCCTGGCCTGGCCTCAAAGGCTGCCTGGCCCTGCAGCAAGCTTCTTACCCAGGCACGAGCCCAGCACACCCTTGTGTTTCATACTTTTCCAATGACACTTAAAACAATTTGGAATGCTCATGTTGCCTACTCATGCTCAATCGTAATCAAACCAAGTGGCTTTTCTGTTTTCAACTGTGATCTGCAATATATTCAATGACCATTATAACCCGCTCCTCTGGACACCACCCAGGCAAGTACCTGGACATTTACCATACTTGTCCTGTCTTTTTAATTCTCCTCTTCCTTATTAAAGATGAGGATTCTGTTGTTTACAAGACAGCTGAATCTATGACAGAGAAGGGGCCAACTGATTAGAGAATACAGAGAGAAGATTTGAGAGTTGTCTCTGCCCTGTTATTTTCTTGTGTTTTATCTTTCCAGCTAGACTGCAAGGTTTTAAAGATCAGAAATGATGCTGAAATATTTCTAGCTCTTCCATCACCTCCCTTAACTTCCTATGAAATGTTATTTGTAGTTACAGTAATAATGTGTACATAGCTCTTCACATTTTATAAAATGCTCTTACTCTTGGGGTCCAACTCTTTTCTGCCACTTACCCCAGAGACATTAAGAGACTTTCCCATGTCAATACTACCCAAAACAATTTACATATTACCACATTATCACATTACCAGGTAGGAGAGACAGAGCCAGCATCGGGACCGAGGTGGTGTGGCTTCAGAGCCTGCATACTTCACCATCACTGTACAGCCCCTCACGATGGTGGGCCCACTTCTCTTTTTATTCTATCACAAGGCCTTCTCTCTCCATAGACAATTTATTTACAGAGTCTTAAAAAGTGAGTTACGGGAAGGAGAGGAACTCAAGGTCTTATTTCCAGTTACTGGAGAAATTTTATGAAAGAGGTAGGATTTCAAGAAATGTCACAAGCCCCTTGAAAAACTATGAATGGCGTAAATTCACATTAAATTACCTTTTCTAAAACACATATGTTGCTGTTCAAATACACAGCTGTCTTAGGGAGGCTCTGATGGAGTTCTCAGGTAAAGTAACAGAGCTCTAGGTACATTTATTAAACCCACAAATCATTACCTGAACAAACACCGGGCAAGTGAGAGAACCAATATACGAAAGTCAGCCCTGCCTGATACTTGCTCCCATTTCAGCAGGTGCCTCACCACCCACGCCAAGGAGGCGAGATCACACCTTTTATTCTCAGCCACTTCTGATTTTCTGTGCAGAGCTGACTTGTGTCAGCTTGGAGCAAATGAAGCAAATGAGTACTCTCCTGTAGCCCGAGGCCCGGAGTACCAAAGAGGGAGACAGCCCGTTGGCATCTCAGAATCATTTAGGAGCTCATCAGATCAGAGGGCGCTCAGGCCAGCTGTGGCCATAAGAACACTGAATATAGTGGCAGATGCTCCTCCTACCATGAGGCCAGGGCCCTGAGAGGGGCTAGCTAGCTGAGGATAAATTCCCCTCCAGGAACTGTGTTCTAAGCCCCGCTCCCAATAGGCAGAATGAGGTAACCCTGTGTGGGCTCCTCTGGGATTCACCACCAGCTCCAGTATCAACCCAGTAGCCTCACATTCAGAAACCAAGAAGTCCACGGACAGACCATCAACATGGCAGGAGAGGTACCTGGGGAGACAGCGGGTCAGACAAGAAAGGGGCACAATTTGTGCACAACCACTGGAGTCTACCCTGACCTCTGCCCTTATAGAGCTCCTACAACAGGGCAGCCTTGCCTTATACTTGGCCACAAGCCTGGCCATCTCATCTATTGCGTGTTCATGGCTCAGGGGCAGAGTTCTTCCCTCTAGCTGTCTTCTAGGACAGAACCTCCTTCAGTCTTCAGCACACAGGAGGCCCCAACACTTTCTGGATTAGGTGATGAGTCATTCAGAGCCCAGGGTGCAGCAGCTCCCTGAGCTGAATCCTTCAGATGCCCAGGGCCCCTCAATCTGTCAGAGTTGAACAGACAAGCTCCTTCCTACTTGCTTTTGGTGACAGAAGAACTAGGAGATCAAATTATCAATTAAATGAAGCAAGCCTAATGGAAAACAAAGTCTCATTTGACAGGGCCTAATTTTTCCTTTCTTTCTTGCCTTAAGTTTTTGAGAGAATGTACTTCTTTCCCTCCCCAGAAAGCTGTGCAAATTGTGTATGGACTTTCTGAGTAGAACTCAAGTCAAATGAGCTTAAGTTTTGAAAACGTTCTGACTTGAGAAAGAAGAAGCAAAGCTCATGGGAATTTGGCTCAGGGTTGGAATTTACCTGAAGGTTAATCCAGACTGATGGGCAGCTATAAAGCAGCACAATGCTTGTCCAGTTATGTGCAGATGAAGTAGGGTATCTGGCAGCTGCCAAGAGGCCCCCTTCACCCTCAATTACTTTCCATACCAGCCTGTCACAAAGCCTAAAAAAATCACACTATTAACAAATAATTGATAAGGTTCTGCATTAAAATTTATGTTTTAATTGGAGCAAATTCAAGATATCACTATAGTTAGTAAAATGGCATTGCCTCCTGTGATAAGGAAGCCATACCGGCCATGAGCATGTACCAGGGCTCTCCTGGGATTTTGAACTTTGTTGCCTAAGAGGAAGCCCTCATATGACTCACAGTCAGGGAACAGGACACAGATGCTTCTGAAGACAGCAGATTTGGGCAGGGCTGTGAAAGGAGAGACTGGGCTGGGGGATACAAATTCATTTGAGATGCACAACAAAGAGGGGAAGATCATGGGAGGAGAGGGTAGGAGGACAAGTCAGCTGCTTCATTGTTCTGCCCTGTGCAGGGTCTGGTCATAAACACCTTTTATCTCCAAAAAGTCAGTGCCTGGAGCACCTTCAACTAATCTTTCTATTTCTCACATTTCAGAAATCACACTCAGCTCCCCTAGAGTCAATAACAAATCAGTCCTGGCTCATGTAGCGCTGTCCATGGTGCTACTAGACAAGGTTCTGAAATCTTGCAACAAGGAATCATAGACTTAAAAGAACAAAGAAAAACCTTCAAATGTACATGACTGTCATTATTTATACTGCACTCAGTTCCAAAGAATGATGAACTTACAAAGCTGATGAACGGGGGGAGTCGTGGCAGGTGTCCCACTCCTCAGCTGGTCCCAACTACTCTCAGGCAGCCCCCACCTACAGAGACCTCGCTAGACGTTGTTTCTTCTTTGGGGGTCAGAACAATGGTTTCCTGAGCTTCTTAAACCTTCCCACCAACATGCTCCAGAAAGGGCAGAAAGCAAGAGGGAAAAGAGAGGCCCAGCTCAAGCCCCATCAAAAATGCAACATTTCTTTTATCTTACATTTGTCTTATAATTAAACAAAGTCTGCACCCTACTCCATAAAGCATCTGCTTTTATTCTTACATAATTCTCCCCCGACTCTGAAATTCCTGGGTACAGTGGATGCTCCAGGAAGCAGTTTTTTTGGAGCAGAGGCAGGGACCTCTCCGGGTAGCTCAGCCTTCTTTTTTGCCATCTGAGCCACATGTGGGCAGATGCTAAGCCCTGAGCCAGAGAGCTGCAGGCCCTGACTCTGTAATGGCCCGCCTGCTCTTGGGACCTCTTAGGACCTGGAGAGGGTGCCCACTTAAACACAAAGTCTTAATAGTACCGACCTTATAAGGCTGTTTGAAGGATTAAAGGAAGTAATACATATGAAATGCTCCATGCCAGGCACTCAAGAAATGTTAGCTATTAATATTAATATTTCTCTCCCCCTTGTATCTAGTTAAAAAAAGAAAAGACCATCCTTTCCCTATTTACAGCCCTTTGGAGGCCCCTCAGGCTACAAGGCCCTCCACAATGGGCCTCCACCAAGCTCTCTGGCCTCATTTTCTGCTTCTTTCCCCCAGTCACTCATGCTTGGACTCCACCATTTAGTCTGGGATGACTTACAGTCCCCATACTTCCCTGTTCTTTCACACCTCAGGGTCTTGTATGTTCTGAGTGCTCTCCCTGGAATGCCTACCACACAGCCTCCCAATCCACCTGTGACCCCCCTCACCTGATGAGACCCAGAAGAGGCAGCACCCTGTCTGTGAGACTTCTCAGCCCCTCAAGCCTTCACGGACCTAGTGTGTGTCCCTGAGGCAGCACCCATCATGCTTTATCTTCGTTATTTGTAATTTGTCCATCTCATCTTTCAGATGTCCTGCTCATTGCGGAGTAAGACTTCAGCTCTCTATGTATCTTCTGCACATAGAAGACACTCAACAAATGTTTGATGAATAAATGTGTGTATGTGGGTATGTGGGTGGGAGCATGTATAATGCTGGGATGGGGTGGTGGGTGCCATAGAAGATGAAGGATATACTTGTCCAGCACTACAGCCTGTAAACATGAACTGTCACACCCAGAGAGTAGGGATTCCATCTACACAAGTGGACTGGTCAGTCCTCAACCCAGTGCTGTGGGATAAGAAGGCCGCCAAAAAGTTTCTATATTTCGACTGCAGTGGATACAGGGTTTTTGCTTGCCTATGAGTCTAACAATACCATCTTCTCCCCACCAGCTGAGTGCACAGGTCCAGGCGACACACACACACACACACACACGCCTTTCCTGAAACTAGCTATTTCCTGTCACTTCAGTTTTGCCAAAACTGTTTCTTTACTCCTGCACCGGTGTTTTGTTCAAAGCTTTATATGTTTCATTTGAGTCATTTTCATTATCTTATCCATTTTGCTTTCTGCAGGCTGCATTTTAAGTTATGATTGTTTTGCATTATTTTACCTATTTTTTTTTTTAGCCTTTAGATTTTAAAAAAATGGGATTCTCCTGAGGAAAGGGAGCAGCTCTAAGATTGTTCAGGACCGGGGCACAGAGGTTGCATTCAGTCTGTGCCTTTGGGAATTCCCAGATTAATGGTAAAGACAGGAAACAAACCCTGAAAAAGAAGACATACCAATTCTTAAAAGGCACAGAAAAACGGGGCCCACATAGTCTCAAGCACCTCAATACCCAGGTTGCAGGGGGATGAGTGAAGGAGGAGGTTAGACAGGCAGGGCAGAGTCAGGGAAGTAGTTTCTCAAATGGTCATGACCACCTCTCAGATTGTCTAGGCTATAATTCTCAAAGTACTCGCACGTCCTTCCTGGGTTTTCCACACAGCATGGACAATCACTAGGCAAGATTATGAGGCTGGGCTGCTTGCTCACCCAAGAGCCTGCCCTACCCTCCCCCCAGGCATCACCATTTATGCTGAATTACATGATTCAGCACTTCCTAAAGGAGGCTGCAGCCACTTTCTGATACAGGACCAAAGCAAGGAAAGAAAGGAGTGGACAAAGCCAAGAGGTGATCAGATCTTTTCTTTCCAGCCTCCCCATGCCCTAACATCTGGGTTTCTACCAGAGAATTTAAGGTGGGAAGGAGGGAAAGAGGAAGGGTGGTCACTGGGCAGCCAGCAGGCACAGCAACAAGCATCTGTGCTCAAGATGTTGGTGGAAAGTGGTCTCAGCTAAGTGGTTCAGTCACAGAGAGAGCAACGATGAGGGGAGACAGCCAAAGGGAAGAGACCAAGGGAAAGAAAGAAAGTCATCTGTTGCATAATGAGAAGGTGGGCTTCTCATTATGCATTAAGGTATGCTTAATGAATGTTTTGATTGTTTTTCTTCAGTAACAAAAGACTACATGCTTCTCTGCTATCTTACCTCTTGACATTTAGAATTACGGACATTAGTCCTTCACTCAAGTAGTATTAGGTCAGTTAATATTTATACTCCTCTACTCAGGGTGGAGACCTCTGACCTCTTCCCTTTTCTATAGGTATTTTCTCTCCAGGTCATCTCATACTCATATCTCAGCCAGTACTGTGGCTTTATATTAGATAGGTAGATAGGTAGATAGGTAGGTAGGTAGGTAGGTAGGTAGATAGATAGCTCTCAAATTTATATAGCCAGTCCCTTTGATCTCTAATTCTGAATTCCTGATTCCACACCCCCATCCCTCACACTCCATCCTCTAAAAGTTTTCATCAACTTAGTCACAACTCCATCCTTCCATTTAATCAGGCCAAAGGCCTTGCAATTGTCTACCGCTCTCTCTCATACTCCCACAGGAAAGTCTGTTGTAGCATCCAACCACTTTTCCTCACACCTCTGCTGCTACCATGCTGCACCAAGTCACCATTATTTCTTGTCTGAATTATTATAGTGTTTTCCTAACTGATCTCCCTGCTTCCACCCTTGTCCTACTCTGTTCTCAAAATAGCTACCAGATTGATGTTTTCAAAATCTAAGTCAAAGCATATGACTCTCCTACTCAAAATCCTCCAACAGTTCCATCTGCCATAGAGTGAGAGTCAATGTCCACATATCATCCTTCAGGGGTGAGTCTCCCACCTCCACCTCTCTGATTTCATCTCCAAACACTCTTCTCCCACCTATTCCATCCAACAATATTGGTCTCTTTGCTTCCTCTTGGACACCCCAGGGCCTATGCACTTGCTGTTTCTTCTGTGTGGACCCTCTTCCCCAGATATCTACACAGCCTGCTCCCTCATATAATTTGAGTCTTTCCTCAAATGTTTCCTAATCTGTGTGAAGGCTTCTCTGACCACCCTATATCAAGTGATTCATGAAGGCACCAGTTTTGTTCACTGATATATCCCTGATACATAACACAACCTGACATATCAAAGACACTCATTACATGCTTTTGAAGGATGAGCAAATCTAGCTAAGTTGGTCATATGATCCAAGTTGGGACATTTGAGCTTTCTCTCCTGGGTCTGTGAATCCTGAGGAATGGGAGGAAGGAAACACCAACTGTAGTGTATCCATCCCAGCAGTGGTGCCCTAACTGTCTTGGCCTGGATACCTGGCCTGTCCTGGATCCATTTTTTCTCAGCCTGATTCTTCATCTATACCTTCAATTCTGTGAGCCACTCTACCTCTTTCCAATAAATTCTCTTTCTTTTTCAAATTAGCCAGTGTCATTTTCTGTTGTGTGAAAACTTAACAACTTTAATTGACGGGCCATCTCATTTCCCGATTCTTGTTCTCTCCTGTTCTGGGTTCCCCAGCCACTCAGCAGAAGTGTTACACATTCCATGAGAGTTCAAGTCAGACTAGTTTAGTTGTCTTGCTATTGACATTCTAAGAACTCCTCTCCCCTAAAATGTCACTATTGTACTAAAAATAATACTGACAGGCTCCCATATTCATCTATAGCTCTAAAATGTAGGTTAACTCCTCATTTAACTGAAAAGAAAATGGAAGCCCAAGAACTGAAGTGGCAGATTGTGTGAAAAGAGTCCAGAGTTTAGAGCTTGGTTGCTAAAGAAAGAACACAGAATTGAGAGGGAGAGTGGCCAACTGTGTGCTCAAAAATGCTCATTCTCAGTCCTGGCAAGTGCTAGAACAGTAGAGTCAGTCATCTTCCTGCACAGTGTCTAGGACTGATCCCTTCCGCCTAGAGCATAGTTGCTGGAATACGACAGCCCCCGCAAGCAATAGCTTGAGGCCCCCACTGGACTGTATGATTTGCTTTCTTGCCTTTGCAAGGCCATGTCTGGCCATGGAAAATCCTCAGAGATGATGCCCACCTGGCAGGACCCAAACCACCATGAGCTTTGTCTGTTGGGCTGATCCTGCACAATTTCTCTGACATCACCAGGCTTGTTTTCATTGGAAGGAGAGCGGCAGGGGTCAGAGAGAAAGACATGCTGGTAAAAGCTCTTTAACAGTCTAGCATGAGTGCCCACTGATAGTAATTCTCAACTCTAACTGAAATCAGCCATAGGGCCTTAGCCAAAATGAATTTTCGGTCTAAGATTTCTGGAAGTTCAGAAGTCATCTTAATTGAATGACAAACAGTTGATCAGCACCCTGGACAGTGTCCTCCATGAGCCCAAAGAGGATGGACCCCTGCAACCAGCTCCAGGAGGCCAGGTCCTACACTCTGCAGGTGGAAGAGCCCAGCTGTTCCATCTTAGTGCCTGTCCTCAAGATCACCCCAGAATACCAGGAGGAAAAACAAACACATGAACACAAACAAACAAAAAATCTGCAGCAACTCCGTAGAGTAAATATCAGGCTGCTGGAGGGATAAGAGCTAAATAAAGATAGTAAAGCTTTCTGGAAAAGAGAGGCCTACCCAGGGCTTTGAAGGAAGGGAGGAGCTTGGTGTGATAGAGGGAAGGGTACACAAGGCAGGAGGGCATAGACAGATAAAGACGAACCAGACAATCAAGTCCGACACACTGATTTCCGTCAATACATTTGAAGCGTTCCCCCATCACACCAGGAAATACCATCTCTGAAGAGAATGCCCAACCCTGTTTTCTTCAAATTATATTCAGATATATTCTTCAAATAGTCTCAAAATCAACTCTCTGATAAAGCTCTTTTCATTCCCTCCTATCTTTTTCTAAAAATGGACTTTTACCTTCTAACAATGGTGACTATATTTAGACCTGATGAAATATTAGCCATGCTATGAGACCTCTCACTTTTAGTGCTGTTGTTCCTCTCCTGATTACTCAGCTCTATTGTTTCTGGGTGCATTTTTCCTTCCTTTACTCCTAGATCCTCAGTCCTACACTCTGCCAGAACTGTTCTCTTCTGGAAGCCTTTTAGAATTTTACTTACAGGCTGCCAATGTCTTATTTCCTTTGCCCTTTGTTATTTACCTGTTGGGATTTAATTAGGCGAATTAGAATTAGCCATCTCCCTTTCTCCCTACTTTGAGAAAAAGTCTCTGATTAAATTTTATGATTAAAAAATATTTTTCTTTATTCAAGAGCCTTTTGAGGAACCAAACTCAGGCTAGTGAGAGCCAAAACACACTTAGCAAGTCTCTTTCATATGGTAATGACAGGGGGTGAGGAGGAAGGGAGAGAGGGATGAAGAGCATTTCTCAACAATGGACAAGAGGGAGGAATCCTAGATCATCAGGCAGAGCCAGTTCTAGAGGCCAAGACTGGGAAAGGTAAGCTGTCTCAAAACCAGAATTGAAGCAATGCCTTCAATCACTCCTAATCAGAGTGATCAAGGTGTCTGCTTTCTCCCCATACAATCAAGTCTCTAAAGAGACTAAATAACTTCCACCTAAAGGGACATGTGCTCATTTAAATTGGCCCACTGTGGGCTTTGATCACCTGTCACTAGGGCCCTTCAAATGGCTGGGGGGTGTGCTGTTCAGCGTGAGCAGGAGGGCTTTCTGAATCATCACCACATGACTCACGATCATGAAGACGTAGAAAATAATAGAATCTTGCCAAACTTCCTCTTCACTTTGGCTTCTGTAAACATAGAGCCTACCAACAATGGGATGGATGAATTCATATTACTAAACCAAAACACACTGGTAAATAAAAATGCTCCGATAAATGGTGCAAGAAAATCCCCAAAGGCAAAAAGAGTGCAGAGGGACCAGGCCAGATTCCTCCTTAGCAGTCTTGTTCCTCAGGACTTCTTGTACAGGCGTGGGAGGAGGAAGGAGGAAGGACAGGGAAAACACAGCAGCTGTAAAAGATGCGACCAGGCAGAAGTGAAGACTCAGGCCATCTTCCTTCCTGGGGCTTCAAGCCCTGGGCCTTGACACTAAGCTGCACCTGAGCAATTGTTCTACCCAAGCCCTGCTGCTGGGAAGCAGGCATGCGGAGGATGGAGGTACAAGTGCCGAATGCAAGGCCCTCACAGAGAGCCCTAGCCTACAGAGTGTGCATCCCAAACTTGTAAGCAGATAGGTTGGGGGTCCCCAGAGAAAGAGAACCAGGAATCGTTTTCTTGACATAAGAGAACCCATTTTGGCCTAAGCCATTTTGTGATCTAAGCTTGGCCACAATGCTTGCCCTTGAACAGGTCTCAGTAATTAATGATCCTAAAAGAACAAAGGAGCAGTGGTTAAGAATCCACCTGCCAATGCAGGGGACGTGGGTTCGAGCCCTGGTCCGGGAAGATCCCCCATGCCACGGAGCAACTAAACCCGTGTGCTCTACTATTGAGCCTGCGCTCTAGAGCCCGCAAGCCACAACTACTGAGCCCACGTGCCACAACTACTGAAGCCTGTGTGCCTAGAGTCCATGCTCCGCAACAAGAGAAGCCACCGCAATGAGAAGCCTGCCACCACAACGAAGAGTAGCCCCCGCTCGCCGCAACTAGAGAAAGCCCGCACGCAGCAACAAAGACCCAATGCAGCCAAATATAAATAAATAAAATAAATAAATAAATAAGTAAATAGAACAAAGGAATGCAGGAACAGAGGAAAGGCAGTCAAACAATAGTGCAGTGATAAAGCAGAGTCCTAATCCCTCCTCAAGGGATGTATATAATAATATATCTTTGAGTTCTACAGGAAGTAAGGCTCCCACCCAGGTGGAAGATGGAATGATGATGTTGACCCGCCTGACTTCAATCAACTAAAGCTTGGACTCTGTGGACCTTGGCCCCAACTCTATGCTGAGTTCTCCTCTGCTTAAGCCCCTTCATGAATATGCATGTACCCGTAGCCTAAAACTTCCCCAATTTTGCTGTTTGGGAAGACACTGCTTTGGGAATGATCCTCAGTGCTCTCCTTAGTTGCTGCAAATAATAATAAATCCTTCCTTCTCCTATCTTTGGCTTGGTTGTGTCTTTTGGCTCGACACCCAAGAGGTGAACCTGAAACAGTAGGGAAGGGGGCAGGGCACAACCTTTAAAAGAATGACAGCCATTGGGGATATGACACAAACTGGTTAGAACCAACTAGGTCCAAGATGGCAGAAGACTCGACTTCCAGTAAAACTTGAGCCTTATTATATGCTCACTGTAATACGTTAGCATGCTAAATGACACACCCTCAGGCACCATGACAGTTCCGAGGTCAACCATAAAAGGCCCCAAAGTGGGCGGGGCCCAGTTCCTGGAAATCCCCACCCCTTACCCCAAATAGTTGGAATAATCCTTCTACTCATTAGCCTATGAAATTACCCAGCCCATAAAAAGTAACCACCCCATATTTCGGGGCTGCTCTCACTTTCCAAGACGACCCCATGCCCTGGGGCTGCTCTCGCCTTTTGAGACGGACTGCATTCTTTCTATGGAATGTGTCTCTCTCTAATAAATCTACTTCTTGCCTATCACTTTGCCTCCCGCTGAATTCCTTCTGTGCTGAGACATAAAGAACCTGAGCCTTAGTAAGTCCTGACACCAGGTGAATGATTCTCATTAGAAGACCATGGGCTCAAGTCCCAATCTGGGTTTCGGCGGGGTTTGAGTCCCAACCTGAGGTGTGTGGTTTCAAGCTCAGTTTTCAGGCAACTAATTGAGTGTACAGCCAATATTCTGTGTGCCGGAGACCAGCCTTAGGTACCAAGTGGCAAGAGTCAACATCCCGCCAATCTGAAAGGACAGCCAGCCCGGGCACTTGGGGACCCCTGCAGTGATGGTCTGCATTAATTCACTTGACATCAATGTGGAAGTGTTCTAAAGAACTGCATTAAAAAAAACCTGTTGGAGGTGGGCAAAAAAGCATAGCTGGATTAAAAGGAGTAGTCCTGGCAGGCAAGATTTGGCTTAATTTGCCTGAGGTAAATTGATTACTGATAGCGCTCTCATAACTCCTGGAAGGAAGACAACTGGGTGAGCTGCCAGGGCTGAGTCAGGAAGTCACCTGCTGGAGCCCAGGGCAAGAGGGCATGACGCTGCACAGACGCAGGCCTTGTCAGAAGCACCAAGTTAGGGCACAGAAAGGCTGAGAGAACAAAAACAACGAAGAAAATGACAATGGATCAAATCTAGTCACCATGAATCCTGAAGGAATTATTCTATTTCTGGGAATTTAGCTGGAACAAATCTTATTTTATTTCTGAGAATTTGGCTGGAGTAAATCTTAGCAAAAGGGGACCATTGGTTCAAGGAGACCTTTGGCCAAAGAGAGTTGTCATAAAAGGATTCCCTTCACTCAACCAGAAGGCCTTATGCTAGTACCCATGGCTTTTCTCTCTAAGTCCCCACCTGAACCAGCTGGAGTCCAACAGAGGTAAAGTGGGATTCCTGATTTGAGAGTCCCATACCCTACATTTCCGGTGGGCTCAACACCCAGACCCCTGCATCACTCGTATTTTTCCTGGGCACACAGCAATGCTTGTGGGATTGGGCTGAATTACCGAGGGAGCATTGTGGTTCAGGTCTTAGTCTGCTTCTGCTGCCGCAGGCACTTTCCCAATAAAGGACAGTAAATAAAGGCCCTGGCTAGGTCCCTAATGTCCCACCCTCCCAGCTCTCACCTGTGGATGAGGTCCCAGAGAAGCTGCCTGGAGGGTAATCATACCTGGAGCAGGTTTAATGAGTTGCGGGAGCCTAATGCAGAGGAAGAGGAGGAATAATGTACCTGAGAGATTCAAGTTATAGAAACAGATCAGTGCAGCTCAGTTCATGGTGTGTCTGTGTCTGTGTGTGTCTGTGTCTGTGTGTATCTGATTGTCTGTGTTTTCAGGGGTGGAGGATACTACAAAAATACTTCAAAGCATTGTCAATGGCATTATTTATAGGTCCAGAAAATGTATTGCAGCAGGAAGGAAATAAGAAAGAAGATAGAGATTAAAGCACTGAAAAGAAATTAAGAGTCAACGAAGGGAGCCATTTGTAAATGTTTCATGTGATAAAGAGGTTACTTCACAAAAGATGGGGGAGAAATGTGAACTTCTGGCCAAAGCAAGAGGCATGGAGGGTAGAGGAAAGAGATGAGAGCCTGGGGTTGGGGGCCTGCCCACCAGACGGCCCCTGACATTTCCCGTAGGTGGCAGGGAAGGCGCTGTGTAATTGATTTCCCACCAGTTGTTCGGAGGCTGCTAATTAAGCAATAAAAGTCAATCAGAGTGCCCTGGGAGAGGCTCTTGGGAGAAATGGTGGGAATACAGGCAAGATCAGCTTTCCAAGGAGGGCCAGGCTGCCTCATGGAAAGGCTTTGGGGTCAGATCTTTAGATAGCTCTCCCACTGGGGTAGAAAGAAATACTCCCAGGCACCGTCTCTACCTGGGCGGTCCTGGGGGAGAGAGACTGGGACTGTTCACTGGCCTGAGTAGGCCTGACAGCCTGGGGGTGCTGGTTACAACCAGAGTAGTGGAACCGAGAACCCTCAAGGCCTCCCAGGAAGCCAGGCTGCCGGCACGGGAGTGAGGAATCGGGAAGTCCAGCACAAGCACCTGTTTTTAGGTATGAGGACCGGGGCTAACGTAGCCTCTGGCCTGCCCATCAAGAGAGATCATTAAACAATTGAGCTTAAATAATCGAGAGCAGTTGTGAGTCTGCTAGTGACCAACCCAAACCTCAGAAAAGCAGAATCAGTCTCAGAGTTGGAAGTGACCCTACTTATTCACCCCTAAAAGCTCGTAATGCCTGCTATGGGCCAGGGCTGTGAGCAGAGCTGCCCCAGGATGACCCTGGGATCTCACCCTGCATTGTTTGGGCAGTGAGCCAGCTGGGACTGGGAGCTTCCCCTTCTCCCTGTGGGCAGGGTGGCGCCCAAGCGGCACTTCCCAGGGGTGGGGGATCTCCATTCTGTTGGAGGGGGGTCTACAGCTTCTCCTGGGCCCCAGAGCTCTCCGGGTGCCAGGGAGCTAGCTTCCCCAGACTACTCCTGTAATCCGCTGGCTGCCCAGCCCCAGCCTGCCTGTGCCAAGGCCCTTCTAGGCCCTTCATGCCGGCCTGCTCTTTCCCTTACTGTCTGAGAGGGAAGATGCGCGAGCGGTGGGGTCCCTCCGCTGGAATGTAGACCCGGAATGGGCCCCGGCACCTCTCTCTGAGATGTCTCTCTTCTCTTACTGACCTTCAGCCCATGTAAGGCTGTTCCTTAACCCATGCCGTGTGACACTGTAGAATTGGTCCCAAACCCTAACGCAATGGTTCTCAAGATTTAGAGCCATTAGGATCACTACAGGAATGGACAAAATACAGGTTTCTGGATCTAGCTCCAGAGATCCTAAGTCAATAAATCTAGGGTAGGGCCAAGAATTTGCCTTTCCAACCAGGGACCACACCTTGGGAACCACTGCCTAATGCCTGAGAGGTAAAGATCAGAGGGACCCAGCCTGCAACACACAGGTACCATTAATTACTGGGGATACAGCAGGGGAAAAAACTCTGAGAAGCAAATATCAAACAAAGATTGTATATTTAAAATTATAAATTGTTTAAGGCTACAAAGGAGAAGAAGGGTGCTGTGAGTAAAAGCCAACAGGAGGACTAACTTGCATTGGGAGCACGAGGGTCAGGGGAGGTCTCTGGGAGGAGATGCTTTATGGGTGTGTTGTATCCCCTCCATTTTCTGGGGAAACCAGGATTTAAATATTCTCCATTTTTTTAAAATATGGAAATTCTGATATTGGTATATCCGAACTTTATTTCCAGATATCCATTTGCTCCTGAAAGCAGCTGAAAAGACCTTTGCAATGTAGGCCAGTTGAGAAACTACGGTCACCAGACTTAAACGCCATCTATCTGGGATAATGTGATGCGAGGCGGAATTCATGCTAGAGCATGCCTTGGCTTTGCTCCCGGGCAGAGCTGGTTTCACTCTGTCAAGGGGCCACAGCTGCAAGGGCACCAGGTCCTGGGACAATGCATCGTGTGTAAGATACAGGAGGCTAATAGGACCCAACAAGCCATGCTCCTGAGTCCAGCTGGACTCTGTGGGGATGGAGGGGAAGGGTGGGAATTTGGGTTCTCTTATCGCATGATTTCCACTCCTTAATGCCCAACCTTGACCATCAAAAACAAAACAAAAACACACATACACACACCACATTCAATGTGTCTCGCAGACAGCCACTTTTAAAAGATCAGAAGGAGAAAGAAATCCTCGGTTAACGGAGGAGTTATTGAGCAACTATTATGTATAGAAGTACATATAATCCCCCAAACATAATCCCCGCCCTTGAAATCCTTAGATTTGTTTTAGAGATGGCACGGTGCCTA